>NW_024429192.1:874557-1521432 GCF_017639785.1 Mesocricetus auratus | reverse complement strand
GCACACGTGTAGTGAGAGCATCTTTATTTTCTCTGTTTTACATTGCTTTCGTGCCCCGGCTGCCTGGGGAGAATGGCCTTCCGGAGGAGACTACTTAATTCCTGAAGACAGCTAATGCCTTCTCCAAGCCAACCAGCTGGAGTCCCTGTTCTCAGTTGCCTCTTCATCTAACACCCACAGTTCAAACCCACAGTTTCTCTACCCTAAGTCACCCCAAGGCCCAGCACGTGAAGCGACCCTGTCATCTAGCACAAAGCAATGTAAACCGTCCAGTCCTAAGCTCTCTCAAACTGGTCTTCTCTGCCTCTTCATCCATTTCCGTAGAAGTCACAATAGGTATCAGCTGTGTGCCCCCTCCTCCTCCTCCCGTGGCTCACCTGGCAAGGCATTCTCGTCTCTCTTGGGAACTGTTCTTAATAACACCTTGTCTTTGTGCCCTCTCTCAGTCACCTCTACAAATCAAATCCCAGGTATAGCTGACACAGTGGAGGACAGAGATAGAAGCTAAACCGTTGCTGCTGTGGCCACCCCCACACAGGCTGTGGCCAGCCAGCATCCTGCCAACCTGTGGCAGCTCTCTGAGCTCACCCCAGGAAATTGTCAGTTCCGCAGAAGGATTCGACCCCTCCCTTTTCTTCCATAGTAAACCCATACCTCACTTTCTACCAGTTTGGCACCTTTTTAATTCCTCTGAGCTATTCACATACTTCTGTTCCCCTGAAGCACCCTGAAATTACATTCTGAGGTCTGTTTTTGTAATCTCGTACTCTTTGTAAATTCAAAACAAAAGCCCATTTGTTTGTTCGGCTTTTGAGAGCATGGGGGGCAGGCCCACCTCTTCAGAACTACAGGGCTCACCTACTCATTACGCTGCCCCTGGCTGAAGTCTCATGGCTCAGGTCCTCCTTGGTGATGGCTCACGCTGTAATCTCCTGGGGGAACATTGTGAAAGCAGCCTAGCTTGTACTCTTCCCCAGCCTGATTATGGGTCTCAAGCATCAGAATTTTTACAAAGCTTTTCATGAGGTTCTGATGTGTTGGCAGACCTGAGGGCCACCATCACATTTAGGAATTTTTTTTTTCACTGCCCCTTTGTCCTCTTATGGCCCAATTTCAAATCCTACTCTTGGTGGTTCTTTAATTCCAGTGTATGTTAAAAGCTGCATGAAGATGGATTTTGGAGACTTGCCCTTGGTGTCCCTCATAAAGATCTGTCTGGTCAGGGACCTAAGGATTGACATTTCTAATACATTTACGTCTGGTGCTGCTGGTGATGAGGTCCAGAGTTGGGGGATAGCAGCAAGACTCAGCCTGTTGACAGCCTGCTGCACTTTGCTTCTGAGATCTAGGGTAACCATTTGGCTACAAAAGCCCCATGTCCTATCAAACTCCTCCATTCTGCAGAAACCTGGGATAATTTGCTGCTCGGTTTGTTCGCTGGAAGTGTGATCACATTTAGAACAAAGGTCTTTGTAGATAGAATTACCATAAGGATCATGAGTTGGGACTACCTGATTCTGGATGGACCCCATGTCCAGTGGCAGTCACAGTGCCCTTGTGACTCTTCTTTTTTTGCTGTGATATATCATTCATGATTTATTAAAACTTGCCTGGGGATTCAGAAAAGCAACCTCAGCCTCAAGCCGTAGAAGCCAGGCACACACCTTTAATCCTAGGACTCGGGATTAAGAGGTAGGAGGATCTCTGTGAGTCCAAGGCCCACCCAGATTTACACAAGAGTGACTCGGTCTAAAAGAGAATTATAACTCACACCTTCTAGTCCCAATGTTAGGGGATTATATAAGACAGAAGCAAGGTCTCCAGAGAGATATTCATTCTCTAGTCACAACGAGGAGAGGCGGCAGTTTGAGGCTTGGTGCAGAGCTCGTGAAGACAGGATCAGCCCGTTGTTCAGCCTGAGGTAGAGGTAAGATGCTGGTTGATGGTCTGCTGCTTTGCTTTTCTGATATTCAGCTTGAAGTTTGGACCCCAGTATCAGTCACTGGGTCATTTATTTACTCATGTTACAGAGATCAAATATTTTGACTGCAGCAACTTGAGGGAGGAAGGGTTTATGTATGGTTCACAGCTTCAGAGGGCTCTGCTTACAGTTGTTTGGCCCTATTCACTTGGACAGAGCATCATGGCTGCAAGAGGGTGTGGTGGAGGGAGTTTCCTTCTTAACAGACAGGAGGTCTAGAACATGACAGGATGGGGGCTTAGGAATAATATACCCCCAAGGACCTACACCACTGATCCACTTTCTCCAGCAAAGGCTACATGTCTTGAAGTTCCCACACCCCCTAAATAGTGCTGTCAACTGGGCACCAAGCTTCCAAAGTGTAAAATCATGGGACATTTCATATTTAAACCTAACTAGGGAGATCTCACAGACTACAAGAGGAGGAGGCAGCTAGGCAACCAGAGAGACACGGGATGGAAGCTACGTGCTTGGAACCACCGTCAACTAGAAGAGACAAGGGATGGAGTCTCCGCTAAAACCTCCAGAAAGTGCAAAGTCACGGTGACGCTTTGATTTTCTGTTTCCTCGGGGGCTCCCACTACTGTTGTTTGAAGCTACCAGGCTAATTTGTTGCAGCTGCCACAGGAAAGGCATGTGGTTATGCTCACCGTGACTGACCCGAGACTCTGAAAATACACTGTCTCCACAAAGACTAGGCCTTGACTGATGGAGTCTATAAAAATGCCTTCCAGGGAGAATAGCTAGAAGCCACCAGTGCACATCTAATCTGGTTTATGAAATTGTGGAGGATAATCTACAGTAGATCATTAAGCAGCAAATGACATAAACAGAAAACTCTATTAATAACAAACTTGTTGCTTTGGGGTTTTTTTTTTGGTTTTTTTTTTTGTTTTGTTTTGTTTTTTTGGCTATGGCTGCCTGACTATTGTGTGTAGTACGTTAAAATGTCCTGGATCAAATGGAGAGGCCTGTCCACAGCCAGGGCTGGGGCAGTCCCTAAGCCTAGAGTCAGATGGACAGCAGCCCCTTCCCAGAGGTCCCCAGAACTGGGCTGAAAAGACTGACCACACCCAGAGCACTTGAAAGAGGATAGGTAAGATGTACATAGAAAGGTTCAGAGACAGTAAGAGTCCTGCCAGGCCTCAGCTGGCTTGGGGGAAAAGCCAGGTGTGGGTGGGTTGGGAACTTGGCTGGCACATTGTTTTCTACCTTGGTTTTGTTGTTCAAGCTGCGGTCGGAGACATCCAGCTCCCACTCCCTTGCTGGGTCTTGTGTGTCACGGATTCTCTTGATCTTCAATGTCTGGATGGTTCTCTGAAGGTACAGCTGTGTGAATGACCTCATCCAGGCCCTTGTACGCACCACCTGTCTGGAAAATATCCCGTGTAAGCCAGCAGTGGTGGTGGTTAATCCCAGCGCTCAGGAGGCACAAGCAGGTGGCTTTCTGTGAGTTTAAGGCTAGCCTGGTCTATAGAGGGAGTTTCAGGTCTACGCAGTAAGACTCTGACTCAAACATTTTTGTTGGGCGTTCTATTACATATATTACATATTTCCTTCTTTTTTTTTTAAAAATGCCTCCTCTGGTATAAACCTTTACTGTACTCAGAGACTGTAAACATTTGTCCTTTTAAAAAGTTTACTATGTACATTTAAGGTATACAACTATCTATATCTATAGCTATATATATATATATATATATATTCAGGTCACAATCAAGCTAACAGGTCTCTTATGCCACAAGGTCACTTTATTTCTCTCTTTCCGTGTGTGTGTGTGTGTGTGTGTGTGTGTGTGTGTGTGTGTATTAGTATTATGTACCTGTGTGTCCAGAGCTAGCATGTTCCAAAGGCCTGCAATTATACTGTGGGTTTCACACCAGACCTTTGAGAATGTATGTCATGTTTTCTGTGACTTTCTTGCTAGGTTACTTGGGGGACAGGTTCTCACACTCAGAAAGCAGTTGTAAAGAACTGTGTTAAAACATTGGTTTTTAAAGAGTCCTCATGTAGTCCTTTTGAAACGTAAAAGATGTGAGATGCCATATTTAGCTCTTGCTGCTGTCTCTACAGCTGGCTGTGGAGGACCGTCTTAGGAAAATCCTAATGATCTTCTTGCTAAAAATAGAAGCAACCTGTCAAGATGCAGCGGGCCCAGCCTTTTCCCCCTAAACAGAGTTGATAGTAAGCTAAGACGCTGTGGGATTTTAACGTGCAGGCGAAGTTAACGCAAATGAGGCTTTACTGTCAGTCACTACAAGATATATTCTAGGGTTTATTTACTGACTTGCATTTAGACTTTGCAGTGTGGACAAGAGAGTGACATTTTGTGACTTTCCTTTTCTCCCAAGAGAGTGGGTTTCACATAACCCGGGCAATCTTGCTATGCAGCTGAGGATGCCTCTCAATTTCTGAACCTTCTACATCCTCCTCCAGGTGCTGGGGTTATAGGAAGGTGGCAGCATGTCCAGTTAAAGTGATGTGATAGAACCCAGTACCTGTGCACGCTAGGCCAGTATTCTGTTAACCGGGCTACGTCCCCAGCACCTGAGAGTTGACTGTCTAAGGAATCCTCAGATTTAAGCTATCAAAGGCCCTGAATCAGAAAAAAGAAGAATCTAGAAAACATCTCTCGTGTGCAGATAATGACTGAAAACACCAAATATCTTTATTCTCAAGAACTTTGTTGAGAAACTTGGGAAAGCTTGGTGCTGGTTCCCCTAAATGTCCAGCTTGATCTCTTTCCACTTTGATTATGAGGTTCTAAAACAAGACTGACAGGTATAAAAAGGACTTGTTATTACTGTACCCCCAACTCAACTGTGTGTGTGTGTGTGTGTGTGTGTGTGTGTGTGTGAACCTGCCAATCTAAACAGCAAGGTCAAGGATGGTCAGACTTCCTGCTGAGGACACCTAGCTTCTTAGCTACTGTTGTAAGGGACTATTTCTCGAATTGTACAAGTGTCTCTACAAGGTAGAGGCTCTAGTTAATGTCCTGTAGAGCAGATTAATCTTAGGAAAAATTAGTTTCCTTTTAGTTTTGGCATTTTCTAGAAACACTGCAAGGCAAAGTGCTTTCCCTCCCTCCTTTCCTCCTTCTCTCCCTCCCTCCATTTTCTTTCTCTCTCTCTATTTTCTTCTGCTTCTAACCTTGGGAAATTGTAACTCCTGGCAGAATAGAAATAGTTTTTGAAAAAGTCACTTGAACCTGCTAGCTCTTGGTTTAGAATGTAGATGGTATCCATCAGGTCCTGAAACCCAGATGTGAAAAGACTAGCTATTGTGAAGAGATATGGCATTCTGAATTATATAAGTGTGCTGTCTAATTTTATGTCAACCTGACACAGGCTAGAGAGTCATCTGGAAGGAGGGAACTCCAACTGACAACAGGTCACCATACGATTGGGTCACAGGCAAGGCTGTAGAGCATTTTCTTAAATAGAGATGGATGTGGGAGGGGCCACATGCATCATGGGTTGCATCATCCCTGGGCCCCGGGGCTCGTGGTCTTAGGTCTCTAAGAAAGCAGACTGAGCGAGCCACGGGGAGCAAGCCAATAAGGAGGAACCCTCCATCACCTCTGCATCAGCTCCTGCCTCCAGGTTCCTGCCTTGCTTAAATTCCTGTCCTGACTTCCTTTGATGATGAGCAGTAACATGAGCCGAAAAACCTCCCCCCCCCATTGTTCTGGTTATGATGTTTCATGACAGTATAACCCTAACTAAGCTACATTGGTACCAGATTTTGGGGTAGTGGTGGGTGGTAATTGTTGTGACCAACATGACCATGTGGTTTGGAGAGGATTGTGTAAGGACTTCTGAAGTTTGGGCTAGAAAAGCCATTGAGAGTTGAGAGTTCAGTGAACTTTTCTTCCAGCTCACTTGGTAGTGAAAAATTCATCCAGGTGGCACTGGTTTTGAAGGCACCAAGCGGTCATGGAGAACAGCTGAGTCTTGGCACTGTGAGAGGCCAGGAGAGGCCCTTTGTGAGGGTGCAACCTCAGGAGTTGCCCCAGGATTGAAGAGGTCGTACAGAGAAGTTGAAGTGTGAATCCCTGGAGAAGCCTGGAAGGTAAAATTGTTGAGAGCTGAGCAGACAATGGAGGCCTGGCTTGTGAGTCCCAGAGGGAAGTTTAAAGACTCTGTTGGGGCCATTTGCCATTTTGGATTAAGAGTCTGCGGTTCTGGTTAGCAGGGGCTGAAAGAGTCATCAGCTGTGATAATGAGATACCGGAACTGCTAAAGTGAAACCTTTGCTTTGCTGGGACCCTCGATGCTGGTCGTCTGGAGCTGAGACATTGGAGGTGCTTATGAAGAGACCAGCGTCACCGAGGTGAGGTCTTCAGGGAGGTGTTGCCTCAGACTCCGCACACAGAAGCAGCCAAGGCTATGCCTTCCGTGGTCAGCTGAACCTCCGAACTTGGGAATGTAAGCTTCACCCAGGTGGTACTACTGGCTTTGAAGGCATAAAGGGGTCATGGAGTGTAGCTGAGGCTTGACGTTGTGAGAGGCCAGAAGACATTGGAGAGGGCACAGCCTCAGCTGTGTGGTTGAAGCTCCAACATTGAAGGGGGCAGGTGGAGAAGATGAGGCGTGGCACCCTGAAGATATTGGTGAACGTGCTGCCCAGTTTCAGCAGAAGACCTCAGTGTTTTGGAGGTACCGGTATCGTGGAACGGCCACCAAGAATAGCAGTAGCTGTGGAGTGGAGGCTGCCAGAACCTTGGAAGACAAGTTTGTGTGTCCTGCAGAAGACAGAGCTGGGGAAGTGACCCACACCCCGTGGAGGAGCCCAGAAAACTGTAAGTGAATCCCAGATTGCGGGCATTGAGTTATTTACATTGTTGGGCTGTGGTTTGAGATTGTGACTGTGCCCTGGTTCTTCTCTCCTCAGTAAGAAAAAAAAAAAAAGAAATTTAGCTTATGTTTGATTTCATGGGATCCCACAGTTGAGAGAGTGAAATCTTTAAGAGGTTTTGTATTGTAAGAGACTTTGGATTTTTACAGAGACTGAACTTTTGAAGTATTTGCTTTGGTAATGACTGTGGGACTTTCAGGTTTGCGATGTGTTTTATATTTGTGGGATTTATTAATCTGAGATCTTGGGGAGGGACCAAAAAGAGGCGGGAAAGTATGGCTTAAAAAGTATTGTGTGTCGCTGGGTGTTGGTGGCACACGCCTTTAATCCCAGCACTCGGATGGCAGAGGCAGGCGGATCTCTGTGAGTTCGAGGCCAGGCTGGACCGACAACCTCCAAAACAATACAGAGAAACCTTGTCTTGTAAAACCAAAAAAAACCCAAAAAAAACAAAACAAAAAACAAAAAAAGAAAAAAAAGTATTGTGTGTCAAGTTGACAAAGGGTCAATTGTGCTGTGCTAATTTTATCTCAAGTTTGATATAGGCTAGAGTCAACTGAGAGGGGGGAACCCTGATTGAGAGAAATGCCCCCATAAGGTTGTGGCAATAGGTATAGTGACCAGTCCCCCATTTTAGCAGCCATGACAGGCTAATATGTGCTTGCATGACCTTGCGGCTCCTGTTCTGGTCACTAGGTCAGATGCCCTCCTTGTGGCAAGGAGCCAATCAGAAGTTAGATGGTGAGGCTGTGCTTTACGGCTCTGGGTGTGCTTTACAGACAGTGCACGACAGTGACCTGCAGAACATAGCAACCGCCCTGGGAGGGCCTATGGGCCATAACAACCAGTTGACCAATCAACACAGGGCAGATCACCCAAACCTGGAAGCGCACCAATCCTGAGACTGTTTCATGACCCTAGACACTCCCCTTACGCTGCCCTTTAAGGTCCCTGCCTCGAGGTTGCTTGGGGTCTTTTCTCTAGCCATTCGCCATGGTGGTGGGGCGAGGGGCCCAAGCTAATGGGGTTAGCTCGTTAGACATTTACAATAAAAGACTCTTTGCTTTTGCATCGAAGTGGGCCTCTTGGTGATTTTGGGGTTCAGAATTTTGGGCACAACATAGGCAGGCCTGTAGAGCATTTTCTTAATTGGTGATTGATGTGGCGGGAGGGGGCAGTCCAGTGTAGGTGGGGTCATACCTGGACTGGTAGTCTTAGGTCCTGTAAGAAGGCAGGCTGAGCAAGCCATGTGGATCAAGCCAGTAAGCAGCTCCCCTCCATGGCCTCTGCATCAGCTCCTGTCCCAGGGTTCTGCCCCGATTGCATTCCTGTCCTGACTTCCTTTGATGATGAACAGTGGCTTGAAAGTGTAAGCCGGAAAACATTTCTTCCCCAAGTTGTTTTGCTTGTGGTGTTTCCACCACCACAATAGCAACCTTAACTAGGACAATAAGGAAGTTTGGGTTGGGCGGATGGCTCAGCTGGTAAAAGGCTTCACCGGCAAACACGAGGAACCGAGTTTGGATCCTCAGCACAGGTGTAAAAGGATGGGCTTAGTGGTGGTGCCTGTAACACCAGGGCTTTGGAGGCTGATACAGGAAGCATCCTTGGGCCTTGCTGACCAGCCAGTCTAGCCAATTGGGAGCTCCAGGGTCAGAAAGAGAGACCCTGACTCAAAAAATAACGTGGAGAATGATAGAGGAGGAGACCCAATTCCATCTTCTGGGCTCTATATACTCAGGGTACACACGGGGTCACTGGCATTACTTAATCGTCCTTGCTGCATTTTCTTGGCCATGCTTTCTCTGAACTTTCTCTGAAATTACTTCCATAAATATTAATGTTTTATAGATGAGTTGAGCAGCATATTGAATTGGATATTCGTTCTTACCGCTCCCTTAAAAACATGCTGACCTGATGTTTTCCACTTAAATTTCAAGAGCCAGGTGGAATAATTTTATTTTTTAAGTTTGTATATTCTTTTTAGCTGGGACTCAAAAAGGAAACGGGCAGGCATTTCTAAAGTGGCTTTTCAGAAAATGTTATATCTACATTTTTATTTTTAACAGCTTGAATCGAAGTTTTACAAGATTGTTGTTGTCCTGGAGCAAGGAAAACCTTTCTTAAAAGTTAAGACTTAACTAAAAAAACTCCCATAACACATTGTCCTTTTGCTTAGCTTGCAAAGATAAGAAGAAATGAAATGGAGGAAGAGGACAGGTCTGCCTGGGGCTCCTCAGACCCAGGTGGGCATGGTAGCTGTTGGTATAGTCATTTTTTAAAAAATCTTTCTGAAGATACCATAACATTTTCCATATCTCACAATCAAATAGAGTTACTCTGTCAGGAGGCAAATTCCTTACCACAGGACAGTCTTTGGACTCGACCATCTCCACTCCTAGAGACTATTCTAATCAAACCTGCTAGTTGTGTCTCTACATTTCTTAGTCTTTGGTATCCTCCAGTTGTCCCCACTTGGCCTGGGTGACCAGGTGTTCCAAGTGCCCTTCTGCTGGCCTTCTAAAAATCCAGTGTCAGCTGGAATTTCATCATCCTACTTGATTTTTGCCTAACACTGGCTACACCCTTCTCTGTGAGTTTCCCTCTGGTAGGCCTGTACACGTGCATGCGTTTGCATTCTAGTCTTGTTGTAGAGGCTGTAGATGCTACTTAGAGAAATGTACCTCGTGGCATTCATGCTCTCACCAGAAAAGTATTCTATACCATCTCTGCTGAGCCATCCTTTCTCAGCATTTTTTAAAAAACCATTTATCTTAGCTGATTCCTTAGTTGAGTTGCTTAGTACAATTGCTAATGTACCTCTTCCCTGTTTTTTTCAGGTTTCCAACTCACCTCCTTATTCCTTCCCACTCTCTGAAACTCACTGTGATGGTTAGTCTTCATCTTCAATTTGATTTAGAAACACTTCTGGGCATGTCTGTGATGGATTTTTCTGGGTTGGGGAATCAAGATGGTAAGATTCATCTTGAGTATGAGTGGCGCCACTGCATGCTGTAGGGGTACCAGACACAACAAAAAAAGATGACAAAGTAAAGTGTTGTCTTCCTGCCAGCCTGGTTCCAGAGCCACATCAGTCCCAAATGAACACACAAGGAGGCTATATTAATTATGAAGCTGTTGGCTGTTTGCTTGGTTTCTTACTGGCTATCCCTGACTTAAGTATTTACCTCATAATTGTTAATCTAAGTATTTCTCTTACTGGAGAAAAGGGGCCCGGGACCTTTTATTCCTATGGCTGCTACATCATGACTCCCTGTGTTCCTCTTTCCTAGAATCCTCCTTGACTCCTAGTCCCACCTATCTTGCTTCCCTATTGGCCAACAGTGCTTTATTCAACAACCAATAATGACATCTCCCATCACATGTGGGGGACACACTTCTGGGCATGTCTGTGATAGATTTTTCTGGACTGGGGAATCAAGATGGTAAGACCCATCTTGATTATGAGTGGCACCACTGCATGATGTGGGGGTACCAGTCACAACAAGAAAGAGACAGCAAGTTGAATGCAGGGGAATTAATCTCACTGCTTCCCCACCGTCCTAAGTGTGAGCAAGCACCCACAGCTGAGAGCCTTTCTCTCCACCAGGGGTCTTCTCCCTCACATTGAACTGTACCCTTCAACTGCAAGTTGGAACAAATTCTCTGTCATGGTGCTTCTCTTTAGTATTTGATCATAGTAATGAATAAGTAGATAATATAGTCACCTGTGTTTCTTTCACTAAGGCATGACTGTGCCTCTTCCCCTCCTGTCCCTGACACCATCAAATAAGAATTCTCCACATCCCTTACTCTTATAACTCTTATAACAATTCAGAAGATGAGGTGGCTTTACCTTCATTTTAACCACTGGAAAATTCTTGGCCATTATCTCTTTGGTTATTACCCTCTGATCAGTTTTCCTTCCTTGTTTCCCTTTTTGTGACCCCCCAAGTATATGCAAGCTGCACCTCTGTGGGCATCTCACGTCTCACTTATGTTGAGGACAATTTTTTCTTCCTGAGATTTGCACAGATTTATTAGCTTTCTTCATGTTCTCTAACACTGTTTCTATTGTGTTTGGATTTCTCTAGTTATCATTGTCTCAGCTTCAGCTCTTGTAGTTATAAGTCATCCATTTGACTATTTGTCAACTTGATTTGTTTGGCAAAAATGGGACATTGCTTGTCTACTTTAATAATACCTTTCCTTCATCCAGATAAACATCAATTTAGCTAAGGTCTTTGTGTAATGCTTGGCTTATTTGAGTATACGTCTATTGGATGATTTTTTTCTCTTCCCCATTGGTCATGTGGTCTTCATTCTTAGTGTCTTAGTTAGGGTTTCTACTTCTGTGAAGAGACATCATGACCACAGTAACTTTTATAAAGGAAAACATCTAATTGGGGTTGGCTATATTTCAGAGATTTAGTCCATGGTGAGATCTGGTGGCCTGCAGGCAGACATGGTGCTGGAGAGATAGCTGAAAGTCCTTATATTTTTACTTATAGACAATAGGAAGTGGTCGGAGACACTGGGTGTGACTTAAGCATATGAGACCTCAAAGCCCACCTCCACAGTGACACAGTTCCTCCAACATGACTACAACTACAAGGCCACACCTTCTAGTAGTGCCACTCCTTTTGGGGACCATTTTCTTTCAAGCCACCACATTCCACTTTCTGACCCCCAGATGCTTGAAGTCACATCACAATGCAAAATGCATTCGTCTAACTTCAAAAGTTCCCATGTTCTATCACAGACTCAACAATGTCTTAAAGCTCAAAGTTCCAAGTCTCTTCTGAGATTTATACAATTTCTTAACTGTAATCCCTTATAAAATCAAAATCAAAACACGGATCTCATACTTCAAACATATAAATGGCACAGGATATACATTACCATACCAAAACATAGGATAGGGAGCATAGTGGGGAAACACTAAACCAAAGCAAGACTGAAAACCGCCTCGGCAAACTCCAGACTCTGCATCTCCATGTCTGACAAAACGCTCTTCGGATCTTCAACTAAGTTCAGATTCACTGATTGCAACACACTTCCCTCTCTTGGGCTGGTTCCGCTCTGTTAGCAGCTCTCCTCAGCAGGTATCCCACAGCTCTGGCATCTCCAACATCTTGGAGTCTCCAAAGTAATCCAGGCTTCAACTTCACAGCTTCATGGCATGACTTTTCTAGGCCTCTAATTCAGGGATAACCCATGACATGTGCCTGGCCTCAGTGGCTTTCTTTAGTCATGGGGGAAAATTTCATTGTGCCTTTCTTTTATCCTTAACCCCAGAACCACGTGGCCAAAGCTGTCAATTTCTTTTGCTTACAGGGGCTGGAAAATGGCCCCCTCATTCAGTTGTGTCTTCACTAACTTTCTGTTTTTGACGGTTTCCTTTACTACCTAAGCTTGACTGTCCTGAAACTGGATTTGTAGACTAGGCTGACCTTGAACTCAGAGATCTGCCAGCCTCAGGAATTTCAAGCAGAAGCTATAGAGGAAGGTGGCTTTCTGGTTTGCTCACAGGCTCATACTCAGCCGACTTTCTTGTGCAGCCTAAGACCACGGTTCAAGGAATGGTACCACCTACAGTGGGCTGGTGTCTTCTGCATCAATTAACAAGGCAACCCCCACAGACATGCCCACGTGCCTGTCATGTCAAATGGTCCCTCAATTGAGATTCTCTTCTCGGGTGACTATGGTCTGTGTCACATTGGTAGTTAAAGTTAACCAGGACAAGGGGAGAATGGAAATGGTTTCTATGGAATGGAATACACCATTGTTTCAAGTTAAGAGTGGTCTTCCCTTAATTTAGAGAAGCCTTTAATTACCCCTACAGCTCCTGATTCTTTAGACATGTAGAGCCTTCTATCCATCTTCCCATGATCGTCACAACAGCAACTGAGGCTTGGTGTCATCCCTCTTCATCCTCCTCTTGCCCTTTGTACCTTTCTGAGCCCTCAGAGGTCTAGCTCATCCTTCCCTCATGTGGTCCTTCCTAATACTTGTTTTCCAGTGTTCGGACCTCACCGTGTTTCTGCCCTCCCAAGCCGGTTTCTTTCAAATGGCATCCCGTTTCCATGTGGACTGACTCCCCCCCCACCCCATCTTCCTCTCTTTCCCCCTTCATGCTGTGACTTCTGAAAACCCTTGGAAGGTCCTCAGGGGACCTCGTGATAAAAACCCAGAGTTCTTACAAATACTGGCTTCTCTTCCGGTCGAATGCACTCTTCTTGTGACCTCGTCTTGTGCATTTCTAGGAAGCAGAGCCTCTTAGGCACATCCTTTGCCCTTAGCTATTGTCTGCTGTTGGGCACTCCCCCTTGGTGCTGGCTAAAAACTCAAGCCTTGATGGAGGTGTGATGGCAAACACTCTCAAGATGGCCCAAGCTCAACCCCCCTCCCCCCAGGCTCTGCTGGCGTTGATGTTATCCATCTTGTCACCTCTCTCCTATCCGGTTTCTGTCCTGCTGCCTTTCCCTTGGATGATGGGACAAATTCAAAGGACCCATCGCACATCTCCACCAGATTGGCTCCTTTGATACTCTGCACGCAGCATTTTGTCTTGTAATTTTTTTATCGTAGCCTGTATTCATTCGCCTGATTGAGAGAACTTCTGGTGCTCTGGCAATTTCTGGCAGTATTTGCTAAATAAATCCCAAAGAAACCTGCCCCCACTCCCTGCTCCCTGTACAAAGACATCTTGAACAACAGCATCATTTTTGGGATTAATTCATGTCTTTTCACAGTGAAGGGAATCTTTGTTCCAGTGTGTTGTTGCTGGTATGTTTTTTTTTTTTCCTTTCTGTAGTTTGAACATTGGCCCACTCTAAAGCTCACGCTGAAACTCAAAGGCCCTGAAACAGTATCACGAGTAGAAGCTTTGAGACTGTGGACATCTTCATGTCCCTCTTCCCCTTGCTCAGTGTTTTAACTCTGGTAGAGCCACTGGGGTCCCACCCTCAGGAAAACAGTGACTCTGTCATCATGATAGCAAGCTTGTTACAAAAGGCTGCTTTTTTCTCTCTTACCTATTTCCTGCCTCCCTTCCTCCCTCCTTCCCTTCCTCCCACCCTCCTTCCATCCATCTCCCTTTCCATTTCCTCCATTCCCTTCCTCCCTCTTCTCCTCTTCCTCATGTTTTCCTTCTGTCCACTCATTACCAGTTCTCTCATTTCCTGCCTTTGCTCTGTCATGTGATGACAGCAATGCGACCTCACCAAGGGTGGCACCTTGACCTTCTAACTCTCCAGAGATGTGATAAGCATTTCTGTTCTTTGTAAATTAATCCATCTTTGGAATTTTGTTATAACAATAGGAATGGATTGTAGAAGTTTATAAGAAAGAAAAAAAGTCAAGCATATTACTAACCAGTCATACTTAAAAGGACAAAGCACAATGAAGGCATTTAGAGGGTGGACATTACTTTTATAACTATGAGGAACTGGATAGCAGGCTTACAGTAGCAAATAAATTTTTTCTAAAAGACAGGCATGTGCTTCTCCTGTTGGCTAATTACTGCTTGTTGGTATTAGGTTTGAATCTTTGAAATGATCTAAAACCAATCAGATTTAAAAACGGAGAGCAAAGGGGTTGGCCAATGCTAGGTAGCCAGTAAACAGATATTCAACCTGTATTTTATTGCTTGGTTAGTTTGCAAAGGTTCAGGATGGCCTTATGTGCTTTAGCAGATGGAGTCTCAAGGTGACAATGAGAGGGGCAGGCACATTGTCACCAGTGAATTCTATAAATTTCATCATCTCTTCTTCATACTTCTGTTTTTAAAGACAAAGTCTCATGTAGCTCAGGCTGGCTTTGAACTTAGATAATCTTGAATTTGTGATCCCCTTGTTTGTACCTCAGAAATGCTATGATTACAGATACAAAACAACTATACCTAGTTTGTGTGATGCTGGGACTAGGACCCAGGGCCTTTTGTGTGCTAGGGAAGCATTCTTCCCATTGAACTACAAGCCTACGCCTTACACTTTGTTGGAAAGTGTGCTGAGACATCAGGTGAAGTTGGCTCTGCTCCTGCCCTGCAGACAGAGAATTCTGGAGTTTGTAGCAAGAGTTACCAACCTCCTTCCATTGAAGAGTCTACAGTGATGGGACTCTTAAGGCTTTCCACAGTTTTAAGTGACTGTCTCTCCCACCCATGTCTAGGAGCCTGCAACGTGTTCAGCATTTTAAATAGTCTTTCTGTGTTCTGACACAAGCCTGTCATCAGGGAACTAAATGACATTTAGAAGTGGTGTCTTGATTTTGATGATATGTTGCTGATTGACTTTGTACTCAGTGTAATAGAGTTATCCTCTTGTCCCTTGGTGGTGATGACATGCTCACTGTCCTAGGCTGTGAGCCAGAGTCAACACCCCATGTAAGAAAGTCATCAAGCCCTTTGCAGAGGAAGAGAGATAATAGATTCCCTGCTCCACCTGCTCCACCCCCTCCAGCTGTTGGGAACTCATTAGCTTTGCAGTCTCAAAGCTAATGGATTATCTTCCAAAATAGCAATTCCAGTTTATCCAAACTGATGGACCTCAGGGGGACAGACTAGGTATTGGTTGTTTTCTTTGTATAGGGAAGACATGGACTCCATGGTCAAGGAGACTAATGGTACACTTTTAGATTTGTGTTACTTTTCAAAATGTACACACACCCACACATCATGCAGAGTGCAATTAAGACAGCTAAGAACATCTTCAACCACAGTGCTTGGATTGCTTGTGACATGCGCTACACTTCTGGGAAGCCTTGTAATTTGCAGTACACATGCTGCAGAGTGAAGTAACTGGCCAGCATTTTCTATCTTCTGTCTTAACACAAGTAGTACTTAAACCCAGGCACTGGAAGGGAGCCATATTACTCACAGATCCCTGAGATGCATGTCAAAGTTGCATGTTGCCTGGACTGGGTCAGGTATAAATAGCTTTGCTCTGGTGACATTTTGGGCATGCATGCAAGATCTAGGAGTTTCACTTGATGTGGCCTTTATGGTTGCAAAGTGACATATGGATAGAGGCATGGATCTCGTGTGTTGTGTGCTTCTGTGTGTGTGTGTCTCTGTGTGTGTGTCTCTGTGTGTATGTGTGTCTCTGTGTGTATGTGTGTCTCTGTGTGTATGTGTGTCTGTGTGTGTGTGATTCTGTGTGTGTGTGTGTTTGTGTGCATGTTCTGGTGTCGGAGTCACTAGGATTCAATCATGTTGATTCCATCCTGATGACTTTATCTAACCCCCTAACTGATTACTTTATCTAACCCCCTAACCATTCCATCTCTAAATAGCACAGTATGATGAAGTCTCCAACATCATGATACCCCCTGATGGGAATCAGATTTCGTCAAGAGACTGTGGGGACCCTTGAACCATACCCAGATGGTAGCAATGACAATTTAATCTCACAGCACGAATTCAAAAGCAAGTACAAACATCTAGGCATATGTAACTTACTTGTGTTGTACTGGTTAATATCTGCAAAATTCTATAACATGATATATATGCATTATACCTAGATTTGGGGATTCTTGTGAATTTATGGACTCCATCTACTTAGATGATGATTTATGACAGAGGACTTTATAACCATCTTAGTACTCAAGTCTCCATACTGGGGACGAGTCTCCTTCTGTCTTCAAATACAGGTAACCCCCAAATGCAGCCTCACTAGTATGTTTATGTCCTAAGCCTCTACCCAGTGGTGAACCAGTTGCAGAGAGCTCATGATAGGCGTCATGACACAGAGCTGCCACTGACAGCTGTTTCCTTCTCCTCTCTTCATGGTGAGGTGAGAGGTCAAGGGTGACAGCATTGTAGTTAAGTGTATCTCGTCCTTAAAATTTGTCTTAGTCTTTTTTTCTGCTGTTGTAACAAAATACCCTAGACTGGGCAAGTCACTATATAAAGAAACTTATTCTTCATAATCCAGGAGACTTAGAAGTCCAGTATTAAAAGCGCTGGTATCTGGTAAGGGATTCCTTAGTATAATGATGTCACAGTAAAATGACATCACCGTGATGGCATCATTGTGTCACTACACAGAGGAAGATGCCACCTGACCAAAAAATAAACACACACAATCCAGCCCTTCTTTGAAGCCACTAATGTTATCAGCAATGTCTCATCCTGATGACCTCATCTAACCCTAAACCTTTCCCACAAGCCGTACTCCAATTACATGATATTAGAGATTAAATTTAAGGGGATATGTTCAAATGTCTTGGCCCATTCTTGGCAGCTTCTTAGACACCCATGGCCTTGTTCAAGGAAGCACCATTGGTCTACATATTTCTAGAGTAGCCTGTATCTGAGCTGGAGTCATTCATCTTTCCTTCCTCATTCACTGTGCAATTTCCATTGAGGACAGGGCTCTGTCTCGGGAGGGGGGGCATA
The DNA here is from genome assembly GCF_017639785.1 of Mesocricetus auratus. NCBI lineage: Eukaryota > Metazoa > Chordata > Mammalia > Rodentia > Cricetidae > Mesocricetus > Mesocricetus auratus. The sequence goes on along the minus strand of NW_024429192.1, from coordinate 1,504,195 downwards.
TAGGTATGGCCCAGTGGTTATGCCTGCTGTCTGATTTTTGCAGCTGCAGAGTCGGGCTCCAGGCGGGCAGCAAGGTGATGTCAACTCTGTACTTGAAACTCTAAATGCCTATGTGTGGGGAAAGGCTGGGTATGGAGTATGCTCACCTGGTGAAGTCAATAGGGTCATTGCTTCACTGGGGAACTCTCTAGTGGGATTGAACTTTGGTTTGTCATTGGGATTTTATGAGGAAGGAGATGGCATTTTTAATCCCCTCTTCCTTCAGGGAGAAAACTCCCACAACAGTGGCTTGTTACAATTCAATGTATGAATTTAGTGGTTAGGGCACACACTCAAACCATAGCATCTGTGGGTCAATGTCTGCTATAAGGTTGGCTTTCATTTTAATATCCTGGAGGAACAGACCAGATTTCCCTCAGATCTGATGACTGAGACAGGTTGGGGACTACCAAGGGTTTCAATTTATTCAAGTAAGAACAGAAATTACTTGGTGGTCTTTGTCTGGCACTGTTCTGGAAGGTGGCTGGATGTTTTCATGATCTCTAAGGCCACAGGTTTAATCAGTTTGGACATCTCTGTTCATAAACCCGTTCCTGTGTTTTAGCTATAAACCCCAAGACCATCTATTCTTTTTTCCCAATTTTTAAATTTTATTTAAATTAGAAACAAGCTTGCTTGACATGTTAATCCCAGTTCTCTCACCCTCCCCTCCTCCCCCACCCCCCCAATACTCCCCAACCCCCTACCCCATTCCCCCTCCACTCCCCAGGGAGAGTGAAGTCCTCCATAGGGAATCTTCAAAGTCTGTCCTATTATCCCGGGCAGGGCCTAGGCACTCCCCCATGTGTCCAGGCTGAGACAGCATCCCTCATGTGGAATGGGCTCCCAAAATCTATTTGTACGCCAGGGCTATATGCTGGTCTACTATCCAAGGCCCCATAGATTGCTGAGGCCTTCTCACTGACACCCAGGTCAGTCCCATGCTGGCCTCTCAGTCACCAGTCTTGGGGCCCAAGGGGCTCCCCATTGTTCAGGTCAGCTGCCTCTGTGGGTAGATTAATTATTAAAATGATGTTTTGAAAAGTAAGACATTTGACGTTCAGGCATGGGATGTTGGCCTAGTTTCTGCACTACTACAGGGCACCCTGTGTCCTTGTAGGATGAATGGGAAGCTCATTAAAGAAACTGATTCTGTCAAAATGCGTTTAACTTGCTTTTGCAGTTTGACTTTAATACATATCAGCTTTGTAAATTAACAGGTTACAGTGTGGCATGTCTTAATGAGCACACGGTATCTTGGTCATGTGTACCCCAGGTCCCCTCCCTCTCCCTGCTATTACCCTTCCTAGTCTCTAAAAGTCCATTCTAATTTCCTGCTGTCCCTTCACTTCCCCTTGCCCATCTCTAGTGTCTAGTCCACTCTACACCACTACAAAGTTGACTTTCTGGTCTCCAAATGTGAGCAAGAATCAGTGGTATTTGTCTTGCTAGATGCTGAAATAAGGAAGTTCTCATACACTGCTCCTGGGAATCTAAGTCAGTGTGCCCCATTCCTTGAATTCATACCTTGAATTTTAACAAGCCAACTTGGAATTTTCCCAACTTGGGGCTTTTCTCCCTGAGAGACAAGGGGACTATGTCATGATTTCCCCCTTCTCCCAGGGTCCCAATGACAAACAAAAGACACTATGGAAATTAGCATGGGAACCCTCAAAAAAGAATAGAAAATGCCAAAACCCAATGATAGCATCTTTTCATGACTCAACAATGCTAATACTGGGCGTGCACACAAAGGAGATAAAATATTTATACCCCAAAAGATGCCCCCCCACTTTCATTGCAGAACTACTATTTCACATTAGCCAAAATATAGAACCAGTCCATTTGTCCTTCAGCAGATGAGTGGATAAAGAAAAGATGGGGGAGTTATCAAGTAGAGTGTGACTCAGCTGTTAAAAGAATGCAATCCTGTCATTTGCAGCAGTATGAGTGGAATTCACATCAAGCCAAATGAAACAAACCAGACATGGTGGGGGGAGTCCTCACTCACTTATGGTGTAACTCTAAATTGCTGGTGAAGGTTGTGTAAGTCCAAGCTGCTTTTCTTTGTTAAATAGGCCGCACCTTAAAGTAGCTAAGTTTTCAGATAGATGAACGTATGCCAATGATACAAATACTTACATATAATGTAACATTGCCAATGAACCTCAGTGGGGATTCTCACCCATGTGGCTTAATCTCCTTGACATTACTAGCCCTGAAGTTACCAAACCCATTTGATCCAAGATCTTGGAAACTCTTTTTGTAGGTGAAGACATTGTCAGAAACTTTAGGGTGAATACTGAAGCCACTAAAGCAGAGATGACTACAATGGAAGCTTCTAGATCTAAAAGGAAGGCTGAAGAACCTGACTCAAAGAAAGGGTAATGACCAAGGCACCAGGGATGGAACCATAGACTGGCCAGCCTGGATTCCTAAAGCCAGTATCCATGCATCCTGGGGCACAGGTTCCCTCCTGCCATGACTTTAACCCCTGGGTCTCATTGGCTGAATGGGAAGTCTTAGATACCCGTATGGTAGCCATGATAGTTACCCTGCCACTGAGTCTTACACCAAGAATTGAATCGCTGTAACGAAATACATGGGATAAGTCAACTGATACGAAAGTTTATTTAGACTAATAATTTTGGAGGTCTGTCTGTGGTTAGTTGGCCTGTTGTTTAGGGTGCTGTGGTGAGTATGGGCTGGTCCAAGTCACTCACATCACAGCATCTGTGAAGAAACAGAGAAAAGGGCGGCTGAGTTCTCAAAAGTCCCTTCGAATAACACACCACTGATGACCTAACTTCCTCTACGTCAGTTCCAGCTCTCTAAAGCTCCAGCAGACCAAAAGATGAAGACCAGGCCTTTGGGGGATGCCTCAGGAGCAAACCGTAGCATCTCACACAGTGTGGTGGGGATAATGCATGGGGAATTTGGCCATCGAGATCCTGCATTTCCTATGCTATCGACCTCTCCGTTCCCCACTTCCTTTCTGGAGTTGTTTATTCCTTATTGAGTGCCAGTGGGCTTTGTCTTTTGCTGGTGCGTACTTGATGCTTGCTGAAAAAAACTTAGGGCCAAAGAAGGGGTTAAATGCCAATCTGCAGAGCTAGTCTTGCTCTATAGGATGGACTCACAGAAAACTTCTGCCAGTTGATGAGCTGTATCTTCGTAGGAGCCAGCTGCAGCAGGAATGACCAAATTCACTCAATATAGACTTTTTTATGTGGTTAGTGGGTAAGCACCGTAAATGCATAGCTTCCTTGGCATCAAGGCATGTAAATCCACACATCTGTCTGAGACAGCCACCAGTCTGATCTCAACTCCACTCAGCAGGTAGGAAAGTGGGAGCTTGACATCGATTGGGTCTTGAGCCCTGCTCTCGCTCTCTCTCTCTCTCTCTCTCTCTCTCTCTCTCTCTCTCTCTCTCTCTCTCTCTCTCTCTCTCTCTCTCTCTCTCTGAAGGACACCACAGAGCCTACCAGATAGTGACAACTAGTGACCCCTTCCCTACCCTAGCCATCATTTCCCAGCTCTGGCTTGTGATACAGCATCCACTCAGATGGTGCACTGAGGAGCCACAGCCTTCTTGCTTGCATTGGTTTGCTCATATTCAGTGCCTGTCTGATTGGACTACTGGGTTGGGAATCTGTGCTCAACACTGCTTCAGCACTTGACGCATCTCAGGTGTTTCCTTTCCTGGAGGCACCCTGTGTCCGGCAGGTCTGCAGGAGTTCCCGAAGGCTGATGCCAAGGCTTGTGAGTGCTGGAGCAGGCAGATGAGCATAAGGTTTCTTGGGAACGAAACTGGTAAATACATTTTCCAGAAGCTTTTTAAGAAGAACAGAGACTATAGTAGGACCACTGTAATTTGGTGGCTAATATGATACATAAGATAGGAGAGAAACCAAGTCACCTCTCCTGGCAGTAACCTACCATGGCAGCTTTCTGCTGATTATGCACCAGAGTAAGACAGTAAGAGGGGCCTCCCCAAACCAATGCCTTTCACTGGCCATTGAAAGATTCCCCATTCCTCATCTGTCCCAGCATGCCCCCCTTTCAAAGACAAATCACAAAAACTACAGCCTTGTGCCAAAAGCAGATTTTATGTTGCCCAAGCAGCAATATTTGAGATGCCCAGGAGGCCTTTGGAGTGGGGACTTTTTAACTGATGGGAGGCTGAGCTCCTCCGAGAAGTCAAGTTCAAAGTCATTTGTCACAGAATCCTCACTCAAGGAAGTAGATGCCACAATGTCATTCTTTTTAGCAATAGCAGTCGTTTTACTTTTGTTTGCAAAGAGTCTGGTTCCTTCAGCTCAGCATTTGTGGTTTTGCTGCACAAAGGAATTTCCTATGGGTCAGGTCCTCTGCCCTGGGGGGAAATTGCTCTCTTCAGAGATGCACCAAGCCTTCAGAAGAAGCAGAAGGGTACATGTGGTGTGTGCAGCTGAGAGATGGGGTCATGGGCTGCCATGAGGAATTCTGGGATTGAGTGGCCCCTGGTGAGCATGAGGCATTTCTGATTCTGCTTTCTAGACCCTCCTGTCTCACCCTCTGTGTTGCAAAAATTCCATGCTCAACAGGTCAACAGCACTTTCTCTTGCATGAGAACTTCTTTCAAGTGTTTCAAGAGATGTTTATTTTCTCTTCTACTCATCAATTTTGTCTATTTATTGAACTTGTGAGTGCACAGGGTATGTGTTTATGCCTGAGGCCAGAAGTCAACCTTGAGTGTCTTTCCTAAGCAGTTGTCCATTCTCTTTTCAGCCATCCACTTTTTGAGACAGGGTCTCATGGGCCCAAGGCTCATTGAACACAGGATACGTCTGCCTTCCCAGCACTGGGATTACGAGTGTAGGCCACCATGTGATGGGGCGGGTGACCTTCTGTATATATGTTTCTCATATTGGTTGATGAATAAAACACTGTTTGGCCAATGACCAGGCAGGAAGGATGGGGGAGGAGGGCTATGAGAGGAAGGGGTGAGGAGAGAGAGGGAGGCTCCAGAGAGATGCTGTGTAGCCAAGGAAGGAGTAACAGGTCTAGACCCTTCTCCAGTAAGATAAGACCACTTGGAAATACTTGGATTAATAGAAATGGGTTAACAATTAAGAGAGAGCTAGCCAGTAAGAAGCCCTAGTCATTGGCCAGCAGTTTATTATTAATATAAGTCTTTGTGTGTTTATTTGGGACAAGGTGGTTGTGGGACCATCGTCAACCATACCCAGCTTTTTATATGGAACCAAACACCTTAATGACTGAATTTCCTCCCATAGCTTCTATGTTTATTTTTGTTTGTCATGTGTGTTTATCCTGTAGACTATACAACTACATGGGGATTCTAGAATGTTACATTTATTTTTGGGTCTCTGTCTTGAAAGTCTTGGCTTGTTTGGACTATCCCAGCATCCAAGAATATATGTAAACCCAGTCAACCCATGCCTGGCCAAAGCTTCTCAGCTTGTGTAATAACAGTCTATGCTCATGGCTGCCCCTTTCCTGTAGTTACCATTTTTATTTTTGGTTGTGAGCCTAGCCTTTAACAGCTGAGCTATCCCTCCAGTCTGTAGTTACCATTTTTAATCAACTCCAGACACATGAAAATTCTTCCCCAAGAGAGGGCCAGCTTTGCCTCAAACGTGTCTCTCTTCTTAAATGGATTGGCTCACCAAGGACAGTGAATTCTCTGGACTCTGTCCCTCTGATCAAGAGGCCTGCTCTGGGTCTTGTCACTGCTTCAGAATATGCATGGCCAATTGCACACTGAAGGAAATTTCAGTAGCAGCATAGTTTTGGCTTAGTTTGGAGTCATGAATGCCATTTTTTATTTATTATTTTTTTATTTTGTGCTTTTTTTGCCAGAAGCATGTAACTGCCTCTTTAAATTATCTCAGCCAACTTCAGCTGATGGTCTGTGGATAAACAAAAGTGCCTGTTGAATTAGTGGGGTAGTTTCACACAAAGGAGGCTTTTGGAGCGGCTAATTGGAGAAACCTAACAGAGCCTCCCCGTAAATGTCTCCCAGGGAGCCCGCAGCCCTGCTCAGTACTTCAGCGGCACATTAAAGATTCATAGCTTGTGCGAGTCATTCAGAATCCTGGAACAGTCATAAAGGCACGTTCAGCTCCTGGGGAAAAATGCAAGGCATGGTGTCGAGTTTAAAATAATTTGCTTTATTAAGCATGTGTGAGAGACATGGGAATACACGGTGGGGGCCTTTGTGGCCACCTCCTACTTTCTTTCCAGGGTTCCTGACCTCAGCCTGCATGCTGCACCCCTCCCCCTGCCCCCAAACTGCCTCCTATGCCTACTGGTTTGTATTTGAAAGCTGTCTTGTTTGGACAATGAATTCCCACTAAGCTTTATGATGGTTGAAGACACTACACTTTGACGTGCAGTGCCTGAAGACCAAAACAACTGGAGATTCCAGAAGGATTCTGGCTCTGGGATTATGTCCTGGCTTCATAAAGATGAGAGGATGCAGGTCAGGGGTGGGTCAAGCTTTCTCCTGCCTCCATTGTGAGTGCGCTGGGGCCCCCGTGGCCGTGGACCACACCTGAGTGTCCTGAAACACATCTCTCTCGAAGTTCTGGAGGTCAAAGTTCATGATCACGGCAACCCTTCCTTTCTCTTGGCTGCTATGGCTGACAAATTTCGTGTGCCTTGGCTTTTAAGGACCCCAGCACTTCCTCTTAGTTTTTATGTGACATCTTCTGTGTCTATGTGACACACATCCTCCTGTCTTAGCCTTACAAGGGCAGATGATACTGAATTTAGATCCTCTCAGACTGCAGTAGACAGCAGAGAGAAGAGTCGTGGTTTTGTGATCACTTGACTTCCAGGAAGCAATCTGTCAGTCAAAGGCCATACCTACAGAAGCAGTCTGCTCTCACTCCAGCTCACGGTCCCCTCTCAAGCATTATGGTTTAGATTGCAAGTGTCCCCCAAAGGTGGTGGTCTTGAGAGGTGGTGAATCCTTCAAGAAATGCAACTTGATAGGAAGTTGGGGTGCTGGAGGTACGAACTTGAAGATCCCTCACGTCTTCCCATCTCTCTCTCTGATTCTTGTTATGAGATTAGGTTTTCTCTACTGTGCATCCAGTGGACTGAAACCTCAGGAATCATAAACACTTCCACCCTTTGTTTTTTTTTTAATCAAGTTTTTTGTCATAGCCATGAAAGTCTGACTGACATCAAGGTAAATGTTTTTAAATTCTCTGCTTGATGTGGCCTGTGGTGTAGCCCTGCTATAATCAGCATTTGCATATAAACGATAGGGACCTTGAGAGTAAATCATCGAATCATATACCCTGTGTACTTGGGGTTGGGGGTAATGTACGTGCTTCTCCTTTACTCCACCTGGTGCTGCTACAATGGAATATCACCGCCCTGTCTGTGTGAACAGTAGAAGCTTATTGTTTCTGGAGGTCAAGAAGTCCAAGACAGAAGGGCCCTATCTGGCGATGTCCTTGTGTGCTGGGACACAATGGGAGCCTTCCCACAGCCAGAGGGCATGTGCGAGAGACAAAGGTGGGGTAGATTAAGACCTGCACCTCTCCCTTCCAGTCTTTCCTCTCATGCTGTTGGAATTAAGTTTCCAACACACCCTTGGGGCAAGGCGTTTTCACACCCTAACAAGTACTGAGGTGTCTTCCCAGTTAAACTGGAGACTATAGAAATAAAAATCCAACTCCCTTAATTGTCAAATAATGGCACTCTGAATTCCAAAGAAGTTGGCTGCACAGCTGGTAGGTTTCCTGGTCTTTCGTCTTTAATAGCAACTTGAGTTTGATCAAGAGAAGGCCATAAAGATGCAACATGACCTGAAATTCAAGGCATGCCTCTGTTCCCTTGTTTACAGCTGACCTGAATGAAGGCCCATGAAGTCAGGGTCCTTGTTTTTCAGGTTTCCGTGGGATCCCAGCTCCCATCATCTGTGTTAGATCTGTCATTTCTGAGTGGAAATGTGGTCACTAAGGAATGCTTAGAAACATCAAGGCTTTGTGCTTGTGTATTTTTTCTAGTTAGAGCCCTTGCTTCTCCACTGACCCTAGGTCATTTGGTTCTCCTTCCCGTCTTGGTTCCCTTCTATTTTCATGCATCCCATTGGGTTGTGAAGATGGCCAAACACTATGCTGAACAATGCAAGTCTCTCTCTCTCTCTCTCTCTCTCTCTCTCTCTCTCTCTCACACACACACACACACACACACACACACACACACACACACACACAAAGCTTATAAAGAGAGGATGATACCTTGTACCACAGAGCTGTTCATGATCGAGGGGACAAGAGACTCTTGGGCAGGCTTTGTGGTGACCACTGAGTGTAGTGTCACACAGACCTTGCAGGAGGACATAGCTGGTGGCTTATGCAATAATTTCACAGGCTAACAGGAAGTAATCCTGTTGTTCAAGGGCTCTCAAAGGCCCACAAATGGTTCCTGGGCCCAGGAGAGGGAAGCTTGCCAGGCTGGGCCTTTATCTGCAGGAGAAGAGTAGGGAAGGAGCTGGTGCCGGGTACTTTGAATCCTCCCACCCCGATTTTGGTCAGAAGTCAAGAGAAATGCTTTCTTTTTAAAAACTTCATTAAAAGCTTAATCCATAGCTGTTCGTGAGAGCATCTCCGGGCAGCCCTGTTAAGGTCAAACTACTCACTAAGTGGTGCGTGTTGACTCTACCTTTATCTGCCCTTTCCCTACCCGTCAAGAATGATAATAATAGCATCCGTTTCCCAGGATGTTGTCTGGACTAACTGGATGCATACAAGACACTTGAGCCTTGCCCTGGATTCACAAAGCTCCATCCAGTGTTGTCATGATGGTTAGGTCATGTGTAGATGTGGGTCAGATTAAGTCCTAGGGGAGCTGACTCTGCCACCGAGACATTTCACTTCTCGAGGTCTCAGTTTCCCCTTGTGTAAAGCCGATTAGGATAGGCGCAAGCCTCTTAGGAAGGTGTTCCAGTTTGCTTCTGCTGCTGTGATGAAACAGGGGAGGGGAGAAGGGTGTATGTGGCTTCCACTGCCAGGCTGGAGTCCATCATTTCAGGAAGTTAGAGCAAGATCTTGAAGCAGAAGCCCCGGAGGAAGGCTCCCTGCTAGCTTGCCCACTAGCTTAGCTAGCTTTCTTACATTGCCTGGGGAATAACACTGCCACCCACAGTAGGCTGGGCTCTACCAATCCATAAGACACACCCACCAGATATGTCCACAGGCCAGTCTGATCTAGGGAATTCTTCAATGGAGGCTTTCCTCTCAGGCTGTGTCAAGTTGACAATTAACGCTACCCAGGGCAGAAGGCAGCCAACAAAACCAGTCCCCGAAGAGAGCAACCACATTCTTACTGTGCATTTTCTCTACTCTCCACAGGGATAATTTCCACCAACTGAAGTCTTTACTTTTCCCCCCCAGCTGCTGGCTCACATATTTATACAGGGGTTTTGAATTCGTAGAAGGGTCTTAATGAGTTTTAGGCCACGGCGGTGGATTTTAACATCTATGGTCCAGTGACTATAGCGTGGGGTCTGGAATTCTGAGATATGAGGAGAAATGTCAAGGTTACTGGGCTGGGGGCATCTCAGGATTTACAGGAGCCGTGGGGACTAGGCTGCTTCTCACAACGGGAAGGCTGATATATCTCCCCGTCTGCTCCAGTGCACTCAGTATGGTGCTGGTGGAAAGTCACTGCTGTAGGTCTGGGTGTGCTGGGAGGAAGACACGTGTAAAGGTATGTAATCGAGGGTCATGGACACATGCGAGGCTCTAGGTGAGGCACCATGGGGCAGTGTTTGGACAGTGAATTTGGGGGCGGCTGTGCACAGGGTGGGGTCCCACAAATTGATGGGGGAAGAATAGGATGGGAAGCGTGATAGGGTCATCATGGGGAGGGATGGTATGGCATAAAGAACAGTCAAAGGCTGAGAACATGAGCATGATCTGGGCTCCGCTCATGGGAAAACAAGCACAGATACCTTCCCCTCTCCATAGTTCCAAGAATCCTCCCCTCTCCATAGTCCCAAACCCCCATCCATAGTCCCAAGAACCCTCCCTCTCCATAGTTCCAAGAACCCTCCCTCTCCATAGTTCCAAGAACCCTCCCCTCTCCATAGTTCCAAGAACCCTCCCCTCTCCATAGTCCCAAGAACCCTCCCCTCTCCATAGTTCCAAGAACCCTCCCCTCTCCATAGTCCCAAGAACCCTCCCCTCTCCATAGTTCCAAGAACCCTCCCCTCTCCATAGTTCCAAGAACCCTCCCCTTTCCATAGTTCCAAGAACCCTCCCCTTTCCATAGTTCCAAGAACCCTCCCCTCTCCATAGTCCCAAGAACCCTCCCCTCTCCATAGTCCCAAGAACCTTCCCCTCTCCATAGTCCCAAGAACCCTCCCCTCTCCATAGTCCCAAGAACCCACTCCTCTCCATAGTCCCAAGAACCCTCCCCTCTCCATAGTCCCAAGAACCCTCCCCTCTCCATAGCCCCATGAACCCTCCCCTCTCCATAGTCCCAAGAACTATATTCTGTAAATTGGGACCCAAGGAATTGCTTATATAATTTCTATAGGAGTAATTTATTGGAAAGACAGTGTGGAAATGTGTGTTTGCCCTTAAAGTCAACTGCCTCCCTCACATGGGGAATGTGTCGGAGTTAGAAAAGAAACAGGGGCCTCTGGAGGGTCTGCGACACTCCTGTCACCTCAAGAAAAGTGTCCAAGTCCAAATATCCACATCACTCATGGCCAGTGAGGTGGCAGTGCCTCCAAAGTTGGTGACCTTGTTCTGCACACTGACAGTCCTTGAGCAACTTGGCAGAGCATCAGCCATAGGGTAGGGAAGGGGGTCATAGGAAGAACACCTCAGGGTTCTTCCCTGAGAATGGGTCTACCAGCGGAACTGAGGCCAGAGAACTTCCCAACAGTGGAAAATAAGTTGCCTGGGAACCAACGCTTGCTGATTCGAAAATAAAGTTGTTGATACTGTGAGTTTCAGAGTTTTTACGTTTGTAGACGTATGCATATTTACATGAACTTTTGAGCTCATTTCCCTTTACAAGAGTCTTTGACTTTGAAAAGTCAGTTCCTCTCTGTCGGCCCCAGTTCCTTCTGCGCTAAGTGTGGAGACTTCCGTCTGTGACACCGTGAAAAGGACAAAACGGCAGATGTAATGCTCTGGTAGAACCCTGGATATGCTGGTCGTAACCCAGGAACCATCATCCATGTGACGACAGGGCCAGTTGTTGTAATTTTTAAAAAAGTGTCTCCAGAGAGAAAGACACCATTCAACAGCAGTTCAAGTGGAAGGGTCTTTTTATTAAAGGAAAAGGAGTTTTAAAAAGGGAAAGGGGGGAGGTGGGGGTAGACCTGCCTCTGGGGACAGGGGCAGTGAACAGAGAGGCAGAGAGGAGAGACAGGCAGAGAGGAGAGAGAGGAGAGAGAGAGGAAAGAGAGGAGAGAGAGGAAAGAGAAGAGAGAGGAATAAAGACCCCATGATTGATCACACTCGTCTCTAGGTGTAACACACCTTTTTTCTCTTCTCCCCACTTTTCTTCAGCAGAGTGCTCCTCTAATAAAGTGGCCTGGTGACATTAGTCAAAGATTAATTAAAAAGAAATTAGTAGGTTTAGCCAAATAGCTCACTGGGGGGAATCTGGGTCCTTTCTCCATGAGCCTCCCTTTTAAATTCTCCCCCACTCTCAAGCCTGGCATCAGGCAATACATTTCCTTTAAGATTGCTGCTCCACAGAGCTTCTGCTAGCTGAGGTATTTTTTTTTTTGAGCCAAAAAAACCTAGGCAGAGCTCAAGAACTACCTGAGTGGGCTCCCGCCCACCTCCCAGTGACCATTCATTAAGTCCCAGGAAATGGTTCCTAACTCTAACAACTACTATGATGAAATGGGAATTTATTGCGTAGTTTGGGAACTGAATGTTCCTTGGGAGTCCAGGAGAAACAGAGACTATAAACTCCTGTTCTGTGCCCAGCATGACGTCTCTAGCAAGTGAGTATATTTGGAGCTCAAAACTGACTCTTGAAGATCTAGAAGTTTCTGTTGTTGTTGCCACTTAAAAGAAGCTACTGCTTCTAAAAACATTGGTGCTGTGTGTGTAGAACAAATGGGGTTTTAATGGCCTGTGGTGCTATTTGAATATGTATGCTAATAGGTATTTCCCATTTAGGAAATAAGTACACGGTAACCAAGAATTAATTCTAATACTGGCCGTCGTTATGGGCAACTAATTTACGTTGATTCTTGACTAGAAGGAGCAAATTGCCAGGAGCAATGAGGAAATTAAAGAAAGCTATCTTTTTTTTCTCCTTTGCTTGTACCAGCCTGTGGCACCCCCCCTCCCCACATCTGCTTACCACCCAAATGCCTCCCAAGTGCATTTCCCACTTTTTCCAACTGTTGGGCACCCTGTGTGCTATGCACTGCTTTTTGGCTACTAATAAAGGAATCCAATATTAGGGACTTCCATGGGGCATCAGGAATGGGAAACTCAGTGTATATTTGACTACGTTTTTCCCGAGAGCAAGACCAAGCAAATGGTCTAGTACATGTTGAAGGCACTGAGGGTTAATCAGAACAATTGACCTTGAACTCAATTAAGAAAAAAAAACAGGAGGGGTGGGGTGGGGGTGAGGCACAGAGCTGCTCTTGGCTGAGGAGGGTATTTGAGGAAGCAAGGGGAATCTTGGATGGTTTTCCAGTCTTTACATAGGGCAATCAGACTCACCGGCTGTGGTCACATCACCAGCTTTCTCTCTGCGTTGAAAGGTGAGTTCTCATGGCCTCACCTGGAGTCGTTCTGAATGCGGCCATTTCTGAGAGCTGTCCTGTGGGAATTCTCTGATTTTTTTTCAGCTAAGAACTATGATGTTTTAAATAAGACCAGATAGTCTGAGCATCAAGAGCCAAGCTTTGACTCCAATCCTTGCATGGTATTTTCATGTGGGTTTCATCTGGTTTTGTTTTGTTTTGTTTTTCCACAAAGTACCAATTTGTTGAGCACACATAACTCATTTTGTTTATGAAACAGCTCATGAATGCATCTGTAAGTCATAGAGTAATTCCTTTCCTAACTATGCACCATGGTCCTTACTGTCCTTCTGGGAATGATTATATGTTAGTCAGTGTCATTTTCAAATCTATTTCTATTGATTTCTCACTTAAATGGTGATGTTCTCTCTTGGTGAAAATTAACAAAACCCCTGAGCTTGGAAAGCATTTTAAATACCCTAACAAGAAAAGGGCTGACTCTAGGAGTGTAGTTGAAGCTGGACATCCTAGCCCGACATATATATTCTCTTCTCCAGCATGGAGATGCTCCCAGCATGGAATTCAGCTCTGTGAAGATCAGCTTCTTCAAATTTCACCGTGACAAGTCTATGCAAATACGTGTTAGAAAAAAAGTCTATTTTACCCCTAGAGGCCAGAAGAGGATACCAGATCTTCTGGGACTGGAGTTACAGATGGTCCTGAGCCTCCGAACATGCGCTATCTGGAAGAGCAGGCAGTGCTCTTAACTGCTGGGCTGTCTCTCCGGCCCCTGGCTCTGCTCTTGCACACATCTGGATCTGTGACATCTGGCTGGGGATGTAGCTGTTGTTCACTGCTGCATGTCTGTGCCTGCCTCTGGCAGGTGACGACAAATGCATATTTAGTTAGTGTGATTTGTATGCAGGCCACATGCCATTGGGCATCCGATATTGAGCATGAAATTCCCAAGTTGCTGTCAGGGGAGTGACAGAAGTGTGCACACCTTTACTTCATATCTTAGGTCCCTGCCTTTAACCAGAGGCTTTGATGACCCACCTGTTACCGTTAATGCCAGAGATGATTTTAGAGAGAGATTCTGTATTCCTCGTACTCACACTGTAAGAGGAGGGAAGTGACTTCCTCAGGCTGCCCTCTGGCCCCCACGCGGTCTTGATGGCATGTACATGCACGCTACATACCCAGATACAGAACACACCTGTGTGCCACACACATTCACACGGCAGACATAGATTAAAAATAGAAAACATACCAATGCAGAGTCGTGTGCGCATCAGATTCGTCAGCAAAAATAAAGAATGCATCTGTGTCACAGACTCTGTTTGATGAGGGGGACATGGGACATGATTTAGGTGTGAGGTCATTGTGCCCCTCCCCCACCCCCTGCATTATCTTGAAGAATGATGACCCAGCCCACAGACCGCCCAAGGGGGTCTGTTCTAAACTTCAGATTCAGATTTAAGGCAGACATTGCACTGTTGCCAGCTGCTCCCGTCTGTGGTTTCCAGCTGGGCCACAGTGACACCGAGCTTCAATAATGAGGGATCGGCGATTATCTGTGATTTGTATGGGTTTCAACGTGATTCTTGCCAGGATGTCAAGGGACAATTTCCCTTTGATGGTCGTCCTGGCTTCTGTCCATTAAATGATCCTTAATAAGCTTGTTGAGTAAGATGTTCAAGTGGATGAAGGAGGCAGCCGCAGGGCTTAGGAAGCCCTCTAAATTACCCGCCAAGCACCCTGAGCAACCAGAATGACCCTAGAGCTCATATACTGCAACTACTGTGAAATACAGAGAAACATCCAGCTGGGTCAGAAGCCAGGACACTGCTCACCAGAACAACAAAACATCTTTACCTTTCTGTGCAAGCGTCTGCCCTTCCTCTCCGTCTCTTCCCCTCTCTCCTGCTCCCTTTCTTCCATTCCTCCCTCTCTCTTTCCTCCACACTTCTCACCCCCCTCCTTTTCTTTTTCCTCCCTCCTTACCTCCCCTTTCTCACATCCTCCCCTTTTTCTGTCCTCTCCCTTTGCTCTTTGAAACCCAGGCCCCCAAGCAGTGAGAACCAACAAATCCTGGGCCAATTCTCTGCCCACTAGAAGGGCACCCATGGGAATCTCTCCAAACCCAAGGAACCCTGCTCGTGGGATTTTTCCAGCATTCCTGTGCTCTCACTATCCCCACCCCCCCAATGAAGTCAATTTGTTAGACATATATAATTTTCTGTATGAGTGTAAACCTTCTCATAAATAACGTTCAAAAGCTATAAAAATAATCACATTTCTAAATTCGCTACATGGCTTGTGTTTGGGAAGCAGAGATTTTAGGCAAGATGTGCACAAATTTAAATGAACAGCTGGTGAGACAAGCTAGGGAAAAGAACACAGCCCCTAAATAAGGAGTCCCTGACAATGAGTGCAGTTTAGAGGCGTTTGAATGACTGACCATGGACTCTTGATTGGTCAGTGTGCTCCTAAGATGTTGTCCAGTTGGGTTTCATCAGGAGTGGATCTGAATTGGGGCTGAAACCATCTGGTTCTTGAGGCATTCTCTATTACTTTTATGGCCCGTTTGGAGCCTTTTGCAGCCTCTCTCCCAGCTGATCCACAGACCCCAGGGTGAGGTGGTTGACAATGACGTAGTGACCACTGGAATGCAGGGCTTGAGCAAGAGTCTCACCTTTGGAATGAATGGGCATGCACACAGGATTGCCTGGACTGGGAGCTCAGGTTTGGGTTGCTAAAGGCTAGAGTTGAACCTTAACCTTCGACATCTACTAGCTGTAACCTTTGAACTCACCATTCCTCACATTTGCACAAAAGGCAACCAACATAATGGCATTCTAAAACATAGGCAATACAGCCTTCAGCACCATGCCTGGCATGCATTCCGTGCCAGCTGCTATGGGAGAGTGGGCATCAAGAGTTACTGGGAAATACGAATATTTGCAAGCTCTTTCCAGAATAAAAGGCCCAGTAAGCATGCATCCCACACATGCAAGAGCATGTGCACATGAGTGAATGTGTCAATGGTTGGTTTTGACACTCCTACAGGCATGCACTTGTGTGCATGTGTGAACAAACATGTGGCTGGCTTTTACAGCGGTGGTCCCTCGTGCCTTCCCCCCTTTATCTTGTCACATGCCACTGCTGCCTGCCTGTTCCCTGTGAAATTGCTTCTGGATCTCAGTCTTAACCAGACACTTGTCATCCTACAACACATGGTCCCATACCTTTTGCAAGATGACACAGTGTACGTAATCAAGACCACTTTGACCTTCCTAGCTTGAACTATGAATTGCTTCTCCACACAGGCCATACAACAGATATACTTTATGTAGCACATACAACACACATCACACTTGAACATACCACCAGACAACACCATTTTCAACAGCACACGTCACACATGCATAGATGACCAGACAACACACACACACACACACACACACACACCATACAATGACACACATACCTCCTGCCCATATAAAATGCAAACTATACTATACTACACACACAAACCTACAGATACTATATGTATCAGATATACTCACATCACACACAAGCCACAAGCCACTATAATCACAAAAGCTCACATCACACACACACATACACACATACACACACACACACATATGAACACACACTTCTACATAAATACTACACATGTAAATAGTATGCACATACAAACCACGTATGACACAGTCTCCTAAGTTTGACTTCCCAGAAGCTTGGGATGTTCTTGAATCAATGAGATGGTAGCCCCCTGATACATTGGGCACAGTGACCGAGTTTCTGTGGAGTTTTCCTGTGCACGTTGCTATGGCGATTCACAGCCTGGACCCAGCCTCTCCACCAGTGCTCCATCAGGGGCAGAACCTGGTTTGTGACGTTTCTGAGTCTATATCCCATTTGCTGCTGTGCAGGGAGTACCACTGTTTTCAGTGGTCTGGGTCTTTTGGTTTAGGATGTGTGGAAAGAGATGCTAAGTGAGGTCTGTGCAGGAGGAGGAGCCGAGATTTCTCTGAGCTACTGCCTCCCAGCTTCACCACTCCCCATGGCGAGGATGGGGTTGGGAGACCCTGAACTCCATCTTAGGATGGAGAAGGGTAGTAGAAAGGGGTTTGTATAGAGGGCTTGGGAAAGCCCCCACCCGGGGTACCTGATGCTGTCCCATGGAGCCTCCTCTTCCAAAGTCAGGGCATCAACCAATGCAGAGCAATCTTTGAACTCCAGCACAGGAGCAGGACGGTAGTGATTTTATTTTTTTCTCTCATCGTGCTGAGGTAGGAGAGTCTCAAAGGCTCCCAAACACCTTAGTGCCACGTTGGCTTGCTGCTCTTGCTTTTAGGTGGCATGGGGGAACATTAGTTACTTTTCTTACCACCATGACAAAATTCCTTAAGGTAGGGGAGGGCTTGCTTTGACAAAGATTTGCAGAGGGTACAACCCGGGGAGTAGCTCCACAGTAGTGGGATCATGAGGCAGAGCTCCTCATGTCATGGCTGGACCAAGAAGTAGAAAGTGGGTCTGGAATCAGGATAGCCATGGGGCCAAAGACTTCTAGCACCGACATCTGTGATCTATATCCCCCATGTCCTAACCCTCCCAGTAAGGCTTCCCTAGAAGGGGAACCAAGAACTGAATCTTTGGGGGACATTCCAGGTTCATAATGTAATAGTGGGTGAAAATGTAAAGACCCATTCATTTAATGTTGGTTTCCTAGCTCTGCTCATGTCTCTGCCATCTGCGTATTTTCTTGTTATCGCTCTTTGCTGTTCCGATGTTGGGACCTGAGTCCTGACTTATCTAAGCAAGAGCTTTGTCACTGAATCTCAGCTCAGCCTACTCTCCCTTCTGTGTCTCACTGTAAGACACTTGTCTCCCTTGAAGAGATGTCTTTAGTTGGGTACGAGGGAGTTGAGTTTGGAAGGTGACATGGGTGTCTGAGACAGAAGGAGAGGGCATCCCTGAAATTCTATGGGGTCCTGAAGTGGAGATAGATCTCTAGTTGCGGCTTTTCAGGCAAGGTTGGGTCTTTCCATCGCTGAGGAGGGGTGGGCGATGGCTCTCTCATAACCTGGACTTCTCTGATACCACCAGCCGCCAACGCTAACAGAGGTTGCTCCCCAAAGTCCCTTACAAGGGCACTCCTGCAACTCTTTAGCTGAAACCCAGTGAGAGAAAATCATAGAATTGGTAAGGAGTGAAGAAGTGTCCTGGGCCAAATGCTGCACCCTGTATGTCAGAAAAACACGAGATCCTGAGAGAGGAGACTTGTCTACCCAAGTCTATGGTACAAGGTCCTCAGTGCTGGAGCCACACGCAGAAACTGCCTCATAGGCCTCTGAAGGCACCCAAGCAAATCATGCCTAAGGCTCCACAGACAGATTCTCATCTCCTCCCATCAGTGTGTGTCACGGGGCTGCCGTTCCTCCAGTAAACACGAGAGAGTCACACTCAGCGTTCCCTCTCTCCTTGCCTCTCGTTTGATCAAGCACCTGATTCCTCCTCATTTGCCTCTGGAATATTGTCGAAATTCTCCATTCCACCAGCTTATAAGACCCTTGCAGCTAATGAAAGCCAGGTGTTCAGGAAGCTCTACACAGATGCAGTGATGTGGCAGACACCTGTATAGCTGTGCTCTTGACAGCTGTGGTAAATGCTTCACACACACACACACACACATGCACTCTCAACACTCTCATACATACACACACACACACTCATGTACCCACACATTCACACAGAGAGACACCCAGATAAGACACACATACACACAGACTCACATACACAGACACACACACTCATGCACACACACATTCACACAGAGAGACACCCAGATAAGACACACATACACACAGACTCACATACGCAGACACACTTACACACAGACTCACATACACAGACACACACTCACTCTCACACACTCGTACACACATTTGAGCTCACACATCTCTTTTGCACATGTGCTCTGCACTCTCATGTCAGCATGGAAAATCAACATCTTACTACTTGGAGAAAGAGGAAGGGATGCATGTTCTCACAGCCACTCATATCCCAGCTGGAGGAGAGAAGGGCAGGGGTCTGAGAGCCAAGGTGAGGAGATGGTCCAAAGGACGCCTCGGTGCTACCAGGACAGTGACACAGAGGTGATGTCTTGAGAAAAGACATTTGATGTAACCTTGAAAGTTAAGAGGTGACTCCTATTGGAAACTGGTAAAGCAAACAAGGCCACGATGGATAATAACACAAAGGCAGGACACAGGGAAAAGCTACAATGGATATTTAGAGGCTCCCAGTAATAAAGGGAGGACATGATGGAAACCTTAGGGTGTGGAGGGGTCACTCAAGTCTAAGGATGTTTTTTTAAGACCTGGCGTTTTGGGTTGGCAGAAGAGAAAGAGTGGGTGTCAGAACGAAATCAAGTGTTAGAAGGGAGAAGGGAAGGCACTCTTGGAATCTTGGTTCCCCTTCTCGCTAGGATGGTAGCCTCGGGGAAGATATTAAATCCTCTGAGCTTTGCTTTGTTCATGTGTGTAACTTCTTGGGGACAGTGAGTTTCTATAAAAGCCCCCTTTGGAATGTTTTACTCTGATCATACCTGCACATGGGGAAAGGTGGTATGTTTACAGTGTGCCAGGCATTGTTACCCAAATGCAATGCCTATTAGCTCACTGAATTGTGTGCACTTAATATCCAAACATGCAATTCTCAAAAGACTGTGGGGGGATCATTATTTACTGTCCCCACTTAATAAACGAGGCAGCTGAATCAGAGAGAGGTTAAGAAGCTCTTCAAGAACACAGAGTTAGCTATAGGCCGGGAAATCGACTTGCCAGTATCATGTTAAACCATTCTGCACACTTCATAGCTTCATGTCAAAGATATTTTCAGGATGAACATTGACCAGTTTATATAAAGATAGGCTGAACAAGGGAAGAGAAGGAGAGTTGATGGGAAGCTGTCACAAAGAAGGTATGAGAGACTGTGCTGATTATCTATTTTCAACTCGATATAAGCTAGAGCCACCTGGGAAAGAGGGAACCTTAACCGAGAAATGCCTCCATCAAATTGGCCTGTTGGCGGCTCTATGGGGGGTTATTTTCTCATTTAACAATTGACATGGCACTGCCCAACCTACTGTGGGCAGTGCCATAACTTATAGATAGTCTTTGGTGGTATAAAACAAGGCAGGCTGAGCAAGTCAGGAGGGGCAAGGAGTAAACTACACTCCTCCATGGCCTGTTTCAACTCCTGGCCCCCAGTTTCCTGCATTGTATCTCTGCCCTGATTTCTCTCCACCATGCCTGTAACCTGTAAGCTGAAATAAATAATTTCCTCTTCAAGTTACCTTGGGTGTATGTATACCTTAGGTGTATATCACAGAAACAGAAACCTAAGTAACACTTTCTCAACAGACCATGCATAAGTGGTCACCTGACAGGGATGGAGAGCAAGATAAGGGGAAAAGGAAGGCCTGGGGAGGGTGGCGGTGGTGCAGTGATTGTGAGTCTGTGCTAATAGGCATTGCTGAGGCCAGGGAGATCTAATCCCACATTTTTGGTTAAGACAATGGGTCTTTTTTTTTTCTTGCTTAATCCCAAGTAGTTGGTTGGTCACAGATTTGCTTCTGAAAGACAGATCACTAATTATCCAGGAGTCTGGTGGGAGAGAAAAGGTGGAGTACATACTCCCACAGGGTTAGCACCAAGTGCTCTCTGCATCTTCATGTTAGTCCCCTAGGGCAGCAGTGTGAAGCCGTACCGCTGGTGCGGCTTTAATGCAACTGGTTCTAGAGGTCAGAAGTCTGAAACAGAGGTCTGGATTTTCTAGCTTATGTGTGTGGCCACCTTGGGTTTCTTCAACTCAAAGATGTGTACCACTCCTGCCTCCATCTCCCTCACCACATTCTCAGTCTCCCTGTGTGTCTCTGGCAGTGTGTCACCTCTTATAAAGACATTGAGTTGGGTCCCCCGCTGATGGAGCATGACCTCATCTTAAGTACAGTCTTCAGAGGGCCTATTTCCACATAATGTCCCATCCCCAGGCACTGTAGTTAGGACTTCAGTGTATCTTTTGTGGGACCTTGTAGCTGTGATACATGACCATGTGTGGCAAAGAATCATTTTTCTGTTTCCTGCTCTCTGTCTCCTGCCTCTCTGCTGGTGTCTAGCAGCTATATATGTCCAAGCTCTCAGAGGAACAGATGCAATGCCTGGAACAGAGAGACCAGTTCCTTGACTTTTGAGTTTCAGAACAGGCTCTTAAAATCCACTATAAAGACAGGCTAAGAGACAGAAGACTTTTGCCTGATAAGAACTGGAGTTTACTAAGAGACAAAAGGATTTGTGAGCTCCTGCAGGAAGCAGAGAACAGCGCATGAAATAAGGACACGGGGATGGAGAGGACACAAATTGTGACTCAAGGAGCTCACAAAACAAAATAAGAATTCAAGCAGCAAGGTGCTCATGAGGAAACCAAGGAAGCAGGCCTTAGTCACCGAGGAGCATAAACCACCCTCATTCTGCTCCCCACCAGAGTGCATACCCTTTAGAGGCAAGAACAAGTAGAGAGGTTTGGGGTCCCCATGAAATAGGGTAGGGAAGGTTTGCTGCCTCTGATGGGTGAGTGCAGAGTCCCCATGATGAGGGGAGTATTGAGCTGGAGATATCTAAATGCAGTCTCAGGGTCCTGAATCAAGGTAGACCAGTTATCCTGAAAGTTATAACTGAGCACAGTGGTCATATGGGACTCTCTGGGGCAAGATGGGATGCTTTCTTTATTTAGCAAAGTATTGTTCAATACAATTTGCTTATTTTGCAAAAGATATGTTTTAGAAATAATAACTTGTTTTATTACTTTCATTAAGTCTAATAAGAAATAAATGTAGCCACACAGCATTAGTGCTGACTTAACATATTAAACATGTTGCTTTCCGGGTGGAAGCAGTAGTATGGTGATACATTATTCACGATTTATTAAAGCTTGCCTGAGGATTCAGAAAGCAAAGTCAGCCACAAGCCTTAGAAACCAGGCACACATACCTTTAATCCCAGCAGCCAGAAGCTAGCAGGTGGTGGTATACACCTTTAATCCTAGGCCTCAGGATTAAGAGGTAGATGGATCTCTCTGAGTTCAAAGCCACCTAGGGATTCACAAGACTGAATCAGTCTTAAAGACTAACAGATCACATGCCTTTAAGGGGTATGAAAAATGGAAGCAGGGACTTGTTCAGTGGGAGGTGTTCATTCTCCAGCCACACTCAGGATAGAAGGCATTCATTCTCCAGCCACATTGAGGAGGTATCGATTCTCCAGCAACACTGAAGATAGAAAGGTTCCGTATCAAGGAGGATAGGAAGACATTGAAGTCTCAGGATTCTCCAGCCACGCTGAGGAGAATCAACAGTCTAAGGTTGGGTGGAGACAAGATCATCTTTCAGTGTGAGGTAGAGGTGAGAGCTTTGCTTCCCTGACCTTCAGGTTGAACCCTGATATCTGTTTCTTTGGTTTTTTTATATAATCATGTTTCACAGTAGTTTGTTTGTTTATGCAAGTTTAAGCTACAAATGCAGCCATTTATACATTTGGGGTACAGATTCCTCCTTAGGGTATGTCAACATCATTTACTTTATGATCTGAACTACCTTACAGAGCAAGAGACATGATGTCACAGTAGGGGACAGAGGTGTGTGGTAACCCACAGAAGCACGTGGTTCAGTATACACAGGAGTCGTTGCCTTGGGAATTAAATTCCGTTCCCATTGGGCATTTGCCCAATCCAATGTCCTGTGGGAGTGTTTGCCTTATGCTCGTGTGCCCAAATATAACAAACTAACCCTATTCAGCCCAAATGTCGAAACAGTGCTGAGGTGTCTGAGTGGGATATTTGTTGGGACATTCTCCACCAGCAGGTGCTACTGAGTACTCGTGGGTTTAAAATAGCAACTGCTCGCAGTTTAAAAAGAATGTATTGGCGTGGTCAGACATTGTTCTAAGACCCTTAGGTGTATTAATTATCTCATTCTGTATTTACAAAGGGCCTCAAAGGAATCACAACCTATGGTTGTTAATATCAATTATGAGCAAAGATCTAAAAATCACACTGGAGATGGGTCTCTGGGCATGCCTGTGAGGAATTATCTTGATTGGTCTCATTGAGATGGGAAGGTCCTGCCCACTATGGGGTGGCACTGTTCTCCAGGCTAGCATCCTGGATTCTATTAAAAGGGCAAAGGGGGCGGAGTACATGCGTTCATCTCTCTCTTTTCTTGACTGTGGGTGCAATGCGGCCAGCTGCTTCAAACGGTTACAGCCATGCATCCATCCCCCTCCATGATGGACTGGAACCTCAAACTGTAGTCAAAATAAAACCCGCCCTCCTTTAAGTTGCCTTTGTCAGGGCAATTTCATAAAACATGGAAAAGGGGACCAGGACACATCATTTTCTGTGCTTCACGGATGAAGAAATTGAAATGTGAAGGACATCTCGCGCAAGATCACGTGCTTATCCACACTATAGACTACGTCTGGACCTGGACTATAGATCTGAACCCAGCCTGAGATCTTATATTCTCAACACAGTTGATGATTGTTTTTGGATCTCTGGTAGTGCCAATGCAGTAAGCCAAATCAGGCCGAATCAAAAGTAAAGGACTAGGCTTAATGTGAGCAAAGCAACACCCCCCCCCCAGGTGATCTCGGGGGAAGGAAGAGGAGAAATCATGTGGCAAGTCTATGGACTGGAGCTTAAATACCCTGTGGGTGTGGTCTTCGGCAGATCTGGGGGAGGAGCAGCTGCTAGGTAGGCTTTCTGAGAGGCAGCAGGGTTTGGAGAGGGGTGGGGGCTGAGTTGGAGCTTGTAATTGGAACAACAGTGTCTTACATTTCTCAAAGGGCTGCTTTGACACTGGGAAGTCAATGCCAGAGTCTGGGATAATCAGAGAGAAGCAAAGAACCCCTGTTTGGGCTGTTTCATTAAGTCTATAGGCTTCAGGGTGCTTTCCACTCACAGAGTGGGAGGTTCTAAGGAAACCCATTCACACTTAACAGTTGGAGCAGGGAGAGGGGGGTTCCTGAAGACCCATCCCTCTCTGATGGGGAAGAGAGAGGCATTTTCTTCAGTGCTGTAGTATTCGGTGGGTGAGTTGCCCGTGCTCCTGCAACTACCCCTTCACCTGTACACCTGTAAACAGCCCCAATTCCAAGCTCATTAGGTAACACAAAAGATAGGAATAGATAGGGAGGGTGTTGGGAAGAAGAGGGTCATTGTGGTCAAGAGAGGGTGATAGTTGAATAGGGTAAAAATACATTATGCATATATATGAGAATGCTACAATGAAACTCACTATCGTGGATAGTATATATGACTAATATATGCTAATGAAATAAAACCATCAAAGAACAACAACCACAAAAAGGAATAAAAAGAAACCCGTGTCCTTATGGTTATTATTTTGGGCCAAAATCTAGCTCACTTTAGCTTTGTGTGAGATGTCTTTTTTTTTTCCCTCCCATTCCTCTCTTTTTGGAAATGCTCTGCCTAGCTGCTTGGCTGTCACCAACAAGCTCTTCTAACACCCCAGGTGTTAGAAGCAGTGGACTCTGCTTAGTGGGGAGTGAGGAGCAGAGACCAACAAAGACACCACAAAGGGAAGTCAGACTTGCGTTTCTGGAAATGCATGAAAGGTTGCCCAGGTGTGCTCCAGCCTATAAATACCTCGAGCAAGTGAGCTGTCTTTCAGAGCCCTTTCTGCTGGTCCAAGTGTGAATCCTCATTAGGTTGTAAGCCCTGAATGGATTTTTGTCATCAAAGACAGTGCTAAAAACAGATGCTTCCTGGCTGATTCCAGTCCTGCTGGAGAAATCAAACGATCACCCTTCGTTGGTTTCAAAGATGTTTCTGGCTCACTTTCCCTTGAATCCATCAGTACAGATGAAAGACCCTTTGCTGAGTGCCTGCTTTGACAGCACAGAGCAGTTCTCTTTCTGTGTGAAGGGGAGATCTGAACTGGGCACAATGCTTCATCTGACTGTTAGGTTGTAGAGTCAAGAGGCCTCTCTCTTGCCAGTTTCCCCTGGCATTGTGGGAAGCTGGGGAGCAGTCTTCCAAGTCCTTTTAAAAACACAGCTGAGAATTTCTTCTTCAAGAGGAAATGACCTATCCCTTCTCTACACTTAACTAAGATTATTTGAACCATGCATCGAAAAGCTCAGACAAGCATGTTTCTGAGTAAATCATACCTGGGGAGAAGAAGATGAAAGCATGATACTGACCTTGGCAAGGCTACCTACTCTTATTCATCCAGTCCACTAACTTCTAGTCAATATTTATTGAACATCGTGTACATTCTAGATACTAATAGGTTGGTTGCAAGAGTACAACAAAATGAAGAATTTGCTTTAGATAGAATTCTGCAGACATACAACTTAATATGTGCATTACCAAAGAGTTTCCAGGGGGGGAAAAACCAGAAAGTTGGGGGGTGATGAATCTTGGAAAGGCTCTCAGGAAAGACATGATATCTGATGAACATGTAACTTCAGGTGGCTCCTAAAAGATGTCCTGGATTTTGTTCCATCTTGAAGCAAGGGGGGAGGGGATGGGCTCCTATGTTCCTGTACCTGTCATTCAGTCACTGGTTAGGATCTTTCTGGGGATATGTCAGCACCTAGGTGTTTTGGAAATGTGTACACAAGGACATGCAATCCCTACAGCTCCCGTGGAGGAAGCGGGAGGTGCCACCATCACAGGATCTGGGTAATGAAGCATGAGGGAACAGTGATGGCTAGTCTTGGTTGTCATCTTGACTACACGGGTCATCAACTAAAACCAAAGGGGTTTTCTTGATTGGATCATTTGAGGTTGGAAAACCCACCTTATATTTTGGGTCGCATGGGAGGTCTGCCCTTTTCTAAATGGAGCTGGAGGAGGAGTAGATGGGGAAGAGGTAGATGAGAAGTGGGGGGGAGGGAACAGCAGGAGAGAAGGGAGGGGAAACGGTGATGAGTTGTAAACAGAGGCTTTTCTGTCCCACTTGGTCCCTTGGCAGCTTTTTAAAACAACCGTTTAGAGGCTTAATATTAATTATAAACCATTTGGCCTATTGCTCAGGCTTATTACTAGCTAGCTCTTTCAACTTAAATTAACCCATTTCTATTCATCAACATTTTGCCACATGGCTTCGTGGCATTGCCTGTTCTCTAGCACATCTTGTTGTTCTTCTCCCTGAACCCGCCCTTCTTCATCCTGTATCTTTCCTTGAATTTCCAGCCTGGCTCTATCCTGCCTTGTTATAGGCCAAAGAAGCTTCTATATTGACCGATAGTAATAAAACATATTCACAGCATAGGGAGGGATTATTACACAGTAGCTTAGTATATAAAATAAATGAAAAATTTTAATTAAATTTTAAAAAATTGGGTCACAACTTCTGATGGTAGCCAACATGAAAGGATTAGAAGAAGGAAGCCTTTTGCCTGTTTTCCTCTTGCTGGCAAGTTCATCTATCCTATTGCTGAGGTATTCCTTCACTGGTGTTAGAATGGACTTCCTCAGGATTCCAGCACAGACTGAATACCACCAGTAGCTCTCTAGGAATCCTCCAGCAGCCTCATTGCAGTGTGAACTCTTCTCACCAGCCTGGTTCCATAGTCACATCAACCCCACATGAACACGTGGATGCTATATTAATTATGTAACTGTTGGCCGGTGACTATGGTCTTTCTTATTGGCTAGCTCTGTCTTAATTATTAACCCATAACTACTAATCCATGTATTTCCACATGGTCTTATCTTACCATGGAGAAAGGTCCAGGAACCTCTTACTTCTCTGGCGTCCCACATCTGGACTCTTCCGTGTCTCGGCAAAGAAGAGAAGACAGCGATTTCCTGTTTGCCCCTGCTTACACACTGTTATTGCCCAGCTACATCACTTCCTGGGATCACATGGTGATTCCTCTTTGCCTACACTTCCCAGAATCCTCCTCCTATCCTAGTCCCACCTATCTTGCTGCCCTATTGGCCACGGTGCTTTATTTGTCAACCAACATACATAGAAAAACATTCCCCATCCTCTCATGACCTGAACAATGTTGCCTTTCTGTCAGGAGACAGCTATTGTTGGACTACCCAGATCACATCCTGTAAGCCACTCTAATAAATCCCCTGTGTGTGTGTGTGTGTATGCAAAGTTTTGAGAATAAGAAAGCAAATACTAGTGTTGGCCACCGTGGCAAATACTGCGTGTGAGCAGGTTTCAGGGTGCACAGGTTTCAGTAGACTAAACAAACGAGAGAACAGCCATTGGAAACACATTAAACAAAGCACCCCAGTAACTTTCAAGAATTCAGCCTAGCATCGGAATCGAGGAGAAGATACTGCCCAGAAGTTGTATTGATCTAGACAGGAGAAGTCCTGCAAGAGTCTTTGTGAGGAAGGACAGAGACAGAGCAGCAGTTCTGGGAAGCCAAGAAAGCCAGAATGGAAAGTCAAGAGAGCACATGGGACGTCGGAAGAGAATGTGGTGGCAGAAGCAGGGCTCTGGTGGCACCGTCACTAGAATGGGGCTGACAAAAGCAGCAGGTTGAGTGTCACATGGTGGGAGGTGGAGTTTTGACCCCAGTGGTCAAGTGGAAACCTCCAGACGGTTGTCGGGTTTGGGCCGAGACCTGAGGGAAGAGACTCAGGCCAGTTCTGTTTAGGATGATGGGGGCATAGATGGCAGCAGAAACTCTGCTTGCAGGGGACATGTTGGTGAGTTGCATCTGGAACAGACTCTAAGAACACACGTATTCGAAGGAGCTTTGGGGGGCGAGGGCCCTGACAGCTGACAATGAAACTAAGCATTGGTCAAAGAAGGAAATAATTAGAACCCGGAGAACCGTGACCTAACCGCATGGGAGGCAAGGGCACAATGTCTACAACGCAAGGGGAGGGAGAGATTTTTCTTTTGCTTTACTTTTAAATTTTTATTTTATTTAATTAACATTTTCCCATTTATCTTACATACCCACCACAGTTTCCCCTCTGTCCTCTCCTCCTGCTCCCCCCCCCCACTCCCATCTACCCGCCTCCCCATCAACTCCTCCTCTGTCTCTGTTCAGTTAGGGGCAGGCCTCCCAAGGGTTCAAACAAACCATGGCACATCAAACTGAGGTAGGGCCAAGCTCCTGTCCCCTGCATTCTTTTTCTTAATGTATGAGACTTGGACATTTTATACATATAAGGATGGAGAGAGTCGAGGGGGAGGGCACTGTCAGGGTCCAGGGAATTGAGAGTTGGCTAGCATCCAGCATGCACACTACTTTGGGCAGAAAGAGGAAGAAAGAGGGCACTCTCCTCCTGTCCCAGTGGGATGGGTTCAGCAAGGTTGTAGGATCAGAGGGAACAGATGCAGAAAGGAGATGGGATGAGAATTTAGGAATTGTCTTGAGAGCTGTGTCTCACCTGTTTAGAACCAGTTTGGCTTTGGATTGATGGTCTCAGCTCTGGTCTTCTAGTGTCCCTTCTCAATAGGAAGAAGGGAGATGTCCTACCGACAAGGGCAGTGGTTTGAGGGAGTGATCAGGACCCTGTCATTCTGGATAGGTCATGTGGCTTTTATTTACCAAGGCCAGTGACCACGTAAATCACTTCTACGGATCCAGCAAGAACTGCTAAGAGTGACATTTGGGGTAGAGTCCTGACTGGAAAGCAGCTTTTGTTGGTAAGGCCCTGGGGAAGGTTGGCCTGTTTAGTACCAGCCTGTGAGATTCTGTGCTATAGTGGCATCTCGCCTTGCCAGTGAACTTGTATTAGTGGCCACACCCTTTTGGGCATGTTTTCAGGTGCAGACATGGCCCCTTGAAGGTAGAGGAGTGGCGAGCATGCTCTCTCTTGGGTCGCCGAGAGCATCGGAAGGGCAGAGGCTGCAAATCTTCTGGAGCAGGAAGAATGTGGCTGTTACTTACTCTCATCCGTGTAAGTTGTTCCTCAATAAGACACCTGCTTATTTTTTATCTTGGGTCTGCTGAACTGATTTAAACCCTGCCTTCACTAGGCAACCCACAGTAACAGGCTCTAGGGTCTTTAACTTGGAAGCAATCAAGCCGTTGTTTCCTTTTCTTCTTTTCCCCTCCCCAATAAAGAGCAAACACAGAAGTCAGGTTTGGTGGCTCACCTCTATAATCCGAGTACTCCAGAGGCTGAGGCAGGAAGATTGTTGCAAGTTTGAGGCCAGCCTGGTTTACATGGTCTCAAACAAACAGACAAACACAACAACAAGCTGAGCTTACGAGTTTATTAAAAAGATTAAAATCTGCTTTCTACACCAGGCTCGTGGACATTTAATTATGGTTTTACATCCCAAAATACACCTGCGCTCCTACGCTCATTTTCACAATGAACCTTGAAAACATTTGCCTGCTTGTGCAGAGTGCTAGGAGTACAAAAACAAAAAACATAAACAAACGAGAAATAACCTTGACCCCACGATGACTTTCGCATGCTTGCCCAGGGAGAGAGAGAGAGATAATTCAAAGATCAGTTTCCCTGGGGAGACATCAGGATTTTGAAGATCTGGTCCAGCCAGCTGGCTCAACACACAGTGCTCTACAGCGGTTAACTTTGCTTGAGATCCCATGACGAGTTACTGAGGCAGTCGGTGCTGGTGTCAAGCCTCGGTATATGGAAGCACACTGAGCATCTCTTGCTGTGAGACCACGTACCTTGCTAAATCTCAGTCTCCGTACAACTTTTGTGTCCTGAAGATTTGAACATGTGAAGGCAGATTAAAAACCTTGAGGAAGGTCGTCGATGGATGGGCAGTTAGTGGCATAGCAGCGGGGAGTGGTCCCTAACATGCTCTGAGACGCCTCCGCGGAAGCATTGTCATGACTTCCTGCTCAGTGCAAAGCTCTGGCTCCTCTCACTGGGGGCATCGGCACCCTTGACGCTGAGTGTCAGCCCTTGCTACGTGATGAGTGGGTGAAGTGCTGCCGTCTACTCTGAGACGCAAGGGAGGGCTTCACAGAGCACCACCCGGAGAAGTTAGTTAGTTACGGACGGGAAGGGATGCTGTCCTATCCCATGGTGAGTCAGAATGGCCACAGTGCTGGCTTTAGACACACTGACACCTCTTCCTGGAGGATGGACGGAGACCTGCAGGGGTACAAGGCATGCCTGCTTCGTTGGGTTGGGTTTGTTGGTAGCTGTAGGAACTGCGCTTTCTCAACGCAAGGCTCTGACTTCCCTGCGGCTGGCTGTAAATCACGGTTCACGATGTAGCGCCATCACTAGTCCACCTGAGAAGTGGAACCTCATGAGATGTACTCAGTGTTTGTGTTAAGGAACGGGTCCCTCCACAGAGTTCAGCTGTAGGGGGACCCTCAGCGTAAATCAGCTCTGGAAGTACAACCCTATATCTTCAATGTGCTTAGATACTCTGCTTGTCTTGGGGCTGCGGTGACAGATGGATCCAGGCCCTACTGTGCCCAGTGACCCTTCTAAGCACTTCCCAGTCACCGATACACACATAATTGTATGACCCAATACATTTTAGTTTTCTCTGTGGAAGGACTGTCTCCTTGAGAGAGAATTCTGTCCTCTCTGGGAAGACAGAACTAGGACTAATAAACATGACTTTTTCCCCCCCTTACAGTTTGTTTGAAGTCTCCTGGACACAAAAGCTCACAGGCTTTGTTTGGGAAGATGAAGCAAGGTACCCTGCCAGGTTCTCAAAGTCACTTTCCCCCAAGTTTTATAATTTGCTTTGCCTGAAAGTTAGAGGTTGAGAAGAGAAAGGGAACGGAGTAACAGGATAAAACAGACAACAACAAAGAAACCCTGACCAACATTCCCACCAAAGTCAAAACATTTATGGTTGGATCCCATGCGGGTCTAAGCTTCATCTTTGCCTCTACAGAGTGCATGGAGGGGGCTGGGGCTGCCTTACTTGGCTCACTGCCAGTTTGTAAGCCAAGCAGTCCATGGGATGGGTTCGTGTGCAGAGAGCTCACACCATAAGCGGAGACGCTGAATGTAGGGTGCTCACTATGCTCTATTCTGGAAACTAAGGAAATAAGACAGATTTCTCCCCTGAGGGAGTGGGTGGACATTCTTAGGTAGGAGAACTGATAATAAAAATGTTATAAGGAACAAATCAGTGAGTTAAGAGATAATAAGCATGTGGATAAGGAGCCAGTATAGATGGGGATGCTGGGACAGGTGACTGTGGTGTGATACGGGGGGGGGGAGGTCCTATAGGGGTTTCGTGGAGGACATAAGATGGGACTGAATTTAGAAGGGAGAGGATGCTCCTTGACCTCCTGGATCTTGGAGACCAGTGATGGTATGAAGTCAGACTTCTTCTATTGTCTAGGTGGTTCAAAAGTCTGAACAGGACATCTGGCTACCCTTCCAGGCCATTGCCTCAGAAGGAAATGCTGTTTTCATTATTTATAACAAAGCCTACCTTCATTCATAAGGAACATACTTACTCTGCCTTTCTTTTTCTATGCAATCTTCCTTGAACAAAAAGTTTCGCCAAAGCCCCTAGAGAGAAGACGTTCTGGTGGGACACTGAGGATCATATCCCAGAATACACTCCCTAGATGGTGCTTGGTGACCTCGGGCTGATCCCATTAGCTGAGACCCACCCTGTCTTCAGTCAGTGATAACCTTTCTGTAGCTACCCTCTGACCCTGAAGGGGTCATGTCTTACTAGGGCTTTGCTATCTCAGGGATTTTCTTTCAGACTTTGGAGGGATGTAGTCTTTTGTATTCCTTCTTGATTGAAAGCCCTTGTTGAAGGTGGCAATTCCTTTATTTACAAGAAACATAGGGAAAACCTTTCTTTTTGTCTCATCTCACCTGTTTTGATGGTTGCTTTGGACCAATAATGGAGGAGAGAAGCTATGGGTGGGTCTCCACAGCCCTGAGTATTAGTGTGTTTATCTATGAACTGAGGTCATCTCTGGGTCATTTTCTTTAGGAGGTTAAACTGAGGCTTTCCAGCAGAGAGACACTGTTGAGCTCCTTTAGACCTTTGGAAATCTGAAGGTGGACTGTGGCAAACTAGTCCTCGGTTTCCTAATCCCAGAGGTGCTGTGCATCCTTGCTGGAAATGGGTTTATAGCATCTCTAGAACGTCCTGGTTGTTCTTAAACAGGAATCGGGTCATCCCTATACCATGGCACCAGGTCAGAAAGACCTTAATTGAGAAGTCATTCGCTTATTTTAAGAGTCGTCTAAGCAATGACCTGTTTCCTGTGTCTCGGGATAGTACAGGAGTCCCTGCCACAGGGGCGCCAAGAGGATGGCCCCTTCTAGAACTTACTGGCCTAGCTCATGAGCAGCTTCCTGCCATCTCACTGGTCAGACTTTCTACCCATTTCTCTTGACCTTGTGGATGTGGGTGCAATAAAAGCACCAGGTAGACATGTGAAGCACCAGGGTCCCTGGAGATGGCAGAAGGGGAGAACTCTGTGTGGCTCACAAGTAACCTCTAACTTGCTTACTTGAAGGAGGGGCTGTTTTTCAGTCATTTGGATGAGTTAAAGGAAACCCAGTCCATTGAACCAATAGCTCTTTCCATTCACCCAATGGCTGTTAGGCAGAGGCTAAAGAATGCATTTTGAGTTGATCATTCTAGGAGAGGATGTGTTGATCTGAGAGCTGAGGTGATCCCTAGGTCACATTCCTTAGCAACTGAAGATGAAACTTTCCAGAATGGAATACCAGTTAAGTTCCCATAGACCTCCATGAGGACACAGATGATCCAATGATCTCCCTCAAACAAACCTTTCCAGAACGGAATACCAGTTAAGTATCCACAGACCCCTGTGAGGGATGATACAATGATCTCCCCCAAACAAACCAGGTAGACAGGAGAACACAGAGGAAAACTCACTGTTATTGCTGTCATAATGGCCTTTTAATTCACAGCTCTACACCCCCTTGTAGACAGTGTCAGGCCCCCATTTGAGGCAGGGGGTGAGAAGGTTTTGACACAGTGCTTGCATGTAGAATTCATTTTTTAACAAGCATTTCCAAGACAGGAATCTTGCAAGCAATCCATTGCAGAGGCAGACATGTCGAATCTTTTATTTTTGTACATCTTGGGAGGAAAAAAAAAACTTAATACACTTCCAAGGGTGGGAACTCTACAACTTTTAGAATTATGGATGCTAGGATCTGTCTTTCTTTCTCTAGAAAGTAGCATCTTGATCCTTCTGCTGCATCCATGAGGATGTCAAGAAGAAATTGTGCTCTGAAACCATGGCAAGCAGCAGAGACCTCACATTCACAGAGCCCCTAACGTCAGAGCTGTTGCATGGCTGTGATGGAGTCTCATACCTGCTCTGCCTGTGCTCTGTGTGTCTGAAGCTCAGGAGGCACAGAGTCGTGCCTGGAAGATAGATGGAAGGAGGGGAGGCTGGAAAAGGATGAAAACAAGAGGGAGGAAGGGGAGAGGGGAGCGTTATAATCCGAGTCCCAGGTAGTAATGACCACACCAGTTTTTGTGGACGGATTCCATAGGGGGCGTATAAAGGAGGTCTGAAGGGGGTAAATCGTGTGTGGCATTACTGGGGAGTAGGGAGCTGTGGACATCATGGGATCAGTTTTTCCAGTCAATGCCAAAACTTTAATGTGAAGACCTGGCTCTCCTTGCCTGTTAAGGGAGGCATCTGGAATGGGGTTTTGGCTGCCTCAGAGAATGGCAGGCTCTTTCTAAGGCACACTGTGTAAGAGTCAAGGGATGTGGGATTTGGTACCTCTCCCATTTGTGAGTAGGCTCTCTGTTTGGGTAAGCCCCATCCATGACAAGGCATTTGGACAGAGAGAAAGGAAAAGAAAAACAGAGTTTGGAGGAACACCATATACGGACTGATTTTCCTCTGGGTGCCAAGGAGAGGATTGATGACTATGCATCCAAAGATGGCCTGCTGTGAGTCTCACTGTCGGTGACAGTGGAGACGTGGCAGGAAAGGGGAGGTGGGACACATCACTTCCTTTCTCACACAAGTCGGGGCTAACACAAGGAACTTAAGCGGGTTGAGCAAGGATCTCTTGTGAAGAGCCAGAGAACACTCCAGGCTCTGTGTGCCATACTGTTACTCAACTTGACATCACAGCACGAAAGCAACCACAGATAATAGCAAATGGAGCGTAGGGCCTTTGGACTTCTTCCAAATAAAGCTTTATTGACAAAGAGCAGTGCGCTGGATTTGGAAAGGGTCTGCTGACCCTGATGAGTCTTGACAGCAGGTCCTGCAGCGGACAAGGACCTGAGTTCTGTGAAGGGCTTAGGATACTGGATGGAGACCAGGCAGGCTGCCTTTCCTTTGGCTTCCTGCCGCCGAGTTGATGCTGCGTCTTCTGTCCAGAGCGTTAGCATCTGTTTTCCTAGGTTGGGCCCTGGGGTCCAGTTGTGTTTTGTTCACAGATGCCTCCGCCGCCGCCGGTGCGAGCGACCCGGGGAAGGAGGCCCCGAGCAATGGATAGGAGGGTATCAGTAGACATGCAAATAAAGGCAGACACCACCTTTCTCGTTTATTTCGCTTAGACAAAATGCAAAGAGTGTCTCGTCAAATCAAAAAACTAAACAAACAAAAAAAGGAAACCGAATGGGTCCCCCCCACCGCCCCCCTCACTGACAGCACTCATCCTAATTAACAACAGAAAATCAAACCGAGGACCCGGTGGTTCCTAGTGGGAAGTAAAGGCGCACAAAGTTGACGGAAGCTGTCCCCTGCCCCCAAAGCAACGTTCCTCTTCGATTCACAAATAGGCTAAGTTCCACCCCCCCATTTCCTTTCTTGACTCTTGTGTGCTAGAACTTCTCTCTCAGAAGGATTTAGCGAGTCCCCATGCACTTTGTAGAAAAATCTGTAAAAATGCTATCGTCTGTGAAAATCATAAAACTGGACTTCTTCCTCCCCCCCCCAAAAAAATCAGATGCCCAGGCTGGTGGAGCCCACACTCAGACGGGGAAAAAAAAAGTAGAGTAGTCTTCGCACTGTCTGTGGTTTCAGTGTTTTCTTTCTTTTTCTTTTTTTAATATATTTTGGCAATTTTCTTTAATTATAAATATTGGAATTCCGTAAAAAAAAAAGGTAGCTTTGATTGGATCGTTTTTAAATTGTATTTACAACCGCTGTCCAGCCGCGCCGTGTGTTATACCAGGGTGTAAGATTTTGCGTAAGGATTGTTTCCTTTTAAGTGGCCCCGAGAGTCCAGCAGTGACTCCTGGGAGCTGCTCATCTTAGCTGCCTGTCCCAGCTCTGCACCGTCTCGCTGAGGTAAGGTGGCCACGGCTCCTTGTTGCCACTGCTGCTGTCCTTCTCTCGTGGAAGAGGAGGAGGAGGAGGCCTCCATAGGGGTGGGCTCAAGGACTGTGGGGCGCTTCAGGGTCCGACTTTTCTGGGGCTCCAAGCACGCTTGTCCTAAGCTCAAGTCCCTGCTGGCGCCTGGTGCCCCCCGGTTTAACAAGAAGTCCATCCGAAGGTATGGAGGCAGGTGGATGAGGTCACCTGAGGACAAACACAAGAGAGTGAGTTGGTTCCCTCGTTTGCTTAACTTGGCAGAGCGCACCTTGGGGAACCCACAGTGGGAGTTTTGCCCTCAAGGAAGAGTTCTTCTCACTGTGCTCTCTCTAAGACACACCCCACTGATGTGCAACCCAGAGAGGCAAGCGGAATGATTTTCACACTTCCGCTCCGTGGCCCACCACACAACACTGGCTCTAATTCTGCCGTGGGAGAGCCTGAGACTAGCCGCCTCTACCTGAAAAAAAAAATCAATGTATATTGGAGACAACATGTCTGCTAGATATAAACTGTGTTTGGAAGTGTGGGGTGTCGGCAGGGGCTGGAGGGCGGAGCCGGGGATACTGAGGGAAGGGGCAACTCTCTCCTCCACTCTCGCCAATCTACAGAGCCATGTGACCTTTGGACAGCTGCGCATGGTGGGTTGAGGTGAAGATGGCATGGACCCAACCTTCTCACCATCCTGGTCATCTCCTTCCTCTCCTCTGTCTTGGCCATGCTGGGGTGGAGATCAGAGCACCTTAGACTGTAGACCATAGACCTACTGCCTCTGGTTTCTATGATGACATGGAAGCCTGCCTTCCTCTCTCCTTCAAGAGTATTGGGGGGAAGGGGTGCCTGATGCTAGCCTACGCCCATACCCCCACTCAGCGGAAGCTTCCTTTCCTCTGGGGTCCTCCTGTTGTAACAGGCAAGGCAAGGCCCCTCTGGCAGCCTCTTATCTCCTTCTCCATGATGTCATGTTACCTGGCTACAGCCTTCTGAGGCTACACTGACGTACGTCTACACTGCTTCCTAACTTCTGCTCTTCTACGTCTTGGGTCTGCGTCTTGGTCCCTACAGCCTCCCCGCCTTCCCCTCGTCTTCTTTCTCAATTCCCCACGAGAATTTCCTTGCCATCCATTTCTTGCCGACTGAACTGTCTGACATGACGTCTGTGGCTTCCAAGTACAGAAACAACATCCTGGAGGTCACCCTGCTAACATCTGATGTTACTGGCAATTCTTCGGCCTCAGCTCTGTGGCTTCCCAGATGCCTCTTCTTTGCACCCCTGGCCACCGTTCTCCATTCTCCTCTATTGTATTTTTTGCTTTGCCTCACAATGCAAACCTTTACAACTTTCCCAAGGGCCCGGCCGGCCTCAGCCTTGCTTGGGAGGACCAGGGGTTTGCGCCATTTTCTGCTGTAGTTGTTGAGCAATAGTTATCCTTTCCATTCTGTTATCTCCTGAGTCCCAGACATAACCTTGAGAAGCTCTGCTAACATTTGCCTATAGATACCCACCCTGAATTCAAAAAATGCCACAGTCTATACAAATCCAGGTCAGAAAGGCCGGGCCTCCAGACCACTCAAACCCTGAACGCCCCATTCTCCAGTGTTGCCCAGGATTGCTTAA
Organism: Mesocricetus auratus; assembly: GCF_017639785.1. Taxonomy (NCBI): domain Eukaryota; kingdom Metazoa; phylum Chordata; class Mammalia; order Rodentia; family Cricetidae; genus Mesocricetus; species Mesocricetus auratus. Next base: position 1,467,462 of record NW_024429192.1, on the reverse strand, counting down.
TGTTGTTGGCATCCTCCTAGACATTGAAACCTCTTTCTCTCTCTCTCTCTCTTTCCCGCACTTTCCTCTTCTGGTTACTTTGTTTGAATGATATCTTTTGGTGTGTTGTCATCCCCATCTCCATGACCCTGGCTAGAGTTCTAAATCCCCATCCCACCACCCCCTGCAAAGAGTTAGCGCACTGGGCTGAACCTGTAGAGGCAGCCGCACTCTGTGGCTTGAGACAGATTCTGCCTGACAGTTGGTCCCTGCTATCCTGGAAGTCAACACTGATCACTCTCTGGCCTGTCTCTGCATCTTACTTTTCTCAATTCAAGTCCCGCCATAGGTGAGGGCTGTCTGTGACCTGGGGGAGGAGGAGGGGACTGTTCCTGTCTGTCTGGAGGCCTTGGGAACTCGCCGGCCTTGGCACACATACCGGGTGAGCAGCTCCTGCCAGGGAGTACGGTGGTGGTGTGCTGTTCTCCAGCGGTGAGAGTGGGTAGGGGGAATGTGCAGGTGAGAGAGACAGGGCGATGGTCTGATCTGAAGGTGTGGTGTAGCTATGGGATATGAGAGAAGGGCGGAGCTGAGACACGGAGGACGGTTGTGAGAGATGGCTGCAGATGTGGGGTGGCAATGGCAGAGGGAAGGGCGAGTCTACCGTGACTCCCTCTAGGCTCTTTAAGCTCAGGAGATAGGGTGGATAGTGAACCGCACCGTGGTTTTAAACCTGTTGGTGAATTGGCGGCTTTGGCCTCACCATGGTCCTGGTCATCTCCTTCCTCTCCTCTGTCTTGGCCATGCTGGGGTAGAGATCAGAGCACCTTAGACCGTAGACCATAGACCTACTGCCTCTGGTTCCTATGGCGACTTGGAAGCCCGCCTTCCTGTCTCCTTCAAGAGTACTGGGGAAAAGGGTCCAGTGGAGGGACTCAGAACAACTGGGCGTGGGGCTCGGAAGAGACGTGGGGGGGGGGGTCTCAGTCTCTAATGGGCTTCCTGTTCTAAGAGGTGACCTCCTCACGTTTCCACCGTCGGCTCGCTGTGGCTCTCTCCAGAGCCTGCACTATGCTTTTTGCGGCTTTGCTTTTCGGCGCTGAGTTAAAGCAAAGTCGTGTCTTCATCAATTTAGTGTGAAATGCAACTATGAAGGATGCTTTGGGGAAAAGATGGCAAGCTAGAGGATGGGTTGATTTCAGACACGTTGCATCCAGAGGGATTGGGCCTCTCCCCTAACATCTCCAGCACAACCCCTACCCCCACCCCGGCTCTGGCTAAAATGCCTAAAAGTCTCTGTTTATTTTGCTTCAAAATAATCCTGGGACGTCTGCTTTTCCTGTAAGTCAAGGTCACCACCAATCCAGACTTGCCTGTAGCAGGAGTAAACCCAGCATCCCAGAAAGTTCTCTGCTTTCCCCACCGAACAGTCATCAGGACATTAAGAACTGCAGACTATGGCTTAAGGCTTCTAGAAATAAATAAACCCAAGGCAAGCACCTCAGGAGCATCTTAAAGAAACATTCCATTTTTTTCCTATAAGATTTCCCCCAGAATACAAGGATGGATGACCCTATTCTTTGGAAATTTGCCAAGTGGTTTTCTTGTGCCTCTCCATATTTGAAGATTCACCAGCATTCTCTCATTGGCTTCCTCGGGATCTCTCCACCCTGTTAGGACTGATGGGGAATTACATGGTTTCTTTAAGAACCATGGTGTGTCACCACCCAGATGCTCTGGCCAAGCTCACTGGCTTCACATGTTAGGTAGACTATGTATAAACACTCAATAAATTGACCATGACCCTCAGGCAGAGCAAATGACATGCTATGCTATCCTTCTGGACAGGATTTTGGGTACTCTTTGAAGTCAAATCTCACCTCTGCAGAGACTAAAATGAAATATACATAAGGTTAATTTGCTCCTGAAAAAAAATACAAGGATTTAATTTGAAAAAATAAAACCTTAGGGTCTTGAAAATTCCTTATCTTAATTATAGTAATGGAGATATTCCCCCAGCTTTCTCTATCAAAGGACTAATATAGGCAGAAATAAATGTAAAACCATTAATAAAGATGCCACTTAGAAATGAGATAGAGGGCTAAGGAAATGGCCCAGTGGAAAAAATGTTTGCCATGCCATCATGAAACCTGGGGGTTTGATCCCCAGGACACAGATCAATGCTGGGTGGCTGTGACTGCTTGCCTGTAATTCCAGAGCTCTGATGACAGAGACAGAGGCTCTTTGGAGCAGGCTGGCTAGCTATACTGGACATCCCTGGGGTCAAGTGAGAGAGGTCCCGCCTTAATAAGGTGGAGATTGAAAACACATACCACACCTACACGCACAAACCACACATACAAATATATACAAGATAACTAAGATGGAAAATTATTATCCAATGTCAGGGACACTTGCTATATGAATTAATACACGATACCTGACCAATTTCTGAAACATATGAAATGTTATATATCTAATCCACTAAAAGTGAGTTTTCCTAAGAGTCCAGCAGGCAAACTAGACTGCTTTACTCTTTTATACAATCGTGTGAATATTCTCATTCTGCCGTCCCAGTGCGTGAGAGTGGGTGGATCACATTGACTCCAGGGTTGTTTAAGGGGTGAAGCTAAAAAGATCTGTGACCACATCTGATAGCTGACTCCATCTTACGTGCTTGGCGTATTTGTCATGTGCTGTGACACGCTGTGTTTTTACCCCCATTCTGCTCTCCATCAGATTCCCAGACAGTAATCACACCCTGTAGTCCGTCAAGCTGGTAGTACTTCAGTCCCAACCAGAATGCAGATTTCTCTGGTCTGGGATTGTACAGATGAAGACAAACATGTTTAAAATGAGAACACAATGTCCTATGCTGGCAAGATGGTTCAGCTTGGCGTTTCCCACCCGAGTTTGATTCCCAGGGCCCACATGGTAGAAAGAAAGAAAAGACCTTCCATGCACGTGCATGCAAATATGCACACACCATGAGTACATGAATAAATATTTTAAAAACAAGGCACCCCAAGATGCATGCCCACCAGAGTTCTCTCTCTTGGTGTAGTGACCAAGAGTGTTTGACAACTTCAGCAAAAGCTTGGTTGGAAGTGCAGATGATCTTTTATAATGAAACTGGAAAGATCTTTACAGTTAGGTCTCCTTACGGGTCTGCCAAGCAGCTCCAAAACATCTCACATCTTGTAAAGAACCAGAGTTAAGACAGGTGGAGCTTCATGAAGTTAGGTGGTTGCTTAAAGAGTTAAAGAGCTGCTCTGCTCTCCTTGGCGCATATAAAACATATATATGATAGAGCATGTTTTCTCATCAGTGCACAGAGCAGCTCTTTCGGCTATGGGAATCCATCCAACATGCATGCTTAATAATGCCTTGCTTATGGGGAGGGAAGCAGCCAGTGCTGAGCTGAGGTTATCGTCAGCACTTTCCGTTTGTTGAAATCTAATCTCACGCTGTAGTTTTGAATGCCAGTCGGGAGGCGAGGTCGTTTGGAAGTTTGTTTAGATCCTAGGTTCCTCAGATGCCTACACAAGTCAAAGGGCCACCACTGAGATATGCCTGATCTGGGAAGGGGAAGAGTTTAGGATAGCAAGTGACTACGGGGCACTGATACACTTGCCTACCTGTCCCGGCTATGCCTCCCACCTGCCTGTTTCATATGGGAGATACTCAGTCTTGACTCTAATGGCAGCAGTGCATCCTGGAGGCTGGGAGGACATTCCAAATATGGCTAGTATAGATGGTGTACACTAGCATAGATCTTGTGTCCAGGATAGAGGGCTATGGCAATAACTTGGGAGGACATTCCTAACATGATTAGTGTAGATCTGGGCTAGTGTGCCTTGTTCCATAGAAGGGGGATACTTGTATCTGGCATTGAGGGCTGTGGCAATTAGCTCCATTAAGTAGCTCACTAGCATGCAGGTTTCACCACAGGGCAGGGGTTTAGAGGTGGAGCTCTATCAGAAGCATGAGAAAAGGTGCAGGGGGGCTGATTAGTGGTCCCCATGGACCCAGGTCCAGAATTCTGAGCGTGGCTTCACCCAGAGAAGTGGCCTTCGCAGATGGGATGAAGTTAAGCGACCTGGGAAATGATCATTTGGATTTAATATGAGCGTTAAATCCAGCGGCATATGTCTCTGTAAGAGCCAGGCAGTGGGACCATGGGAGGGCCATGGGGGAGAGAGCCATGAGAGAATGGAGGTAGAGCCAGGGTGGTGGGGGCCACAAGCCCAGGGTAACCTGGAGCCAGCAGAGCTGGGGCTAGCCAGGAGTGTGCTCTTACCTAGAGCCCTCAGAGGAACATTTGTCAGCTGGTGTCTTGACTTTGAACTTCTGGTCTCTAGAACTGTGAGAGAATAAATCTGTTTTAAGCTCTCAAGTTTTGTGGTTGATTTGTCACAGCAAGGCTCCAGAAACTGGTACCTTTTCTTGTCTGTGATGGGCTTAGGGTCTCCCCATCGGCAGCTACACCCCTCTCCCTTTCCCATTGGTTATTTCTGCCTCCACCAGCAGCCAAGGGAAGAGAGAAGAGTTGAAGGAGCTTTAGAAAGTTCTTGCTAATGCTGGGAGCTCAGAGGCCTCTTACTGCTAACGTGACGCTGGTGCTCCTACCGTCCCTCCTCTCTCCTCCACCAAGCTCAAGCCCCAGACCCATGCCTGCTCTCTCAACCCTGCAGAAGCCGATCTAGCTGGAAAGACACCACAGAGCTGGACCTGGTTCCTGGGACCCTGTGCGAAACACCATCCTCTTTGAGGGCCTCCAACTCTGGTCAGCCAGGATCCTCTGAGTTCCACCCCGCCCCCCAAACTTGAAAGCATCGGAGGCCGGGAATCCAAGAGCCCTTTTGCTCTGAGCCCCAGAGCGAGTGTATGGTTCATATACCATGGCGCTACCTCTGACGGGTTCACACACCCTGGGCATCCAGTGTGTGGGATCTGGTGCTGCATGTGAATTCCACAGTCAAAAGCCCAGTCCTCACATGGTCTGCAGAAAGCCCGGCTGCAGTCTGCAGTGTGGCTTTGGGGGAGGAGGTGCCGCAGACATTTGCAGGCGTCATTACCTTGGTTCCTCCTCTCCTCGTTTTCATCTTCTCTTCCCTTTCTCTTCTACCTCATCCTGTATTTCCCCCTTTTATTCTCCTCCTCCTCCTCTTTCTCCCTCTGTCTTGTTTTCCTTGGATAAAGCTTCCATTCCTGAAGTCAAAGCCATACAAGAAGGGTAAAGCTCAGGGGTCATGGGTAGGAGAGGGATAAGGAGGGAACTGAATGCAAGGCAGCATTCAGAGCATAGACAGCCGTGTGTGTGTGTGTGTGTGTGTGTGTGTGTGGTGTGTGTGTGTAAGAGAGGACAGGGAAGTAGGGAGCACACAACGAGGAAGGCGTGGAAACGCCCATGCCTAGGTAAAGAGGGACATTTGACTTGCATTTCTCTCCCCATATCTTCCACCCGCCTTGTCTCTGCTCACCCCAGTAGTCTGCATGAATAGCTTCCCCCGCCCCACCCAAGTTGCCCCAACCCAGTTAGTGCCTCTTTCTCAAGTCAGACAGGAACACAGACTTCTGTCGGTCGGCCATTATTGGAGTCCCAGCTGGGCCTTTGAAACACAGTCTACTTTTGACTTAGGCAGCTCGGAAACACGCCATTTGTATGCCCGTCAAGCCCAGCTGCTCTTGGGGTCCACACCCCTGTGTCAGATCCAGTGCAGCGGGACACTAGGAAGTTGGGGCGCTTGGGGAATCCGGAGCTGAGGTCAAGATGCTGAGCATGAGGCTGAGCTAGGCGGGGACAGGGTGAGGTGAGGAGGGTGAATGGGAGACAGCCGCAGGGGTGAAGAAGCAGACCGCAGACCGGCATCAAAGAGACAGATGACCACGGGAAGATGGAGACAGAGGTAAGAACGGGAAGCAGCCACAAAGAGGTGAAAATTAAAGGTGGGATCACAGGTAGGAGAGAGGACATCAGAGATGAGGAGGCCTGATCAGAGATGTGGGTGTGTTGAGAGGAGGACGTGTGTGTTAACAGTCAGTCACGGGACAGCCCTCTCCCCGCTTCTAAATGTGTGTGACCCACCAGTACAGTACACACTCATTCCAGGCACCCTTTATTACATTTCCACCCCTGGGTCTTGCTACAGATGGCAAATTGTACCCACCACTGCCCTACCGGGAGGAGTCCAGCCCTTGGATTTGACTCACGTCTAAGGGGAGGAGGGCAATCTAGCTATTAACTCAGTGTCATGTGTTATTTTTCTGATATTTAATGCTTCATTTTTCATCCTTTGCCACGGCCCTCTGGGGACCTTTAGTGACAGTAATGTCTCTGGGAGTCCAGATTAAGTAAGCTAGCATCGATTTCCCCTCCTCTAACCGGCCAGCACACAGATGTAATTACTGCCCTCCCCGCCAGCCCCTGTGAGACAGGGTTCCTCCTCTCATCCATCAACACCCCGAGGCTCAGAGCCTGTCATCCTCCACGAAGGAAGGGGGCGGTCAGGCTGTCTGTCCTGATGGTGTGAAAACTGCTCTATGCAAATGTTGCCTCCTTTTAGCTAAAAGCTTCCTGAGCTGTCTCGATGTATTCAGACTCACGCACAACGTCTGAGTGTGTTTCCGTCTTGGGAAGGGAAGGGCAGGATCCATCAGAAAGGCTACAGAAATCCTGCAGTGGGAGTCAGGCCACAAACCCCGTGTCATATACCACACAAGCAGAAGCGTCTGGTCCAGGCCAATGACCAGGTGAGGTTGACCTCACCTCTTGGGGACATGCGACAATGTCACTATGTGAGGGGCAGGAAGTTATGCTATTAGCATCTGTGGATCAGTGGGCAGGAGGTGATCAGGACCCTCCCTCAAAATAACCACCTTGCCTCAAGTATTGAGGTCACTGCTGATGAGGGCCCTCTCTATGGATGGTGAAAGTCCACGTAACTCTAAGCAGGCCCTTCTCCTTCTAAATTCTACATGGGACTTACTCAATTCAACCAGAATAGGGCACTATCCATTCCAGTGTACCAGCCCATGGGAGCATGGCCTTCCTGGGAGACCATGGGAAGATGGTTCAGTCCTACAGTGGTCAGAAACAAAACCCGGGTGTTTTCCCGCTGAGCCCGGTGAGGTGGTTGCTGAGTGAACTTGAAGGGTCGGGGTTTGCAAGTTCATGTTGAAATTCCTTGCTTGCTTCCAAACAGTTCTGGGACCCCCCTGAAGTACCACAATCAAGTGTGTGTGGGAGGGGCATAGAAAGGTCTTCAAGTTTTTGGTCTAACAGAGTCTTTGTTATATGTTAAGCTGTCTCCCCTATAGCATAGGTAAAGTATATATACATTGGAAATTGTAGGGTTAGTGTGCACTTTAAGAGCCAAGCATCCCTGGATGTATTGTAGGATGGAGGTGCCTTTTCTTTCTCCTCTGCAATACCTTGTTATCCAGGAACTGGGAAGTTGCGCAAATGCTGCCCCAAATTCATGGAAAAGTAAGTGTATCACAGTTCTCAGGGGCTCGAATTGCCTCCTGGGAGACATAAAAAGGATCTTTCATCAATTCCTAACAAGGTTTTGATGTCTGTGCTCGGATGCAGCTGGATATTGATGGCAGAAGTAAGACTCAAAGGGCACTCAGACCCGGAGTTCTAATCATCTCAATAACTGCCGTGGAGATGAGCCTTGCGATGTTACAGTCAAGGAGCTTAAGAGCGGAGGCGGCTGTGGTGTGTCTGCCCTCACCTCAGGCAGTCAGGATCTAACACGTTCTTAGTTTAATATTAATGTCACACCACGGTAATAAAAAAAAAAACTTGTAAACCAATCTCTCTGTAAGCGAATCTTGACTCCCAAAACAGCAACCAGGAAAAACTCTAAATAAATGATGCGGCATTAGTATCGGAGGACCTGGTGTTTGAGCTCAGTTATTGTTCTTGGCTGGTGGTTCAGAGCCTTCATGCATTTTTTAAGGGTACACTGATACTGTGATCTTCCTTCTTGCCATAAACTTTAAAAAACACACCGAGGTACGAGGTGTAGGACTTTGACTTGGTCACCAGTGCATGAGTCTTCTGCAGTAGTTTGTTTATATCAAAGTGGGGAACAGAAACTCTTCCCTGTCCTTCAGGCAGTGGGGTACTTGATCACCCACGGAGAATACTGGGAAGGTACATGAGAAGTCTGCATGGCGTAATCACAGCAAGCAAGGTGGTGTTCCTAGATCCACCTACAAGACAAGCTGAGTTAGGCTGATATAAAACAGTTTCACTCTAACTAGGGGTTGCAGGTGACTGGAGAGCGGGTGGGGGGTGGCTGATGAGAAAAATGGGTTGATTTGATGCTTCAGTGTCTTGCTGGTTTCTACCCTGAGAGCAGTATTAACTGTTGACATGTCTTGAGATCATGTCTTTCTTTTTTCCAGTTGGGGATCTGAGGTGGATTAGAATGGGAAATCGGCAGAAGCCACATGGAACCAGGTTAACAAATGGCATTGTCTAGTCTTGCCTCTTATGAAGTATTCTGTAGACCTTCATGATACTTGTGTGTGGGGGGGGGCTCACAGGAGTTTTGTCTCATTTCTTAGATTGTCTTTCAAGGTTTATCTGTGTTGTATTTTTCAGGACCCTCTTTTTTTTCTGCAGCCTCTTTTATGACAATCTATTCAGATAAACCAATGAAATAGTGGGAGGCATCAGGTAAATTTATCAATGGTTTCATGATTTAGGGTAATATCTTTCTATACTGAAGATACTAACTCAATTGTAGTGGACCACATAAGTATTCTGATGAGGTCCATCTGGACACATGGTGAGCTTTTTAAGTCACCGTGGTGAGCTTTTTTGTTTGTCCTCTGTGGCAAAGGACTCTGGGAACTGACCCTGGTTACTCATGGGGACACAGGTAGCCTTATTTGTACATTGCCGGTCCACTGGGGTAAGACTTTCTTGAGACGTAACACCTCTTGAGAGCCTGAAACAGCCTTCCACTCCAGAACAAACTAGAACCTAGTCCCAGAAAACCAACCGAGAAGGCAGAAAGCTGCCCAAAGGGGCCCCAGAAGTCAAAGAAAATGTTTTCATAGCCAATATCATCCACAGTGTGAGAGGAATGGCCAATAGTCCAGGCAACAGCAGTGGCTACGTGTATTTTTGTAGAACACTCAGCCAGTGTTAGAGCCGCAGGGACAGTAGGGGAGGTGGCTGAGGAAGACTAGGGAATGTAGACACTCAACTGTTGCTTCAAGGAAATGGAGAGGCTGGTTAGCTTTTGTCATCATGATACCAGCTAGAGTCACCTGAGCAGAGGGAAGGGAGTCAGTGCTTCTGTCAGATTGGCCTGCAGTCATGCCTGTGGGGCACAGTTTTGATTAGTGATTGGTTCCTGCCTGTGCGTTTTTTTTTTTATCACAGTAGAAAGCAAACTAGGCCATGCACTTAGAATTCTAAGAATAGGGCCATTGAGAAGAAGTCTTTTCGTAGTGAGCACACAGAGGGACCATCACCGAGAACAGACTAGCATACCAGGGAAACCTATAAGAAGCTGAGCTGAAACTGCCCGTCGGAGAGATCTGGTTTCCAGGAAGGAACAGGGAGGAACACACTGCTCCACTCAGAAATGCCGAGTGGGTCGTGAAGGGACCAGACCCTCACCCAGCCCCCTGCTTTAGCAGCCATGCCAGGCTGTAGAAAAGACCCGGCAAGATATAGGCCTCTGACTCACACACACACACACACACACACACACACACACACACACACACACACACGTGCTGAGCTTCCTGACCCTGCCTGACCTCCTAGTCACTAGGAAGCACTGAGAAGGCATATACCTCCATGTGGCAAGCAACCAATCAGAAATTAGCTGGCGGGATCTGGATGTGCTTTAGGTAACAGTGACATACAGAGCACAGAAACCTCCCTGGGAGGCCCTATAGGCCACAGCAACCAGTTGACCAATCAACACAGGACAGGTTTTCCAAGCTCGGAAGTGCACCAACCCTGAGACTGTTGCGGACATCTAGACACTCTCCTTGCTATGCCCCCAATAAAATCCCTCATCTTCAGTCCCTCTGAGTCCTCCTTGCTCCAGCTGCTGTGTCAAAAGGACCCGAGTTAATACAATTAACTCACTAAAACAAAAGACCCTCTGCTTTAGCATTAGATTGGGTCTCTTGGTGATTTGGGGTTCAGAATTTGGGTATGTCAGGTAGAAGAGCCATTCAGAGGCTAGGTCTGCTGGCCAGCTTCAAAAGGGCATCCCCCAAGGGGTGTTTGGATGTTTGCCTGTGTTTGGTAGATTAGAAGGATCTCCTGGCTCACACTGTAAATACCAAGGTCATTCCCACCTTCAACTTTTACTCTTCCATCTCCTTGCCCCGTGGCCCCCACAGGGTCTTCTCTGTGTTCCTTCTCGCATACCATCTACATCTCATTGCCTTTGGAAGACTTCTCTGACCACCTTTGCCAAAAATAACACCGATAGATTGTACCTCACCCCCTAAGCTGCTTCTCTCTCAGGACTTAGCATGGCCTAAAGCTACAGTGCTGGCTCATGCAGTTGTTATACCATGCCAGCTTCTTTGAAGATGGGGGGGGTGTCTTTCTGAGTCTGTCTAGTACCAAGCCATTCAGCAGATACCCAACAAACTACCCGCAGGAACGAAAGGGAGACAGGTGTTGTTAGAGTACAAAGTGAGAGAGAGAAAGAAAAAAAAATAAGCACATGTCCTAAAAATTCAAATGTCAAACACCATTGGAATCTAAAGCCAAGCTGCGAAAGGCAGTGACCTACCAAGGAAGGTGGTGCTCAGGGACACTGAGAGTGCGTATGTGTATATGAGCTGTGCATATGTGGTTTCAAATCCATGTATGTGCATCTGTGCCTGTGTGCGTGTGCATGTGTGTGTGCACCAAGTCATTTGTAGGTACATGGACACATGAAAGCATCAGAGACACTTGTATTTGAAAGGGCATCCTTTTCACGGCTCTTGGAGTGTCATTCATGGTAGAAATTTCAAGTCTGAGGGTGGGGGGGGGGGATCCTGAGCCTCAGTGTTTAGCCTCCAGGTGAGCATCCAAAGCAGAGGTGTGTTACTGGGGATGAGCTTGAGGAGTCTAGTGAGCCTTCTCTGCTTCTCGCCTCTGTTTCCTGCTCATTCCTCCATGCTTTCTTAAGCCCAAACAAACTTTCTTCTATAAGTTGCATTGGTCACAGTGTCTTGTCACAGCACTAGAAAGGTGACTAACACAGGAGGGACATATGAAGCTTTGGGTTTGAGATGCAGTAGCCAGCAAGTTTCCTTGTAAGGAGGGGGGCACCAGACCTCAGTGTGAGGGAGAGTCGAGGGAGGTTGTTGCGACAACTACTTGCTAAGCAAAGAGTTCTGGGGACTTAATTTTTATAAAGAGCCCAAAACACAAGATCTCTGGAGGCTTTGGGGATGAAAAGCACATGTTTGGAATGATAGGTAGCCTAGGTCAGAACAGTACTTAACTGTTCAGAGGCTGGCTCACCCTCTAGGCAGCCATTCCTTCGGGCATGGGCTCTGGGGCTGTTTATAGTGTGAGTCCTGTCCTCCCCCCCCCACCCCTCATTGCTCAAACTCATACTTTTAGGGGAGGGAGATGAATTGAGAAGAATGGATCCTAAGATTATAATCCAACAGCTGCTTCAGATATCTTGGTTATTCTATGGATCCCCCTAGATAGCTGGGACTTCAAAGGATTCTTTGGTAGAGGGCTGGGGTGAACAGATCTAAAGTCAGGTTAAAGAGAGTTCAGGTACAGACACCTGAGGCTCCCTGATTTCTCTGAGGCTTCTGAGCCAGGTGTGAAGGGAGGATGCAGAGCTATGAGCTGATTTGTCATCCTCTGCAGTGATAACGCTCAGCTGCATAGGCTAAACTTCAGGAATAAAGGACAATCTGTAGCCCAAGAACAACTGAAAGTGACTCAAAATACTCCTAAAACCAAGAAAGGGCTCCATAATCAGGGAAAAGGGGCCCTCTTAAACCCTCTACCAGTTTCTCAGAGGGATACAGAGTTTGAACTTTTTTGCATTTTTAAAGATAGAAATAGCTAGCACCGGCTGAAGAAAGCAAACACATTCTAGTGATTTACTTAAAATGTACAGTTCTTAAAAGCTCAAATCAGGCATTATTAAAATGTAAAGCTAAACTCTGACCCATTGGGGGAATCATCCTCTGTCTGGAAGTGATTATTTGTTTGGATTTGTTATGGGCCAGAGGAGAAAATACATCAATTTGCCTAAAAGTATGTTGGAGTCAACGTGAATGTCCTTTTTATTTGAACATAAATGACTAATCATTTCTGGTAATTAAAACATGAGCCGATTCTTCAATCTTGCAACAAATGCAGCCATATTCATATTCAATAACATCTATACTGTACACACTATGCCCAGGCATAGAACTGTGCATAGATTCTACCAATGTTGGTTTATTTAAGATTAATTCTTGAGTACTATCTAGGTGCTCACTGGATATCTATAGACTTTGAGAGAAAAAGATAAAGATCTCAATGACCTGTTACTTGTTTCCTTGGAAATGATCTGATAAAGTTCATGTATGTGACCTGATCCCCATTTTTAGGGGATTTGAAAGCTTGGGGTCATAACTGTTGGTACTGAAGATAGGCAAAGTAAAAAAAAAGACAAGGAGATAAAAAAGAGGAGGAACAAGCTATCCAGAGACCGGTAAAGCTGTACCCAGAGCCAGAAAATGAGATGTCTTACTCAGAACTCAGGGGGACACGGGGGAAGGACGGGTTAAAAGCACGGGTCACAGCTTGAATGCATCCAGCAGTCAGCACCATAAGATATGGCAACCTTCTGCTCGGCCTGTCTTCCACTTGACGCGAGAGCAGCCATCTTGACTCGCTCCCAACCCAGCACAATGTTAAGATAGAGAAGACCGTTGGAGTGGGATGTGGGGTTTCATGGCCAGATTCTGGTGGTGCCAGAATTGTCAGACTTTTGGTCATTTACTCAGAAATCCATGCATTTAGAACCGACAGACGTCACTTCTGCCCTGACCTTGTAGCCCTCATTTATCTGACCCGAATCAGAAAGGTCAACCTGGTCTCCCTGCCACCAGGGACCATGGTTCTGTCTGGAAATCTCCTGTGCTGATCTGCTGGCTCTGGGTGTTAATTGCACCTCTGGACCTATTCTCACACCGTACCTGGGGTCCTCCAGAACAGCTTTCGTTGCCCCCAAGAAGGAACAACAGAAAGGATGGCAGAGGACAGAAGCTCTCTCTAGAGCATATTAAAAATCCAGTACTAGTCCAGCCCTGTGGGGTAGACAAACCAAAGTTTGCAGACATCAGTACTCAGATTGATTTGAGAAATTATTCATATCTAAGGTCATACAATCACCTTACTTTGAATAATTCAGTAAGACAACAGCCTCTTTGCGGTGACCTCTGGGATGCCCTAAGGGATCCAGGAAACAATGTCATGAACAAAAGTATAGACTTTGAATTAAAAAAAAAATTCTCAACCTAAGCGAACAGACAACTCGACGTCAGAAAGAAAGGTCAACCCTTCGGTAATGTAAAGGCTTGCAGAAGCAGGGCAGTCATCCTACCTGGAGGCACTTCCTGTGCCCTGAATTACATTTGAAGGGGAAGGGGTGGTGCGTTCCCATCTAGGAGAGCAGAGAGTACTTAAAGGGGGATGTGCGGATGAAGTGCGTCCTTTGAAAGAGAAGGGTCCTCAGCACCATGTGTGGAACCCCCTACACCCCAGGGGTTCTAACAACTGTCTGGAAGTAGGCTGGTACCCAGAGCACTTTCTCTCCTCTTTGCAGCATTCTCATGTACAAACCCAGCACTGTGGCACCAGCATCATGCCCACCTACAGTTGCAGGGGAAGCTACCACAAGATGCCTACTGGCTCATCTTGCCTGCTGCTGTTCTTGTCACCTCTAGGGTGAGCAAGGTCCAAAAGCCATTAAGTTTACCCCCATCTGCATTTGCCTTTTAAATAAACACTAAGAATAGCAAAATACATGAAGTAAAACACCCCCAAGTAGCATCTTGTCCTTTCCCCTGCAGAGGTAGACAGAGTTAAAAAAAAAAAAAAAAGAAAAGACGTTCTGACTCTTTTGACTATTGCATCTGCCATGACTCTTGGGAGAGTACTTGCTATATATTTTTTATTTTATATGTTTTATGCCTTCATTAGGGCCTTATTTCAGCTTTCCCCTATATCATAAGCCCCAAAGTGGTGGTCATAATTGAAAAGTACATTTTTTTAAAATAATGCCAGTGCTGTGGGGCTTAGGAAAAGAACTTCAATGCCGGATGTGGCTGCTTGGTTGGTCCATGAAGGAAAGGCTATGGTGCATCTCTTACAGGCTTTTCCTTGGGATGTGTTTCCTTTGACCCTGAGTTTCTTTGGCTCTACTTGGATAATTGCCTACCTGGAAGTGATGCCCTCAGTACTAGAGTTGGGGGTGGCTGTGTGTGTCTCCAAAGACCCCAGTGCTGGAAGCTTGGTTTTCTAGAGTACTAATTCTGGGAGGTGCTAGGGTCACAGTGAGGACCCAGTGGGAGGTCAACAGGTCATGGGGTACCATCCTTGACAAGGTTTAAGGTGGGTCTGCATCGATTCTTTTAACAGCTAGCTGTTGTAAGAGTTCTTTCCCGTAGAGAGGTTTCCGGTCTCACTGTGTGGTCTTTTTTGTACAGATATAATCCCTCCCCCAAGGTGCCAATTACTATGAGGCCCTTACATTTTACAGTAATTGATGGCAGCACCACAACACTAGACCTCTAGAACTACAAGCTAAATATACCTTCTTTCCCTACCAAGTACCCAGCCTTCGGAAATTTGTTATCGTAATGACACGTTGACTGATAAAGTTTCCCTACTAACCTTAAGAAAATGGCTGTTTCCACTTCCCATCGTTTAGAATCCTTGCACTTAGAACTAACCCACCATGTTAGGAGGATGCTCGGGCCACCTTCTGGAAAGACTTCCAAGGGAAACTTGGCCCGTAGACTTGAAGTTGAGTTAGCCAGTTTTTTTTAAATAAGTGGATCCCCACAGTGATGGGGGAAGTTCTTCTGTGTATATGTTGATGAATAAAGCACTGTTGGCCAGTAGGGAAGCAAGATGGGCGGGACTAGGGGGTCACAGAGGATTCTGGGAAATGCAGTCAAGAGTAGAGAGTCATCGCCATGTGATCACGGGGACAGGACGCATGAGTCTGCGTCCCCGATGAGATAAGACCTTATAAAAATATGTGTTAGTAATTACGGGTTAATAATTAAGTCAGAGCTAGCCATTAAGAAACAATAGCTGGCCAGGCGGTGGTGGTGCACGCCTTTAATCCCAGCACTCGGGAGGCAGAGGCAGGCGGATCTCTGTGAGTTTGAGACCAAGCCTGGTCTACAGAGCGAGTTCCAGGACAGCCTCCAAAACAATACAGAGAGACCCTGTCTCAAAAAACAAAAACAAAAAGGCAAGAAACAATAGCAAACGACCAACAGCTTCATAATTGATATAGTGTCTTGTGTGTTACTTGGACTAAAGCGGCGGCGGGAAGACTACACGTTACACCACAGCTATCGCTTGCTTATCCCCTCACTAGACTCTGGTCAAACCTCAGATTCATGAACACAACGACTACTGCTGTCCTCAGCCAACAGCTGCGGAACGGTTCGCTCTACGGCAGTCGGTAAGTGGGGCATCCTACACAGTCTGAGGACTGAGAGGGCGTTCCCAGTAGACGCAAGTCCTAAGCGACGGTCCCCCCACCCTGCCTCCTCACCTGGCCGATGGGCCTTTGGAACTGCCATGTTCATTACTCGTCCTCCATCCTGAGGTTTGGGGGGGAGATGCAGTGAATCTGCAGATCCCCGATTCTGAAGGAGTGCTGGAGGTCAGACTGTCCGTGTACTCATTTGTCCCTGCCGTCAACTGCTCAGAGGACGTGTCAGAAATGAAGCACTCTGTGATGGTGAACTTGGCATGCCTCAGCTGTTCTTCCATCTTGGCGTGCTCATAGGCCCTGGCCAGTTCTTCGTAGGTAGAGGAGGCACTTTCTGTGGAGACCATGCTGCTCCTTGCTCGGTCTTTACCGTGGGGAGAGAAAAGAGGGGGGGGGGGGGATGACTTAGTAGGTGGCATATGTTGGAACCACCTGGATGACCTTTTCCTGGTTTCTGGCTATATTGAGCAGATTCATAGGATCTACCTGAGGCTTGGCTCTGTCTGAGGAATCTGCCTCTCTGAGGCCAGCTTCGTGAACAATGCTCAGGGACTTTGCAGAAACTCAGCTGCTGTGGTCAGATATGCCATCCCTGGACATTTTCATAAACAAGCAAAGCCTTCCCCTTAAACAATTTGGTTTTTGGCAGGGTCAAAGCCACGGCACCCCTCCCTGCTCTCACCCGCAAACGCATCTACACTGCAGAGACTCTGTTATCGGCATGAATGCCCAAGTTCTGCAGCTCAGCTCCACGGGCCTCAACTTGAGAAGGAAGATGTGATGGTTCTTAGGACAGAAGGCAAGAGGCTGGAAACAGCTGAGTCAGTAAAGTGCCTGTCACACAAATATGAGGACCTGAGTTTGATCTCAGTGTCCATGTAAAAACTGTCTAATGGAGGCAGGAGGACCCCTGGGTCTTGCTGCTGAACCACGTTAGCTGAATTAGTGAGTTCCAGGTTCAGTGAGAGTCTCTGTCTCAAAAAATAAGATGGGGGTGGTTGAGGAAGATGGTGTAAACCTCTGTTTTCCTTGTGTGCATGCTCACACACACACACACACACATGCACACGTGGGCGTGCATACACACACGCATATGCATATACACATTCTCTCTCTCTCAAGACTGACTTTTTCACAAGGCAGATCAGTGTCTGGTTTCCAGGACACATCCTTTCTTGTTACCTCTCTTGAAGGGAACTAGGAAATAGGACAGAAACCAGCACAAACAGGCCTTATAACAAGGCCATGTCATCCCAGTAAAAAGCATCTCTGTACTTTACATCTACAGAAAAGTTCTGAAGTCACCTCATGGAACTCTGTGAACCTTCTAAGGGAAATAACAGACATAAAAATAAATCCCCCACAGCGACAACCCGCCTATGGAGCCCCATTTGTGAAGTACGTTGTGAAGAAAATAAAAAGCGAAAATTGAGCGTTAACATTTCCCATAGCTATTAGATTTAGATATGACTTCAAGGTTTAGGCAAGTTCACATTGGAAGTGAGGTCTTGGTGGTTGACACCATCAACTTGCTGGCTTGTCTGCCTTACAATCAACATGGTTAATTGTCAAAAAGGATCAGCCTATGTTCTCCATAGGGGGTGCCGTGACCTTGTCATGGATGGGATGTCAAGTTCAGGCTCTTGAGTCCTGGAGGTGGGAGTGGGTCAGACGCCCTCAGATCGCAGTCGGCAATTACTGCCGTTGTGTGGGTGAGAATGTAAAAAGTGTCTCTTTCTGTAGGGTAGAAGCTAAAAGGAGAGAGCAGCATGGGCGGGAGACTCAAGACCGCCTGCCGAAGAGGGGTGGATCAGAGAGCTGCTCCAGTTCAGTCTCGGCAGAACTCAGCAAGGCCTTGCATGCGGGGAAGGCTGCACGGGTGGCCTGAGAACTGACAAGAGAATCGGGTATCATTTGAAAGTGATCCTAAGAAGTCAAGCTGGGAAACCCTTGCTATGGTCAGGGAGGAAGCATGCAGGGCCCACCTGTGTCTTGCGACGGGCTGACACTGTAGCTGTCACTCTCCTTGTCCACGGATCCTGTAGCCCTGGGTGTGGGCAGTCTCCAGTCCGTGGTGAGGGTGTGTGCGGAGATGGCAGGGTGTGGTCTGTTGAGTGTCCACTGGCTGGCGTACCGGTTTCTTGCTGTGGGTCCAGCCTTTGCATTCCTCCTGGTGGTGGGATCTGCAAAGAGAGAGGGCTTAATGTGTGTGTCTGTCTTCAGGGGTCAAGTACAGCAAGCAGCTATCACCCTTGCTCCTTGACTCCTCCCTCAACCAAGCCCCTGGGAAGCCTTCCTTGGCTTTTTCCATTGAAAGGCCTCTTACCCTCTTTCACGGCTTACCAAGCTCACCGGATATTTAAATATTTATTTAAAAAAAGATTTCATAAGCAGAAGAACATCCCGTTTGGGTTTGGAAGCTGTAGATTGGAGCCTTGTTTGTGGCCATTAACAATTTTATAACCAGAAACATTCATGTCAACTTTCTAAGTATCAACACCTCCCATAAGACAAGAAAACTTTGGAACTAGTGTCGAGTGAATTACACCCTGCTCCTCAATTTCCCCCAAGTTTATGATTTCATCTTGACTCCAGGGACACAGAATGTGATCTTATTTGGAAAAACAGTCATTGCATACATGTCAAGAGGAGGTCATACTGAAATAGGGTGGGTCCCCATGCTATGTGACTGGTGGCCTATGAAACAGACACAGGAGGAGATTGCCCTCTGCAGGGTGAACAAGAATTGCACTTGAGGATGGCCAATGACCAGAAGCTGAAGACTCATGACACTGACATCAGTGTCTCTCGTAGGCCCGTTGTTTCATATTGACTCATCGGTTCAATCAGAACTTTCCATCTAGTTATTCAAGCTGAAGTCCCTGGAGACAAAAGTCCACATCTTCCTTCTATCCTGACATTCTCTTGGCACATGATATCATGTCTCTCAATGAGTATCATGGGAACTTTCATGAGCAAGACTTGGATAATTTAATATGGACAACAAATAGTTAAACGACTCCTAGATAATACATGTCAACTATCTGCAAAAACATCAGGGTCCACATGTTTGCAGGCTGCTCTCAGGGGGTTGTGTCTTTAAATATGGGACTAAAGGCAGGCAGCAGGTGAGCAGGGCAGAGTGCTCTTAACTCAACCCCCATGAGCTGAGAAAAGGGACATACTAGTGGCAACATGCTGGACCCTGGAACGGGCCGGTGTATTATCTTTCCTGGGAACTCTGTCGACCAGGGGAAGTGTCCTTTCCCCCTGGAGTGGTTTTTCTGGGATTACAACTGAATGTAGCCTATGGCTCCAGATGAGTCTTCCCCACTTCTGAATTCTCTGCTTGTTAGAATGGCACGGGCTGGCCACTCTGTCCTCAATGCTGGTGCGGCCATCTCAAGGGAGCACACCGAGAGCCTGCTTTAGACGTTATAACCTATGCTAGACCACGTGCTCCTATGAACTTGGCTGTCTCTCCAGGGCAGAGGCAAGGGTTTGCTTTTAGAGCTTGTCTGTACAGCCCATGGAACAGCCTCAAGTCACTTCATGGATGAACAACGGCAGTGTAGGCACAACACAGCTCTCTCTGCTCAGGCACTGTCCCTTACTTGGCCAGACGTGTCCTGATCCTGGCTGTCTGGGTCTGTGGCTAGGTGTGCACATGATCACGACTCGTTTATAATCCCTGATGGAGCATGAAACGCTGACGCTGGGCATCAGGGAAAAAAAGTCTTCGTAAGTGAGAGGTTTTTTTCCCCCTCTTTGCAGGCTTCTAGTCATTGGTCTTTGAGCCAATCCATCATTGGAGGATTCAGGAGAGGAACATTAAGAAGATGGCCAAATCAATACATTTTAAGATTCTCTGGGTCATCAAAAGATCCAGCCCTGATGCTTGCTTTCGGCTGCATTGATTTTATTTTATTTTTTAAAAAGACATATTTAAGCTCTTGCAGAATTCCACAGAAGGAGGCTTTGTTAGCAGTTTTTGGCCTTGATTGGAATGCAAATGAGCTATGCCAGAGTGTCAGAGCCCGGCACACACCAAGGTGTGAATGCTGATTGTGCTTTTCCCAAGGAAGACGAACATTCCAGAAAGGTCCTCCACAAGACAGAAAAACAGTGTCACGGGTAGGAGTCTAAATGTCTTTTGATAAGTGGAGCTTAAATAAGTACAGCTTGTTATTTGAATGCTAATGAGTCTTTTCTAGAAAATTATCTAGCCCCTTACATAAGTTTTGAGGAATCTCATGTTTATCCTTTAGGTTTTCTTGCAGTCACTCATGTAGAGGGCTCTGAGTTTTCTCTTGGCCTGGATGCTGGGTTAGGCTCAAAGTCCCTAACCATCTTCTCAAGCCTGCCACATTCTTTTCTAGCTGTGTCTTCTGCCTTTGAAAGATCTCTCCTCAGCGGTGGGGTATCGGTCTTCCTTCCCATAATCTCCTTCCCCACAGAGACATCCCTATTTGGAAAATTTCTATTCACAGCTACAACTCTTTTCAAATTAATTCTATTCATTATCCCTCCCACCCCCCTTTTTTTCCTGGATGAGGACAGTGCTAGCGGTGGCCTGATAAATACGGAAAATATAGGTCATGGCATTAGTTTTCTGAGCCGCAGGCCATGACTCTGTTTTGAGCTATGTAGGGTGTCCCAGGGTCGGAATTGTGTCAGGATGTGGGAAGGCAAGGCTAGTTGACACATTTTTTTTAAATAATCAGGTTTTAGTGATCGTTATTTTGTATCTTAACTGAATGAGCTATGATAGCTTCCAAGACAGAGATGTAAATATGTGAATTCTGCTCAGTGGTGTCTTTGCACAGCTGAGTAGCTCATCTAGGGATTTTTCTGCCTGACCCTGCATGGAAGATTCTTTGCCAGACTCCCAAACCTCTAATATAAATACAACTTGGTGATTAAGCAGCATGCTTGCTAAGCAGCCAATGAGTTAGAGGGCAAGGGCTATAAATAACTCCTGGCCTCCCAACTCTGGGTCTAAATCTGCATTAAGTTTCTGCCCATCGAATCAAATTATTGTAATGATCCTGAATTCAGGATCGGAGAGGATTGCATTGGGTAACAGGGTGGTTACAAAGCATGTCATGTGTGCCGTGCTCACTGGATTAGTCTTCTTTTAATCCTCTGCTGACCGTTCTCATGTCCTGTGGATGATGGGCAGTCTTCTCATGCATGACATGGAGCTGACCATTTACCTATTTAAATAGCAAATGTTTATCCAGGGCTTATGGTGCACTGGACCACTGGGTCACCTTGCCCACAGGAGCTATTTTCCCCTGTACTCTCTAGTTCTCTACTACCATTCTGGGTGATAGAATGCATAAACACAGGTATATCTGTTTACACTCCCCATCCACACGATAAGAGTTCGATCCAACTGTCGGGCAAGCTAACAAAATACTTAGGAACACACATTCTGCAATGCAATCATGTTTGTATGCAAACAACAGCTTTCGGATGCCCCGGTAATGAATATAAATGCTCTTTCAATAGCAATATGACCCAAACACAGAGGACAAAAGAGTGCTGTATTTTGTAGTTGAGACCCTGGGGAATATAGTTGGATCACAGAAGCCTTGGCATCCATCAGGACTGGATCCTGGAGCCTCCTCGGATACCCATGCCTGAAGGTGCTCACTGACAAAATGACACAGCGTTTGCATAGAACATGTGTGTGTCCTCCCACACACGTCAAACCACAGGCTCCCAGTAGTATCCAATTGAATGCAAATGCTGTAGAACTCTGTTACACTGCATGTCTGAGGGGATCCTGATCAGGGAGCCTCAGCCCTGCTTGGTACCCGTGGAATCTCTATCTGCGAAGGGTTCTGATCTGTGTGCATCTGCATCTGCAGAGGCAGAAACCCTGGGTACAGAGCTGGCTTCAGGGATGAAACCCTGCAAAGACAGCCGGCTGGAATGAACTGAGCTTATGCCTCAGGACCACAGGACTGTGTGGACACAGATGTGACACCTGGTCAGAGGTGATGGTGAGCTCCAGGGAGCAAGACAGCAGGACTGGGTTCCAGAGCGTTCCTGAATTCCAAGCCTCTGAAGCTGCTGTGGGGCCAGTCACTGTCTTAATTAAAATCAAAGCAAAATAAAAAAGACTGAATACTGTTGTTCTCTCACATTTGTAGTTTTGAGAAAATAGTTAATGAAAAAATTAAAATCTTCAATAGAGTTTGTTTTTTTGTTTGTTTTTTGCGCGTGGTGAAGCTGAACAATTCTTAGGACGGGAGGAGGTTTGATGCGTGCATTTGAATAGCTTTGCTCACCACCGGCGGGGCTTAATGAGATTCGCTGTGAAGGAAAGAAACATGTTCACAAGTTGTAGTGTTTCCAGGTGACAGCCAGGCTGGATCCTGGGAGAATATCAGAACGAAACGCAAATGCATGGCCTGGCTTAGACAGCTGTTTCTGTCACTTCATGGCAGCTCTCCAGCACAGCAAGACTGTATCTCTTCCAGCACTCCGGAGAGTCTGAGGGTCTTTGCCTCCCTGCTGGCTCCAGCTCTCTGTCTAATGACCTTGGTACCCTCTGCCCTGGGTTTATGCCTCCTGCATGGAAGTCTTCCCAGAGGGACCCAGGTCTGGGAAGCTCCCTCCCACTGTCCCGGCATCAGATTTCCTTGACTCTGCATCTCTTCATCTTTAGCATTTACCGAAGAAGAAAACATATTCCTTGTTTGACGTCTGCTTTCCCCACTAGGACGAAAGCACACATCTTTCTTCCTTTTATTTGCATTTCCGCCACTGAGTATGAGCCATGTATGCAAAGAGAAACCCGAACCAACAGTTTCTAAATGTTGAATGAATGGATTCTTCAATTTCCCCAGTGACGGCTTTAACAACTTCATAGCCATGAGAGGTGTAGCACATCCCTCCCAGGATCCCTGACTGCTTGCTGGAGCACCTGCAGCATCATGTGCAGATTCATCTCTGTTGGTATTTCTTAAAATGCCATTTAAAACCACTTCCCATTCAGCAGAAAAAAAAAAACAATGGAATCCTGAAATTGGCAGGCAAATGGATGGCACTAGAAGAAACCATCCTGAGCGAGGTAACCCAGTCACAAAAAGAGAAACATGGCATGCACTCTCTCATATATGGATTTTAGACATTGATCTGGGGAGTTCCAGCCTACAATCCCATGGCCAGAGAGTCTGGGAAACAGAACCTTTATTCAGTGGCTGATGGAAGCAGAGGCAGACTTCCACAGCTAAGCACTGAGCTGAACTCAAGAAATCCAGTGTCGGAGAGGGAGGACTGGTGAGCAAAGGAGTTAAGACTGGGCTGGTTTATCCCCCAGAAACAGCTGACCTGACAAGGGTTAGCTCTTGAATCCCAGACTGATGCCTGGGAATCCTGAATGTGGGTGTCAGTGAGGAGGCCTAGGTAATCTATTGAGCCTTGGATAGTAGATCAGTATTTATCCCGGGTATACAAATGGACTTTGGACTCCCATCCAACAATGAGAGATGCACTCTCACCCTGAATTCTTGGGAGAGGGTCTAGGCCCTGCCCTGGATGAAATGACAGACTATGGAACACCCCCATGGAGGGCCTCACCCTCCCTGGGGAAATGAGGGGATATTGGGGGGTTGGTGGGAGGGCACGGGAGGATGGGAGGGAAACGGAGAGGGACCTGGAACTGACATGTGAAGCAACCTTGTTTCTAATTTAAATTTAAATCTAAAAATTATATATATATAACCACTTCCCATTATCCCAGGGCTTATTCTTTGTGCAGTCGGAAGTTTCTGGTACATTCCTGTCACTGCCTCTTCTCCTGTGTTAACTACTTGTGATGGCCATTGCGTGCGTGCGTCTTGGCTCTTTTGCTCTCCCAAGGAAAGCACACTTCTGTGTTGCTTTTCACCTGGCAGATGGAGCCCATGTGCTGTGATCTAGGCAGGCAAGATGTGTCTCCCAGACCTGTCGGTTTCCCCATGACTTAAGAGCAAGGAGTAGCCTGGAAACACCTAAGAGGGAATTTCCCTGAAGGTGATGAGTCTGCTCTGTGGTTGGAGAGAGTTCAAAGGACTTGAAGCATTTTAGTAACAAGGTTCTTAACTTGTACACAAAAAGCCCAGCTCAAACGCTACTTTTGTGTCTTTAGAACAACCTAACATCCCGAGAAGGAAGGAAGCATACTTAGCACAGGGCAAAACACCATGCACGGCTTGGCTTCAACATGGTCGAAGCCACTGTTTCAGACGACTCTCAAGCCCCTGTTCAGGGCCTTCCTGAGTGTGACAAACTGGGCTTGGGAATTGATCAGTCACTTCATTAAGCTCACTGCATGGCACAAGCTAGAGTTTTGCAAAACCACAGCTTTCAGCAATACATCATGGATTTCCCTCATGATATTATGCTGGCCTAGAAATGTGCGTTTTTGCAAAGAGGGTGATTAGGGCCTTAAGAGCTAGACAGCAAAGCTTCCAAAATGACAACAATCAGGATGTTAATTTCTCACCCTGCAAGGGGGATTTAAGAATAGTTTCAATTATGAAGAAACAAGACTATCTAATTAATAAACTAGATGCACATTTAGGAGACTAAACTTCTTTGTGGTAATTTCCATCTATTATGGATGTAAATATGAATAATTAAGCACAACAAAATCTCTAGATTAACCAGAACCATCATTTTTCTCTGTGTGTTTAGGGGACAAATGTAAGCTATGAGGTCAGATGTGTTTGCAACAGATCCCTGGTTTTCCCACACTTTTTGTGTACAACTTGGGGCTGTCTGTCTGAAACTCCATTTTCCAATACATGAAACAAAGCCTCTGCCATCCGCTTTATGAGTAGGGACCTTGAAAAGTTGCTGTGGATGACACATGTGAGGTTGTTTCTCTCCCTAATCGGGACACTGACAAAACACACTAACATCAGTCACCCTTCTCTTTTCCCGTGTTGGATAAAGTCCAAAGGATTCGATTCGCCTGAAGTTTTTAGCAATCTCCACGGTAAATCAAGACCAAGGTTTGTCTGAGTTGACACACACCTACCAGTGTCACAAAATAAACCAAATCTCTCAATATCCCGATTGAAAGTTCATTTACACCCATTACTTAGGTGTGCAGCTGAGAAGCCCCATGGTTTTGTTTGCTAGGGGGCACGGATAACGCCAGCATTGAAAACACCCCACACATTCCAAGTGCTGTTGACCACTCACTCGTTCCTGGCCGAGCATCTGAAACGTCCACTAGGGGCCCGGTGGCCTGAGATACGGATTGATAATGCACCGTGTGGGTCACCGTCAGTGACTTCTGTTTAGCTGCCTCTCCGAAGTCAGCGTCGGTCAGCAGAACCGTGGAGCGGTCATCTGAAAGAGGGACAGGCAGGAAAACTAAGTGTGTTTAGCAAGGATGGGAACACATGCATCTGTGTCGGTCTAAAGAGTCACACACACTTTGGTACAGAGGACGGCAGCTGTGCTAGGACACGCTTCTCTCTCTCTTTGGACTCAGCTTTTTGTGAAGCCACGAACGATTAGTGTAGCTGACTACTTGGCACACCTTGGGTTTAGGTGCTCGTCCAAAGCTTGCCCAAAAGAGTGTACAATGTCAGTGCTCCCAGGAATAGGGCTGCCCTATGGGACGGGCCCCTTTGGCTGCTGGGACACTCTGTGGAACTGGAGAACAAAACCATGCAGTCCTCCACACTGGGTTTGGTTGTCACACTGACCTCAGCCAGCGTTTGGGGGACAAAGGGGGGAGAGAAAGGCTATGCTGCAGAAATCGCTGGTTTCTCTCCTCCCCTTTAAAAAAGGGACGATGGCCCAATCTTTTCTTCCTGTTATATCTCCACTTTAGTCTTTAGTGCGCGCTGTGACTGACTTCCAGGATGCCTCCCTTGTGAGAGAACCCTCAGTGCACAGGCTGCAGAGGGCTGGGGAGGTGGGAGGCGGGGCCTAGGTGAACTGTGTCTGCCTCAGGGTTCTGAGAGGGACAGCCCTGTGAGGCATGTGCCATTCCTTTCCACACTTTCTCTAGAGCTCTCTGACACAAAGGGAGAAGACTTTGGCTGGGATGTATGCGGTTTCTACACCTTTCGAAGACTGTGATTCAAACTAACAATGTTCTGGTTATCAGTCAGCCCGGACCTGCTAAAGCATGTCAGAAGGGGTGGGGTAGCGGGGTGGGGGGGGGAAGGCGGTAATCACCGATGCTGTGTTCATAAACAACACGGCAAGGCTTCTGTGGCCAAAAATGGCTCTGAACAGAGACAGAGTGAGCCTTACAAAACCCCAGTTGTCCGGGCTCTGGCAGGGGAGGAAAGGGCTCTTGAAGTTGGAATCAAATTTCTTGGCAGAGGAGTGGGGAGGAGGCTGCCAAGCTGTCTGTGAGTGCCCCAGCGGGTGGCACTGCACAGGTTGGTGCTGAGGTGAATGCCAGAGCTGGGGCTGGGAGGCTTGGCTCGGAGCCGCCGTCAGTCCACCCCTCACAGAAAAGTGGAATTTTCAGGGAGATGGAGTCTCACAATTAGAGCCGGCACCAGAGGCCCTCTGTCTACACTGGTTGGTCATTCGCAGCACACCCGTGTTGTGGACTCTGGTGGGACAGTTGGTTTTTGTTGTTGTTGTTGTTGTTTTTGAGACGAGCTTCATGGCTAGGTTGTAAACCTATCCTGGGAAATGTCAAGTGCCCATCTGATTGGGAGGTTTGGCCATCCATTCTGGACAGATATGAATGGCGGTCTAATACTGGATTCTTATGACCAAAACCTGGACTGTTTCCTAGGCATTAGAAAGTGCCATTGGCCCACTATTGGGGAATTACAGGAGGTGAATGACGATGGGTGACAGATGACTCGGGGGCAGATTGTGATGGGTCTCTGGCCACAGGTTACGGAGGCATACAGAGATGGACAAGCAGACCGTCTGGTGTTCCAGCCAGCAACAAAGAGACCCTGGAACCTGTGTACCACTGACAGGCTTCATCCTGAAGGGTCTAAGGTAGAGAGCACTCCACAAACATCCTTTGTAACTCCTCACCATGTTAGTCTCTGTGTATTCTAAAGGGAACACACAGGGTGGGGCTTTGAGTGGTACCAAAGGTGATCTTAGTTTTAATGCCCCATCTACAGAGGTCAATGAGAGGCATTGCATAAACTCCCGCAGCAAAAAGATAGACAACCAGAAGCAAAGTGCCCTCTTTTGTCTGCACCGAGGAAAAACCTAATACACCCTACCGCATTTCAGAGAAAGTGGGGGCCGGGGGGGGGGCTTCCTATTTGACACGGCCCTAAGAGTTAATGTGAGTCAGCTGACTGAGGGCCAGACTGGGCTTTGTCATAGTTTTTCTAAATGAGACTCTGCCTTGATTGAGTGCTGATATAGGAAGGGTATTCTGGGCCTTGGCATTCTGTAGCCATTGGCCCAAGATAACTTCTCAAGACGGTGGGACAGGAAAAGGATGAAGGTGACACAGACTTTTCTCCACCTGACCTGCCTTTACAGCCTTCCTGGCAGGAGGCATTCAGGGACCAGGTTGGGAGTCAGGCGATGTATCCAGGCCGCAGAGGAAGGGCTGTCCTGGCAGTGAGAGCAGCAGAAGATCGCTTCCAAAACAAGTGCAGTTTATAAAGGGGTGGTCCCAGGGGCTGTCTACGAAGACACTAGTTTGTCTCCACAGTTCCAGAAGCCTTATGGGACTTAGAGGATCCCAAAGGAACCTGTTGGCATGACAGCAGGTGGCGACGGCCTGTCGCTGGAGATGGATGGCACGGTGGTGGAGAGGCAGGTACGCCAGAACCCCTGGGTCTGCTCCTGGGTCTGGTAACGTTGGCCAGCTATGTAAACCTTTCCACGTCTCATATGAAAGCAGTACCTTTCCTGCAGGCTGACGGGAGGTTGATCAAGTAGCCCACAAAAAGTGCTATTGAGAGCACATGGGATCTAAGGAGCTCTCAACAAATGTTAGCAACAGCGGAAGGTGGCTGGTCAAGATGCTTTGGGGGTTTGTGGGTGGTTAGGCCACAGTGCCTGTCTTTGTTCATGGCTTTTCTGAGGCTGGGAAACTGGGGGTGGGGGCAGGGGCGGGGGCTGGGTGTTCCTCTCAGTCAGGATGTTAATGGAGATGCCTGCATGGAGGCATTTACTTACTTGCATTCATCAAATTCTGAAGGTTTATTTAATAGCGGCTGACCTTGTTGGAACCGGCAAGGAGAGCACCACAGGGGATTTCTAAGATGGAGCTTTACCTCCCGGGGAGCCTCTGAGGCCAGCTCCCCTAAAGTTCCATCTTTGGAAGGACGGTGGTCACTCCAGGAAAGTCCCAAAGCTAGCAGAGTTGGGGAACTCTCAAGGTGCATTTACTGGTGTTTATTTTTCCCTGCAGTTTGTCTATTCATGAGACATCTAAGATCCATCCCACACTCCCAGGTCAGGATGAGAAAGCGTGGCCCCAGCAGCAGCCACTCTGTGTAATGTGTAACCAGCAGGGGCGGCTCACCTATGGTCTCCATTGTATCTCTCTCTTCAATCAAAAGCTGAGCCCTGGGTATATCAATGTGCATTCTCAGGGTCTGTTGCTGCTTACTTAAGGTATCTGAAGTCCGCGTGTTCTTGCTAAGGGTAAAAGAGAGGATGCATTAGACAATCCAACGCAACGGGACATTACGCCAGCGTGCCTCCCTATACCAATTTGGCTTATTGTTTAAGAGGTGGGAGGGGGATGCACCTGAAAGAAAAATGCTTTGCCTTCATCCAAGAGACATTTATTATGGTTAAATTTCAGTAGACAAAGGAGATCCAAAACATATAAATTTCCAATAGACTGGGGTCAATAAAGATCAACCTTGAGAAAAAGTCCCATTTCTTGGGTAAGAGTGAAAACAACTAGAACGTGGACATTCAAACAATACCATTCCCATCTTTCAGACATGAGCTACAGTGATGACCTCAGGAGAGAAAGTCTGTGAGCCAGCTTAGGCACTGGACAGTGGTTTCGCTGACAGATCTCTATTGGTATCTGGTGTCCTTTTTGTTTTTGTTCAAGTGACAAATCACTTGCCTTGTTAGCATCTCCGACATCACTTTGGTTTTCCTAGCTGAGCGTGTTATTTTGAAATGGAGAGGGAGAACCCTCAATTACTCAAATAATTTTATCTCAAAATTTGTGTACCAGAAAATTACTCTGAGAGTGAATTATCTAGAAGTAAATGGAAGAAGTAGGTGGCAAAACTGTCTGGTGTAATCGCAGCCGATGATTACAGCCTGCAGCTCCAAGTTAAACTTTCGTGCTGAACAGAAATCTGAAAGAGCCGGCGGATTGTATGGGGATTCGCTAGATGTGAAGATGTTTTCTGAAGCACCCCTTAGCAAGTGGAAGGCACTGGGACACGTCATCAGTGGAACTGTTTAGGGCAGCCCTGAATCCAGGGCAGAGTCTTCAAAGTCTACAGAGGATAGTTTCTGGAGTTAGGGTTGCCTGAAGGGTTTTTACCTTCTTCCTTGTGTGTCTGTCTGTATTTTATGCCTATGCCTGTGCATGTGGAGGCCAGAGACTGACGCTGGGTGTCTTCCTCAATAGCTCTCCAACTGATGTTGTTGAGACAGTCTCTCTTCTGAAGCCAGCGCCAGCTGTTAATTCTAGGCCAGTTAAGCCGGCAAATACCCAGTGACTCAGACACAGGCACCCCTGGCTCTTTATGTGGGTGCTGGGGATTCAAACTCAGGTCCCAATGTTTGCATGGCAGGCTCTTCATCACCCCAGCCTCCTTTGCTTGTGGCTTTCAAGGGAGCGCAAGAAAGGTCTGTGCGGTGCATCTCAAATGCTTTTCTCTCTAATGAAGGAATTCCCAGGCCTCTGCTTCCTCAGTTCTCCCTCACCCACTCCTAAACCAAGTGTCTGATGGAACCTAAGCCACCCAAACATCAGATCCTTTTGCGAAACCCTGTGTGCCACCTATTGAAGCCTAGGTTACAACTGGATATATTTACGATGTAAACACAGTGCACCCCACAAACAAGGCCACTTCTGGAAGGTTCACTGCTCCTCTGGGTGTTTGATCTTGAACCAAATCCCTTGCTCTGAAGACTCATAACTGGGTGTAACTGCTGTGATCATGCCAATTACTCGCAGCCCAAACTCAAGACTTTTGGCCTGGTTTTTCACTTGGTCTCTATAGGCTTTTAAATTATTTTACTTCCCATTGTGCTTGTGGTTAAAAAAATAAAAAGAAAAAAGAACAGGGGAGGGGGGAGGGGGAGGTGCAGAGATTCGCATAGCTGCAGAAAAGGAAGAGCACTTGAGATCCTTGGGGGGGGGCCGTGTGCTTCCACCGTCTGAATTTCCAAGGGAACATACGGGCAGCCTCTCCACTGTGAATATCCCAAAGGCCTGTTTGGAAGCCGCCACAGAGGACTTGAGCATGTCCTTGTACCAAAATAGAAATGCGAGCGGGTTCCTTCTCCTCAAGAACATCTAGAACAGGCAGTTGGCAGCTGCTCTGACAAGCTATGAGCACCCGTCACAGGTTACACTCAAGTAACAATAAAGGGTCCCTGTCACGTCACAGGGACACGGGAAGCAAGCTAAGTAACTGCTGCGAAGGCTGCTGCAGGCACCCGGCTGCTGCTATTTCATGAGCAAGGCAGTGCGAGCTGAGGAGGGAATCCTGTGTCTCTACAGAGGAACCTTGAGACCCAGTGCACACTCTCCCCCACCCCCACCCCCAATGCACTTACTGTTCTCTTTGGAGGAAGTGCATCCCCATGCCTCCCACAATGTTCTTGCGATGCTCGTTTAGCAGCTACCTTTTCAATAGGCCAGGTTGGCCCTTGGGGGGAATCCCTCCTGTCCTAGCCCCGTTCTCTACTTAATTTAGTTTTCCCTGGCACCATTACTCTCCGGCATGTGTTTCACCAAGTCAATTAAACATATGTAATTGGTTTGCCTTACTCATTATCTGCCTCTCCCACTGGGATCTCGATTCCACAGGGATATACTCATCTGCTCTGGTCCTTCCATGTCCCTAGGACCTACAACAGCAGGCGGTCAAACGAGCTACTCAACAGGCATGTACTAAATGTGCCACGTTTTCTTGGGTGAGACAGCGTGAGCCTAGCAACCTAGCCCCGAAGGCTTTGCTGTAGTTGTTACCCTTCCTGGTTTAAAATGCTGGGCTCAACTATGGTGTTTGATGATTGTTACTGTTCACACCCATGCTTGGCTTTCCATTGTTTCACATACGAAGGACAAGCCTCAAAAGTTATCACCATTGGTCACCAGAGCCAAAGCAAACCTCTAAGCAGTGCGGTTAGAAGATACCCATTTTTCAACCTAGGGGATCCTAAACTTCTTTACTGTGGAAGCAAAATGGTGGTGTAAAATTACACAGCCCAGGAACCCAGCTGAATGTGTTAGCCATCAAAACATAACCTCTCAGGGGCCATTTGACATTATGCTGTTTGATTAAAATGGCAGAGACAGGGGAAGTGGAGGGTGCGTCATAAGACACAGTCTTCCCCAGGTCATCCGGGGAATTTGTTTGTGGTCACTATAATTCTTCAAGGTCTTCACATTTCCTTAAAGTCATATGTGCCCTTAAAGTCATTGTCAGTGTCAGTGTGTGTATCTGTGTGTGAATGTATATCTGTGTATAATTGTATGTCAGTGTATGAGTGTGTGAGTATACGTGTTTGTGTGCCTATGACTGTGTGAGTGTGTGTGTGTGTGTGTGAGAGAGAGAGAGAGAGAGAGAGAGACAGACAGACAGACAGACAGACAGTGATGAGTTGGGGGCGATAGTGAAGATGTACTTGCTCCAAATATGACCAAATAACTCTGAAGTATAAAATAATACCTGTCTGTATGATCCTGTGACATGCAGATGGGCATTTTGAGATGATGTGTACAAAGATGTAAAAGTCTAAGCTGACTTAAATTTGAGTTTTCTCCTCTCTAGTACCAACTCTCATACTGACACTGGTCCTTGGACACTGACTTGCTCTTCAGAGCAACAAGTCTCCCCAGCTTGGAGACTGGCATACATATGTCTTCCTTCTTCCTCCTCCTCTGTCTCCCTCCTCCTCTCTCTCTCTCTCTGCTATTCATGTGTATGTCTGTGCATAATATATACAGAAGCCGGAGTTTATGTCAGGGTGTCTTTTACTCCCCACTTTTTGAGACTGTGTCTTCACTGAGCCTGGCGCTACCATAGCAGCAAGGCTAGCTTCCAGAAAGTCCCTGGTGTCTGATCGTCTCCCCCCACCCCTCTGTAGCTGGGGTTACAGATACCTATGGAAACACCTGGCTCTTCTATGGGTGCTGGGAACCCAAACTTAGGCACCCAAGTTTGAACATCAAACATTATCCACTGAGCTATCTTCTCAGCCCAGGGTTTTCTTTTTTTTTCTGTAAGCTACTTTTATTGAAACAAATGAAAAGAAAATCTTACTTTCAGGGTTTTTACCCAACCTGCTAACACCACTGTCTCTCCTTCTCAGTGAATTCCGCCTATTAATAGTGTTGGGAAGCAATTCTCCCAATTACTGTTGTTCTTTGGGGGGAAAAAATCCAAATTAACAACGTGAAGTGTTGGTGGTTGCTATGATGGGTGTAACGGGTGGTATTTCTCCTTCCTGGGGGTTATTTGTTAGGATGAAATGCACACTTGGGAGGGAGTGTTTGAGTGAGGGACATTAGGAGGTCCCAGGTATCTGTGATTATAGCGTTGGGTCACATCGTCTTTCCTGGACTCGCACAGCCAGCCTTGCTTAGTCATCAAAGACTTGGTGGAGCATGATAAAGGCAGGGAAATCCTCAACATGCTCAGGATGGGAAGCAGAGGACAGAGGGGATGATGTGCATGAGGAAAGCCAGCAGTTGGCCATGAAGACTAGAACACGGCTTGTTACTTCATGCTTCCCTCTTAGCCATAGCTTACAAAATCCTCAGAAAAAAAAGTTATCCACAGTTATCCAGATTAGGGACCGCAACTCAGAGATCTCCTTTTCACTGATGGATATGACTGACCTAGACTTCTTGGGCCACCTCCAAAACACAGTGATCCTAAACTTTTCCCAGTCTGTGGTGGCCTGGCCAGCAAAGCTGTCAGTCTAAGACTGGGCTGATGAAACCATTGTCTTTCCCAGTGATTCCCACCTCTTACAAGTCCTTGGAAATAGTTTTCCCAACTGCTTTTGTTCTTTGGAAGAAAACTAAAATTGGCAATGGGAAGTGGTAGTTAATGGTTGCTAGTTTTATAACCAGTGGGAAGACCATGACACATCCCTGCTCAGCAGGTGGCCTTTGAACTCTGCTATATACTTAATCAAGGCATGTTACTTTCTAAGATCTTGCTCTGCTGCTGATGGGGAAGGCTATGTAGGCATACCTCTGGTTCTCAGAAGAGGCAAAATCTCAGGTCATTCTTACAAAACAGAAAGCACAGACCATGGTGTCCTATCTCCAAGCACAAGGGTGAGTTATGGTTAGGGACACCTAAAGGATGCTGGGAGAGACACTAATGGGAAGGAGAGGCAGGAAAATCCACACAGCAGGGAAAAATGCATACTGTAATTGCCTCCAACATTCTAGGATACTGCAGAAGCCCTACTGGGGGCCAGATTAGCAAAATGGCCCCTGTGAATGGGCAGCTGAGGAAAGCAGTGGTCACACCATTCAGAACTTCAGGTAGCTCTCATCTGTTGCTTATTTATATGGCAGGGCTTTTGCAAGAGCAGCCAAAAAAGAAAAAAAAACTGTATGGGAGATTGCCTCATTTTAAATGTCAATTAATTCATAGTTTTCAAGCCTACATTATAAAATTTGTTCTGCTGAGTCAGTTAGTCATTATAAGTCAAGCAGCTTCTGCTTCGTTACTTTCTAGATGTCTCATCAGATCGGGCAAGTCCAGAGGAGGCCCGGATATGACAGATGGGACTCCAAAGAATGCCTCTTACTTTCTTAGTGAACAAATGGGGGTTTCCAGATGAGCATGGCCCTGAGGGATTTTATGCAGATTTGTGTAATCTCTCGCCTAAGTCTGATGTTTTCTGATTAGAACTCTATCCTGAAGGAGATGTTTTGAGGGAGCTTGGATTTTGTTTGCCTTCCATCCAAGCCCAGACTCTTGTAGCCATCTGGACAGATTCATTGATGTGTGAAAAGAACTTTAAATTCCACATGACCCACACAGGCCCTGTGTTCTGATAAATACCAGCTCCCAAACTCAACCACTAAAAACCAAAATGCCTGTACCCTGCCTCTATGACACCAACATTCATCTAATTACTGTCACCCAACATTTCAGTTTGCCTGGATTCCTGCCATACTATTGCGTTACACACACAGTTTTAAAACAGTAATCTCTAACGATGTCTCAGAGAGACAATCTTGGTGCACCATGGCGTCCAGCCTTATCCTATGTTGTCAAAGGCACTTGTCACACAGGACAAGGACTCCCTGTGAATAACAAATTAACGACTTTAACACGTTAGATGGAGAGGAAGTGGAAGCCAACTGCTGAGGACACAGAGTAGCGTTATAACTCATCTTTTTCTCCCAATCGAGGAAACCTAAAATGGCGACCCCACGCTGCCTACTAGGGACTCTGATGGTTTTCTTATTTTCCAAATACTTATTTTCTGGTTTCATATTGTTTGATCATCACATTATTAAAATGCTTTAAGCGAGGGTGTTAGAGGAGAGGTAACATGTCGTCCTATTAGGACTAACTGCTCAAGTATCACACTGTTCTCATTTTTATAGAGTGCAGAGGTCAGAAAGCACAGGGGGAATGAAGAGTGTTTGAGGGCAAGGGACTCAGGGGAGGGCAGTAGGAATGCAGTCTGGTGTTGGGAGATCTCATTCTGTAAATATGTGTCTGATTGGTTTCAATAAAGCACTGTTGGCTAATAGAGTAGCAGGATAGGTGGGCGTAGGAGTCTAGGAGGATTCTGGGAAATGTAGTGAAGAGACTAGTCACCATGTGATCCCTTGGAGGAGAGAGAGCACAAGTCTGGTGTTCTCGGAAAGTTAAGTCCTTATATAAAAATATATTAGTAATTATGGGTTAATAATCAAGCCAGAGCTAACAGATAAGAAACCAAACAAACAGCCAACAGCTTCATAATTAATATAGTGTCTTGTGTGTTATTTGGGGGCTAAAAGCAGCGACGGGATCCAGGCAGGAAGACTAAACATTAGTCTAGTCTGGGGGGCATGGAAGTGACAGACTCTCCTCTTCGTGCCATTGTCTACCATGATCCCCTGGACATCTACAAGTAAGGTTTGAAAGGAGGCAGCCTGTCTTTGACATGCACACTCCCCTTAATTGCATCTACCCAACAATGACCAATAGGGAAGCCACAGCATTGAGGATAAGATAGGCAGGCTACAGCTAGGCCTGGAAGAGCAGGGGCAATAGCAATAGGAACCGGGGAACACAGAAATGGAAGGATGCAGAATGCCCTTGGGAATGAAGGACGAGAGTCTATCCCAGACCACCATGGCCTTTGGGACACTGTGCACAACACATTTCCTTTTGTGGCCTCCCTTGAACTGGGCTGTAGAAAGAGATCTTGATCCTGGAGGCTGTTTACCTAATCAGAAGCAAAACTTGAGCTCTCTGTAACGTACCCCCGGTCCCCTGCTTCAGTCCCCTGTTGGCTGGACTCAAGCAGTAAGATAGTCACACGTGGCAACTGATACCCGTGTAGTCCACCGCCCATTCGATGGATGTTTTGGAATAGTTGAAACAAAAATATGTCTCCAACTTCAGATCATCCTTATCATTAAGAAACAACCAAGGCAAAGTGGGACTGTAATTTGGAAAAATGGTGCGCAGGGAACAATAAGAATGTCATGTTCTTACCTCATGAGCATTTCAGCCAAACTCTTTGCATCTGGGGAGAGAAAGCTAATATTAGTGCAAGATCAATAGCTCATAATTAATATACACTTAGAAGAAATCAACTCATTCACTCAGTCAGATGGCAAGTCATTTCAGGTTGCTTTTGTCTACCAGTGCCAGACTAATGGTTCCTTTATTTCTTCTACATGGGACTCTTTTATGGCTTTTATTTATTACAGAAAGATGCATGAGTGTCCTGCAGTCATAAAAATTGCAGACATCTATTAAAGCTTTTATTACAACCTATTCATTTATCACTTCTAGGAAACCCAGTTTTATTTTCCATAGTCAGAAAATTAACATTTAGGAGAAAGTCATTGATGTAGAACAAACTCACTCTTTTCATTGCCCAGAAAGGACAAGAATGGAGGGGGCTTAAGCCACTGTGCCCCCCTTTAAAAGGGACTTCAGTGGAGAGCTCTGTGCCTCTGGCCACTGATTTTTTGCAAACTTGGATGTTTTATTTCAAACTCAGAAATAAAACTTTTATTGTGGAATCCTGCCCCCAAGACACTATTTACAGAGACCTGGTTATCACCTCTGACACAAGAAATTGTATCTCAAAATATTGTAGGACAGATCTACTTATTTGGTAACACTATTTAGAAATGCTCTAAAGTATGATTTATGCTTTTTACACATTACCTCCTGGCCAAAGTGAAGTTTTCTTCCTTGGAACACAAAATCCTTTTCTATCTCTCTTTTATTTCTTTCATTGGTCTAAGACTTTATGTTAGGGATGCTGTTCAAGGAATAGAAAATTCTGGAAATGGATTTGTTTGATGGAAAATGGCTCCACACTGAGGAAAGGCATTTCTACCTCCTTCTCTGGGGGGCTGTGATTTGCCTGCTATGTCCCATGTGCAGAGACATGGGAACGACTTCAGATCAATTATCCAGCACCCCGATGACTCTGCGAGTTTACAAACCGCCGGGCCATGCCAGTTCCCTTTGGAAGCCTTAACATGGGGCCCCAGCTTTGTGCACAGATGGGTTCAGTATAAGAAGACAAAACTTGTCCCCTCTATTCCACCCACATGGAAAAACACAGGAAGCAAAATAGCACTGACTCTCCCAGCTCATGTCTTTATATTTGTCTGCAAAGATGAAGTAAATAGCATGAGTCTCTACTCTTCCTGAATGATTTAACACGTACAAAGTAAATATATCTACGGAATGCCAGAAGCTGGGGGAGTAATTAGCTCCATGTAGCACCCAACAGTGGCTAGTACAATATGCTAAGAAAGAGGACAGAACTTCATAGAGTAAATACTTGTCTCCACCTCACACTGGGTAAGTCTGAGACACCCGACCCCCTACACCGTGTCTTTGGGGACTGGGATTGGTTCCCAAAGCCATGTCGGTCAACTCTGCCTAAGCCCAACCTTGAGAACAGATAGATGTCTTCATTCCTGCTTCCCTTTCAGTTGGGGGAAAGATGTAATCTTTGGAACTCCTCTCTTTTACAAGCTCCCTGGAACTAAACTCAGATCCTGGAGCATGCTCTAAGGACCTGTGTCTCTGAGTGGCAGTTAGAGATGAGGAGGTGGGTCCTGAATATGTCCAGTGGTGCATGGGCTGCATGTCTATTGTTTGTGGCTCAAACAGTTTCTCTGCTGTTCTAATGGTCCTCTGTATCAGGAACAGACTGAGAGTTAGACCCCTCCCCCTGCCCTGCCCAAGGACATCAAGAAGCAGATATGGGCCCCAGTGGGTTAAGGGAGATGATCCAAGGATAGTAGTGTATCAGGCTGGGCCAAAATGGAGAGGAAGAGAGACTGACCTCTGCTTGGAAGGGATCAGGGACTTGAGTGGCTAAGACACGAATGGGCCATCTGCTCCACACAGAGGATTTGTAGCATTGGGATAATGAATTTGTTCAGGAAATGGGTCTCTTGTGTTGGATAGAGATAGGTCACTGGCATGGTGATGGATGGGGTTGATCCAAACATTGTGGAGGTCACTGGCATGGTCCCTAGCCAAGATGAGGTTGAGGATGGTAGAGGCGGTGGTAGGGGGCCAGAGGGCTATATACTGGTATTCATCATGCCTCTTACCCAGAAGGCTTGGATAGGAAGTTAAGTACTTTGCTCTACTACCAGCTTCTTACAGAGGTCCAAGTGAGAATCTGTGAGGACTGGATTAAGGAATGAAATGTCCTTGGAATTGGAGATGACAATACAATGTGATGCTGGAAAGGACCTGCCAAAAATCAGAGCCCTGCCGGCTGTAAACAGGACAGACAGACTGCACAGAGCCCAGGATAAAGGCTAGAATTGGGATGCTCAGACCAGGATAGGACCGGGAGTCTAGTAGGACATGGGACCTGGGTTTGGGTGGAGAGCTGAGGAGACCTGCTTTAAAGCTAGAGATGCTGGGGTGGGGCTGTTTAGAGGCAGTCTAAAAGTCAAGTTATGGAGAGATCTGGGCAGAGACAAGTCTTGGAGCGTTTGTTCAAGGTCATAGAGGGAGAGGGTAGATATCTGGTGGTGTATCTCAGACCAGCTTTCATTTAGGAAAAGGATAGAACCTGGAGAAAGTGTGTTTGAATAATTTTGGAATATATAGTATCTTAACAGTGACAGGGACTTTCAAATTAGATTCCTAATGAAATTTAGGATCCTTTCCCTTGGGCCTCAGGCAGCTATTACAGTGTGTGCTACCTTTTAGGGGGTCCAGAGCTGGGGTTGTGGGTCATCACAATGACTGTCTCCTGTTTTTGCGCACCAAACGCCCCTCCCATTCCAGGACACCCGGGGTGAGCAGTACATCCCCAATGTCTCCCCATAGGACCTTGTGTTTTGTTTCTTCTACTCAGCTCAGATGCTAACAACAGGTGACCTCCAGCTTCAGTGTCTAGCCTTTTCTGTTATAGGGAGGGTACCAGAAGAGCAACTGAGTTGCACTGTGACTCCCAGGGCCACGCCTATGATTGACACTCAAATCAACCCCAGGCATAGCAGAGACCTTCAGCAGCTCCGGGAGGAGCTCATGTGGTGTTCTTGATTCCTGCTGTGGCTTCAACTCTCTGTCTGTCTCCTAAACTTGCTATCATGTGACTTCTCCAAGGCCCTCATCTCTGAGTTTGCTCTCTGCTCCCTCCTGGGCACTCCTGGCTATTCTCCGAGCCTATAGCTGAACATTTTCCAATCTTGCCCAGGACCACCTGTTTAAATATCCATGTCCTCTCCCCTCTTCCTCTTTATCTCTTGGGTATAGCCTAGTCCTTAGTAGCCAGGGAAGTGGCTTTTGTTTCTGTTTTGGAGACAGGATCTTACTGCATAACCCAGGCTTGGTTCACACTCCTGATCTTGCCTCAGCCTCCCCCAGTGCTGGGATCACAGGTGGGAACCATCTCACTTGACTATCTAAGGACACAGCTTCCCTCTCTGATACTGAAATTCTTGATATGCTTCCTACCTACCCATAGGCATCCAAATGTAATTGCTGTTCCCCTGTTTGGGTTGAGTGTTCTGTTCTTGAGTTTAAATTCTCTAAAATGCCCCCATTCATTTCTCACAGGGACTACTTTCTAGGTAATTCCCTACTTAGGACTCTCTTTTACAAAAGGCTTGCCATTTCATAATGTCCTTTATCCAACCAGCTTGAGTGCAGACACTGGTAGTTATATACATACATACATACATATATATATGTATATATATATATATATTCTCTTCCCACACACCCACATCCATTACAGGATTCCGCACATGACTTTTTACAACTTCTATAGAAGACCTCGAAGTTCTGTTGGTTAAATTTTGCCTTCTTGACTGTAGCCTTTCAAAGCCCATGACCTCTGGAATCTTCACTTTGCTATCTTAGTTTTCCCTCCCTCCTGTGTGAACCACATACCAGGGTCTGCTCAGCCCTCCACGGGGCTCATCACAAGTGGCTGTGTTTCCTTATCAGCCAGCCCTCTGCTGGCTCCTATCACATTCCTTCATGGCTCAGAAACCACCATTTCTGTGGCTTACGTTAACTCACTTCAAAATAAGACGTTCTGGACTGATTAACTCTTAAATGGCATAGATACCATCTATCATCTCCCATTTGCCTTTGATGATTCAAAGATGATCCACAAAAGATTTGGAGATTGTGCCAGGCAGTGGTGGCGCACGCCTTTAATCCCAGCACTCAAGAGGCAGAGGCAGGCGGATCTCTGTGAGTTCGAGGCCAGGCTGGACTGACAGCCTCCAAAACAATACAGAGAAACCGTGTCTCGTAAAACAACAACAACAACAACAAAAAAAAAAAGATTTGGAGATTGTATGTGGGAAGTTTTTGCTTCGACACTTAAAATGGTTTGCCATGGGGTCTCTCAGAACCTGAACCCCGTGACCCGATTCCTAATCTTTCCCTTGGTTAGGAGTGGGGAGTCTTCAGTGACACACCATAGCATTAACTGGTGTCTACATTTCTGCTCATTGTCTTTTGGGACACACACGACTGTTTTCATGCCGACACTGGAAAATCAGCTCCCTCCCTGCAACCTTGTCTCCTCCATAGGTCTGGGGGAAAGCAGCAGGCTAGCCGGGGATCTGGTAACTGTTATGCATTTTGAACTTTCTCATCTCGTCTCCTTTGGTCCTTCCTTCCTAATTTCTTGCCTTCTCTCCATCTCATCTCCTCCTCCTTTTTTTTTTTTTGTATAATCCCTGGCCCTGCTGTTCTGTGAGCTCCTCTCACTGCGCAGCAGCACAGCAGAGCAGATGTTGGTGGCTTTCCTTCCCTCCAGCCATCTGTTCTGAGGGAACATCACTCAGAGCCCAGCTCTTCCTGCCCAAGCACAGCCAGGCAGCCCCGTTGCATAGCTTTCTACATTTCCACATATCTCAGCTCTAAGATGCAGACTGGGCGACATGTCTCCTGGTGTCCTTAGCTAACTTCCACACACCCTTCTTGGCCCCTCCGTTGCATAGGGCACGGTGGAGGAAGCACTGGGCTAGCAATAGAGAAATGTGGACGAGAGGAGTTTCAGAAGGCATTTCCCAGCCCCTGTATGATAGTAGAGAAGAGTGGACAATAATGACAGGAGACAATGATGACCGGGGTGTCACTGGTCATTTGTTTGTGGGGAAAACTTTCACGTGTGTGGCGGGGTGGAGGACTAGGAGGGTCTGGCAGCAAGTGAGAGGTCATGTGCCTGAGCCTATGGTGCTGGCTTCCAAGCAGTCAATGGCGAAAACAGGGAGAAGTATGGTAGATATGCACGAGTTATATACCAGTGTGTCAATAAAATGAGGGACCAAATGACAGGGAGTGATAGTCAAGATAAGAAATGAATTAACCAAGGGAGTTTGGAGGTGGGGATCACGTTCCTATGCTTTTGATAGCACGCTTACTTCTGACTCCATGAGTCATTGCTAGTCATCAAAAACCTGCTTGAACTTTTTGAGACAGCCAGTCTCTTAGTTGTATATGCCAAGTTTCTTGGGAAGACTGGGATGACTTGAACTCTCTCTCCCCCAATGTTGCTTTGGACCTTTTAAATCTCAACAGAGCCTTTCTGGCTGGCCTTTAGTTTTCAACTCTACAGGATGGCCACAACAATGCCAATTGTATACCACCATCAAGTCCCCCAGGCGTTTATGAAAGAGCGTTCCAGAAGTGTACAGTTATGAACAGGTGTTTCAGGAGCATCACAGTTTGGTTTTGTTTAGTGTCTATGTTACTCTCTGAGGATGCCACTCTCAACCTGGCTCTGCACATGTGTGAGGGAGTACACCAGTAGATTTGCATAATGTCATGGAACGTTTCACCCAGGCCCTTACTTACAGCCCAGCAAGGCTTTCTTAAAAGTCTGAGCAGCTGTTTCCCTGGTAGGGTGTGTGTGTGTGTGTCTTGTCTGAGGCGCTTGAGGAAAATGGAGTGTGCTTGGACTAACCTCTATCGAAGTCATTTGTACAAAAAGGAAGCCATCTATGGACAGCAGACCACATTTTGCTGCTCCACTCATCAAAAAATTTCTATTTGAACGTTCCCTACTGTCAGCCCCACTTCTCAGGGGGACATCATAAAGCAGCTATTTTTTGCAAGGGCTGTAAACCTGCATTTGGGTTTTTTTTTTAACAAGATCCCAGCCAGAACTTCTAAATACTGGCATGCTCATGTGGAAGATTTTTTAAAGCTGAGGAGAGATAAATATCCCCCCAAAGACAGTCTTACATGCTCGTGATCTGAGAATATCACAAGAACAAACAAGGGCAGGCCAGAGCACCCTGGCAAGCCAGGCAAGGTTCCAGGGACAGGCTGTGGCCACGGTGCCTGCTCTCGACTGACCATTGTTGTGTCCAGCTCACCAGCTGCCCCTGGTTCACCTCCATTTCATCTCAATGCTTCCTTGTTCTGTACCCCCTCTTTGCACAGAAACTCTCATTTACTTGGTTCTGTTCTGACAACTGTAGGGGAAGGGAGAGAAGAGAAGGAAGGACTGAAGGAAAAAAAA
Organism: Mesocricetus auratus; assembly: GCF_017639785.1. Lineage (NCBI taxonomy): Eukaryota > Metazoa > Chordata > Mammalia > Rodentia > Cricetidae > Mesocricetus > Mesocricetus auratus. The sequence continues at coordinate 1,425,406 of NW_024429192.1, read as the reverse complement.
AGGATCCTGATATCGTGTGTGTGTGTGTGTGTGTGTGTGTGTGTGTAGTGCTGCCTCATGTTATAATCATGTTATGTAGGTGCACACATGTGTTCACCTTTGTGTGCAAGCCAGAAATCACTCTTGGGCATTGCTCCTCAGGCACCATCCTTCTGTCCACCTCTTCCTTTTGAGGTCAGATCTTCCATGACCTGGACCTTGACCAGAGGCTATCTAGTTGTTCACTGAGCCCCTAGGGAATCTGCCTGTTTCTACCTTCTCAGTGCTGGGATTACGAGTAGGTGTCACCGAAATACCTAAGCAGGATCTGAGGGTCAGATTCAGATCTCCATGCTTACAAGGTAGAGACTTAACTGAATATCCCTCAGCCCTGATACCATGTTTTCTTAAGCACAGTTTATTGGTTTTGCCATGAGCTCCCTCCTCCCCTGCAAAGGGTCACTTTCTCTGTGAGAGGGTTTGCATTCTAGTGTGGAGGCATGTTTATTTTTCCTTTCTTCTCAAGCTTAAGGGCCCAGTGTGCTCTAAGCCTTCCTGAGCTTAGGAGAGTTCAAGTTGCTTTTTGGTTTTAGAAATGGAGAGAGATTTTCGTTGTTTACGGAGGAGAAACTAGTCAGTAGTATTAAGAAAATGGAAACGACTCCTCTCAGTCCGCCCCAAGTCTGTACCTTGTAAACTGTGAGCACACACATTCTCTTTGAAATGTCCACCTGGCAGTAGTCAGTTTGGAAATATTCATTCGTTTTGAAGCGTGTCTTAAATGAGGACTACTTTTGAGGGGAGAAGGGTGTGTTTTTCTGGAGAAGCAGTCAAATTGCTGCCCACTGATAACTAGGTTTATCTTATTTGAGGTATAATTCTTGGTTTGGCAATGCTCACTAACCCTTGACACCAACACAGGTTTTTCTAGTTCCTCAAAAATCCTTTCCTACATAACAGAGCTTTTTTTTTTTTTTACTAATATTGGGAGAAGAGTACTAGACCTGGGAATGAAATTTTTATTAGGTTGGGGCTGCTGAGATTCTGTTAGACTCTCTCTAACCTTGCAGTTCAAAGGATCTAGGAGTTGGGGAAAACCAGGGCATCATTAAACGCAAGATGAAGCTTCTGAGGTTCTGGATAAGGATATAGATTTTTTTAAAAAAAAAATCTAGTACTTGGAGACAATTTAGAAGGTCGTTCTGCTCTAAATTTAGTAAGTCCTCAGGAAGGGAGAATATAGGTTGGCTTAGCTGCTTGAGTCCCATTTTCTTTCTTTTTTTTTTGCATAAAAGAATATTACCTTGTACTCCCCTAACTAGGTTGCTCCTCTACACAGCAGGATGTGCCATCCATGGAAACGTTTTAGTTATGTCCAACTTTGGACAATGCCACTGAGTAAGAGGCACAATATGAACTTGACCTCGAATAACCTTAAGGGCATGCACAAGGCACTCCTGTTTTTTTTTTTTTTCCTAATTCAAATTTTCTTGCCCCGTTTTCGATCCTGCTAAGCGGATGTGCAAATAGCACTGATGTGTTCCTAGAAATGCTGGCCTCATTTTGGACAAGAAAAGCATGGCGGAAAACAGTTCTCTCCATGGAATCTGTAAACCCGTGGGAACTGATTTGAATGCAAGCACGGGATCTATCTTATGCAGGGCAGCCTTTAATTAACTGATTCTGAGGGGTTAATAGATACTCATGACTTCAAACTCTGTGGCTGCATCTGAGTTGGAAGTGTTTTATGCAGTTAATGGACATTTCGAGGGGGTGGGTAGCTAGTAAGTCTCTCTGGGGACTGTACTGGCTTTCCACGATTCTCTCTGCAGGCCCATCACTTATTCTAACCTTCTAAGGCAGCACCTTTTGGGGTTACAGAGAGATGAGTATGTCTCCCACTGTAGTCCTTGATCTAATACTTCTAGAGGATCACTGTCTGCAGTCAGAGGGTCTCAGGGATCTTTTGATCTCCAGGACCTTGTCAAACTCTTGAGATCAAAAGTAATGGGAAGGAAGAAAATGCTGTTATGTTTTTAAAATATTACATTACCCATGGTAGACAACCAGCAGTGGTTTGCTAAATTAAATTCATCTCAACATGTCTGGCATTAGGAGCAATAGCTTTTGTTGGAGATGTTCTTGGCAAGGAAAAGGTAGTTAGGTGCTGGGGTTATAAGCACAGTCCTGAAAACAAAATAGTAGCTGAGGGAGGAGGGAGGGGTCTGGCAGAGTACTACAGCCCTTAGAAGCCCTGCCCAGCTAGTTCATCCATCTGCATACACACTCAAAGTGAATCAACACAGGTCATCAATAAGACACTTACATGTTGGTATGAAGAGTCCCAGGTAATTCACAGACTTCTATATGCTATCTACATTGCAGGGGGACTTCAACTGGATACCTCAAAGACAACGTCCCCAAAGTCCAGGACATTGGGATTTATGGTGAAAGAGGGTTATCAAAGTGTCCATTTGATACTTTAGTAACAAAACTAAGTGAAATGTAACATGATCCTCTCAACACATTGGATATCATTCTATCTTTGTGGTAGGCTCTTAGCTTCACAGCCTCTTCTCAATTGGGACTCATCCCTACCTCCGGATTTGCCTGAAGCCCTGCTCTGGCATGTTTTTGACCTGCTAGATGCTGAGGAGTGCGCAATCTCAGTCTAGGGAGCAGCATGTTACCTTTATCTGGGAGAAGCATCTAGCAAAGGTTGTCTACAAAGTGCAATTGGTTTAGGAAGTATGTTTTGATGAGATTGACAGACGACTCATCTGAATTTCTGGGCCCTGGGATAGTTAATGGAAAGAAGATTAAAATGTACAGATGGGCTGAAGGAGACTTTGAGTTGGTAAAGTGAGAGGAAATTGATAGCACCAAGAGGGAGGGGCGTATGCCAGGAGATTTCTGGAGGGAGGAGATGGACCAGACAGGATCACATCCAGATGTGCTAATTAGGCACTTACAGATGAGATCAAGGTCTCCTAAGTATGGAATCAAGGCCTGAGGGTACCATGGATGTGTCTGAGGGGCTGTTTCTGGGCTTATTCCTTGGATGTAACCCTGAGGCTACATAGCTGCGGCATTGCTCCACACTGTCTTGATACTGAAGCATAAAGACCTGATAAGTAGGAGGTACAGAATGCTTCCTTCCTAGAGTTCCTTATTTGAAATTCCTTGCACTCACACTTCAAAGGAGGGACCATTGGCCAGAAAATGTGAAGAGCCTTGTCACCCAGAACCACACAGGGTCAGACCCCTGAGAAACGGAATTTATTCGCCATGGGTCTCTAGCCTGTGTCCCTCATTTTCTGTTGCATCTTCCTTACAGATAAACATACCCACTCCTGAATTAGAGTTTTCTGTCTTACTACAATCTATCTATATCACAAGTCCCTATCTTTGTTTCCAGGCATCATCATTTTCATTTCCAGAGAAAATCTCAAAGCTCACTTTTTTCTTTTCTCCAGCCGTAATTGGTGGCTTTACCAGGACGACTGAAAAAAAAATCAAACAGAGCAGGCTTGGAAAAATCCCATGAGAAATTAATTTCCTTTGTCTGCCAATATCTAGGATTTAGGGGGACTTGTAAGGGCATTGCTTGCACTTCATTTCTGATTTGTGTGTGATTGAATGCTTTGGTTTTGTTTTTTCTTCCCCCTAGGGCTCCAAAGTCTTGGCAGAGGCCACATCAGGCACCGAGTTATAGCTGGCAGAGCGGGCTCCTGGGGGACACGTCTTTCCCCTGGAGAGTAGCCTCTGGCTGTCCTCTCTTCATGGGGGCACAGAGTGGACCCAGGTGCCTGGAACCTACCTCTCAGCCTCTTCAGCCTCTGTTCCCGCCGTCTCCTCCGCACGACCAGCAGAAGCACGAAGAGCAGGAGCATACCCATCAGGATGCAGGAGATGGTCACTAGGATCTTGAGCCCTTCGTTGGTGGTCAGCCCTTCTTCGCTTTGGACAACTGACTTAATGAGTGGAGGGATTGTACCTGAAAGCAGGGCCACGATGTTAGATGACTATTAATGGCGACAGCGTGGTGGAGATTTTAGGGATGACGGGTTACAGGGGGAAAAAAACCGCTCGGTGTGATCCAAGGGTGCCTGTGTGATGAGAAATGAGAGGAACTTGTCTAATAAGTCTCTGCGGATGGACTAGCTGGCGCAAACTTCTAACTCGCTACTCTCTGCCCTGGCACATCTTTGTAAAGGACTGCATTTTGCACAGCACTCCAGGATGCCACCCGCCTGCCGGTGTGATGCCTGGGCTCAGGCTCACAAAAGCCACGTTAATTCACCTGAAATCCAATGCCCACTTGGCTGTCACTCACGGTGCTTTATGCTAAAGGCTGTTTGAGAAACTGAACATGAAAGGAAGAGCAACAGACCCCCAGCCTAAAGAAGGGTATACCTTTTATCTTTTGATTTTTCTCTTGGTTTCAACCCTCGTTTCACAGCTGCTTTTTAAAAAAATTCCCAGTTTTGGGGGGTAGAAGAGCAAAGGGCAGCTTCTCAAAGGGGTCCATCAGGAAAAGGGAGGTGCTGACAGGGCATTGTTAACACCGCTCTACAAAATTCAGATTATTTAGAGCCGAAAGGAAAAAATAGACCTTTAAGTGAACTCTGGGCTGTCTTAAGATGCTTTCCACCCTCAGGCTGAACACACAGAGATCTAAACAGACATCTGTGTTTTATGGGGCACACCTCATGCCATCCTCCATTACATAAGGGGGTCCATTCTCACTGTGTTTCCCATGGGGTTTTAAGCAAAATAATGCCATTTCCCCCAGAGCAAAACAAAAAATCTTATCTTGCACTTAGCAATTGGAGCAGTGAAAATGCAACAACCATCAGTCCCCTCTCTGATCTCTGCTGGAGTCAAGCAGAGTTCTTCCAATCTCACAGCATCTCTGGGCTGCAGACCCAATCTTGCAAATCGCCAGACACCAAGAAAGAGACACAGAGGAGGGCCCCCCTGTAAGGCTGGTCTGCGCTCCAGGACACCACAAGGACTTGCAGAAAGTTTTGGCAAAGGAAATGGAGGAGACTCAGATAAAGAGGTGGAGAAGTTGGGGATCTGACTGATGTGAGTACCAGGTTAGTTTCTATCTCCAGTGTGCTTTCCCTAAGATGAAAACAGTGTTCTTCAGGCATATGCGGCAAGAGGGATGCCAAAGGTATGTACAGCCACGGTATCTCAGTTCAGAGATGTCATCTACCGTCTTTCCAAGACCATATAAAAATACGAACTCTTCATTTCTTGGTGCCATGGGATTATTTCGGGAAATAAAATTGCACCTCAGGCACACTTTTCTAGTGTGGTCTTGAGCAAAGTGGGAATATTACGTGCGCTACAGTAGCTGAACATTTTAAAGTCTGAAGACAATTAGGCACAGAACTTCTGGCGCCATCATCAGATGTGAGCAGGCCATCCATTTCAGCAAGCTCTCTGACCTCTGCCCGTAACAGGAGCATAGGCATGGACCAGAGTGTAGGCGTCCAAAGTGACAAGAACACTAACTAACCAACTGGGTATATGTGCTTTCAGGGTGTTTGGGTAAAGCCTTAAGTTCTAAGCACTTGATAAAGGCCATGCTGTTGGCCCTTTGTTTTGTAAGAACAGAGTGAATCCCGTTGGGAGAAGAACGGTAGACATGAATGTTGCTCTGCCTATGCATGGCCCTTGGGACAAGGACTTCTCTAAATAAAGATACACAGAGAACCGAGGGAGCCAATGTAAGAGGAGCCTGGGCCTTTGAAGGGGAGGACAGCTGTTCAAAAACCACAGCGGCTGTCTCAGAGTCCGGGGCTCTAGCAGACCAGAATGGCTTCTCCCTTGGGTCCTTCCCGCAGTAGCGAGAGGAATTTGGTTCCATGTGAGAAGGGCTTTAGGAGCAATGATGGTAGGCAGGAGGTAGACACAAGCAGGATTAGCACAGTGTGTCAGAAAGGATAAAGAACAGCTCAGGGTCTACTAGGACCACAGTCCATTCTGAGTAGTGGGACAGACAGAAGGCTGAGAGGGGGAGCTGCTCCACAGCTCCAAACAGCCTGATGACCTCTGGTGATCAGAACCCATCACTGCTATCCCGCAAGTGAGGGTCACCGTGAGGCTGCAGGATCATCGTGGACATTCTGCAAGCAAGGCCTCGGAGAAGACCCATTAACTAACCCTTAGGGATGTTGCCTGAGCTCCACTGAGCGGGGTGCTGTTGCGGTACCAGTAAGAGACCCCCTGGCTTACAGAAGTGTGCGCGCACGCGCACAGGGCCACCGTGACCTCATTCTGCACTCTAGTTTCCTCCGTGCTTCTGCACAGGCTCACCTAACTCCCTTTGCCGTGGAAAACTGTTGTGCGCATGCATTTTAAAGGCTGTAATGAGAGCAAACGGAAAGTTGTTGTGTGGATTGGGATGGGTGGGGGGGGAGGGGGTGGGAGACAACAAAAGCAGGGTTAGCTCACAGTCATTTTGCAAAGCCACGGGAACCACGAGGCAAGAGTTGCTGAGAAAAGCCTGCTCCTGCACCTAAGACTCCCCAGGGAGTTCCACCCCACCCCCACCCCAGCTGTTTGGTCCTCAGTCCCTTTTAGATGGACACCCTGTGATGGTCACCTGCGCACAATGGACTACAACATCCACGGAGAAGGGGTCTGAATGGCCCAAACCCTAATGGGCTTTGGGGGCAGGGGGGGCACCACTCCCTCATTGCCAACAACAAGTGTCGCGTAGGCAGGTGATCACGCGTGCCCCGTGTATCACTGAGCCACAAAACAATGAAGCCTGGGGCTTACTGCCATCGTAGTTCAGCGTGGCGAAGTTGGCTTGCTTCTCTGCACAGCCGGCGCTGTTGCACACGCGCATCTGCAGCTCATACCACGTAGCTTCCTGCAGGTCGTACAGAATGTAGGACTTGGAGAGGGAAGTCCGCTGAGCCGTGGTCCAGACCGTGGTCCCAAAGGGTCTGTACTCCAGGGTGAAGGAGGTGATGGGACAGCCCCCGTCATTCCAGCCAATCAGATTCAGCCTCACCCGGGTGGTGTTGATGCTGGCAAAGAGCTCCTGCTCCTTGGAGAACTGGGGTTCTGTGGGAGACACAGGCAGTGTTACTTGTAGGTAAGTGGGTGACCACATCAACGTCCAGGTATTTTCCCTGGGCTGCTGCTGTCTCTGTGTAGCCCAGCTCTGGCCAAGGCCAGATTACCGGTGGTTCACACCAAGAGCAAAACCTTGGGAGCCAACAAGTTTTCCCAACCATCAGGACCTGAGCTATTTTTTACACAGTGTAGACTTTTCTGAAGAACAGCTCTATCTTCTTAAGTGAAATCCTTCAGCGGTTCACCTGCTGCGGTGTGTGGAGCTGAGTAATCTCCCTTCTCAGCTAGACACCAAGTGGAGATTTGGGAGAAGACAGAGCAAGATTTGGGAAGTATCAACAGCTCTCCTCTGTAACCCAGACACTTAGTTCAGGGGCCCCTGACATAGCGGGCAAAGACTCTGCACATTCCCCCATTATCCAAGACTCAGGTGCCAGATCCAAATACTGCCTGTCCTTGGTCATCTGGGCCTCCTCCCCTGGTGGGAGAGGAACTCATCAGCTCTTTCTGCTCCTTGCTACACAGATAGGGAGCCTTGTCCCTGCAACCCTCCTTTCTGTTGCTACTCTGGGCTTCCTCTCCTTGAGCTTCTACTTTACATCAGATTAAAAAAACACAATTAACTTTGAAGTATTAATCCTACTTAGCCTAGCCATTTCCAGCCTGAAAACCTATGAGCACAGGTGCTTCACGGCTGCCCTACCTGGGCACTCTTGTTGAGACCCTTCACAGGACATTCTTTTTGAGCTGCAAGTGAAGGATTGAGACAGGGAACCGGAGCATTCTGGAAGGTTTTTTTTTTTTTTGGTTTTGGTTTTGGTTTTACGAGACAGGGTTTCTCTGTATTGTTTTGGAGGCTGTCCGTCCAGCCCGGCCTCGAACTCACAGAGATCCGCCTGCCTCTGCCTCCCGAGTGCTGGGATTAAAGGCGTGCGCCACCACCGCCCGGCTCTGGAAGGTTCTATGGTCGCCTTTCATCACTCTGTCTTTCTGCTAGTCTCACTTCAGGAACGAGGGAACTCAAATACATAAAGCAGCGACTCATTAGGTATTTGCTGAGTCATTCGAGACTGGTGCTGGGAGACAAGAAACAGAGGAACGGAGGGCAGGCGGGCATCTCACCTTTCCCCAGAGTTTTGGCTTCTATGATTTCACTTATGCGCCCTGGTCCCACTCCGTTTTGGGCAGTAAGAGTGAACTTGTACCACGTCCCACACTTCAGGTTTTCCAAGCGGTAGGAGCGCTCACTGGGGCTGATGGGAAAGCTGCCCCACTGCTCACTGTTGTCTTCAGAGTATTGCAGGATGTAGCCTGTAGGAATCAAGGGATGTCCCAATTAGCGTTCTCTGAAGAGGTAGGAGGACCAGAGTTCTCCAACTCGGGGTACTTTCAGAAGAGAATGTTTCCAGCTCTTCCCGATCCCAGGAAGTCTCCCCCCACATTAGGAGACGCGTTGGGGGGGGGCGGGGGGATGGATCGGTGAATCACTTTGGCCACGCAAGACGCTGTTACTATGGTAACGCTTCCTTCCGTGCCCGTTTAGCATCATGTTGGACAGCACTGGATGAGTACTAAGCTGTCAAGTATCTGCCCCTCGGAGCGGATTGTCTAAACCTTTGGGTACGGGCCAAAGGGGGCTTTGTTGACAATGGGGACAGGAAAGTAGATGCCTTCACTATCACCTCCTTCCTACACATTGCTGGGGGGGGGGGGGGACAGTTGCAATCACAGTGGAAACTGGCTCCAAGCCCTGCAGCCGTCCCAACATTTCTATAGCAACCTGGCTTCTCCTCAGGGCGAATGGCTCATTTGACAATTCAGTTCTCATCTCTCCCCATAACCGTCTCTTCCCATGTCTCTCTTCACGGTGTCATCTTCCACTGACCACCGCCCATATCAAACATCGCTCTAAGAGCTTGCTTATGTCACCTTGCACATGTCACCTTGAACAATGCCACAAATTGTGTGCATTGATCCCACAGTGCTTGGGACAACAGCATTATAAGGCCCAGCAGGGAGGAGGATGGAAGCCACCCCAACAGTGGGCACTGTAGAGCCCACCCCTTGCCCTGGTGTCCTCGAAACTCTTCCTTATGTTCTTTATCACTGATATCCGGGGTCAGATGTGTCCTCTCTGCTCCGCCCCTTGGCGCGCTTAGACTGTCATAATCTTACTTGTGCATGGTGGGCAGGGCCTTGGGGGACTACTATCATCTGTCTCTCTCTGGGGAACTGCTTTTTTGTTTTAACGCAGAACACTTCCCATCTGCCGCACTGCAGAGGCTCCATGCCCAAACCAGTGCCATTCAGGTTCCCCAAGTTCCTCCCTGGGGGGGTATGGTTCATGACTGCTTCTGTCTCCCACACATCTTTCCACTGCCTGTTCTCTCTGGCTCCCTGAAGCCACAGAGCCCCCTGCTTCCTGGACCTCTCTGCCAACTTTTGTGCTCCTGACCTGAGCTCCCCCAAGATCAGCCAATCTCTGCAGGATTATCTGCTCTCGGACCCCAGCCTCCACCCCGGCTCACTTGTATCTTGGGGACTGTGGTTTGCTCTCATGTCTTACCACCGAAACCACCTAAGAGATTTGGTCTCCTGATTTCTGGTCCCCGATGCTGCTGGACTCTGTGACATCAACATCCATTAGTGTAGTTACCCAATTTGTGACGCCCTCCAATACCAGCAACTTGGGCATCACAATTTTTTTTCAGGGATGTCCTGAAGTCTCCTGGGACAACCCAACTTGGAAACTCTTCATCAATAAAATTGGCTTTATTTCCAAGACCTTCTATGCTGGCATCTACCCAGGTCTCTCTCAAACTATGATGCGCACAAAATCCAAACTGTTTGGACTCTAGATCCTGGATCCCTTGAGCCCATTTATTTTCTCTGAGGAGTCTCTCTCCCCCCTTTGTGGGGGCATTTGAAGCACCTGGGCCTAGTTGCCTTGACTAGCACCCACACTTCACCCACTTGTCACAAACTTGGGTACCCTGTGACGCTCTCCTCTCCTCCAGCTGCCTAACAGCACTTCTGATTGCCGTAGTAATTTTGACCACCACAATTTGGGCTGTGTAGCATCTGCAGCTGGGTCCCGTTGGCTTCTTGGCAGCAGTGATTTTATTCCTCTGCTAATGAGTCCCTGTGCCTCGCACATGGCAGCCGTTTCAAAGCTGTCCCACGCTCCTCAAACCCACAGGCACAGCCTCACCCCTAATCATCAGCTATTTTTACAGAGTAACCTCACCTTTTTGTATTTCTGACAAAAAGATAAAAGGAAGAGTCTCCCTTCAGCCAGCACCCAACAACTGGATGTAGAAGAAAGCCAAGTCCTGACTGGTGGCACTTGTGGTTTCTGGGGAGTGTGACCATTTCTCAGAGTGGCTGCAGTGCTGAGTAATCAAGCTGAAGGATGTGGGATGCCACACCCCCAGAAGCTGGAAGCTGGCTGAGCATGCCCCCCATGGCTCTGCCCCGCAATATCTAAGTCTTTCCATTTGTCTCTAGTCCTTGAGCCTAAGCCCCATCCTCTTTCATGACCTCTGCCATGACTCGACCACCTCCTGCCTCTCTCTCTGGACAATGGACTTTTGCTTGTCTGTGGATCACTAGTGCCCCAGCTCCACTAGTGGTAGAATGAGACACCTCTTTGTTCGGTGTCAGCCTCCCTCAGGTCCTGCTACAGTGCTTTAAATGCAAAGCCTTCTTGCAAACAGACTGTTTCCAACCCGAACACCCTGTGCCTTTAATTATCATAGGAGGACCATACCAGTATGGTCCTCGTATCATACTGGTATGATATGAGGTATGATATCATACCGGTATGATTTAATTATCATACTGGTGGGTTGAAGCGATGATGTAGGGCTGACAAAATTAGGGCGGGCGGGTGGGGGATAAACTAACACCTAGAAGTTATTTCATGAGCACATGCGACACTTATTACAGCTCAGTGACTCTCTCACATGACCCTGGGCAGGTGTAAAGGAGAAAGGGACCACAGGTTAGCAAAACTGGAAACTGGCAAGACCAGTGCGGCTATTAGCGAAGAAAACTAGGCGGTCTTCATTGTTTCCTTTCTGGTTTGTTGTTAATTATATTAACTATAGGACTTACATGCACCAGACTCCTTGGATAAATGATCCAAGTTTCAGCAAACACCCATAAAAACAGATGTGTGCTTCAGATACATGCATAGATAATGAGGAAACCAATTTCCTGAGTGTTTGGGGGAGAACAAACGGTCACACAACAGTTATTTGATGAAGATGTGTCACTTTTTGGTCAGTGGATGATTCCACAAAATAGCAGTTTGGATGGCTAATCTCCTTACCTCTGATGGAGCTACCTCCATTGTCTCCAGGGAGCCAGGAGAGGGTGATGGAGGAAGATGTTGTTTTGGATACGGTGAGCCGAGGCTGATCTGGAGGAACTAGAGAGGAAGCAGTTTGTAGAAAACAATTAGTTTTTCACATCTTCAGTCCTCTGTAACAGTCATTTACCAAATCATTTGTAACAGCCATTGATTAAATACGTGTTTTAGGTTGCCAACATAGGCAATTCATTTCTGTCAAACTGTCTATTTCATTGATATCTCAGGCTAAAGAGACAGAATGCAGTGAGTCTATTATTTAAGAAAAAAGTCGACCACGTTTCTCTACCTCGGCTTACATCTAATTCATTTCCTCACCATCCCTTAAGATACCTCCATTGTTCATTATGGATTGAAATCTTTAAATTTACAGAAGACATAGGCACTAATTTACTTTGAACTTCAGCCAGAAAATTAATTGGAAATGATAGGCATGCTCACTTAGCTGTTCTGCTTTTCCCAAGAAAAGGGAAGGGAGGATTCATTTAATAGGAAGAATAATTATAAAAAGCTTTCATGCTTCAGGGCACAGCATACATATGCACACATATGCACAAATATACACATACATCTACAAACATACACACACAAACAAGCACATACACATACAAAAACAAGCACATGTATATGCACACACATGCACAAATACACACACAAACAGGCAGATACACAATCACATACACACACAAGTACATATACATGCATACACACATACATACATCCACAAGCATATACACACAAACAAGCACATGTATATGCACACACATGCATAAATACACAATCACACACACACAAGTACATATACGTGTAGGCAGATACTGCACACACTGGCGCGCACACAAAGAGATACACACATGTGTGCACACAGGCATACACACACACACATACATGCACAGAGAGCTCTGAAAACCAAATCTGTGAGGTGACAGTGGTTGTAGCAATGTGTACACAACCTTGTGTAAGGATTGAGGGACACACACTGCTAAACAATGGCCTTAATTCAATTCTGGACAAAACACTGAATCGATTAATGATCAGATCATCCCAGACTAAGAGCACAATCACAGAAAACATCCTCTCTTCCCATGTGAAAGCCTGAGATGTTGTTCCAAAGGCCCGGAACACTGACCCATCTGCTAAGAAAAATACTTCAGTGGTAGCTTCCACAATTCCCTAGAACTCTCCCAACTTCAATTAACTCAAACTTCAAGATAGATTTCACAGTACTTTCAGAACATAAAGTCCTGTCCAGGAGAGTACTGATGGCATTTTCCTTTGCTGTGATCTATTAATGTGACTACAACCAAATCCAAAGAAACAGACCCTTTAGTTCTCCTCTGATAAAATATCCCTCCTGCAATTAATATGAACCCATTCAATAGCCATGTGGGTTTTGTACACTGGTTTAATATCACATTATTTGAAGGTGGCTGTATATGTTTTGTGCATGGCAATAAATTACTAAATATCTTGCATCAAATACAAAAGTATAACAATTAGCTTAGAGCTTCAATCAGTGGGTCTGTGAATAGCTGAAGCCCTAAGCCTCTTGTTATACTACTTAACTTTGTAGGTGATGCAAGATATTTCATTGTTTACTGACTTAATTAGCAGACATAAATGATCACACTCAGAGACTTACTTTCCATGAATGCTGTACTGGTTACACATGCGTGTGTAAACCATGCAGGGGTTGAAATAATCAAGAAGGACTTTTTTTTTTCAAGAGATGGCCACATACAGAAATAAGAAACTAGGCATTTTTCCAAGATGAACACGGAATTTACAAAATGAGATAACAACGAGCTATTTTTGAGTTGGCTCAATTTTGCTATCTGCATGTAGTAAAAGATCAAGAGACTCCCAGGTTTGTACCTTGTACTTGTAAATTTAAAATGATCTCATCCGATCCCCAGTTGTTATTGGCGACACAGCTGTAATAGCCTGAGTCCTCTGCCTTCACTGTGCGGATGATGAAGCTTCCATTGCTGAAGATGCTCCTACGGCCGTCAATCGTCACCAGGCTGGGTGTCCCGTTACTACCTCACAGGAAGAAAAATGCACAGATTAAAGGAATTACAACCCACATTAGCTGAGGTTGGCAAGAACCATTAAAGCCTTTCTCCGGAGCAAACAGTAAATTGCAACCTCGATTATTTGTGCATTTTGAAACAACTATGCTGTGATTATGTGACCAAACTACTGATTAGTAGAGATTAAAAAAAGAATCTATTAGTCTGTCAAGCAGAAGGCTAGAGCTGTGTCACTTTCCAAGAAGTTAGCTCAGCTAGTGCTCAAGTGCTCACAACTATCTTCACACTCCCATGTCTCTCTCTTTCCCTCTCACACTTCCTTGTCTCTTCCCCCTCTACTATACAGGCTTTGGGGACTTTCTCACTGTGGCAATTGTGAGAAACTCTCTTGTTGGCAGAAGGGCCAGCTTGACCAAATCACCCACGGCAAACTAAAATTTGTGATACAGACTTAAAATCACTTTCAAATCACCGTTCTTAATGAACTTGCCATACACAGCTCAACATGGCATCTCGAGGGAGCATGGAGCTCACCCTTGGGTGAAGAGTTTTCTGTCATCACCACCATAGACAAGGTGGCAGATTGTCCAGCTGACTGGGGTCACTCCCAGGTAAGGCAGAGTGCCAGCTTGACCCAGGGAGCTTATAAATCTGCTCTGGATTAACCAACTTAAAATGCAATGAGAAGATTGCTCACAGGGCCCAGCCCATTATTTCAATCATTTAGGCTCGTAAGTGCTTTTGTTTGAAAATAGGCACCCTTCTCGATCCGTTATTTTAAAATCTCCATGCCTATTAGTGAATGTTCAGCCTCTATTTATATCTGAATTTCTTCCCCTGCATAGAGATAAAGCATGTTTAAGAGGCAAATGGACAGAACTCATTGCTCTCCCTTCTGTCTTGGCTTTATTATTATAGTAATCACCATTGAGTGTGGAGAGCCAGCTTTTCTGAGTTAAGTCCTAATGCGTTTCATTGCTTTTTCTCGAGAGAGGGTCTTGCTATGTGGCCCAGCAGGCTGGCTTCAAACTGGCAGTGTTCCTACCTTAGCCTCTCAAGAGCTGGAACTACATGGGGCCGTGTTCCAGCTCTTATTTTGTTTTATTGATTTTTAAATAAATATGTGTAATTTATTTTTTTATGTGTGGATGCGGTGAGAGGTGTGCATACATGTATTACCCACAGAGGGAGAGGCTTTTGGATACTCCTGGAGCTGCAGCTGACAGGCAGTTGTGAAGCACTGGGGATATGGGTGCTGGGAACCAAACTCAGGTCCCCTGCAAGGTCACTATGGAGCCATCTCTCCAACCTCTGAATCCCCTTTCTTAAAGTTCCTTCTTGGGGCATGTGCCTCAGGTTGTATTGCCATTATCTCTGAAGGAGAGAGAGCTGGTAAAGCTCCCAATGACTTGAGCACCTTGCCTTCATGCCCTGGTAACACAGAGAAAACTCCACCGTGATGCTTGGGGGATCTGGCTCCTCTGCTCACAAGTGTTTTCAGGCTCTGGGCTGATAGAGGACTTGATGAAAAAACACACATGCTTTCAAGCAATTCCTCCTGATGGATTTGGAATGCTCCAAGGTAGGTAGGTGCTGGCTGCTATTTCTCCCTCATTTCAGGAGAGGGCTAGGTTTCTCCAGCTCCTATTAATAAGCATGAAATAGGGGGTTGGCATGTAGCCCAGTAGGTAGAGCGCCTTCTTAGCATTTGATACTTTGCACTGAATGTACTGGGCATGGTGGCACATGCCTGTCATCACAACACTATGGAAATGGAAGCAGGAGGTCAGAAATCCAAGGTCACCCTTAATTATAGAGTTTGGAGCTAGCTTGGACTACAAGAATCAGTGTTTATGCACACACACACACACACACAGAGTAGAAGCCCACCAGACTTTGGGCAAGGCTGCCTGACATACTGGCTAAGGGTTCATTAAAAGGCATATATTGGGTTACTGGTTACCTGTCTTTCATCCATTTTACTGCAGGTGAGGGGTCTCCAACTGCTTTGCAAGGCAAGACGATGTCCTTCATCCATGGAGTAGTCACTGTCCCGCTGAAGGTGAGGATCCGTGCAGGAGCTACAATACCAAAGAGCAGACCATCTACACAGAGCCAAGGTGACCTTCCCAACAGAGCAGCCTCCCCAGAGCTAAATAACACTGCAGCAGCTGTCCTGACTATTCTCTGGGGGATGCTCCTTGCAAGGACATGCTCATGGATGACAGTCCCCATCGCAGCATCTTTTTCTTCTACTAACCCAAGATATGAGCAGTATATTAAACACTTGGAGTTTCATAAGCCCGGCAACTCCAAGCTGTGTTTTCTATGAGCTCTATTATTTTTCAAGGCACTTTATGAAGCGATTTGTCTCAGCCCCCAAAACTGCATGTTAAAATATACTTTTAATATCTGAGAGAATAGACAACATAAAACACAGTCCAATGGCCAGAAGAAGTAAATCTGGACCAAAGCTATTTACCAGCTCTATGATACTTTGTCCACTGCCCCTCACGGCTTAACCTTTAACTCGGGCACATGTTAAGGAAAGGGAGCAGTTGAGGGTGGCTCTCCCAATGTCATCACTTTCAGCGATTCTCAGGACTGGTAGATACCAGGCTATGCTTCGTTCCAAGAAAACAACTCCCATGTGCACCATCCACCAGGCATCACTTCCTTGTTGTTGGTGCACAAACCCCAAGGCAGAGACTATTCTTTATTCGAGCCAGCAAGCTTGGACATGCAATGGAGGCTAGGTATGCAGAAGGAGGGGCAGGTTCTCCTTATAGGAGCCCCACCTGGCTAGATACCCAGATACGGAGATCACAAGTAAGAAGCCCCCAACTGACTCTGGATCCATATTAATGGGACCAGAGCTGCTGGAACCCCTGCATGGTTCTGGGCTTGGGGACTTAATACTGGATAAAGGAGGGGGGGAGCAGGAAGTCCTGGGGTCCCTGGAACCAAGTCTGGCACAGAGCACTGGCTATTACAAACAACCAAAAGCCACCCCTGTCTCCATTGTCCTGAACATGGTGGGTAAATGCCCGCTGGCTCAGAAGCTGGGCTTGCGGGGTGAGGAACATTCCTAGTCAGTCTGGGCCATGTGTATGAAGCAGCTCCTCGTGGAGGTGGGAAGGTTCTAAGGTTGGAGCTGTTTTTACCCATCAGCTTCGGTGGCTTTTGTTTTTTTCTTTTCCAGTCTCACAGTATACATAGATGATGGGGAAGTCCTGTGTATATGTCAATAAAGCATTGTTGGCCAATAGGGAAGCAAGATAGGTGGGACTAGGAGTCAAGGAGGATTCTGGGAAGGAGAAACATAGAGAGTCAAGATGTAGCTGCCATAGGGGTAAGAAGTTCAGAACTTTTCTCCGGTAAGAGAAATACTTAGATTAGCAATTATGAGTTAAATACTTAAGTCAGAGTTAGCCAGTAAGAAACAAGCAAACTGCCAACAGCTTAATAAATAATACAGCGTCTTGTGTGTTATTTGGGGACTACAACGCGACAGAGGCCAGGTGACTGGTGGGGAAAAACCAAAGCGGCTGGCAAGGAAAAGGCTTCTCTCTACACATATATACATACATACATGCATGCATGCACGCACACACACATACACACATATATACATATACACATGCATGCATACACACATGAATACATACATATATACATACATATATATGTACATATAGACATATATGCATGCATACATGCATATATACATGTACACACATATACACATTTACATCATATACACACACAGATATACACATATATATACACATATATAAACTCATGATATAGAGAACTGTGTAGTCTTAAAGATGTCAATAATATGAGAAACTGGAGAGGTGTAAATGGCAGGTCTCTGCAGGTACCCTACACTTCTGTAATCTGAAACTGTTCTGAAAAATAAAGTTGATCACACACAGACAGACAGACACACATACACACACACACACAGAAGTGTACACATAGATACACACAATTTACACACACAGAGACAGAGAGGATGCACGCATGCGCACTCTCTCTCTCTCTCTCTCTCTCTCTCTCTCAGGCTTCCCTCCTTAAATCTCCTACAGTACCTTTGCATTTCACTCTGAGTGGGGTCTGAAATCCCGAATACAATCCCGAATGCCCTAACAGGACCAAGTCCAGGCCTTCCCCCCGTCCCCACCGCTTTGGTTCTCAGAGAGCGCTGTTCCATCTGGCGGCTCTGCTCAGTTCCAATACTGCTGCACCTGCGTGGCTGACCTTTAACTGCAGCGTCCTGACCTCGCTCGCCTCCTCATCACCCCTCTCTCTTCCAGCTACTGCCTTGACTCATGCCTGTGGCCCCCCGACCGCCTCAGCACTGTCCTTCAGGGGGGTCTCATGCCTGTGGACTCACACTACCTCAGCCGTACCTCCTGTGGTTTTTCTACATAGCAATCTTAGTGTGCAGCTGGCCACCATGCATGGATTTCATGATGCTGGTTACAAGCTGTCTCCCTGAGAGTAGGTGTGTCTGCTCTGCTCATCCTTAGAAGGAACTCCTCTGTACTAACCAAGGCCTGCTTCTTCTACACACTCTCCCTCATTTCATTTCCCAGCCCCGCCTTGAAGATAGGTCTGGCCCAAGTTTTCTTGCTTGCTTGCATTCTTCATTTTTTTAAATGTGTATGGGTATTTTCACTGCATGTATGATAATGTACCACCTATGTGCAGAGCCCATAAGGTCAGAAGAGGGTGTCAGATCTCCTAGAACTGGAGCAGTAGGTGATGGGTGTGAGTTGCCATGTTGATGCTGGGAACCAAACTTGGGTCCTCTGCAGCCTGGGCTGTTCACTGCCAAGCTGTCTCTGTAGCCTCTCCCTTTAAAATATGTGAGGAAAGTCATGTGTACAAATCCATCCTGACTGTAAACACTTTCTACAAGGCCTGGGCCAGACACTTCAGAACCACGTATCACAAATTTGAAGAACCAAGGACTCCTGAGCCCCCACTTGAAGAGAGCCCTCCGGGTAAACCACCTTGCCAGAATTCTGTTTTGAGCACTTCCATTACTATACCAAGCTGCCAAGATTTAGGAAGATTTGATTCCACAGCCAAACCCTGTAAGCCAAGTTCCTTGTATTTCAGGTATAGTGCCTAGTGTATAATGGGCATTTAAATAATTACTTGCTTGTTCAGTGGTCCAGGGATTAAGTGTGGGGTCTCTTGCATACTATGCTTTACCACTGAGGAGAATATTGACACTCCAGTGATGAGTTTACGAAATGACTCCAATACAATCTCTCCTGGTAGGTCCCACTCCTAAGGAGCCTGTTTCCCACTGAGCCCTCTCCGACTGTGTAATATCTTACTTCACTCAGGCTGTCTGGAGACAGGAGGGGCCTGCAGGAATCAGGTCCTCATTTATCCCACAGGGCAGACTTTGTAACTTATGTTTTCTCTCGACTCCAGTTTCCTCTATGTTAGAAGGTGTGTGGATATCACGGCCGAAGTGTACAACACACAGGAACTCCAATTTGTCTTTTAAGCTGACGTTTTGCCTTCCTGGATTGCTATTGAAACTGCAGGATTTTCTTCTCCCTTCACCATTTTAAGCTGCCCAGCTTCCCAAACTACCACATCAACAAGCACGTTACCAGGGACTTTTTGAGGTTAAAAAAAAATCAGAAGCTTTGGAATGTCTGGGTTTTCCCTTTCAGGCTCCTTAGAAATGATACTGGAACTATATTGGTGATCCAGAGTCCAGAGGCAGTGCCCGACTGAGCTGGAATTATTATTGTATATGTTTGAGTTTGTATCAAATTTAAATCTTCTATTTAGACTAAAAGGGGAATTGTAGGAGTGAACCCCACAAAGCTATCTGCCCATGAGGGCGGGGACATGCAAACTGACACAGGTAGATATAAAAGGAAGTGAAAGGAAAAGGAACCTCCCTTTTCTCCTGGAAGCCAGCCAGGCTTCTAACTCCTAGCTAGTGCGACTCTCTCTCTGGTAAATAAATATATTGTTTTCCTTATAGCATGGAATATCCTCTTGAAATTATGATTCATGGACTCAGTTTCACTTCAAAGGCTTATCTAGTTGGACTATGGAAGCACAGACAGCAATGAACACTAAGGCTGTGCCTGGTTTTGATGGCCTGTCTACTGTCACAATGAGACAAGGTACCAGACTGACACTCAGGGGGTGCTCTGTTCCTTGCCAATCCAAGTCTCGTTGCTACAAGTGAACCGTGTGGTGGTTTGTATGAGGAACAACCCTCATGGGACTCGTGGATTTGAATGTCTGGTCCCCAGTT
The DNA here is from genome assembly GCF_017639785.1 of Mesocricetus auratus. NCBI lineage: Eukaryota > Metazoa > Chordata > Mammalia > Rodentia > Cricetidae > Mesocricetus > Mesocricetus auratus. The sequence goes on along the minus strand of NW_024429192.1, from coordinate 1,405,620 downwards.
CAAGGTGCTGTTTGGGGAGGTCATGGAACCATTGGAGGTGGGGGCCTTGCTGGGGATGGTCTCTGAGGGTTCACAGCCTCACCCTACTTCCAGTTCTGATGGGGGAAGTCCTTCTGTGTATATGCTTGTCTGATTGGTATAAATAAAGCACTGTTGGCCAATAGGGAAGCAAGATAGGTGGGACTAGGCGTCTAGGAGGATTCTGGGAAATATAGTGAAGAGAGTCGTTGCCATGTGGTCTCCTGGGAGGAAAGGACACGTCAGGAGGGCGTCCATGGAAAGATAAGTCCTTATAAAAATATATATTAGTAATTATGGTCCAATAATTAAGTCAGAGCTAGCCAAAGAGAAACCATAGCAAATGGCCAACAGCTTCATAGTTAATATAGTGTTTTGTGTGTTATTTGGGGGCTAAGGCTGCAGCACCAGTGTGCAGGCGGCTGGAAGGATGAATGAACATTGCACAGTTCATTCCTTTTGCTTCACGTTTGTGCTTGGAGCTGTGATCCCCTCAGCTCTCTGCTCTGGCTGCACACTGCTATGCCGATGCCTGTCTCTAGAACTGTAAACCAAAACAAACTCTTTCTTCCACAAACAGCTCGGTCACTGAGTTTTATCACGGAGGCAGCGGAAAAACAGCTCATCCAACAGCGGATGGTTGGTTTCCTTACATTCGTAGCATTTCAAACCCCCACACGCTGTGAAACAGGTGTCTCTTTAGTAAGTGTGAACCTGACTGAGATCAAAGGACTTCCTTGGGGAAGTGGCAGGTAGTGATTAGCGCTAATTCTCCCACACATACGGTGTTAGCAGTGAAGTCATCAGTCCTTGATGCTTTGTTCACCGCCAGGGAAGCCGCTTTCCTGGCGGGCGGGCACACCCACAGCCCAGGGCTGACTAGCTGGGATGTGATGCCCATAAGTGTCCTTTCAGATAAGGCAGGGTGGACGTGTGGTCATAAGAAACCTCCCACATACCTTTAGCCAGGGGCTCCACAGTGATGATCTCGCTGCTGTTGCCTCTTCCAGCCGAGGTCACTGCCACCACCCAGACGCTGTACTGTCGATTCCGATTCAGGTTAGGGATTCGGTAGGAAAATGAGTCAGGGGAGGCTTCGAATTCGCTGATGACCTGTGGGAAGAGACAGAAAAGTTCCCTTACCCACAGAAGCAAGAGGCATGACGGCTTCCTAAAGGAATGTGCACTGGCAATGCATTGCCTGTCACACCAGATGAAACACACAACCCCCAAGGCACCCTCTGAAGAGCTGGATTTTAAGTGTGAACGGTAATCGGTGTATTTAAGTGGTCACGGTCTACGCCACCCTATAGCACCTTCCGTGATCACCCACCCAAGGAACAATAAGACGCTGTATTGTTTGTCACCAAAGAACACAGAACACATGAGACAGTGTTTCAAAGGTTTCACTCATTGGTAGATGCATGCAACCAACAAGGCTAACTTCACTTTCAGGGGTGTTTAAGTTTAACTATGACAGGGTCTTCAGACTGTGGCTCATAAAGAGGACCCAGGAGGAGCCTAGCAGCCTCGCGAAGCTGAAGGGACAGAATAGAACAGCAGCTCACAGGACCCAGGACTAGAAGCGGAAAGGTTGGACACGGAGGGGATTCCTGGGATCTAGGGAGGTTGTACGTGGGTGTTCAATGAGCAGATCTGCACATGCATGGGTGGGAAACTCATCAGGATGGGGGAAGAGCCACCCGGAAGACTCTGAGTCAGAACTTGGCACTCGCAAGGGCTGGTAATGGTGCCTGCTCCCAACATGGGACACTGAGACTGAGAATGCTGACTTAGGACATGAGGGTTTTACCGGGAAAGCGAGGGATACTTAGCTTAGGATTCAACAGCTGTCTGACCTGGTCTAACAGGACACAAGGTAACGACCACACCTCAGAGTGAAGGTAAAAAGTATTTAGAACATCTGCCATGAAGATAGGTAACTTTCCTAATGACAGCCAATTAAAAAAAAACTTGCTCTATAAGAACAACATTAATAATATTACATAGGTAAGTGAATAAATAAAATGTGTTATGCTCAATGCCTGCAGTATTTTTCAGTCATGGAAAAGAATGGAGGACTGTTGCATCCTACAGTGTGAATGGATCCTGAAAACACATTGCTAAGTGAAAGAAGCCAATTATAAATTATCATGCAGATACCCAGATTTAACTTAATTTAATTAAATGTCCAGGATAGACAATGCATAGCCAGAAAGTCGAGGAATTGCCAGGGGCAACATGGGCAAAGAGAACAGGGGTGACAGCTTTTCTTTTTAGGGTGACACGATTATTCTCAAGTCAGAAAAAAGAAGGGTCACAGGACTCAGTGAGCACACTGACTGCCCAATTTGAAAACATCTGATCTGTGCTGTGTAAATGACCTCTCAATACAGCCAAAACAAAACAAAACAAAAAACCTAAAGAACAACAACAAAACAAAAAACTTCTAGGAATTCCAAAATATAGAAATCATGACTCATGGAGAAATAATTATACCTATCAAAATTGACCCATAATCAATTCAGAATGATTTCTGCAAAGTCAATAAAGCAGATTTATAATTATCTTATAGTGGTATTACAACTTCATTGGTAAAAAGCCTAAATTGAAAGGTGAAAGTCATAACGACGCTTGTTAAACTCAAAAGAGTTGTACCCCCCCCACACACATATATGGGCAGCTCTACCTGCACTTGGTAGGTCATAAAAGAAAAAGATAGCATGAAATTGGGGGGGTGTGGGAAAAATCTGGGGAGAATTGAAGGGGAAAATGGGAGGCAAACACATTTATTTCATTGTATGAACTTACCAAAAATAAATACAAATATAAAAAATCACAGAAGACTAAACTGTTAGCAGATAGGATGTTTTGGGAAAATCTGTAGTGAACATTATGCCATCCTAATGTATTAAAAGCAGGCAGCAAAGACAAGTGTATAAAATAATAGCATGAACCAGCTACAGGAAGCTATCAAGCAGGGTACCATATCTGTGTCACTAAAGGAAGGAGAGAGGTGTTAAAAGTATGTTAATTCTTTTATGCTGTGGAATATTTGTTTAATGATGCAAAGATGTGTTGCATTCTTTCATGTTGCATTTGTTTAACTCTGCAAAGCTAAGTTGCTTTGACTGCCTAAAACACCTGATTGGTCTAATAAAGTGCTGAATGTCAAAATGCTAGACTGAAGAGTGATAGGTGAGGCCGCTAGGTGAGAGAATAAATAGAAGAAATGAGAAGGGGGGCAGGAGAAGGGTCTCTACTAAGAGGCTTCCTGAGTGAGGTTGGGTGCTGATACCCATTCATGGGCCCTAGAGGAGGGCACAGGACTGGACTATGGGAAGATGAGCCTGTAGACAGGACACCTCCAATAAAGGGGTGCATTTGACATGATGTCATGCTAGTTTTCTATATAATCTCAGCTATGAATGGTGAATACAACCAGGGTTAGCCCTTTGGAAGAAGAGGCAATCATCAAGAAACAAGGGAAAAAACATAGAAAAATAATCAGAAGCCCATTCAGTGAACACATTAACTCCATCAGATCTCTTTCCTTAAGCTTGGCCAGAATGATCACTCCAAAGAGGAATGTTGCCTCTTGATTCCCTAGGAAACACGTCCCACAACATTTTAATATCAGTGTTGTAGTATCAGTGACTACATTTACATTTCAACCATTTTCATTCTGTCTTGTTTACAACAGTCTCCCTACCACCCCAAGGCAACTTGCTGACTTTTACAGACATTTTTGTTACATGGCTGTCCCTTTTGAATTATTGGGCATGTCCAATGGAAAACAATGGATTTTACTTCTAGATTTTCTCCCAACAGGTAGCAGTAGTTTCATCAAAGACTTTGAAATGGGAAGCATGGCTTCCTTATGAAGCATAACAAGATGTAATGGTAAAGCAGAGGCAAGGTATATGGTATATTAGGGATTAACAGACCACAGAGAGCAAAAGAAGTGCATGGAGAGACAATGAAGGTACTTTAAATATTTAACTCATGATCAGGACTGAAGATATGGCTCAGTGTTTAAGAGCACTGGCAGCTCTTTCAGTGAATACAATTCCTAGCACTCACACGATAGCTCATAATAATCTGTAACTCTGGTCCCAGGGAACCAAACGCCCTCTTCTGGCCTCTAAAGGTACCAGGCATGCACATGGTGTACAGATATATGAGCAGGTAAAATATTCATACACATAAAAACATAATAAACATTTAAGGATCCAGTTATACACATTAATTTAGAGTAACTGTGGTTACTTGTGCAAGACCAGCACAAGATCAGGCCAGTTGGAAATTCCAGCATAGATGGGGATGGTCCATGAGCTCTCATCCCTAGTTGAGAAACTATTGGCCATGATGGCTGCTTGGGGAGGAAGAGTGAGTACTGGTAGGTTCCCAGGCCCCAGCAGATTATTCTACACTCATGCATATATGGGCAGCACTAACTGGACTCAATGGGTTAAAATAATAGGAAATAGGAAAAAAAGAGGATATGAAGTTGGGAGGATTGGAAGGGAGGAGTAGGGGTAAATATGACCAAGATGCATTGTATACATCATGAGATTTTAAAGAATAAAATATTATTTAAAATATATTTAAGCCTTTAAACATTGTTTCCTTCCCTAGGATTTTTATGTATTCAGTCTTTTCTTCAGAGTTAGGACAGAAATAGAAGTTCCTAGATTTTATTATATGCCTGAAGAGTGACTTGATTTTGAACGGGCTGCTGCTGTGATTGGGGTACCATGGCTATAGTCAACCTAAGCTCCTCCAGAGAGACTATGGGTCCAGGCACGTGGCCTATGCAAAACCCCTCAGTTCTCAGTGGGAAAGGGGTCCTGCTGCACCCAGCAAGATGCTTCAGAGGAGATTTAGGGAGTTGGGCTGCTAGTAGCTCTGTTGTTTTCTTAGCCATCTCAGGAAAAGGCTGCCCTTTCTCCCCTATAAAACTTGAACATCCTTGATGGGGAAAGTCCTTCTGTGTATATGTTTGTCTGATTGGTTGACTAATAAAGCACTGTTGGCCAATAGGAAAGCAAGATAGGTGGGAGTAGAAGTCGAGGAGGATCCTGGGAAGTGTAGTCAAGAGTGGGAAGTCGCCATGTGATCCCAGGAGGAGAGGACGCATGAGGATGTGTTCTCAGTAAGATAAGACCTTATAAAAATATATATTAGTAATTATGGGCTAATAATTAAGTCAGAGCTAGCCATTAAGAAACCACAGCAAAGGGCCGACAGCTTCATAATTAACATAGTGTCTCATGTATTATTTGGGGGGCTGAGACAGCGGCAGGACCCAGACAGCTGGCGGGAAGAATACACGGCTACACATCCCGACTTTATCAGAGTTCAGAATTAATCTGCACTTGTCCCTGAATCAGTTCTCAGACGACATGAAGTAGGCACTTATGCCTTGGCCATCAAAGGAGTCAGAAGACGACGACAGAATCCACTCTGGATGGTGTCATGTGACAGGGGCAGCTCATGGTGTTCTCCCAAGGGAGGCTGAGGAATCACACTTTACATTCTCCTTATTCAAATGGCCTGATCATATTTAGCACTGTGGGAGGCCATGGGGGTACATGTAGACACCTCTGAACTGGAATGTGGGGGTCCATGGGTGATGAGCAATGTCCTTTGGGGGACAGCTATGTCAACTTCCAGTCCACAGAAGGTTTTGGGGTTAGCATACAAAGACGGCGGCTGGCAGTGAGGAAGACTGGGGACTTTCTCCAAGGCAGACAGGTAGCAGAGTGAGTGTGGGGAAGCCCAGGGCTGTGCAAACGTGTGAGGAAGCACACTATCAAAGTAGCCCATGCTTGGTGGTGGTGGTGACACACACCTTTAATCCCAGCACTCAGGAGGCAGAGGCAGGCGGATCTCTGAGTTTGAGGCCAGCCTGGTCTACAAAGCTACACAGAGAAACCCCGTCTCAAAACAAAACAAACAAAAAGTAGGCCGTAAAAGGTAAGGCGTGAAGGCCAAGTATCTTCCAACCCTTCTGCCAACTTTGGAGTCTTACCCTTTTTTTAGGAAATGCATTTTTCTTTCATTTTATTTGTTTGTTTATAGAAAGCCACACCTCCTTTTACTGCTCCTTGTGCCCCTACTCAATTCCTTTTGCTGGGACACAGGAGTCTAGAAGGCCCACTCAATGGATGGTGGGATGTAAGAAACAGGCCAAGACTGCCCAGTCTCAGCGTGAGGTGTGTTTAGCACTAATCAGGTTACAGATGAGTGGGAGACACTACACCCCTCTTTCTTACCTGTGGCCTGCAAATGCTCATCTCAGAACTCTGAGAGCTGGAAGGTCTAAGCAGTCATTTGCTGTAAGGCTGAGGCCACAATCAGAAAACAGGGGCCATTTCCATCCCCAAGTTATTCATTAGATAAACCCCAGAGTCCTAAACCAACGAGAAAGGGAATTAGCAAGGGGCAAGTCTTAGCCTGGGGGGAGAGGAGGACAGGACTTTAGAGACCCCGTCTTAAGATATCAAGGGACTCCCCTGGCAAAAACTGATTTTTACCAGCCTTACTAGGGAATCGGGGCCAAAGCTCCCAGTGTCTGCTAAGGTGACTAGTGCATGGGTCACTCAGTTTGAGCTCATGGTCATTTACTGAGTTTGTTCTAGTTCATAGATCCTAAGTTAAGACCGTGACTTGGCACACAGAGGGTTAATTAGGAATGAGGCAGGATGGGGGCTCTGAGAAATTCTTACTGGAATCCAAAAATTAAAAAAAAAAAAACCTCTCTCTGTCAGAGCGGAGGACATGGCTTACTCTTCAGCAAGATGTCTGGGGGTGGAGGGGTGGCAGCTCTGCGTGCTTGTTCTAAACGTATATTTATAGAAAAGTTTTATAGGGCTTTTGACATGTTTGCCTCCCCAGATCGTATCCAGCATGGAAAAATGCAGCTGTCGGGATAAATCGTGTGACATCCAAACAAACGCTGACATTTCAAGGACTCTGTTCTTCGGCATTAGGGTCTGCTGGGTGGAGTCCTGGATAACGTACACCTCCGATGTCTGTTCCTTGAAAGAGGGCAGAGCCGCCAGAAAGCTCGTGTTCTTACAGTGTGCGGGTGTCAGTTTTATGGATGTCCTCCGTTGCCTGCCTTCATTCACAGTTATTTCCGCCTTCCGGATGCTGCTGTCACCATTTCCTTTCCATGCGTATGATCGTTTTCACAGGTAAATTTCAAAAAGTTAGCCACAATCAAGGACGTTAGACTCTTTATTATTTTTTTGATAGTTCCTGTAATCACAGATTTTATGGAACAGTTGCTGAATTCATTCCCCAATTGTCTCCGTTATTTATCTTACTGGGTCCCTCCATCAGGACCCTTTATATTTCTCCTGTGGCCTTTCCCTCCATTCCACTGTGGGTTCTGGTCTTGCTGGGACCTGGAGCGAGGTCACTGAGGGGTAGACTTTGCCTCATTCCTTTCTCTAGGGACTCTTCCCCATCCTTAGCCTCTTGTGAGGGTGACTAGTGGCTAGAAAGTATCAAGGAAATGATTGCTGTATTAGGAGTGTTTCAAGATGACCCAGACACGACAGACTTTGAAAGGGAATGCTGTAAGCAGGGTAACTACAGTGTAGCAATCTGCTCAGATCGAACTGTTTGCTCTGTCTGTCACATGTAAAACTTATTCCACTTAAAAAAAATTTTCAATTAACTTTTTAATGAAAAACTAACTCCATCAAAGAAGCGGGATGCTTTAAAAGGCCTAACACCTAATAACTGACTCACAGTTTCTAAAATCTAGAAAGCTCTGGTTTCATGGGTCCACAACAGTGTCTTAAAAAAGAAAGAAAGAAAGAAAGAAAGAAAGAAAGAAAGAAAGAAAGAAAGAAAGAAAGAAAGAAAGCCTTCCCCTGAAGTAACACACACAAACCAGGAGCTGCTTTAATGGAGAAGCAGCGAATGGCATCCCTCGAACACGTATGTCTTCCTGTTTAGAGGCAGAGAGATAGCCCGCATGCAGATCAGAATAGGAAGTTAGCTGGATCAAACTGATATTAAAAAAAGAGAAAAATCCTATATATGATTCATTTTGAGAGAATCAGCATCTTACTTTACAGCTTTATTCTCCAGAAGATGATGACCAGTAACAAAGACGTTGTTAAGGCAGAGGGTGCAGAGACCATAGAGGCCGTGGAGGTCACACTGGTGGGTAGTGGCGGCAGTAACCTCAGGGAGAAGTGTGTAAGCCTGGTCCGTTTCTGCGTCCCTCTCTGCGTCCTCCTGAGAGGTCACCGGAGATGCTGATCCATACCTCTACCCGCTGGCTGCTCTCCACGGAGCCTTTCAAATGCAACATATTTGACTCGTTGGATTTTCAAATATAAAAACCAATTGCTGTTACTCCTTGCAGTGAATTAAACTAAATATCCTGAAAGAAGGCTGCCTAGAATCAAGGTCATTGTCTCATTAGAATCCACATGACAGCCTCTTCTCTTTTCTAAGGCTTTTCCTAACCACATGCCCTCCTTTCACCATCCTGTCTCCATTGTCATGCCACCTGCCACCCTAATTACCTATCTGTCAAAAGTGTATTGTTAGTCTCACTTACGGCTGTCACCCATTCAGTGACTTTCTGCACAAAAGAACAAACTTAGCATCCTGTAGCTTCTCCCAGAAGAGAAGAAATTCAGTGGTGACTATTCTTAGTAATCACAATAATCAAAGCATAACATATAGCACTGAAAAGGGTTAATGTGGATTTCCACTACTCTTTAACTGGAAAACATTCGAAGCCCACTGATTCCTTAAATAGCACAACATGCTTATATCAAGCCAAGTCAGTGAGATCATATGTTTGCTAAGCCAGAATCCTTTGAAAGATTCCAAAGGCTGGTCAAGAGGGAAGAGCATAGAGGATGTCTAAGGCATGAAGTGTTTTGGAATGCTATGGCAGTGTTGGACCCATTAATTACATGGTTTACCTGACCCACACAGGGTAACACCCAGTAAGAGAGCCCTGACATGAGGCATGGCCTTGGGAGGCAGTGATGGGCACCATTTGACTCCTGTTGTTGCCAATGGGCCTCAGGCCTAACTGGTGCGTGATGATGGCGTTTAAAGGGCATTCTAGCCTACAGGCACTAAGGAAGCTGTAGGCAGCAGTGGAAATGAACATTTACTGCCTTCGAGGCTGAGTGCAAGCCATGTCAGCTTATCTCCCAGGCTGGGAGAGCTATCTGATGGGCTTTGGAAGAGTTTTCCTGGGCTTGCTTCTCCACAAAGGCCACTGGCATGTGTGCTCGGATCTCCTTGACTCTAAAGGTTAGATTAGGTTCTGGATTCCCAAAGCCAAGATAATCTCCACCCTTCTGGTACAGGCCATGGGCATTCTAACACATCTGGTAGTACCAAGGGCCACTGACGACAAACTTAAAAGGAAGCTACAGTACGGACTTGGCAGGAGGATCACACAGCGCCTGGCTGGCTTCATGTGAGGGAAGGATCTTTTTGCTTGTTGGTTTTGAGACAGGGTCTCACTGTGTAGTCCTGGTTGGCATGGAACTGGCCATGTAGACTACACTGGCCTTGAACTCACAGAGTTCTGCCTGCTTCTACCTGTCTTTGCACCCTAAATGTCCCTACCATGCCTGGCAAGAAGGACGTTTCTGAAGGGTGAACTTTTGAATGACAACACATGGCTGTGGATATGGCCCACTCTGTAAAAGGATTGATGGGCAAGCATTAAAAAAAACGACTACCAATTTTCAGCACCCACATAAGGCCTGTTCATGTAGTGTCTATAATCCCATCACTGGGAGGCTTGAGAAGGTAGATTCCTGGTGCAAAGAAGCCACCTACTCTAATCTAATCGGGGAGCGCCAGACTCAGTAGGATACCCTGTCTCAAAAGGAGAGAAAAAAGTAAGGTGGAGAGAAACAGACACCCTACACCGACCTCTGGCTCCTACAAGTACATTCACACATGCCCACACATGCACGTGTGCACACAACAGATACCCACTATAGCACAGGAAGTGCACAGAAGATTTAGAATCATGTCCTTCAGAATTAGCTATGAAGCACAGGGGGAGAAGCTTCCAGAAAACAGATACCAGGAGTTTTTTAATATAAAGCAGAATTGATTTCTTATGGCTCAAGTGCTTAGACGCATCCTTGCTTCTGTGAAATATTCCCAAGCTTCCTACAGCCCCGTGTTTGGCGTCAGAATGCTAGAGGTTAGAGCTGTGTGTGTTCCCACGAGTACAGAGGACCCAGAAAATGTCTGGAGCAAGAGAAAAAAAACTCAACAAAGGTCTTATGGACTTGGTAAATAGCACATGTACAAAGGAAGCACAAAGGTCTATTCTTAGCCTGACTTGGGATGCTGCCATAACTTCTAGTTTTGCTATTCAAGAACAAAGGGACGCACAGGTAGGTCACTGTGGGAGAACAAAGGAGGAACGGATGCATGCCAGCTCTGAAAAGCTCAGGCATGTAACCTGCATTCTTCTGGTGCAGAAAGCAGCCAGCGTCTGCAGAATGGTTTCCCGTCTTGGTGAGCAAAATCCAATATTCGGTTCGGCCTCCCTTGGGTGACTCAGAGTCACAATCTACAAAATTTAAACATCCGTCTAGATATCTCTTGGGCATCTCAGAGACTATCAGTACCTCTCTTACTCCAGAAGCAGAGGCCGGGCCATGCTTATGTGGAACACTCTCTGAGTTACTTTTCTGTGGCTGTGACAGAACACCATGACCAGGACCATTTGGAAAAGAAAAAAAGAAGAAAGACTTAACTGGGGTTTACACTTCCAGAGGGTTAGAGTCCATGACCATCAGTGTGGGGAGCGTGACAGTAAGCAGGCAGATGTGTTGCTGGAGAAGAGCTTACTTCCTTATCAGCAAGGAGGAGGCAGAGTTGGGGAGAGGGAGCTGGAGAGAGGAAGGGAAGGGGAGGGAGGTTGGAGAGAGAGAAAGAGGGAGAGAGAGCACCCCCAGTGACACGCCTTCTCTAACAAGGCCACGCCTATTAATCCTTCCCAAATAGTCCCACCACCTGGGACCTAGCATTAAACTAGATGAGCCTGAGGTGGCCACTCTCGATCAAACCACCACAAGGCACTAAGGCACAAGGTCAAAGCCATAGAACAGTGAAACTGAAACCTACTGTTGGTGGTGGGGGGGGACTGGGCATGGTGGGGCTGAACCTTGGCTCGGCGCTTTGTGGAGAGTGGTGTCCCAGCCATTTTTGTGTCTGTTGAACGGATGAATCAAAGATTTGGTAACCAGGCAATCTGATACAGAGTGAATAGACAAGGACTCAAACCTAACTCTGGTCACTAGTCAGAAGATGAGAACATGGCTGGCACATTAGCAACCCTAGGAAACAGGAATGGAAGGCAAGGATGGGTCTGGGCATATTGGATGTGGCATACAGGTAGACTCTCTCTCAAGATACAGGTGCTAGGAAATCAGACAAATAGTACCGAGTGCTCCACATGACGGACCCCATAGCTGGCACTGTTAGGGGGCCAAGATTCTGTGGCTAGATAGGTCACATGCCCTGCGGGGGCGGGGGGGATACCTACTACGATGACACTGATAAATTAGCAATAGTAACTAAATGGATTCCCTAATGGCTTATTTTGTTATAGACTAGTGCATCTCTCAACTTTCACCAGAGAAGCACCTTCTTGAAGCAGATGATGATGAACATAGGGACACATAGCCAGACAACATGCGGAGGATGGGAGACTACAGAGAGATAGCTGTAAATGGATTGTCCATATCATACCTCTCTCTCTCTCTCTCTCTCTCTCTCTCTCTCTCTCTCTCTCTCTCTCTCTCTCTCTCTCTCTCTCTAGGCTCAGGGATCGTCGTGGAAGAGGAGAGAAGAAAGACTTTAAAAGCCAGAGGAAGCGGATAATTGCAACAGAACCGTTTTTTTTTTTTCCGGACAGTTGTGTGAATTCATAGCATTTGGGACAGCAGGCAACCCAAACCAGACAAAAATCCTAGCACATGGAGGGGGGCTTGACACATTGGTACCTGCCAGGAGAGGGAGAGTCAGTTTTTGTTAAAGGTGTGGCCCCCCTGGTAGGTAGATCACACTCTCTAGGGCAGCAGTTCTCAACCTGTGGGTCCAGACACCTTTGGCAAACCTCTATTGACAAAAAAAACCCACTTACATTACAATTCATAACAGCAGCAAAATAATAGTTATGAAGTAACAACGAGAACAATTTTATGGCTGGGGTCACCACGACTTGAGGAATTGTATTTAAGGGTCGGAGCACTAGGAAGGCTGAGGACCACTGCTCCACACCTCAAAGTATTTGCAACACAAACTGGACTCCGTGGGACTAAAAAATGAGGACAGAAGGCTGGGTTGGTAGGGAGCAAGGGCAAGTGGATCTGGAAGGAGTAGGGTTGGGGGAGTGAATACGATCAAAATAACTTATACATAATTCCCCAGGAATTAATAAAACACTATTTTTAAAAGGTTGCCAGGGCTGGAAATTAAAAAAAAAATGTGAACTTAGCTTCAGGTGATAGCTAAATTGTGAGAGCAGAGCCTGTGGTGCTGGGAGGTAGGAAAGAGGAGGGAACGGGGTGAAAGAGAGAATTCTAGGACACACCTACACTTGAGAGCACTAAACTCAGCAAAGCTGGGAGGACATGGGAAACGGTGGGGGGGGGGGTTCCACCGTAAGCCCAGTGACCACGGCAACGGCATCACCATCAGCTCAGAGGACACGTAGGCGCCACCTGGCACCTTGCCTTCCCGCTCATGTTCTCAGCCACGGTTGCTCTACGCAGTGCTGTCTTAGGAAGGCTGGGACCCGGTGGCTTTAAGGATTCAGGCGTTATGTTGGCCTGACCGTGTTACCTGGCAGGATGCACCCAGGCAGTGCCCTGGTCAGCTCAGGGTTCCACGGAGGTGCAAAGGACCCCTTTAAGAGAAAGACCCCACCCACTTAACGGTCTTTCTGCCTGGCTTTGTGTTCTCTTTCCCGCTCTCCTCTCTTTCCATTCTCTCTTTCCTGCTCTCCTCTTTCCTGCTGTTCCTCTGGGGCAGACAGGACTTTTCCTGTCTCTCTCTCTCTCTCTGTGTAGGTAGAGAGCTCACATACCCGCAGCACTGACCACACCCAACACCTGTCAGGGTTAGTTTTCCATTATTTAGGGTTGGGATTGGAAGGAGGTGTACAGACTTGGGCATCTCTTTCAGGTAAGTTTAGAGTTTAGATGGGATAGATATGCTTAGGATAGGATATAGGCAGATGACAATTTGTTAGTCACCTCCTATGTATATATGCTTTATATATGTTTGAGACAATTTAGTTTGTTTCAAGTCTAAATCTTTAGACTAAAAGGGGAATCGTAGGTAGAGATCTCACGTACCCACAGCAACTTTCCTCTTTGTGTCTCTTTACCTCTTTTCTCTTCCCTTCTCCCTTTCCATCTCTGTTCCCGGTTGGCCAACACCTACCCCTCCCTTGGCTCCCTTTCTCAATAAACCCCACTGTGGATTTGTCGAGTTTTGTGGTTGATGTTTCGCCACCCGAAGCAGCTGCAGCAAAACAGCAACAGTGGCAATCGTGTTCTTCGCTGCCTAGAACCCTACTCACAGCTCAACAGAGGGACCAGAGTTGGGGGAAACCTCGCTGTCGGGAGTCAGCTGGAGAAAATGACTGGCTCCCACAGCAATGTGTGCAGCACACCTTTCGCCCGCAGGAACTGGGTGACGTTTTACGTCTGTAACTTTTTTTGAGGGTTTTTAAAAAATTTAGTTTGTGTTTTTAACACATCCCGACCTCAGTTTCCCCTCCCTCCACCGCTCCAACCTCCTCTCACAGATGCACTCTCCTTCCATTTCCCTTCAGAAAAGGACAGACCACCGGGGACATTCACTGAACTCGGTATACCAAGATACAGTAAGATTAGGCACAAACCCCCATATCGAGGCTGGGCCAGGCAACCCAGAGGGAGGAAAAGCATCCTAAGGGCAGACAAAAGAGTCAGGGACACCCTTACTCTCACTGTTAGGAGTCCCACAAAAACACCAAGCTGACAGCCATAACACACAGAGCCCTGCAGCCCTGTGGGCTTCATGCTTGCTGCTTGAGTCTCTGTGAGCTCATATGGTATCTGAAACTTTTTAAAATGGCTACCACAAAGGATCTGAGTGGTACTTCAGTGGGTAGGATGTTTCTTGAGTGCAGGAAGCCCTGGGGTTGATTGCAGGACATGCCTGTATTGGGAGGGAGATGTGGGAGGGAGTTCAAGGTCATCCTCAGTTATGGAGTAAGTTTGAGGCCAACCTAGGCTACACAGGAGTCCTTGTCTCAAAATAAAACAAAAGCAAAACCAAAATCTTATCTGAGATGGGAATGACTGATGGGACTCGCAGCTCATGGATGATATAAATTTTAATGCTTTTTATATGTTTATTCTTCATTGATGAGAGATTTCTGCTGCTTAATTTCACATTTCTGAATTTAGTGTTATGAAGTAGATAGTTACTATACCTTGGTGCTCATAAATTGTTTTTCACATGTGGATTTTAATAGACAGAGGAATTTAAGAAAAATATATTTCAGCTACTTTCTAGTCTGAGACTTTATAAGATTTTTATTTTACTTTATGTTGTTTAGCCTGCACCATGTCTCTGTACCACACCCGAATGCTTGGTGCCCTTGGAGGCGAGAAGAGGAGGACCCTGGAACTTGAGTTACAGGTGTTTGTGATCTGATAGGTGGATGCTGAGCCCTCTGTAAGCGAAGCAAGTGTCCTTAACCACTGAGCCATCACAACAGCCCCTAAAGTGAGACTTTTAAAAAGTTATCGCGCTTCTTTGGGTTTTTATTGTTCGTGATGTTTTTTAATGATATCACTATTATTACTATGCTATTATTATTTCATAGCCTGCACCTTGAGGTCATAATTACTTGAAGTTGGAGGCTGTGCTGCTGTCCTCTCTGTTTGGGAAGCTAACGTGTTTTCTAGGTAATTGAGGTGGGATGAATGTTTTATTAGCTCTGCTTTTAGGCAGCCAGAAAACAGACCTGGTTAATTTACAGTTAGTGTGATATGCCTGGCCACATTCAATATCTCCATGAATAGCATGATATAGCTGCCTATTGTTAGGTGGGGGTTATATATACTGGAGAACAAACTGCCTCTTTTAAGGTTTTATCAAGAAAGCTCCACTTGGGATCTTGTAGTGGGGGCATCACCGAGGAGCTAAGCCAAGGAACTCATAAAAAGAAAATCAAATTAGAGGGCACACTATGTCCTGATTTATCTTCCCATGTTCTAAATTCAACTATGAAATCATTTTAAAGGTGGGGAAAAAAAAACAAACCTTCAGATTGATGGGCAAGAAAAATGACTAGAGCTTGTGCTGCCCTCTGCTGGTCATCATGACACATAGCAGAAGTGGTCATGTTTCAAAAAGAAAATAAATATTACATTTTCTGACAAGTGTTCATAGTGCTGGAAGTTGCTATACATGCCACTAGAGGAGATAAGAAATGATAAGTCTCACCCAGATACAAACTCTGTGAACTATAGGAACAACCTGACTGCAAGATATTCTTACTGATGCCACCATAGTGGTCCAAATGTCATGGGAATAACAAGCCATTTTTAAACAAAATGGACTTAGGGTTCACTTTATACGATGGAACCTACATCTGAAACTGTTAATAGAGGCCGAGAACCTAAGACTAGATATATCATGGGCCCTAGGGGGAAAACCTACTACTATTCTGCTAAATCAACATAACGACGAAACAATTCCTAAACGTTGTTGTACCCATAGTTCACTGGATTGCTCAACTTCGTCAGGTTCTTGCAGTAAATGATCATTAATCCAGAGACTCACCACTGGACAACTTTCAGGGAGTGAGAGACTTTGGAGCCCTCAGCCCTAAATGGACGGTCCTTATCAAATTCCTCCCTTCAAGGCTCAGAGATCTATGTGGGAGTGTAAGGGAAACTGTAAGGGCCAGCGCACAGGGGCCTGGAGGGGAAACTCCAAGGAAACCGTGTCTTTAGACGCAACAAGGTTGGTGCACATATGAGGCTTGAAGAGGTTGTAGCAGCACATGCAAGACCTGCACAGCTTCAAGCCAGGCAAAATCCCAGCACAGAGAAGGGCATAAAGCCCCGCTGCTAACCAAGAAGCTATTGACAATTGACAGCCACTGGGAAAGAGAAAGTTAGTTTTCTTCAATGTAGTGTTGCTGGGTACACCAATCACACTCCAGGGGCAGGCCCCATGCCTAGGAGCATTGGCCAACACAAAAAGGACTTCTCTCTCTCTCTCTCTCTCTCTCTCTCTCTCTCTTCCCCCCTCTCTCCCTTTCTCTCTCTCTCCATTTCTCTCTCTCTTTCTCTCTCCCTCCCTCTCTCCCTCTTTCTATGTATGTATGTGTGTGTGTGTGTGTGTGTGTGTGTGTGTGTGTGTGTAGGGGTGTTATGTGTACCATGTACATACAGGAGCACAAGGAGGTCAGAAGAGGGAGTCAGATCCCTTGAAACTGGAAGGAAAGGGGATTGTGAGACACCACCGGGGTGCTGGGAACTGAACCTGGCTGGGTCTCCCTGTTGCCTCTGCGTGTTCTCTTAACTGTGGATCCACCTTTCCAGCCCAGCTTTTTGTATTTATTAATATCACCAAAGGTTAGTGTGATGGGGGATGTCCTTCTGTGTATATGTTTCTCTTGTTAGTTGATGAATAAAACACTGTTTGGCCAATAGAGGCAGGAAGATAGGCGGGACTAGGAGATGAGAATTCTGGGAAAAGAGATGCCACGTAGCCAAGGAAGGAGTAACAGACCCGGGCATTCTCTGGTAAACCAAGACTACAAGGAAATACATAGATGGATAGAAATGGGTTAATAATTAAGACAGAGCTAGCCAATAAGAAGCCCTAGTTATCGGCCAACAGTTTAATAATTAATATAGCATTTGCGTGCTTATTTGGGGCTCAAGCGGTGGTAGGACAAGAAGAAACTCCAGCAACACCAGTGCAGAAATAACTCTAGAGTGGTTTCAAGGCAACAGCTAGGTTCTGTCTCCTGTCACTTTTGAGAAGGTTCTGGTGTGATGAAGTCCATGCTTCATGTATGAAGGGACAGTAAGAATCCTCCTCCATTCTATGACTGCAGGTGCCTGTGTCCAGGACACAGAACTCTTCCTTTTTACTGTGTGTGTGTGTGTGTGTGTGTGAACCTTCAATGTTAATCCTTGGGTGTTTTCCACTGTCCACTTAGATTTCTCAAGACAGAGTCTTTCACTAAGACCCGAGACTTGCTGGTTGGGCTGGCTGGCCAGCCAGTGAGCCCCAGGGACCTGCCCATCTCCACCCCTCCAGCACAGGCGTTACAGGCATGTTCCACCATGCCTAGCTTCTCACATGGCTTCCAGAGATTGAGTTGGTATCCTTGTGCTTTACAAGAACTCTAATGACAGAGCCATCTCTTCAGCCCCTGTGGTGTATTCCTAGCACCCTCGGGCACATCTACCCCATGAGCAGCTATCAGGAAGCTGGGCTGTATTCACATTCCGAGGCAAGGAGCAGTCTGAGGCAGCGAGAGTCAGCTGGCATGTTCTCTGAGCTCTGCCAGCGTCCTTCAGCTTCTCGGAGTCAAAATAGCTAAGCTGACCGTTTCAGCAAATGGATGAACGAATGAGTGGTGAGTGAACGAGAGGAAATAAGGAAGCGGTTTGAGTGGATGGGGAGCATTCTGCCCATCAGAGATAATTTGCCTTCCCTTTTGCAGATTTTGAGAACTTTTAGGACCAATGCTAAAATCAGCTGAGGCGAGGACATGCCCAAAGACACGCCCATCTCTCCCTCTCCAGAGCTGGGGTTACTTGCACTGCTGCTATACCTGACCCTTTTTGGGGTTCTGGGGAGGGACCCACAATCAGACCTTCATGCTTGCCTGGAAAACACAGCCGAACCGTCCCCACAGCCTGGCCAGGAACAGGGGATACAAAGACGGGCTAGACTCGATTCCTACATTTTGACACTGTCTTAAAAATCTCCCTGAAAACATTGTAAGTCTGAATGTGCTATTTTTATATTTTCTTTTCTCCAGAACTCCTTCTTTTCTGATAAACCTTGGTATCTGACCACAAAAAGCTCAAATTGGTAATTATTACTCAGCAGCACTAACAGTAGCGATAATAAAGTATCACAGTTTGAAATGGTGCGCATTCCAACTTCCCGGAGCCTTCACTAGGCCTGCTGCTGCTGTTGCAGAGGGCACAGGTCCCCACTGGCATGCCTAGCACAGCAGGGGGGGGTCTGTAGCTCCTCAGTGTGGGATAGGGCTAGGGAGGGAGGGTAGGCAGGAGTGTGTGGGGGAGGAGGGAGGAGGGAGGGAGGGACTGCATTTAATGTGGAGCCCAACAGTGCAATCAATAGGTGCTGTCCACCGACTATCAATTAAGACGCAATTATGGCCTCTGCACTCGGATTTTGATAAGCCGCTGGCAGCGCCTGGGAAGCTGCCAGATAAACAATGGCCCCAGGCAACTGCAGCATCCCATGTAATGATGCAGGACTCTTGTGGAGTGAGGTGCAAATGAGGACTTTGCTTTGCATGTGGAGACAACACAACAAGAAAAGAAAAATAAAAAAACAAGAAGGACAAGTAGGAGGGAGACAAGAGCATAGGGCATTCTCCTTGAGGCTCTGGAAGAGGCTGGAAAAGCACTTGGTGGTTCACCAACTTACTGTGGGGTAGGGGTGGGAGCAGAAGACTGTGTACTTCCGAATGATGCCATTCAGCTTGAGCGGGGGCAGCCAGGACACGAAGACCATGGAGGCTGAGGCTGCCGCTGCCTTGACGCCAGCAGGAGGACCTGGAACTAGAAAAATCCGGGTTAGTCACAGGGTGAGACGGAGCTCCTCCCCAGGAACTGTCTGGTGGCCTAGCCCCTCTCTCTGCTCAGCTCTTTGAGGACCAGTGTCAAGGGTCCCCCGTGTGTCCCCACAACTTGAACCGCATTCGTACATCGAGTCTCTACCCTGATGACTCCAGATGCCACTGCATTTGGAAACGGGACCCCCTTAAAAAGGCAAGGCTCACGTTGAATGCTTGGTAATGGGAAATTGGGAAAGACAGCTGGCAGATGGGCTGGGATCCTTTAAAAGAGGGGTCTGGGGGGTCAGAGACAGTGGATATCAAAGTTCTGTGAAATCAGAATATTCCTGTCTTCAGCTGCCTGAACAGCCATGCTGTGAGGGGTGAGGGGTGGAGATGAGGGTGAGGGGTATGACAGGATGCAGAGGACACACAAGCCTGTTGTGTCATTGGCTTATACCTACTGCACAGGGCACATCCCTATTTTTTGAGGTACTAGAATTCTAGGAAGGGCTGATGTACTCCCAGGGCACAAACACTCCAGTACCTATTGAAGGGCTGCATGGCTGGCGATCGTGTGAACACACATGGACACGATCTCACACGCATACACACCTGCTCTCACACCCCCACACACACATGCATGGACACACACACATCTGCATAAGACATACAACACAGGCAACGCATACATGCACACACATGCACACGTGAGCATGCACACACACACACCATCTTTGGGTTCACTAAGATACAGTCACACACAGCCATACTGTCTGTGGTGGTTTGGATGAGAAATTCCTCTGAAGGCTCCTTGTTTGAACACTTGGCTCTCAGTGGCTGTTTAGGAAGTTATGGGATGGTTAGGAGAGGCAGGCTTCCTGGAGGAGGAAGTGCATCACTGAAGGGGGGAGGGTATGTTGAGAGTTTGCAGCCTCAACTGCCTTCTGCCCTCTCTCTCTCTGCTTCTTTGTGTGATCAGCCAGCTTCCTGCTTCTGCACCGGATACTCTGACTGCTGTCCTTCCTCACCACGCTGGGCTCCTGTTTTTTTTCCTGAAGACACACACCAAAATAGACCCTTTCTTCTTTGTCAGTAGGTTTTCTCACAGCAGCAGAGGAGCAACTAACACGGATACGTGTAGTCGAGGGTTCTGCAGACTGCGATGTGCATTTCTTTTACCCTCGCTCAGCTCTACCTTTGGATATCTCACCAGAGAGAAGGTGCTCTGGTGCTCTATGTGGGGTGGAAACAGAGATCACACTTTTCCACCTATCGTTAGCCTCAGAGACTCACGGGCATTAATGACACGCTCAGTAAATATTTAAAGGTAAACAGAGCTGACTGCGTGTGCTTTTTTTTTCACAGAGGGGTGGAGGTTGAATTTAGCACACGCCTCAGAGTGGAAATAGCTAGTGAAAATTAATAGATCGTGTTTTGTTTGTGCTCTTGCCTTGCCTGGCTGTGCTCAGGTTATAGTTTGGGCAAATAAAATGACATTAAGATTCCACCAGTATGATGAGGGAAGTCCTGTGTATGTCAATAAAGCACTGTTGGCCAATAGGGAAGCAAGATAGGTGGGACTAGGAGTCCAGGAGGATTCTGGGTAGGAGAAACACAGAGCGTCAAGATGTAACTGCCATAGGGGTAAGAAGCCCGGAAACTTTTCTCCGGTAAGAGAAATACTTAGATTAACAATTATGGGATATATACTTAAGTCAGAGCTAGCCAGTAAGAAACAAGCAAGGCCAATAGCTTCATAATTAATATAGTGTCTTGTGTGTTATTTGGGGACTACAACGCAGCAGAGCCCAGGCGACTGGTGGGTAAAACCAAAGCGGCAGACAAGAACAAAGGCTTCTCTCTACACCAGTGTTTTAGAATTCAGAATTCATTGGGCTCAAGAGAATAAAGCTGCTGTGTGGCAAGTTGCCACCTCTTATGCTCTTCCAGCGATGAGAAATGCCTGTGTTCCTATTGAGCTAAGGGTTCTGAGAAATCTGAAAACTCAACAATCCTCACCCCAAGGTGGTGGCTATGGACACGGCACTCCAACTTATGGATCTGAGCTTAGACCTTTGGGTCTGACCACAGGCCTGAGAACACGTCTATGAGCCCATGAGTCTTTAGGAATGGAGAAACTGGGCAGGAGAGTTGGTCTTCACTGTATAAATACCTGTTTGTATTAGAAATTGAGTTTCCAATGGCGGTTAGCAAGCACCCTGCTGGGCTGGCTAGTGTTTTGCCAACTTGTCACAGACAAAGGGGTGTGTGGGAAGAGGGAACATCAACTGAGAAAATTCCTCCATCAGATTATCTGTAGAGCATTTTTTAAAAAATCAATGATTGATGCAGGATAGTCCAGCCTACTGCAAACAGTGCCACCCCTGGGAAAACGGGCCTAGCTGAGCAAGCCAGGAGGAGCAAATAGCACCCCCCAATACCTCTGCATCAGCTCCTGCCTCCAGATTCCTGCCCTGACATCCCCTCACTGAGGGGATGTGATGTGGACACTGAAATAAAAAGAACCTTTTCCTCCCCTAGTTAGTGTTTTGGTCACAGCAACAGAAGCAGACTAGGACACCTGCCATTTCTAAACTATGAAATCTTTTGTGTTTCCCTCCCTCTATCCAGTCTCTGCTCCATTTCACTTTAAAAAATGCCAACTTATCCTAAATAAACACCGACATTCAATTCTGAGTTCCCTTTGTCCCACAGCACCAGGGTGAGGGGGCTTCTCCACCTCCTCCATGGGGTCTTGTAGAGTCATCTACAGCCAATCACATTGCCATGCACTGCTTGAACCAGATAAAAAAGCAGAGATCAGTGGATAGGCAGGTTAGACCTTAGGCCTCAGGGTCAAGTACTGAGACAGCAAACTACAGTTCCTAAAACTGGATGGTTAATTAAAAATTGATCCCAAATTTCCTGTCGATGGGAGCTGGGGAGGCCTTCCCTTCTTATTGGATTTCCATACATCCTCCTGAAAAAATGCTCATGTCAAATTTTATATTGCAGATCAATTTCCCTCTTAAATAAATTCTAGAGACATTTGTGTCACCATTAGTGATGGAAAAGATGATTTCACCATGCTCTGAGGGAGGGGAGTGCAAAGAATGAGGTAAGCAGTGAGGGCAGGAGTCTTCTGCATATCAGCTTGAGGCCTGGCTACCTCACCTCCCCTTTCAAACAAGCATCGGTGTGGTCTGAGGGATGCAGCAACTTGGTCAGTCCCTTGTTGTTCTGAGAAAGAAAACTGCTCTAAGTCCCGTGGGCAGCTGGGCACAGCGCCAGCACGCCAGCGTCCACACAGCCCTCTGCCACATTTTACAACTGAACAACAGCTCTTCTCACTCAGGACTCAGCTTTGTGGAGAGCTCAAGACAAGAAGAGTGACTTCCAAAGGGCACTGCATTGTGACGTTAGGTTTCCTGAAATGATCCAGGGCCACTGGGTGGAACTCATTGGGTAGCAAGAAAGGCCCTTGCGCTCTAGAAAGACCAAAGGAGGTGAGGGATGACATGTGTGTAGACACTGCTCAATGTAAGGAGGCCTGGAGTGTTGGTAGGATACCATGAGGAGGTGGGTAGATGAGATTATGGGAGAGAGAGAGTAGTGCCAGGCTCCCCGAGGGGAGAGCAGGGTGGAGGTAGGTGAAGGCACCCTCTGGATGTCTGGCGATGATGAGGATGATGGACAGGAGGTGGGAAGGAGAAGGGGGCCCTCTCCTTGCACCCAAACCTGAGTTTCAGGCTTTGCTTCTACGACATACGTGGGCTGGAATGGAAGAATAGTGTGCTTGGGATCCATGCAGCTGAGGGGGCAGAGACACCAAACCTCCCAGTACCAGCTGGTGACTTAATGGGCCACAGCAAGGACTCTCCTCCCTAGCCTGCCCCCACTTTCTGGGGTGGAAGATGAGTAAGTTCAGATGATGTCTACACAGCCCTTGGGTGTTGCCCTGTCCTGGGGTCAGCCTGTGTGTGGCATGACCCGATGTGGGATGCTTCCAGAAGGCTCCTTGGGCATCCGTTGATACTGCTGGCTTCTTCCTTTACCCAGCGACTGCCTTTCTCACCACGGTGCAGGAGAAGCCTAAACTGCTCCTCAGACAGCTCTGACAAGGACACAGGGAGTTTTCACCCCAAAAACAAAGAAAGCCTACGTGGAACAGTTGGTCTGGAGCCAGAGGGGAGTTCAAACCTACGGAGTCAGCACGAATCCTCCTAAGAATTCATAAAAAAAAGATGCCACAAAGCTTTGAAGTCGAGCCTTTCTGAAGGGATCCAATTCATGTGGAGCAAGACTTAGGCCGGTCCATAGTTTTTAAGCCAAAGAGCTGACCCTGGTAGTATAACTGGAGTTATCTGATCGAGGAACAAAGACAGGAAGCAGGCATGCGAGCCCTGGGATAAGAGATGGTTTTGATTGAAACAAACAAAACTGATAAAGAGAGAGAGAGAGAGAGAGAGAGAGAGAGAGAGAGAGAGAGAGAGAGAGAGAGAGAGAGAGAGAGACTCAGAGGAAGAAGAGAAGAAAGGGGGAAATAGGAAGAGAGAGAGGTAGAAAAGGGGGTGGGATAGGGGAGGGGAGGGAGAGGAGAACTGGGAGGGGGAAAGAACTGGAAAATATTTACAGAAGGCAACATCGAGCAAGGTAGCTAGCTGGAGGCGGAGAGCCTGACTCACGCTGGGCTACGTAGAAGGTCAGTGGAGGCTGGAATGAATGAGGTCAAGGGTAGACTGTTGGGCAAAGACCCAGGGCAAGTCCTCTGATTTGCCTTCAGCAGTGACTTCAGCCCAGGTGCAAGACCAGCGCGCCCCAGGGTGCTTAGGATCTGAACCTCCCCACTCAGCGCCCACACTATGTCTCACCATCCTCTTTGGTGCGGGTGAAGATCTGCTCACTTCGGACGCCATCCCCTGCACGGGTGAAGGCCAGCACCTGGATACTGTAGTTGGTGTATTTCTCCAGTCCATCCAACTCCAAGGAAGGCTGCGTGGTGGTGACATTCTTAATTTCGCCCAGCTCTGGAGGACAAAAAAACAAAAACAAATGACAGGGGGACCTCGTTACCAAGCCTATTGCACTGTCTGGCTGACTTTCTACCTGTCACACAAAGTACAGGGAGGAGCCGTGCAGAAGTGTCACAGGCCACCACCGCAGCCACGGTGTACCCTGTTTGCAAGAAAAAATAATCACCTATATCAAAATATCTGAAGAGACAAAGCAAAACAAAAGCAGAAAATTGATTTGGAAAAAATGGCATTTCACTGTCTAAGTCAAATTCCAGCATCACGACGCCATTCTTGAAAGACCTCACACCAGCAAACAGTATACCTCTCACCAGTGAGCTGTCTCTATACACCTAGTGGCCATTTACCGAAAAACTTCTAAGGGATGAGGATTCCACATATATTTTCCTGTGTGTGTGTGTGTGTGTGTGTGTGTGTGTGTGTGTGTGTGTGTGCTTGCACGAGCACACACAGGGGGTGGTGTGGTGTGTGTATTAATCTTTTGGCAGCTTGACATAGGAAACCTCAGCTAAGAGAATGCCTTCATCAGATTAGCCTATGGGCATGTATGTGGGACATTACTTGATGAATGATCGCCATGGGAGGGACAGACCCACTGTGGGTGGTGCCATACTAGGGGTGTCTAAGGAATCATGCTAAACAAAGCCAGTAAGCAGTGTTTCCACCTTGAGGTTCTGACCTGACTTCCTTTCATGGTGGACTTACAAGCTGTAAACCAAAATATACTCTTTCCTTCCCAAGTTGCTGTTCTTTGGCGTGTTTTGTCCAAACAACAAAAATCACCAAGATACATATTTTGTATGTGCATAGGTACACACATGTATGGGGTGCATACATACACGTATGTTTTGATGTTTGGAATAGTCATTGTTCATGCCTCCCTCTTATTCATTTGAGGCAGGATTGCCCAATCAAACCCAGAACTTGCTGATATGCCTGGACTTGCTTGCCAGATTGCCTAGGAAATCTCTATTTCTGCCTTCTAAGAGTGAAATTACAGGTATGTCATTATGCCATCTGGCATGACGTTGGTTATGGGGATCTGAATTCTGGTCCTCACGCTTATGTGGTGAGAACTTCAACAACCGAGGCATCTCACAAGTTCGTCATTTATATATATTTTTAAGTTCTACTGTACCATATTCAGATTTTAGACATGGAAACTAATCTCAAATATTTGAGCTAAGATGCACACACACACACCATGGACAAATTCCATCTCTACCCTACACTATTGACTGTAGTCACCTAGGAATCCATAAGATCCCTAGAACTCAGTTGGCTTCCGCAACTCAACCTACATCTCGGTAAACAAAAGAAGCAGTGACTATGAGGGGTGATGGATCATCAATTTGACCAGACGATGGAGGGCTCTCAAGGGGTGTGCCTATCGGGATTTTAAGATGTATTTGTTCAGCTGTATTGAGGCGTTCTTGACTGTGGGTACTGCCTCAAAATGACTGAGCAAACCTTTAAACGAGACTTGCATGTGAGCTGACCTGTGTGGCTCTGCTCAGTCCCCATTTTTACCCTGAGTGAATTCTTCTCTGTGTCGCCGCTGAAGTGACAGGTGACGTGCAAGAACCTAGGCTTGTGCTCAGTCTGCCTTCCTGTCCTGAGTGGGACTCAGAGGTGGAACGCCACGCCTCTACCTCAGGCAGGAGGCACACGGCAAACCAAAGAGAGTGGAATGATGCTGTAAGCATCTACACAGTTGTGAGGCTCTGAGTTTCCAACAGAAGCCACTCACTCCCAGAGGCAGTGGTGGAGCAGGAGGAGGCCTGGGGTCCACCCGCCTGGGGCACAGTGCCTGTGAGCAGAGTAGTTGGCACTATGTGACAGCTGTCTTACTAAGGGAGGACTGTGGAGAGAGGCGGGGGCCCAGCAGACGCTTGCTGGGTTAACTGGCTACAGTGAAGGACACCTTTGATACGTCCCCAAAGTATATTAAGAGCTGTGTCCCCGACCTCCTGGAGGTGGGGACATGCCAGGCCAGCTACCTCAGGTACCAGCACTGCCCGTAAGACCAAGATTGGACAAACCAAGCCAGCTCAGCAGTCCACAACTCCACACCCATCATTTGACAGGCAGCGAGCTAAGGGACAGGAAAGCCATACCTTGTCAGGACAAGGCTAGGATCCCTGAGAGCCTGGACTGTGGAGTGAGGCTGAATGGTCTCATACCTATCACACGCAATCTTGGAGTGAGTCCTAGACACTTGGTAAACACAGGGAGATGGGGTTAGAAGCATGTGCTATGTAGGCAGCTTTGACTGTCTGGGTCATTGCTGCACACTGTCTATCAGCATCTCACCCAGAGGGTCGGATGTCAGCGGTCACCTGGCTTCGAGATTCTGACACGTGGTACACGTGGAGAGCATGTGTAGAGTGCACGTGTAATGCCCGTGGAAAGGGTATGCTGTGTGCTGGGTTATGGCGTATGTGTCGTGTAGTAACTAGTGCCGACACTGTGTGGAGGCACGTACAGCATGTGTGGTATTTGGTGTGTGAATGGTATGGCATGTGTGATGTGTGCTTTTGTGGGGGAGAGTAGTAATGTAGTGTGTGGTATGTATAGTGGGTATAGCATATACGG
The DNA here is from genome assembly GCF_017639785.1 of Mesocricetus auratus. Lineage (NCBI taxonomy): Eukaryota > Metazoa > Chordata > Mammalia > Rodentia > Cricetidae > Mesocricetus > Mesocricetus auratus. Next base: position 1,379,109 of record NW_024429192.1, on the reverse strand, counting down.
TGTGTGTGGTACTTATGGTACATGTGTGTGGTATACTGTGTGTGCTGTGTGGTGTGTCTAGCGTGTGTATTGTGGTGTGTCTGGTGTGGGCAGTGTGTGTATATGATGTGTGATATGCACGGTATATATGAGTATGTAGTGTATATATGTTATGTGTGGTGAGTGTGTAATGTGAATGGTATATTTATTATATATATGTATACACACATATGTGGTATATGGTACATGTGGTTGTGGGTAGGACACATATGTGCATGTAGTATATACATGTCATGTTGGGAGTATGTGGTATGTGTGTAAGGTGTATGTATATTAATTATATATGTATATACATGTATGGTATATGATACATGTGTTATGGGGGTATATATATATGCGTGTTGTGCGTATGGTCTGTGTTATGTGTATGTTGTATATGGTGTGTTCACATACGCTGTGCATGTGTGAAATGTTCTCTAGGTCTGGTTAGGTCAGGCTTTCCTCATGTCACTCCATATTCATGGTCTCTGGGGTCCAGTACAGTGGGGTTAGTGCCACGGTGATCATATGGCGTGTCCTGCTGAACCAAAATGCATTCCTCAGGTAGTGCTTTTATCTCTGATGTGTTCTTCCTTAGCTTTTGGAAGTCGTGAGTAGAATGTCTGTAGTAGACATTAATCACACTGGTTTGGCCCTGAGTCTGTGAGTAGCAAGGACCATGCTTAAGAACCATGTTTAGAGATGTGTGACCACTCCAACTTTAAAGCTCGGTATGCATAAGCACACCTCACAAAGTATGGAACAGTCTCCTGTGCTGCACTGTTAAAATGGATGACCACAGATATTGTTTCTCTATGCTATGGTTCCTCTTATTGGTTGATGAATAAAATGCTGTGTGGCTAGTGGCCAGGCAGGAAGAATAGGCAAGGCTACCAGAGGAGAAGAGTTCTGGGAAGTATAGGCAGACAGAAGTCGCAATGTGTGCCTGGGAAAGCAAGGACATGTGAGGTGTTCTCTGGGAAGGTAAGACCATGTGGAAATACTTAGATTAATAGAAATGGGTTAGTAATTAAGACAGAGCTAGTCAATAAGAAGCCCTAGCCACTGGCCATCAATTTTATAACTAGTAAAGCGTCTGTGTGTTCATTTGGGGCTGAAAAGCGGCTGTAGAAACAGGCGGGAAATTTCCTAACAATGCTACGTTTTCTAAAACTCGATTTGCTTGAGGACTGAAGTTGTCAACTCTTTTTTGTTTTTGTCCCCTCTTTGTGGGTAGCATTTGCTGGTTTGGTCCACATGCATTAGTGTCCAGTTTCTGTTCGTCAATCCAGAGCCCCCTGAGAAAACCCTACTCTTTCCTATTTCACAAGCTCATCCTAAGAGACGTTCCATGAATTTGTGTCTGCTGTGGATCTGGTATGTGATTCTCTCTAGGCTGTCCTCCCAGGGAAGGAAGTGTGAGACTCTACTCCAAAATGAACCAGGTTTGGCAGTCAGCTCTGGAGACAGATCCCTTAGAATAGTCACAGTAGAGGGTCACACACTGGCAGTGACTCCTTAATCCGGTGACAACAGTGGAGCCCTCTGCAGCTGCGAGGCCCAGTATGCCCCTTATCGTTTGGGGATGGGATCTGCTTAGCAGAACAGACCCAGTGGTCTGGAGCAGAGGAACTATAGACCCTAGTATGTGAGTTTTTTGCCCAACTCAGAGGAATGCAAGAAGTGGAGTCTATATCCAACCAGAGGAGCTGAAGGGTACTCCATGGCTGAGGGGAGGTAAGAAGAAAGGAGGTGCAAAGTGAGGGATGGAGAGAAAGGGGACAGGAAGTGAGAGACAGGAAGAGAGGAAGCAGAGAGTCAGGCAAAAGAAGGAGGAAGGCAAAGGGAACCAGGAAGAGGGAGGAATGGTGGGTACAGGGGCCAAGGCATGGGAGCATGCCAGACATGGAGATCTTGGAAAGACATGTGCACTGTCTAAACCTGGGGTTTTGGATTTAATGGCTCCTTATGGGGACAATCACATGCTTCTTGGGTGGGGTGTTGTGGTATTTTTCCCCGAGCCCTCACATACTTCTACTATAGGGACTACAGTAGATCTATTCGGAGAATAAAGGAGTGACATTTACGGGCACATGTTATGTATAGAGATGTATAAATAGAGATGTATGGTTGAAGATGCCTTCAGTTTTGACATACACACTCACAGTTTGTAAATACCGCAGTGCCTAATTCCCCCAACTGCCATGCTTTAGTCTGCTTCAAGTTGACTTCTTAAAGGCATGTGTACACACAGGCTCACGTGTCAGGTGCCCGAACAAAGACGGCAGTGTTCATGGAAGAGAGACCCCCCCCTCCATAACCCAATTTCAACCTAGGAAGGGCGTTTGCAGGCTGTGTAAGGCATCCGATGGAAACATACTCACCATCCCCACCGAGTCTTCTTACCTCCGTCCATGAGGTTGGCCCAGTAGATGACCCTGAACCCCTGGAGAATCCCGTTCAAGGCCTCCTTGGACAGTGTGGACCAGGAGATTGATATGCTCTCTGGTGATGTTGCTATGGCTTGGACGTTTTCGGGAGGGTAACTGGGCACTGAAATGAGATAATCAGAAACTGTCATAGCAGCATGTGGTTCTATGAACACAACAGTATCAGATAAGCAGCGAATTTACTATTTTCTAACACAGGAAACGAAGGGGGACATACTCAGTTTTGCAAGGAAAGGGGAAAGTAAGTGCAGTTTCCCCCACAGGAATATTGCAACTCAGCTGAGGGTCTTGAGGGTACACAGTTGTCATGAAGGATGTCACAGCTCCTCCTTTCCACTTTCAGGAACTCAGCCTAGACTTGAGTCGAGTGCACTTCAAGTCCTAACGAGAGCACTGTTTGTCTGCTTTGCACTCCTACAGCTGCCCTGGCAAACTACTGCTTTCACTGACATTTAGCAAACATGGCACTGGGTTAGGAGGCTACTGGGAAACGTGGGAGAGAAGAAATACAACCACAAAGCCGCCCTACCTCATCTCCCAAGCCTCCTTTCCAGGAGCATAAGGTTTTATTAGAGGCAAGAGAGAAAATGAAATTAGTCGCATATGCTCTTTACTCATTGATTGACAGGATCTCTCTGCGCAGCTCTGGCTGGCCAGGAACTTACTCTGTATGTAGTGCTGGCTAGCCTCAGACTCACAAGAGCTCTGCCTGCTTCTGTCTCTCAGCCGCTGGGATTAACGGTGTCCACCAGCTTATACACTATTTTGGATATTGGCTCTATGACAACTTTGAATGTTGGCACGAGGAGAGGGTGCCAAGTATTAGCTGAAACTAAGTCATCAAAGTACAGATGGAAAAACAGAGCTAACCCTTCCTGCAGAGTGTGTAGTTAGAAAACACTCTGGTCTTCTGGGTTCTAGCTAGCTATGCCTTCTCTCCATGCCATCTCTGGTCTACAATGAAATGGCTTGTTGTGCCAAGAGCTGAGCCCTTCAGGAGAGGCGGTTTCTCCCTCATCAAGCACTGTTGGGCTGTTTCTCGGCCTTAGAGGATGTGTGCATGAATTCATGTTGGTCACTAGGGGGCGCATGATCACTATGGGATCTGCTTGCTCAGAGAGCCTGGGACCTTTTCAGTGGGTTTTCTCTGGTCCCAGAACGCTTGAAAATAGAAAGCGGCCATCAGAGAGAGATGAGAGATAACAATAAAATTATAATAATATACAGCAAAAAAAAAATCCAAAGGCTTCTTGATACTGTGTTTGGGGGAAAAGACTTGGAATATTACATTTCTGTTCTCTAGATGGGGACAACTTTGGTTTCGATAATACAAATCCCACTCTTGGGTTCAAAAGCCAAAGTCAGGCACTGTAGGAACGCATCTGGGCTTTTGAGTGCAGACTCATCCAGGGCAGGAGTGAATTGATGTGGTGGGTTAGGCAGTTAGGCCAAGCAACGGGGAGCCGGGCTGCAGGGAAGACGGAGGAAGGTATGCCACAGACTGCGCATGCCCAGACCTACCGTCCTCCAGGGTGGTGGTGATTATCTCCTGAGAAGAGGGTCCCGTGCCAGCCCGGTTGCAGGCCTGCACCACCAGGCCATACTGGGTGAACTTGTTCAGATTGTCCAGGGTGTACACCTCGCTGTCCCCGGTGGTGTCAATGCTGATAATGTTGAACTGGAAGTTGCCTCCAGTGCTGTACTCCCGGTAGCCTATTTGGTAGCCACGTATGATCCCGTTTTGTAAATGTTTCTTGGGAGCCTAAGCAGGAAAGAGAAGACTATACTCAGGGAAACTGAGGCAGGAGAATCATGAAAGGCAAAACAACTTGGGGAAAGGATAAAGCCAGATAACAAGGGCAAGTGTGGCAGCCACAGCCCCCCCCTTGGCTGAACCCTAGGCAAGCACCTAACTGCTCGTCTGCTTTTCCTTTATGTTGATCCCTGTAAGCCTGTGATAAGTGTTAATTCCTAAGTTGGGCACTGTAGGAAATTAACTACTGTAACTAACGATACATGTATAATAGAATTAGGTCAATACATTGTCACAAGGGTCATTCAAACTCACAAATTGCTTATTTCTGTAATTTTCTCCTTAATACGGTCAGGTCGTGGTTGATGGGGACAGGGGTTGTGTAACAGAAGCCATGCAAATCCGAGCGTTTCTTCCTTGGTCACTCCTCCTTCACCTGCATGCCTGACACCTGGCCCGCACCTCCTCACCCTCTGCAATGCTTACCCTGTGGCCCTCACCCGTTTTCATAGGCTGCCAGCCACATCAAAGTGGCAGGAGAATACATCTGAAACCGCAGAGTCTGTGCTCCAGGACCCTAGGTCAGACTGCTGTGGTGAACTTGACTCACTTATGGGAAGATATTCCACATTTGTAGTGTTGGAACACACACCAGTCATCTCACTGTGAGGTAGTCCTTCCTGCTCATCAGCTAGTGATCTATCTAATATCCTCCTATCATCTATTTATGTATCTATCTATCATCTCTCTATCATTATTATCATCTATCTATCATCTATCATCATCATCTATGTATCATCTATCTATAATCTATCATCTCTCTACATCTTTATCATCTATGTGTCTATCATCATCATCTATATATCATCTATCTATAATCTATTATCTAACATCATTATCATCTATGTATCAACTATCTATAATCTATCATCTCTCTATCATCATAATCATCTATGTATCATTATCTATCATCATCATCTATGTATCATCTATCTATCCATCTATCATCTTTCCATCACTATCTATCTTCTCTCTATCATCATTATCATTTATCTATCTATCATCTTTTTATCTGGCATCCATCATCTACCATCCATTATCTATCATAATAGATCTATCATCTATTTACCTCTCTATCATTTATCTATCATCTATCATCATCTATTGTCTTCTTTCAATTTATCTTCTATAAGTTAATTACAAACTATGGATCCTGATCTCTCAGGTTGCATAAACCTTTCTGAAGCTCAAGAGAGCTAAACGGGTGCTGAAGGAGACGGAAAGTAAACACAAGGGCTCTGGAGGATGGTGACAGGCTGAGGGCTTGGCTGCCAGGTCAAGGCCAGCAGGAAGTATCAAGTGACCCATCTGTGAGAAATGGTTCAGAGATGCAGAAGTTAGGTGGGCTTGTAAGGGTGGCCTAGGCTGAGCAAGTAGAGTTGGGAATGTGTGGGAGAAGCTGGCAGGAAGGGGCAGGGGGGAGGGGTGCCCATAGGACACAGGAGTGAAGCATGATGGGAAGGGGTGGGCGGAGGTCCAGGGCAGAACAAGTCTCTGAAAGTCAGATAACAAGAGAACCGAAAGGTGCTGCATAGGGAGTTGGCCTGGATGAACTCAGCAGATACTATGTAGCCAGACATGCTCTCCTCCAGAGGAACAGGTGCCTCAGGCTGGCTTCAGGACACAATCTGTGTCACAGAGAACAGCGTTCCTTTCGTTTATCGGTAACATTTTAAACTTTTCATTAATGCACAAATGCATATGGATCTTTCTTACAGCAAATCTCTTCCTGTGTGGTTTCTGTGGGATACAGTTGCTGTCCTCCTCTGTCAGGCTGTGTGCACATGGGTGTGTGAACTCACAGCTGGAAACCAGCCATGTTGGCCATTTACTATTTCAGTGATCTCCGGGGTAAGACCTTGATGTAGGACATCATGCTTGCCTGTAACACTGATGGGCTTTGCTGTTCATTTTGTCTTCCAGAACACCTATAAATTTTTTTTATAGTTTTAGAGCCCTACAAAATCACTACACCACACCTGCCTTGCAGGTATAACCTCTAGCTAGTTAATAAAATTAATTTTCCTGTAAGAATCATATATTATGCAAGCCAATTTTACCAACAAAGAGATTTATTCAGTTTCATGCAGATTTTTTTTGTAATTATCAGATAAGTGACTCAAGTATAGATGATAATTTTTGCAAATTATATTCATATCCATTAAGCGTGCCTTCTAATTGTTCAGCTGGCTCCCTGCAAGGCTCAGAGAGAAAGCCAGTCCGAATCACAGCATGAGGGCTACGCAGGCAGGTATACAGTGGAGCCAATGCCTACAAGAAACTCTTGTACAGCAACTGACTTAGAATCCTGGAAGCAGCCCAGGGAGCATCTTGCTGAGTCATCACGCCTCAAGCCTTGTGAGCTAATCAAGATGGTCAGATGGGACCATGATCCCTGTCTTTGTGGTTAGATGCCATTGTCTCTTGTTTCCTCCAGAGACTAACAAGTACTCTGCTCATTTGTAAGACTTTGTTTAAAACGAAAGCAACATTGTTACACGCCCTCGAGCCAGTTAAAAACTCTTAACACAGATGGGGCTTCAGAGGCCACCTCTAAGCTGAGGAGCTGTTGATTGCTCATGGGGAAAGTAGAATCACTTTTCTTTAGGATTGTGGCCACTGGTAGGTTCAGGGTAACCCCACACCCATGTGCATGTGAGCAGCACTAACTGAATGCTGTTATATAAGAAAGACATGCAGTTGAAAGGGAGATGTGATGGTGGTCCTGGCAGAACTAGAAAGGGGGGGTGGGTGGGGGGTGGATAAGATCAAGATATGTTGTATACACATATGGAATATGCAAAGTAAAAATGAAAATGAAAACCTATTCAAAATTACATTTTCTTAGAAGATTTACATTTCTGTCCTTATTCCGGAATAAAGGATATTTTCCTCACTTTATGGTGCTGCAAAATATTGCCTAGAATCATTACTTTATATTGTTTTATTACAGGAGTCCAAGATGAGCGCCCCCGTGTGAGTCTGTGCACATTCGATCTGGTTCATTTGTTTTTTAAACTAAGGTGTGATGTGGCATTCCCTCCCATATCCTTTGCCCATAGTCTACAATTCTGCCTCAGGTGACGGGGGGGGCAGTCCAGCATAATGTCTGAATCCTGACATTTCCCACCTTTGTTTATTTTTAAAAAGGTGAAAGGTTAGGCATGGCAGGTTAGAGAATGAGGGCATTGAGTTCTCCAGACTGCTTTCCTGATGATGGGGGGGCATTGACTATCTTTAGGGGACCTCAGAAAGCTGCCACGTTCTGAGGTAGCTGGTTGTTCGATTGCGGTCCAGGATCTATGGGACTGTGCCACTGCCACCCTGCCTCTGAAACATCATGGACACTGTTAGCAACGCTAACTACACAAACCTCCACGCCTTGTCCAATGCCACCACTCCACCAGCACCCGCAGAATCATCTCAGCTCTCCTGCACAGTCCATCTTTATGTAGTGTATTCTCTTCCATTCCACTACCCAAACCCTGGTCATTTTGGAGGTCAGTGCCTCCAATGCCTTTCCCCAGACCCACTTTAGCAAGGAGCCTTCTACCACACTGTGCTACATAGGCCTGGGCCTTGACCTGATTGCCTGAGGACAGGGTAGCTCACAGATATCTTCCTCTCCTCCCCAGGACTGGTCCCTGCAGGGGCTTTTGAAGCCTCGAAGCCCACCCACAGTGACACACTTCCTCCAGCAAGGCCACGCCTCCTAATCCTTCTCAAACAGTGCCACCCCTTGGTGACTAAGCATTCAAAGATATAAGCCTGAGGAGGCTATTCATATTCAAGCCAAGGCATCAACCAAGAGCCTAGAGATGACCCAACTGTGATCAGGGCAGTAGCACACAGCTGCACCCTGGGGAGAAAATGCAGGTGACCCAGGATACATGAACTCAGCACGAGTCTAGAGTGAGGTATCTATGGGGATCCTGGTTTTGGGGGTGACAATAGGACAGAGCCAAGGTTGGGTGTCCAGAAGGGAACTCAGGTCCCCTGAGGGAGAGCAGCAGGCTGCTAACTACTCAGTCACCCTAGGCCCCAAGCATTCTCTTTTTATCTGCTCCCCCCTGCCTCCATTGAGAATTCCAGTGCCAGCAGCAGGGGTCTCTGGAGTCAGGCTGGGCTCAGTGCCTGCCACCAACACCCCAGTGATGACTCACAGATAGAGCTAACTACCTCTGCCTCCCACCCTACCTGTAATTGGGTAATGGGCAGCCGTTGACTAAACTAGAGGGGTTTCAGGCAACCACACAAGATAGGGGACAGGGGAACAGAACCTCAAAAATATGTCGGATAAGCCACTCTGTTTCCCCTCTCAGAAATGTTGCAGAATACCCAGGTACAGAGCAGAGATGCAGCTTAAGTGCTGATCTGCTGAAGTAGCAGGATGCCCCCTCCTTCCCCACCTCCCTTCCTTCTCAAAGTGAATCTCGATTGGCTACTTGATTTCTCTTGTTTTTATGCAAATAAACCTTCCAGCCTGAGACTGACTTGTTACTGGCAGGGCAAACAAGCATGACACTGTATTTTATGATGGCAAATCTGTCATCTAATATCTAAGTATAAAACATCTTTGTTATTTCGTCTTGAGGCTTGGCACCTGCTTATGCTGGAAGATTTGCCAAGAGCTGGGGTCCTTGAGGCTGACTTTTCCAGTGGCTTCCCTAAGCTGACTTGCCTGAGGATGGTGGAGGGAGGGAGGGAAGGAGGAAGGGAAGGCAGGAGGGAGGGAGGCATAGGGCAGCACGTTCCAAATGGAGCATAGGCAAGACAGTTCCTGAAGGAATGTGCTGGTTTTAAATGCAATGTGAATGTATGACCCAGGTATTTCTGTGGAGTACAAAAGTTTTCATGCAAAAAGATGGATATGTGGACCTTTTAAAAACATAAAGCTGAATGATGGCTTGGGATTCATGCATTTCTTTAAAGAATACTAATTTCCTTCCTTCTGAGGAGTGAACCCTCGGGAGCCTGCACTTCCTGGTCTACCTTGAGAGTCCAGAAAAATCAATTCTACTCCATGGGGATGAGAAAGGCTTTGAATTCAGTTTCTTCTCTCTCTCTCTCTCTCTCTCTCTCTCTCTCTCTCTCTCTCTCTCTCTCTCTTATCTTTTTGAAGGGAAAGAGGTTGCACTTGCTAATACAAGAAGGACCCACAATTCCTTACATATCTGAGAGACATTTATGTATTTTTTTAATAAAGCACCCATTAACCCACGACCAGAGCCAGTGGATTAATTCATGAAAGCAAATGAAAACTTGTAATCTTTCATTGCCTCAGGATTAAGAGGATTGTTGAAAAAAATTAAAATGTGTTTCAAGACAATTTTTAAATTTCGATTTTTGTAGGAAAGGTGAGTGCTGACCTAGGCCGATAATTTGGAAATAAAAAAGCTAGGAGGAAAATGTAGAATGCTAAGGGAATTCATATTTATTAAGGCATGAGCTACCCACATGGCAGTCCCCAGCCCGACACCCGTCCACCAGTCTTCAGATTCTGGGCAAGTCTCTCTAACGTGAGGCTCATTCTCCATTCACACTGACTGTGTTCAGCGCCCAGAAGTGCCCAGAGTAAGGATGGGAGGGAGTCTGGAGCATGGTGCCAGGAGAGGTTAGAGTCACAGCAGCCCAGATGCCCCAGTGAAGCAGGGCCTAAGCTGCTTCCCCAGTGTGCAACAGTTTCCCAGTCAGAAGGACTTTGATGGAGGAGGCACACAGAGCCTGAAGTTTATTAAACCTCTCTGTGTTGTCATCCACAATGCAATGTGCAGTTTGTTTTTAAATGACAGGCAGAGCTGTCCTCCTTGTGTGAAGGCTCACCCCGAGATGTGGTGACACTGTGGGGGTAGGGGGATGGGCTTGGTGGGAACCATTCTTCTGATTACAGGAATTCACTGAGACCTTCATGGAAGTCATTTGGGATCCCAAGTGGGAATTCTGTTGATTAAAAAGCATTCTCAGCCCATGCATCTGATCCTGAGGAGGGGGCCATGGCAGGTTCCTCCGGGAGGTTTCACTTGGAGCCATCAGCTTACAACTGCTCTCTGCATGCTAGGACTTCAGCAAGCGAAGAAAAGTGTGCATTTTGGAGGCATGCTATAAAGAGTTCTCATTTGAAGCAACATTTTACAACTGAAATATCCTCTGCTTTTAATTGCATCCTTTTGAGATATCTAGAGTAATTATTTTCAAATTCTGAATGTTTCTGCTATGAGCCACTATGGCAAACAGGCAGGTGTGTGTACATGAGCACGTACACACATACATACACACACACACACACACAGATGCACGCACGCGCGCACACACACATACGTGCACACACACATGCACATACATGAGCACATACACGTGCACATACATGTGCACACACACATGCACATACATGTGTACATACATGTGCACATACATACACACACCCCTAATCCCAGCACTCAGGGGACTGAGGCAGGAGGATGACAAGCTAGACTTTACAGGTTGCAAATTGAGACTCTAGATCTCAGAGACAGAGAAAGAAAGATGCTCCAGGAAATAGATTAAGACAGAATTTTCTGGAAAACAAAAACCTAAGTATTATTTTGAAGTATCCTATATAATAAATGTCACTATTCAGTCATGCTTAATGTTCGTTCTGATTCTGAATCAGAAACAAACCTGTATTCCGCAAGCAAACCTCTCCCCTCTGGCAGCCAGAGCAGAGCAAGGGAACTCACCGTTACCTATTTCCACTTGAGTCTGGACACACTGCTTCAACCTCTGCCAAGCCGCTGCTTTGCGGTTCAGCCTAAGTCAGAACGTGCAGCAGCAGCTCAGTCCTTTCTGCACATCTGCGTGCCCCACACGGGCACCCCAGGTCAGGGCCGGCTCTCGGGTGCCCTCCTGAGGGCTCATGGCTGTGACTTGCACCCAGCAGTGTCTTACAAATGTACCTCAGATTCCTGACCCTTAACCTTTCAGTGAGTCCCAGTGGGAAAGCGCACATGCTCTGTCCTCAGCATTCCGCCAAAGCCTGGGGTTTTTGCATCTGAACAGTGTGGTGCCCTCTCCATTGCTGCCTCTGAACACCCCCCCCCACCCTTTCCCCATGAGGCTTCTCGGAGGCTCCTGTGCCTTGAATACAGTGGCCTAGAGGCTCCTTCACTCCACCTGGCAGCAGGGGCTCTCTCTCCTTTCCACTCTTACTCTTCTCCTCCTTCATTCACTCACCCACCCCCTCACTCCCTCGCTCATTTACTTGCTCACACGCTCACATATTCACCCACCAGCTCATAAACACACTCATTCATTCATTCATTCATTCATTCATTCATTCTCTCACTAGTCGACTCTGTTCCTTACTGATCCATTCCTCCGCTCACTTACTCATGCACCCACCATACAACGACAAAGGCACACTGCGACTCTAAGGGGCCCACACAGAGCCACCGAGGAGATGCCCAGGAGGCAGGGCGTGCAGTGAGTGTGTTGGGAATGCCGTAGACAGCTGCACCTTGGGGATCCACCTGTCTTCACCGGGTACAACTGGAGCCTTGAGAATCCAGACAGGAGAGGTGTCATGGTACCGGGTGAATGACAATCAAGGAAGGCGCCTGGGATCGGGGGGGATGAAATGAGGATGGGGGGGGCAGCAAGGGATCCTAGCCTGGGCAGGGGTGTAGGGACCAATGTGGAAGGCCTCAAGTGTCTACGGGCTTGGTCATATCCTCGGATCACGGGCAGCCTTGACTAGACCTGAAAAATGTCAAGTCTGACCCTTTTCTTTGGTGAAAGGAATAATCTAAATAAGAAGAGGCAAACATTTATTTTGATAACAGAGATTCATCAGAAGGTCTACATGTGATCCAATGATTTAAAAATTTAATACCTAACTAACTCCAGTGTAATTGAAAAGGCTTTAGTATGTTTTTATGTTTTAGGGACGTCAGGTCTAAAATGGCTATTTTTCCCACTCAAAACTAAGAGCCCCTCTCTCTTCTTTCTCCCTTACCTACACTGGGCACATCTTTCAACCATGACCAGCTGTCCCATGGTGGTGAGTGGGTCCTCATCTACAGTTCCCACTTTTCCACACATATCCAAGCCTATACTCCCTGACACCGTATAGGCTCCCCCTTTGGCTGATGCTGTTTCCCTGTCTTCCCCCTTTCTTCTTCCTCCTCTGTAGGCTCCTTAAACAAAATGCACGTTCTGAAGTCTTCAGCCATAGAGGGGCATGTTCGATAGCACACACGGTCCCTACACGTCCTTTACATCGGGCCCCAGCTTGCCTGAAGCAATAATGCCCTTTATGGTTTCTTGTATCATCAGGCGGAGCAATAAGCTAGTCATTCCTCACTCAGTGGGGGGTGACCACCAGCATACCTGCCTGTTCTCCCAAAAGCCAGGCAAAGCAATGCCTGCACAGCACCGAACTAGTAGTCCTAGGAAAGTCAGGTGCTCTGTGCATTCCATAACACCCTCCTCCCTTTGGCTTTGGGAAGAAATTTAACTGTAACACACTAACTTTCACTATAGTGTTTTATGTTAGGAAACAGTTCAATGTCCCAGAAGTTTCCAATTTTAGCTACAAGAGGCAGATGCTCTACCTGCAGACATACCCTCATACAGGATTCCCCCTCCCCCAAACCTCTCAAGACCACAGTAATATCTGGCCCTTTCCAGTAGCCAAATGCAAAAGAGATATATGGAGCAATTGGCTGAAACTTCACAGCCTCTCTATTCAGGGCAGACCAAGCCAGTTTTCTGTTTGTAGCACGGCTGGGATGTGCACAGGGTTAGGGCATGCTGAGAGCCTTTCATTGTACAGTGTGTGGCGTGCACAGGAGTGGGCTGGTCACAAAGACTGAGGGGCAGCTCAGTCACACTCCCAAGCCACATGGTCTGTCACGCTGCCTGCTGCCAACAAAGCTCATTGGTCAGGGCTAAAAAAAGCTAACTCACAGGGGCTCCCGCGTTAACCTGTGTTAGTACCTGAGGTGGTGCGCACCCCCACAGTGGAAGCCTACTTCTGCTAAACAAGCTCATCATCTTATAGGAGAAGGAAGAGAAAAGAAAGGGAAGGGGGAAGAAAGGGGAGGGGAGGGGAGGGGAGGGGAGGGGGAAAGGCGGGAGAACAGAAGGCCATGCTACGAGACAAATACAGACCAGAAACAGTAGGTACAACCTCATAGAAGCATGGATCCAGTAACAGCTCCCTAGCTGAAACAGCATTTAACCCATGTGGTCATTGCCAAGAGCATCTCCATGGAGGCAGCTAATTTCTAATGTATCTCACCCACAGGTAAGCGCCATGACTTGAGTGTATGTGTGAGTCAGTGGCAACTCAAAAACTCAAAGCACTGGTCTGTGACAAGTGTGCCCAGAAGACAGACACCACCACCTCTTTTACTGACAAGGTTTACCTTTAAGGCAGGCCCTGCCCTGACTCAGACCTGCTCCTCCTCATCACAGCAGCCCACATCAAGCTAAGCAGCAACTAGCCTATATCGACAACCACACCCCGGGGCGGTGCTGCCCAGGGAGACAGTGGCTTCCAAAGCTCATGTCATGGTCAGGGAACCCAGGTGCCTTTGCAAGGACACAGCTAGCTAATGTATACAGTGAGGTTCCTCCCCTTTCTGCCACTGTGCACCATGGACTAATGTGGTGCTTTCTTCACTCCTAAGAAGCACTTAGATGTTTTCTGCTGCAATGAAATTGCAACGCTCAGTCAAGGTGTGTCAACCTCACTGTCTGCCAAGACGGATCCTAGGACCTTGATAAAATGTCTAAGGATAAAATAAATTAGACGGGGCAACTTCATTCGTTAGAGATGTGTAATTTACTATAGAGGAATTCAGACTATGGATATCAAACATGACTATGCCATGGAGCAGTGTTCCAGTTGAGGATAGGCCAGCTAACAGAATGTATAATGACCGTTACAAGGATTTGGGTAATTAGAGGTGTCACAGCCAGCTTGTGTAAATACATTCTATGATAATTTCACAATGTCAGAATCACCCAAGGACATATTTCTCAGGATGAATCCTTATCAAGCAACTACTATGGTTGTATTGAAATATGTATGTATGTATGCATGTATGTATGTATATGAATATGATGGGGGAAGTCCTTCTGTGTATATGTCATCTGATTGTTTGATAAATAAATCACTGTTGGCCAATAGGGAAGCAAGATTGGTGGGACTAGGAGTAGAGGAGTATTCTAGGAAATGTAGTCAAAAGTAGAGAATCACCATGTGATCTCCTGGGAGGAGAGGATGTGTCAGAAGGGCGTCCTCAGAAAGATGATTCCTTATAAAATATGTATTAGTAACTATGGGTTAATAATTAAGTCAGAGCTAGCCAATTAGAAACCATAGCAAACAGCCAACAGCTTCATAAGTAACACAGTGTCTTGTGTGTTATTTGGGGGCTGAGACAGTGTTGGGACCCAGGTGGCTGGTGGGAAAAGAATACATGATTACATATATATATATATATATATATATACACATATATACATATATATGTGTGTGTGTATTGAATCATTTATATCCACAAATATAATTTTGAAAAATAAACTTTCTATAAAATGTTAGTAACCTGGCATCATGACAAGAATAATGGGGTTCATACACTAGAAAAAGTGTTAAAAACACATGTGTTTGTTCAGTTTACCTTCCAGGTAACCCTGATGCTCTGAGATGATGTAGGCTCCAGGTGAACTTCCTGAGGTGGCCCATCAGGAGCTGTAGGGACCAAAAACACACAGGCAGGTTATGCGCACCAGACATAGATTTGTAGATTTTTTCTCCTATTGCAAGGAAACAGGCAGAAAAAGACCAACGGTAGTCAAGTCACCCATACAATGATATAAAATTTATATGTAACATATGTCCCATGCTTATGTATACTTTGAAACATTTTTAGGAGACTCAGAGCACCAAATGTAAAGGCCATATCAAGAGTTGTGATTCCAGCACTGTTTACAGAATAATGCCAGAAGAAAAGTCTGTGTGTGCCTGTGTACCCTTCAGATGCAATCTTTAAGCATCTTTCCTACCTGAAGTGTGGACCTGCAGAATGCAGGGATTCTGAGGGATGACTCTAAAAGACAGGTAATGCTGCATATTGGGATCCAAGAAGCAAAGAAAGTACCACAGGCTGCTGGCCCACGGGAAGCACTTAGGAAGTTGCTATGGCCCATGGAGAGGCGTGTGCTCTGTAACTCAGACCCAGGGACCCCCAGGGTAGGGATAAACGGAGGAAAGTAGCTCCAAGAAGAGTGGATTGTATGGTTACAGCTTTTAGGAGACTTGGAGACAGTGAGGGAGGGGCAAGGTGTCACTGGCTGGATATGGGTGGGCAGAGACTCTGCAGAGGTAGAAGTGGAGGCAGAGGGAGCCCTATACACACTGCTAAGGATGCCAACCAGTCCAGAGGCTGTGTAAGTCAGTTTCAAGGTTTCTCATAAAACTAAAAGCAATCCTACCCTGTGATCCATCCCTGGGTGTTTACCCAGAAGACACCAAGTTACCATGCCATAGGGACATTTGCCCATCCATGTTTACTGCAGCACTATTCAGAATAGCTCAGTTATGGAACCATCCTAGGATGGTTCCAATCAGCAGAGGGATGGATCACGATAATGTGGTCTAGACACACGATGGCATTCTACTCGGCAATACGGAGAGCAGTGGGAGTCACTGGGGTTGATCACATTCAGCAAATGACTTCTATTTCAGAAAGATAATAATTACATCTTTTTTCCCTGTCTGTGGGTCCTAGAGTTTATATAGATGCATTAAAATCATGTATGTATACATGACATGAAAGTAGAAACAAAACTGTCTAAGAGACAAAGGAGATGAATGGGAGGGGCAGGGGAAAAGGAGGGTGGGGCGGGGCAGGGTGGGGCGGGGCGGGGCAGGGTGGGGCGGGGCTAAAAGAACACAGTGGCGTGAAAATGGCCTTGCATAGCCCAGTTTAATAAAACAACACAAAAGGGAGACAAGAAAGAGATGGATGCTCAAGCTGCTCGTCAATGAGAAGAAAGGAGACAGATAGCTGCCATAAAATGGTGGCTAGAAAGGACAGCGGAGTTCCATGGGGCGGGGCTGGTGGGAGGGAGAGAGGACGCGGGCAGCAACTCCAAGTGATGAAGTCTAGAAAACAGGGCTCGCTGTAGTTTGGTGCTGTGCATCTGAGGGCACGTGGGGGCTCCTGCATGTCTGAGTACTGCAGAGAGGAGGGACTTCAGCCCATGGCCTGATTTTCCAACTCACACTTCATCCTCAGGCTTGTTCACGCCTTTCCATGAAATCTGCCGCCAAGCTTTCCCTGTGCTTTCTCTGTCCTCAACAGGGCCCCCTTACCCTGGCACCCTGCTGTAGTTTGGCCTCAAAAGCTATCCTACTTCCTATTGTGTCACCAAACATTAATTAAAAGGGGCGTGGCTCCAAAGCACTCCAACACTCCCATCTATCCTAGTTACTGACCTCTCACTGGATGAGGGGGAGGAGGAAAGCCCCTCTCCTTTTTACATCATGGTCTCCTGTTCATTTATGTCTTTCCCATGCTCTGTGCCTTACCAGCACATGGACTCTAGTAGCTCTGAGCCTTTGTCCTTGAACTCTAACTTCCCTTCATCAAATTCTGCTGTAGTGGCATCTTGCCTTGCCAGGAAACTTGTAGTGGTGGCCACGTCCTTTGGGTGTGGTCTCAGGTGCAGATGTGACCCATTATAAGGTAGAGGAGGGGCTGGCTCATGCTTTCTTGGGTTGCAGAGAGTATCAGAAAGGCAGAGACTGCATCTTCTGGAGCAGGAAGACCGTGGTGGTCATTTACTCCTATCTGTTTAAGTGCTTCCCTAATAAATACCTATTTATCATTTATCCTGAGTCTGGTGAACTCATTTAAGCCCCACCTTGATTCTTCCCTTGCCTGGGAAGCTCTACAGGTATTATTCCCACCTGGGTACACACCAGACCCTAACATCCAAGTCTTTCATGTCTTGGGTCTCCCAGGATCTCTTAGGAGCTGAGTCCAGAGGGAGTCTCTTCCTGGCAGAGGAAAAGGATTTTACAGATATGAAAACAGAGCCCCCTCCTTCTCCTCAACAGGTCCAGGAACTGCTGCATACCTGGGCCACTGCATACCCTTGGGTTTTCTGATCCATTGGTAAAAAGGTTCTCCTAGCATCAAAGTTACTTCCCAGCATCCGGCCACTGGGACCTTCACTGACAGAGCTCTGCATCTGATTTCTGCAAATCAAACACTCTGCGTGGGAAACTATCACAGGTCGGATAAAAGCCTGTGGAATAGATTTCTTCTCAACAGTTATAGAAAAGCATGTGGCTCCTCTATCAGAATCATTCTTCTTCAAAAAAAGATATTTATTTTTACTGCTTTAATTATGTGCATGTTTGTGGGTATGTGTGCATAAATGGAGTTTCCACAGAGGCCGGACACATCAGATCCCTGGACCTGGACTCAGAGGTGGTTTTGAGTCACCTGATATTGATGCTAAGAGCTAAATTTGGGATCTCTGCAAGAACAACATGTGTTCTTAATTGTTGAACCATCATCTCTCTAGACTTCTTCAAAACCATTCTTGTAAAACTTTTGGATTGAGCTTGTCAACTCTAACATTGTCTCCCCTTATTCTCTAGAAGTCTCCTTTTTTTTAGTGGAAACTACAGGTTACAGAAGGGACTAACTGCTGTTTCTGCAACATCATGAGAAAGCCATTTTAGTCGTAAAAAAGATTTAAAAAATATTTATTCATTTATTTTATGTCTATAGGAGTGCTCTATCTGCATGCACACTTTTACACCAGAAGAAGGCATTAGATCCCACTGTAGATGGTTGTCAGCCACCATGTGGTTGCTGGGAATTAGACTTAAGACCTCTGAGCCATCTCACCAGCCCTAAAAAGGATTTTTAAAATGTAAACTTTACTGAGCTTTAAAGTCCCTTACAGAATCCCAGGAAGCTTCTGTGAGGTGATTACCAATGCAAAAAAAGAGAATTCTTAACACTGAAATGGAGAAAGCAATTCACAAGTTATCCTGATCATTGCACTAAATGTAAAAGTCATATTGGCATTTGATACTTAAGAATTGGTTTATACACTCTAAAATTGAAGTTGTAACATACAGGAGTTTTGCTGTTGTTTTAAATATTTAGCTTTGCTCTTAAGTGTGTGTGTGTGTGTGTCTGTACGTGTGGTGTGTTTGCATGCTTATGTGTATGGGTGTATACGGGTGAGTGCAGGTGTCTAGAAGAGGATGTTAGATCCTTTGGAACTGGAGTTGCAGACAGTTGTGAGCCACACAACATAGGTGTTGGAAACTTTACTTCTATAAGAGCAACAAGCACTCAACTGCTGAGACATTTTTTCCATCCCTGAGACGTTTGTTTTGTTTGTGCTTTTTTCATACTAGAATACATAGCAGTTTCCCTAAGGTAGGTGAAGACTGATAACTAGCATCATTTCCCAGAATGGATCATGTTTGCGCATCTGCAGAAGTGAAAGCTGACCAATCTGTAAGACATCAGGGATTAGAAACTGTTTACAGCTTCCAATTATGTTTGCCAGGTCCACAGCAAGACAACTTTCACCCTTTCTGTTTGGCTAGACACATCAAGGAGAGATCTACCTGACTGCCAAATGCACAGGACTGAACCATGCTCTCTTCTCCCAGTCATTCCCCACCTACTGTATGTATTCTGCATGTATTCCTCCTGAGCTGGGGGCTCCCTGTTCAATGAGCCTCCTGCTTGTGACAGTCCATTGTGTCTCAAAGAGTAGTGAGGTGTTGAGGCTCTCAGACAGAACCCTGCCCCCTGCCATCGGTATCCATATTCTAGCTACAGCCAGAGTTCTGAGTTTGTTTATTGAATTGGAGAGAACCTTCCTGATGAGTCTCCCTTCGATAAGTCTGTGTCTTCTTGGCTGGGGAGCTGATGAGCATCTACTAAGAATCCTCTGGTTGCAATGGCTTGGTGTATCCATTCTTTTCTCAGTAGCTAAGTGGCAGATCCAGTCTTGCAAGAATGAAGAAAGAAAATGTGCTTCATAGAGACAATGGGACTCTTTCATCCAAAAAGAGAGCCAAAAAGAGAAACAAAGTTGCTTTGTTTGTAGGGAAGCAGATACAAACAGAGACAACCTTACTAGGTGTATTGAACCAGCCTCAGAAAGGTGCATATCATATGTTTTTGTTTGTTTTGTTTTTGTTTGTTTCACTCTTTTGTGGTTCCTTGGTTTTATATAGATACATAAAGTCATGTCTGCATATGTGACAGAAAGGAAACTGACTAGCAGGCCAAAGTGGAATATATGTACATATGAAAACTTATATAAAGTGGATTAAGATCGAATAAAAAGACCCAGGAGCCACTGCAAACTCTCACACACAGATCTCTCTCTGTATAGGAGCTGGGTGTGTGAGAACAAGTTGTTTTTGTGGTGAAAGTAGCCAAGACATGGCCCAGTAAAAGTTATTGATGGATTAGCAATTTATTTATTCAGTTCTGTCTTGTGCTCAACATTGATTCCAGGGCCTAAGATGAAGCAATAAAAATGCAGGCAACTGTTGCTGTGCATGTGAGAGGGCTGAACGTTAACCATAACCTTGAACCAGAAGATTCCAGTGTGTAGGATGGTGACAAGCCACTTTAAGGAGAGTATTGGGGGGATGGGGAGGGGGTGCTCAGGCATGCAAGAGTGAGCAGTGAGTGAATGAGTGGAATCCTAATATGGTAGTTGGGTCGGGATTTATAGAGATGATATTTAGGCAAAGAACAGAAACTGAAGAGGGAGAAAGAGGAAGAGCATTATAGAATACCGTGGAGCATCCTAAGTTAGCATCAGGCTGATGTTCATAATGTATAAGGAACAGCAAGAATATTGATGATTTCTCTAGGATTAATTGCTAAGGTTCTCCCCCAACTAAAGGTAAAAAGAACGGTAACAAAAAAATGGAAATGGCTAAAGACTCTGTCATGTACAGGACATGGCTGGCCCACAAAGACCCTTAACTCAGGCCAGATCTACTGGACATCCAGTGCTTTGCTCTGGCCTCTTTGGAAACCCAAACCGTCCATCTTCTGCTAGTCTGTGAAAATGCAGTAATGTTCAAGGCGCTTCAGCATAATTGAACTTCTATACTGCCACACAGATTCATAATGAAGATGATGAAGGGATCAGCCACCCCACACTCTGTCACAGGCACTCAGTGTCATACCACCTTCAGGGTTCAGCTGCTAACTGGAAGTGGCTCTCCGGCAGGAGTCAGTCATGGTGTGACATGTCTGATAGGTATCACGGATCCCCGGGAAGTTGGAGGCACTTCTGGTCCATTAAGAGCTGATCTTGTCAACTCTGGTAGTGTCTCTACTCACTCTGACTTCTCCTTTCTGGGAGCACCACGGGGGAGTCTGGAAGAGTGTGCTAAATGGTGTGATCTTTGCTACATACTTGCTCTCTGAGGTCAAGTGCATTTAAGTGGTATCATTATTCACGTGGGCACTTTCACATAAAAATACCCAGAATCGAGGCTCAGAAGCAATGATATTTCCAACATTAGGAAGGAGAGTCGTGCAAATGACAGCAATACCTTCTTGAGACATCTTTGTGATGGATACTGCAGGGGTCTTAACCAGTTTCCCATGGGGCAAGCATGAAAGCCCAAGGCCTTCAAACTCTTCCACACAGGGTGATAATTTGGTCCTAGGCAATCTCTGTTATGTTTTCTACTTCATAATTAAAAAAATTCTTTGGCAATCTCATATACAAATATAACGTATTTAGGTAATATTATTCTTGTTACTGGATTGCTGCATGGAATTTGGCTTCCTTGTTTTAAGTTGTGGATGCTTCAGTCAAGGAAGAGAGGGACCCTTGTCAACAAGAGGTCCATCAGAGGGACTATGACACTGGAATCCAGTTGAAAGCTGCCAGGGCACAGAGGACCAATAGCAGCTGGGGAGGATAGATGGTGATAATAAGCGCCCAGATTTTAAACAGTGACACTTCACTCAGAACGCGAACTCTAGGAAGATCCTAAATGGCACCTTCCCGAGGCCAGACCCCTCTGCAGGTCATAACCTGGGACACAGGAGGGGAGTAGGAGGAAGGCTCCCATTGTGGCTGTCGGAGCTGTGGCGGGAGGGTCTTAGTTCATCTTGCTTCTTGTTCTTTCTCTCAGCCTTCTTGCTTTGCCCTTGACCTCTTCTCTTTGTTTTTTTCTTCCCTGCCTCGATCTCTCATTTCAGTCTGCTCAAGCTACTTTAAAGAACACACTCAGCCAAGTGTCTCCTAAGCACCAGAATTTTAATTCGTACAGATACCGGTGTCTAGAATCTGAGGTGTTCATACCAAGGTGCCAGAAGAGTGTGTTTTGTCGAAAGTTTATACTGTGCCTTTTTACTGCGCCCTAACATGGTGGTGGTGGTGGAAGGGTGGGTGGAGGTCCCTGTTATTAGGGATCAGTTTGATTCATAATGACCCCAACCTCATGGCTCCTTAAGGCCT
The DNA here is from genome assembly GCF_017639785.1 of Mesocricetus auratus. Classification (NCBI taxonomy): domain Eukaryota; kingdom Metazoa; phylum Chordata; class Mammalia; order Rodentia; family Cricetidae; genus Mesocricetus; species Mesocricetus auratus. Next base: position 1,357,302 of record NW_024429192.1, on the reverse strand, counting down.
CACCTCTTACTGGACATGGGGATTGGGTGAATCTGGGGCATATCAGCATTTGGGCCCTAAAATCCTTCAGAGTCTTCTGTGTGGGTTTAATACTACATGTATTTTGTCACCACATGCACAAACCACACTGCTGTATCATGCTTAAGATAAATATTCAGCACACACACACACACACACACACACACACACACAAGCGCACCAAGAAATCTCCTATCACACCAAACACACGGGGTTGAGATATAAATAACAAATACTCCCTAATGTTGGGGGGAGTCACAGCACAGCCCAGGACATTGGATCCATGAAAAAGTGACGATAAGCCTCATTTGCTATTGTCATCAAGATCTGTGATCTGAGATGGTAAGACTTGGACTCCAAGTCCGTCCAGAGGCTGATAAATCATTTCACATGTTGGAAGTGTCTCTGACCTGGTTCTTCTATCTAGGAAAAGCATAGAAAAGGACAGCCAAGGTTTGGGAGGTTGAGGAGAGCAGGGAGGAAGTACAAATGCCCAGCAGAGTGCCAGAGGAGGTCAGAGTAAGGCAGCTGGAGTCACTTTCTGTAGCTTCACAGTGGTTGAAGGGGTAGGTACCCAGAGCGGAGCACCTCACAGATGTCTCCTCTGCAGGTGTGAAGTGATAAGTGGCCTCAGGTGCCCAACACTTGGCCACTACAGCACTACAGCTTCCAAGTAATGCTCATGCCTTAACAGATAATCTCTTTATTTTCAAGAAGCATCAGATAGGTCTCCCCAGATGGCTGCAGCTCCCCCAAATACATGTCTTTCTGAGCATCACTGTCAAGAGGTGGCTGTGGCATCTGTAGCCACTGCAGTCAGTTCCAAGGAGGGACCCTTGGTCAGTGCAGTGGCATGGCTAACCGACCACCAGTCACACATGGAAAATGACTTTCCGATTCTAGTCATGCAAACCCTGCCGCAAGACAAAGCCTAGCTGCTAGTCTGTTCTTTTTCTTGCTCATCTGAATGTCAAATCAGATTCCAAGCCAGCACCTAGGTAGCATTCAAGAGCCTATTCAGGGAACTAAGGGGGACAGACTCTGTTTCTGTCTGCAGAGACACCAGCAGCCAGAACGGTTCACCTGGCCTCCTGGATGCAGGGAGAGATGCTGCCATGGCAACCAGAGGCTGCTGCGGAGGTGAAGGGGAAAGGATGCAGCCTGCAATAAAGGCCATCAGGGAAACAGCTGCAGGAGATACTGCTGGAAAGAGGGGGTGATGGACAGGAAGACACCGAGCGTGCGGTTGAAAGTTGCACGCTGGGCTGAAGACTGTGGGAAACTTAGTCTTTTGATAGCCAGTATACTGTAACTCCAGGAAGTTAGGGACAGGGCAGGTAAGCAGTTTAATATGATTCTGTTTTTTTGCTGACACATATATGTCAGCATTCAGTTTTCAGTTATTCCCGAGAAGATCAAAGTACTTCTAGAGCTTGGAATTTGTTTTTCCAGTGTTCAGCTTTGTCTGCATAAGGAGGAAAAAGGCACCAGACATATACTTATTTTACAGATGAGAAGACATGAAGACAGAGTCCAAGGATCAAACACGAAGATGTTCTGGCATCCACCCTTAAAAACTACTTTCATAACTGAATGTCCTCCTTCGCTGAGAAACAGGCCCTGGTTTGGGGCCTTGAATACACCCAGTCTTGTCTGGTCTTGGAAGCCAAGCAGGGTCAGACCTGGTTAGTACTCAGAAGGGAGAAACGGGTACTGTCCACATGCTCAAACTTATTTCCTTAAGAGCAATATTGATCACATAAGAAAGAGTTAAAATGCTGTGGCTGGGATGGTTCAAAACTCATACTTAGAAAGCCACAACTAACCAATGGGCCAAGCTCCTGGAGTACAATTGAAGTGAGGGAGGGGCAGTGATGAAGAGAGGAGTCAAGACCATGATGGGAAAACCCACAGAGTCAGCTGACCCGAGCTTGTGGGAGATCACCGCCTCAGGCAGGACAAATGGGAAACCCACATAAGACCGAACTGGACTCTCTTAATATAGGTGGCAATGGTGTGACTGGGGCAATATATGAGGCCACTAGCAGTTGGTCCAAGATCTAACTCTAATGCACAAACTGACGTAGTTGGTGGAGCCCATTCTATATGGAGAGATAGCTTTTCCAGCCTAGACACAGGGGTGTGGGGTGTGGGGAGGTGCCTTGGTCCTGCCTCAACAAGATGATGGGACAGACTTAGTAGACTCCTAGGGGAGGGCTTACTCTCTCAGAGGAGCAGATGGGAGGAGGGGAGAATGGAGGGCAGTGGGAGGAGAGGAGGGAGAGAGAACTAGGATTGGAATGTGAAAAATAAATTAAAGGAAAAAAACTTCAAATTTAGTGTGGGGAAGTAATCTTGAAAAAGTGGCAGGGTGCTCACTATTGCAGAGCTTACACTAAAGAAAATTTGAAAATGGACATGTCTAACCACGTGGAGTTTGCTACATATGCATTATGTTATGTCACTGTGAGTCATAGAAAAGTATTTCAGAGATTTAAGCACAATATCTATGCAGAATAAAGAGTGGGTAGTGGGAAGTCAGTAGCAACCTGCCTGAATATTGATAACAGCTTCTAGGTGAGTTGTGGTCACTGGAAGATGATGGATGATGGTGACCTTGGATCAAGCTTTTGAGAATCTTTGATTGACAGTGGAGAAGCAAAGGTAGGTTTGGATACCAGACACTCCTCTCTTTCCAAGAAACAAGCCAGTCAATGGCTCCTTGCTTCCATCTAACAGAAGCCCAAAGGCACTGACTTCCTCTCTCTCCTCCATGGGAGAGGTTCACAGTCAGCAGTCACTGCCCATTGCTCAGATTTTCAGTCTTCTGCTAACCAGTTAACTCCATCCAGGCAGGCTGGAGTATACATATATGTCTGTGTGTGCACACACGTGACTTAATGCTGCTGAGCATGCTTAAATGCATGTATGATTGATGAAACAGGTCACAAAAATGACCTAGAAGGTTCTGGCAACATGGCCCTAAATCAGCTCCACATGACAGGATGGTAGAAGTTGCTTTGTCTGTTTTAAAATGCTTATATGTATCCTCAAGATTTTCAACATTTAATAAGAAATAGTTCATAATGGTGGAAGAAGAATAAAGTGATCATGTCAATCATTAAGTAAACCGTGCCTCTCCACTGGCCCACAGACACACTCTTGGAGTTTCTGACTTAAGCATGCTTCTATCTCCCACACTTGAACTCATACATGGGTCTTGGGAATGCACTTAGCTTTTTTCCATCAACCTGGGTCCAGAGCATCAAAACCAAAGGATTATACAACGGCATGACTCCTAAGTCCCTCAGCACTGTTAGCTTCCATTTCCCATTCACATGTCTGTATTAAGAACCACGACCGTATCAACAGCAAGAGTGACCTCCAAGCTGGGGCAAGGTGTTGTGGGCATTTTTATAGGGCGTGGAGCCATGGAAAGCCCACATCAAAGAACTTTGCCAGAGGTAGGGAAAGGACCGATTCTACATTTAAACAATTCAGTCACAAGAGTGGATTGCTGGGTGGCAGGTTTTAACCAGTGCCACCTACCTGCCTCATCCGCGGTGATGGTGATCTCGTTGCTGGGCTCACTCTTGCCAATCCGGTTCTTGGCGTACATGCGGATGCTGTAGGTGGAGGAAGGGTGGATGTCAATGATGGTGGCCGAGTTCAGCTGAGGGGAAACATCTTTGGTTCTTTGAGCGGAATCCCAGGAGTCTTTTGGGTTTTGTTTTTCAAAAAAGAAGAGATAGAGATGTGAGTTTTTTTCTTTTACTCTGCCTTTGAAAGTTCACAACAGGAATTAAAAAAAAAAGAAAAAGAAAAGAAAAAAGGAAGGAAGGGAGAAAAAAAATACCCCCAAAGTGAAATCTCAATGCAATGTTTCCAGCTTCTTGCCAGAGCTGGAGACCAGAGGGTACAATGGGATCACACATGTATTACCCATGGCAGTGGGTGAAGGGCTGAGGTGAGCTTGGTACAAGTAAGGAGCTTGAGCAAACACAGAACACATGCCTGGGGAAGACCATGGTTGGAAACACAGGTGGTGGAAGCTGGTTCCCTGGGAGCCTCAGCCACATACAAGAGCTTACTCTGCGGTATACCTTGACAAGCTCTGTTTTAGACACTGCTCCCCCTCCAGGTCCCTAGTTCTAAATGGTACAAAGGTTTAGCAAAACTCTTCACTATCTCTTACCCTTTCTTCCCAAATCAAGTATGACAAAACTAAGATCATTCCACACAAGCCAGTTTAGCAACCTTAGCGTAAATCCCATGAAGCAAACACCGTGATGAGTTTCAATTTTTAAAAATTCATCTCATTCCAGAATCTTTTGTGGCAGGAAGTCCTCCCCCCCCCCTTTTTTTTGGTCTCAGCTGTTTTGAATGTCAGCACTTCCCTATTGTGAAGAGATATCATGGAATATGTGACAGCTTGAGCAGAAGGATTTTAGGGTTTTGATAGGAGATAATGAGATCAGTCGAGTTTCTTATATCAGAAGAGTTGGTCAGCTGACTGAGGGTGGGTAGTCATTAGCAGGTGCTGTTGTAGGAGAAAAGATACCCTGAGACCACCGATGGAGAAGATGTACACCCATCCACCACTACCCGGTCCTGTGATCTTCAACACGCATGGAGTCTTGGGAACGTCAACTCCCTTTGCCACACTAGTGATGAGCTTAAGGGGGCTGCCTGGTGACAAGGTAAACTAAAAACTTAAAAGAAATGCAAAGGCATAGCTTCAGCCTGCTAGTAAGAATTTTTCCTCTTAGGGCACACATAATGGGAATGGATCATCACTATCAAAGTGCAAAGTATAGGCGTGTTTTGAGTTGGGAAGGCTGGAGGAAGGACACTGTCATGGAGAAAGTGTGGCTCAACACTAAATGGCGAGTTTGATAGAGGATGAATGAGGGGAAGACATTTATGTCCAACAATGAGCCTATCAACACGGAGAGAAACCAGATTTCCTGCAGAAGGTGTTTTGGTACGGGGAGGAACCACCAGCATTTTGAGATACAAAGAAACGAGTGGATAAGCAGGCACTTAGGATGGTTGAGGGTTCTATCAAGATAATAAGCAGGTTTCTGGAAGTGCCAGGGAGACACAGCTTTTTCACGACAACCACACACATGGAGTGTGGAAGAAATTGAGAGCTTGGAGAGGTGAATGGGTCTCCGTCCTCTGCCTTGTCCTCCCCCAGTCTCCCGAGACCATGGCTGGGAGAGAATGACTGTGCATCCACCTAAGTACTCAGCAGGCACCAGTTACAGGTTCCTTTGGCCCAGCCTAATCCCTGTAGGCAGTCCACTTGCAAAACAACCTTCCAGTTTGACTAAGAACCGCCCCGCCTCCCCCGCCCCACCGAATGTGCTTTTTACCAGTAGAAAATACAGTCTCTCCAGACATTGGGCCAGAAGTGTAAGATGTGCCCACAGAAATTCTATGGCTTGAATCTGCTGCTGTCCCCAAATATTCCCTGCTCAGGTTTGCACACTCAGACTCGGGTCTGCAGCCACACTTTCCAGTTTGCGTACTCCAAGGACATGGATGTGGACTACGCTACATCCTCCCTAGTTAATTTTACCTTTAATTCCACTCTTGGATCTGGGCACTGGGCTGGGTACCTTATAAATGCAGGCTCTCCATTCCTGTGGCTTCTGGGTCTGTGAGTACACTAGAACCCCCGGGGCCTGCTGATATCTGTGCTTTCACGCTTGCTGAATCTCAGTCTTGGGGATGCTATGCCCACAGACCTTTGTGATAATTGTTTCACTGTCTGGGCTATTCTGATATAGTTGGGAATAGCTGTCTCATTTGACTGACGCCTCAGGATGCCTACCAAACTAAGGATTTGGTTTTCAGTTTAAAGATCCAGGGACCCAGTCTACACACAGATGGTAATAACTAGTGATATTTGACTGCAACTGTGTTACCTCAAGCTCAAGCTCCTTCTTCTACAGCCCTTGACCTTCACATGTCCTCCAAAACCTTTTATGAGAGGATAACACCAAACACCCACTTCAGGACTGCTACACCACAATAGTGTCCCTGCAAGGTCTTGGCTTACAGGATGGGAAGAATGATGCATGAGCAGTTATATCAGATATAAAGGAAAGCATCCCTGGCCAAAATAAAATATGGGAATGCTTCATGTTTGTAGAAGGTAAAGCTCAGAGAGCAGTGCAAGGTCAGACTGTGGCCTGGTTCAGCAAACATGCACTAGAAGTATCTACTGCAAAGTGCCAGGCCCCCAAGCATCTGGTGAAAGAAGAAAGCAGAGAAGTTCAATATCCACTGCTGACTCCACCACTCCAAGTAGTCCAAGGAAGGACTGGAAAGCTTATATATTCTTTGAACACATTCAGCTTGGAGGTCAGATGCCTGACCCCAGAGCATGACAGGCCACCAGGGACAAGAGTTCAACAGTGGACTTGGCTTACAGAGATGTAGTTAAAGGTCAAAGATCAGAATGCACGACAGGTGACTGTAACTCCTAGAGAAGACCATAAAAGGTTTGAACATCAGGAGAGAGCTCAAAGGAAGACTACGGATAAGATATTGGCTTGGGAACATTGGGAAACATCTTCCTGCCTTTTCCATAGGGTATAACAGTCCTGGTGAGGTTACAGAAGGCGGAGACTTGGAGGACAATGTCTGCCTGAGGGACAACAAGCCCTTATTTGTTGAGGATGCACAGGGTGCTGATGCTATGTGGTTGCTAGGCGCTGACCAAGGTGCTGAAGTTCTCCACAATTTTGGAGGTGGAGAGGAGAGAGAAGATAAAATGGCCACACCCCTTCCCAAATGAGAGGAGGGAGCAGATATAACAACTATAAGTCCAGTACAGGACAGATCCCACTTGAGCAGGTGATGGGGGAAGTCCTTCTGTGAATATGTTGCCTGACTGGTTGATTAATAAAGCACTCTTGGCCAATAGGGAAGCAAGATAGGTAGAACTAGAAGTCGAGAAGGATTCAGGTAAACAGAGGCACAGTCAGTCATGATGTAGGACACCACAGGAATAAGAAGTCCAGACCCTTTCTCCGGTAAGATAAGACCACATGGAAATACTCGGATTAGCAATTATGGGCTAATAATTAAGTCAGAGCTAGCTGATAAGAAACCAAGCAAACGGCCAACAGCTTCATAATTAATATAGTGTTTTGTGTGTTATTTGGGGGCTGAGACAGCTTTGGACCCAGACAGCTGGCAGAAAGACTACATGTTACAAGCAGGTGTTGGGGGACTGTCACAGAGGCCCGAGTGTCTGTGTAGAAGATGTAGTTTCCTCAAGAAACAAAAGACAGGAGCCATCAGAATACCACAGAGAAGACACATGGAGGAGGGGGGCACCTGTCCCATGCTTGCTTCCCACCAGTTGATAACCTGTGGTTCAGTTATGGGAGTTTCCAGAGTGGGTGGGCACAGTGACAGGCACGGAGAGGGGATCTTTAATATTATTATTATCTTGGTGAATAAGCAACGAAGGGCATCTGCTTCAAGTCACGGAAGGAGGCTCATTTGGCCGAGGGACGATGCACTGCACGGGCTGAGGAAGCCTTGTGTGGGTGAACCCAGGCTACAGTCTATAAGAATCCCAGCTGGACAGGGCAGAATGGGCCCCAAGGAGCTGGCCAGCTCATGTTTCCTGGACTGGATTGATCCAGCCTTGACTGGTGCGCTGATAAGTACAGTCCTTACTAAGAATGAGAAAAGCTTTTACTACACTGGCAGAATGTGGCTTTTGTAGGAAATTTGCAAAAAGTCAAATGAAAGTTCCTTTGCGAGACAATGACACCTGCTGTAAATGAGTGGCAAACCAGGGTCGAGTGAATGTTTATTATGAAATTAGACTGTGTACCAGGAGTCCTGGAATCAGAGACACCGAGAAGGGCCATACAGAGACAGGTCACAAGGGTACTTCAAGGAGACCGCTGCTCAGTGGAGGATAGATAGTAACTAGTTTGGAGCCCACCGAGAAGTACAAGCTAATGGGTATAGTAGGGGTGACTGGTTGTGGAAGGCTTCTCAGAAGACATGAAACCTGAAGGATGGATTTCCTATGAACTTATCTTAGAAATTGTATCCATTTGTAGATTATGGTAATGAGGCTTACACACCCAGAAGTCACCGAGGAAGGACACATAGCTCATGAAGACACATGGTTTACAGAACTGAGTGCAGCCACTACCTACTAAGAGAGCAGCTTCTCCCTCCCCTCCAGGGCTTCCTACTCTAAGGCTGAAGTATGTAAACTAAACACAAGGAATGTTTCTTCCACATTCTATTTACATTAGACAATGTACCAAGTGCTAGGGACCCAGGGGAAGAAGTAAAGCAGAGCCCGGCTCTGAGAAACTTGCAGGGCACTGAGAGGGGTGTGTGCACTGAGATTTCTTAGACGGTGAATTAACCCCATCAAGGTGAGCTTTTTTTGTAAGCCTGCATCTTGTAATTATTTTCATGCATGCTTGAACAACGTGAAAGGCTGCACTTGTCAGGGTGACCGTGTGTCGGAAAATGAGCGAAGCATTTTAAGTGCACTTCTGTCTTAAGACTCATTAAATATCGATTTAACATCCACTGTCCATCAGGTATTCAGAACAATGGGCAGTGCGGAAACAGACCTAGCAGGCAGAGGGAGCCCAACCAACTTCCAGGCTAGTGGAGTGACATGCATGAATGGATATGGCCATTGACACACACACAGAGGTACACACTTAGTATATGTCACAAGACTGGCCAGGGAAAGGGAGCAGTAAGGAGGAGTGGGGGCCCTGTGGTCCAGGGGGATCTTCTTGTTGGAGGTAGGATCTCTGTAATGGTCTCCTGCTTCACCGATGAGGTTAGCAGAAGGGAGACAGAAGAATAGCGAGGTGAAGCTCAGGCCAGCAGAGGGCCAGCGTGAGCTGCATCCTAATGCTCCCTACTGTTGGTTTAGGTGGGTACGGGCTGTTGGCGTGGGAACCCTCCCCGAAGGCAGCATAGACCTGGCCTGCTCTGCAGTGGAAGGCTGCTGCATGTTCCAGTCCCAGGAACACGGGCAGCCGGTGCTGAACCTGTGGGAAGGTGGGGCTCCTTTAGCTATCTGGGTCCCCTATGCCTTACTTCACAGTTTCCTTCAAGACCTGCCTCTCATGACTCTTCTGTGTTCCACCTGACGCTTCTCTTCAAAGTCATCTTCTCTTCTAGTTGGTCCTGAGAGAAGCCTGTTTGTCACAATCCGGAGTCCTGGGGTACTGCTCTACTACTTTTCCCAGGGACACCGTAGCTTGGAGCTGCACTACTCACCCCAAGGGTCTTCCTGGGGTTGCATGCATGCAACATTCCCATCCGAAACTCTGAGACCAGTGAGTTGAGTCACCGCCTTATATGCACCCCAAATCAGCTATCCTGGACAAGATCCATAACCAACGGTCCCCATTTGGCACTTGCTCCGAGTCTCCAAATTCTCCTTCTCCTAATTCCTCACTTCTGTCAACCAATTCATGGTTCTACCCCTGGCACCCTGCTAGTGAGGCATCCTGCCCTCTAGACCTGCTTTTCCCTAGCTGTCTTGAGTTTGATTTGTTGCTACATCTCATCTCAAAAGAGACCAAATCACCACTGACAGGGCAATGTGAAGCAACACACTGGCCTAGAAAGAATAAGAAAAAAAATGCTTTTGTGCCTCTAGAAGTGTATTAACCCCTTCCAGTGCAGATTGCTCTCCTGCCCCGTATCTTCTATAAGACACAGTAAAATTCTGGCTAGAGGCCACAGCAGTGTTATTCTGTCTTCAGCCAGCCGGGGAGACTATAAGATTCCAAGTGGGCCCGTGGTGGCCTCTGGGAAAACACCAGTAAGAATGCCTGTCATGGTGCTGCTAGCTAGGTCAGGTTTATGTGTTGGTGTGGACTGACTGAGTGCTCCCTCGCCTGTCCCTAGGGCATTTCCAGGGAGTTGTTGCAGAGCCACTATCACTTGGAAGAAGATTAGCCTTCCTCATTCTGCATAAACTTATATGCCACATCCTGCAGACACTGGCATGGTGGAGCTTGGAGCTCTGGATGGGAGACCCAGGCTTGTACTCCAGGGAAGGCACCTATCTGAAGCAGCAGAAGGCAAAGGGGGCTGGTGACTAGGAAAGACCACGACAGAACCTGTATCTGTTGGTACCCATGGGCAGGCCTGCGGTGTCAGGAACGCCTACCAAGACCAGTGGGGATCAAGACTGAGGTACAGCCAGGTCACTCAGAAAAGGGATGGACGTGGGCATAATAAGAAACCTGAACACACTCATGCAGGGAGGGGGCCAAATGGAAAGAGCATTCTGAGACTTGCAAATGTGTGGGGGAGCTGTGGACACACAACGCAGGAACATGGAGGGAGTCAGGAGGGTGTGGCGTGCGAGGTGGTGACAAGCCAGGGGGAGAGTGCAAGGCTTACCTGATTTATTTTTGCATTCGATGTCATAGCCCGTGATGGGGCTGTTGCCGTCAAACCCCATGGTCCATCTGAGCGTGATCGTGCGTGCCTTGACACCTTTGATCTCAATCTCGGGAGGGTCTGGGGGCTCTGTGCCATCAACAGAAAGATGGGGGTTAGTTCAAATCAAGCCTGGGCGTAAACCCCAGTGGACGAGTTGCCTACAGCTAGCAGGCACTGCCTGGTTGAAAGCGTTTGCTGGCCAATTATTTTCTAATTAGATAGAAGGCATTGCCCCTGCCCCCAAGAGATTCTGTCTGCAGCCTATGTGGCAGCAGGCCAGACCTGTAGGATGTAAGTATCACAGCTTTGACTCACAGCGCATTCATTCTCAGACGCTAGGCGTTCATCCTCCCGTCTAGTACTCAGGCTCCCAAGATGGAGTGGAAGCACTGGCCAAGCTTGTCTGCGCTTGGCCTGAGTCTCTGACCTCACACCTGCTCTGGTCCCCACAAGGGTTTCACTCCTTGCATTCCAGGGCTTCACTCTGACACAGTCACACCCTCTGATAAAAATCCAGATTTATGCCAGTGTCCTGCATAGACAGGATTTCCCGAGAGCTAAAAATGTTCCCAGCTGACTGGGGGCTGTGCTACTTCCCGAGGTCAGCACACCTTGTTCCCGAGTTCCTTTTCCTGTGTCCACCCTACCTTGCACTGTGAGTTGAATTATTCCACGGTCCTCCCCGTAAGAGTTGATAGCATGGCAGGAGAAGAAGCCAGAATCTTCTCTCACTGTGGGCAAAATCTGTGACCAAAGCAGGAAAGTAGTCACTTTAGTTAGTAGCTTGAGCTGGAGACCAGCAGACATGACTTCCAGTGGCCAAGCTTGTCTGTCCTGTCATTCCCAGCACTCATTACTACTTGACAGACAGCAGACAGACAGACAGATAGACAGACACACATACATACACACACACACGCACACACACACACACACACACCACAGACACAGACATAGAAACACACACACAAACATTAGCACTCCAACATGGAGACACACACATATATGGACACACAGATGCACAGATACGCACACAGACACAGGCATATACATACTCATACAAACACACATGAACACATACACAGGCTCACACAACATATTCATGAACACAGAAACACTCATTCATACACCCTCATACACATACATGCATCCTCATCACACATAACATACAAAGAGACACTCATACACATACTTTCCCATTCACACACACACAGACACACACAGATGAACAGCATACACAGAGACACACACACAGACTCAGAGATACATACACAATCATATCCACACATACTTAGATATGTATACTTAGATGCAAATATATATGTACACATACATATCTACTTTCACAGATGTACACACACTCACAGACTCACCTGCACCTATGCATGCTTACGCACAGACATACTCACCCACAGACCAACACATACTGATAATGTGTTGGCACACACAAATGCATGCACTCACACAAAAGCACACATGTTTATACTATTCCCATGCAATTGTCAGTATGCAAACAGGTCTGACCATTTTGCTGAACTGATTGCCTAACTTACATGGGCTGCTGTGGTCAGGCCCATATATACTCCACACACTCTTTTCCCATGTGATGTGATTTTAAAGAACCATGCACAGCAGATATCTATGAATGTGTCAGTTCTCTGTACCCACCACTCTGTCCCTACAAGACACAGCTATACCTCTTCTGAACACACTGTTCCTTTTCAGGGTTTCCTACAGCAGCTCTATACATTTCCACTGTATTTGCACTGTATTTAACAACACAGAGTTCAAGTATGTGTGGGATATGTGTTACATGCAAACCTACGGTGTCCATATAAATGGCGGCAGCATCCTCACATCTGGTGTCTGGAACTAGTCATAGCTGTACTGCCAGTGTCCTCAGGACCTCACCGGGGTTCTGCTCCATAGAGGCTCGGGGATTGGACCCCGGAGACGGAGTCACTGTCTGTTCCAAGCGCGTGGCTTTAGATTTCCCTCATGTGTGTGCTTCTGTACCAGCCTTCCTCATTACAAAGTCATTGTTCAATCAGTCACCCACAGTGCCCAAGAGAGAACAGACACGATTCCTCCTAGCTCTTGTGATTCTAGAATTGTGACAGAATATTCTCTCCATTGGATTTCTCTACAAAACAGGCAAGGTGTTTTTCTTTCTTTTTTTTTTTTTCTTTTTTTCTTTTTGGTTTTTCGAGACAGGGTTTCTCTGTGGCTTTGGAGGCTGTCCTGGAACTTGCTTGGTAGTCCAGGCTGGTCTCGAACTTACAGAGATCCGCCTGCCTCTGCCTCCCGAGTGCTGGGATTAAAGGCGTGCGCCACCAACGCCCGGCGGTGTTTTTCTTTTTTAAGTTGTGTGTGTGTGTGTGTGTTGGGGCCTGGGTACGTGCGTGCACAAACCCCTGAAGTCTAGAAGAAGGCATTGGAGTCCCTAGAGCTAGAGTTACAGATGTTGTGAGCCACCTGATGTGGGTGTTAGGTACTGGACTCGGGTTCTTTTGGAAGAACAGTACATCCTATTAACCAGCGAGCCATCTCTCTAGCTCTCCAAATGTATTTTTATAATAGTTTTTTGTCTCATTGCTCATGCTGTTTTAATAGAAGGCTGAACATGCACATTACATGCACTCCACTCCTCTGAGGACAACGGTCTGGAGAGACTTCTTTCGGTGCTTAGCTATTTCCCTGTGGACGGTAGCTGTGAAGTGCTACTTCTGAAGGCTACTCAGTGAGCCTGTCCATGTAGACAGGCAGAGGGAGTGTCATGAGGAAGTTCTAACAAGATATTCACAAGTCATTACAGCCATGCACATGACTGTCCTGGAACTCCCCTGCCCCATTCTGCCCCATCCGGCATCTTTACCTGCAGGGTGGAAATCACCTCCTCTCCCACCTCCTTGGTGGACACCAGGTAACGGGCCATTTCGGGGTTTATGATCCTGTCCTCTTTCTCCCAGCGGACGATGATGGGTTTCTCCCCATGGGCTGTGCAGCTCATCTCCTTCTTTTGACCCTGAGTGGCCAGGGTAGTATTGGGATAAGAGGTTATCATAGCGGGAACTAAAAAAAAATCAAAACAAAAGAAGATAGGCCTTGCTCAGCAAAGCTATGCTCTTGATCCCCCCCCACACTCAGTGACGCTTAAAGAGACAATTATTTGAAATAAAATGTGTCCCAGAAACTGCTGACCAAGAGCTAAGAGGAACCAGACTGTGGTGGTTGCAGTTCTCTTCCAAGCCTGTTGGGGCCAGATGTGAGGCAGGGTGTATGGCCCATGCCACCAGAGCACACGGGCAAATGATGATTCTTCAGTCCTGGGGAGGAAACCTTATTTGTGAAATTACAGCAATCCTGGCAATTACTTCTCACACTCTACTTGGCTCACATCTCTGACAAACTTTGCAAATAGCTATTAAATCTTTTTCTAGAGACCTCAAACCTACCTTCCTTCCATAACTTAGAACAAAGGCTCATCTTCAACTTAAGAAGAAGAAGAGGAGGGAGAGTAAGAGGAGGAAGAAGATGATGAAGAAGATGAAGGAGAAGAAGAAGAAGAAGAAGAAGAGAAAGAAGAAGAAGGAGAAGGAGAAGGAGAAGGAGAAGAAGATGATGATGATGATGATGATGATGATGATGATGATGATGATGATGACGACCTTTATTCATGAAACCGGCATTTCCTTTCTTCTCCTCACACTTAATCTGTGGGGTTTTGCCCTTATAGGTGGGTGGCGTAAGACTCCACTTTCAACTATGCAAGCAACCTGGAATTCTGGAAGCCTATTTTAAATCCCATCTTCCAAAATTTATTCCAAAGTTACAAGAAAATGAGAAGGAAAATACAGGTCAAACCCAAAATGGATCCCAGAAAGCTACAAGCAATATGGTGTCGGTTATCTGAGAGGAGTTGTCATGCATTGGTACTTCGGTTATCTGAGAGGCAGTGAGTTAAGAGGCAGACTTCCTCATTCAGGTGTCTCATAGCCTTTACATTTAGAGAAAATTGAGAAACAAAAGGTCAAACAAACAAAACCCAAATGACAAAGGGTACAGATAACCTTGGCTTGTGCCACAGGGAGAGAAAGGCCATCTCCTCCGAGAATCTGTCACTTTCACAGCCTGACCTAGATTTGAAGTAAACTCATGCTAGAGAATTAATGTGGGATGACCTTCCTTTGGTAACAAGCTTGAGGAATTCGGCAAAAAGCAAACCAGAACACACCCTGGAAGGACTTGACCTTCCTCTCACCTGCTCTATTGGCTTTCTGCAAGATGAAGGTGGCCATGTGCTCTCATACCCCAAGCAAAAAGAAACTTGTACAACTGAGAGATTGAGAGTCGGCCTCTAATGACTCAAGATGATAGAAAGATCAGATGCAAATTTTGAAGTACCTAGGCTAAATAGATAACAAATAGAGGCGTATTTGAAAACAGGGTTAAGGAATGCAATGTCTCCAAAGGGACCAGGAATCTTTGGAAACTATAAAAATCAAATCCACATGTGTCCCACATGTCCCCATTTCCTCAATCCCAGAGAGAAAGACTTCTCCCTGGTGTCTAGGGTCAAACTTGAACTTGTATTCCTCCAAGATTCTTGAATGGTTGTGCCCTTATAATATCGCTTTCTGTGGAAACAGGGCTTTGCAGAGATAACTAATCACAACCAGGGTCTGCTGTAGATGCAGCTTGTTGGGTGGACAATGTCACATCTGCAGTGAAATGTTTGCACACAAGTTCATAGCCTGAGTTTTCTATGGGACATGAATTTGGGGGGAGGTTGGCTCTACTCAACAAGTTTGTGCATATTACCAAATATACAAATATATGTATATATACAATACTTATTACACATACAGGTATATACATATCATATAATGTGTAAGTACATATATAATGTACAGCCTGAAAAGGGCTTTTACAGAGTTAAATGATCCCACACCACATCAATTTCTAACTGGCTTTTACATTATTCTAGAAATATTCCCTCTGTCTAACTTGGTAGGTTCACTGTGTCTACCCCAAGGTTGAGGGAATCATTGACTTTGCTTTTATATATTTGTTCTCTCCCTCTTCCTGTCCCTGTCCCTCTCCCCGCCCCCTCTCCCTCCCCCTCTCTGTGTGTGTGTGTGTGTGTGTGTGTGTGCGTGCCACAGTGTGTATGGGGACCATAGATAACTTGTGTGTATTCTCTCTTTCTACCATGTGAGTCCTTGGGATTGAACTGAGGTTATCATGCCAGGTGGCAAAGTGCCCTTATCCACTAAGCCACTGAGTCACCTTGCTGACACCTATTCCACTCGTCTGTGTCTTTTCTGGATACCTCTTATAAATGGGACCATTCTCATGCCAGCCTTCCAAGTTCTTCAAGCATAATGGACCCACGGGTCGTTCACATTGTGGTGTGCTTTGAAATTTCATTTTTTTTCATTGCCTAACACGTGACCCCCTTGAATGAATCTTTCATGCCTTATGGTCTTAAGTGTCTCAAAGTCATGGGTAAAGTTGCCCACCACACAGTATCTGTACGAGGTGGAGGGGGAAGGGACAGGATAAATGGAGGTCTTCTGTAAAGACTTGCCCAAGACTTTCTTCCAGGGTTGGTATTTAGAGTTCAGTGTGAGTTCAGGGCTCCAGTCTTCCTCGGAGTTTGCTGGGCAGGGTTTCCAGGGCAGTGGGAAGGCTGGAGTGCCTCAGAATGCAACGATTTAAAAATCTACTGATGAGGAGGAAGAAGGGCTCTGTGCAAAGGGAAGCACTGCTTTGAGGACTTGCATGATTGTTGCTATCTCCTTGAAAATATCATATATATATGTATATATATATAATTGTGTGTGTGTGTGTGTGTGTGTGTGTGTGTGTGTGTGTACACGTGCACATCACGGCACACATGTGGCAACTGACAAGAGTTGGCTCACTTCTTCCACCATGTGAATCCCAGGAATCAAATTCAGGTCACTGGGCTCGGCAGAAAATGCTCTGACCTGCTGAGCCATCTTTCGGACCTCTGCACTTCCCTTTCTCAGGCTGTATCAAGCTCTATTGCACACTATGTGGGAGAGATGCTTCAACAATCCACACAGCTTGGGATTTTTCTTACTCACTGATACCATTCTGCCAGAGACATTCCTCATTTTCAGTCATATTTCTCTTCTGGGGTGAGAGTCGCGTCAAGATGGGGCTTTCGATTCTGGCAACGGAAGCCAGCGTTTCATCAGAAACGCTCAGCCAGCCCGCGTTTCCCTCTCCTGCTTAGAATGGTCAGAAGGACCCCATTTGTTTTAATGAGCCATCACCGCGGCTTCTTTGCAATGCTGATGCTTGAAGGCATGGCGACCTTTTCACTTGTCACAATCCTGGGCGCTGAGAGATGACAGCATGCCAGTGCAGCTACGCTGTCTGCCATGATTCCTGAAGCATCACAAGCGGATGGGGGTCATTTGACAGGGATCGGTACCAAGGAGAGGCTGTGAGAAAACTGCTAGCCTCAGAGCAAATCCAGACCCAGGATGGCTGCGGCCAAATCTGCTACGTGCTACGTGCTATGTGCTATGTGCTATGTGCTTTCCTCCAAAATTACTCATTAAGGCAGGTGTTGTTTTACATCGGGAGAAACTGGTTCGTAAGCTTCGCTCATTAGCTGTGGATCTACCCCACAGCTCCTTAACTCTCAGCAAGCCTGCATTCTTGTGTTGTGTTGGGAGCATCTTCTGACCTACTTTCCACCAGCTTAAAGATTCAGCCATGCAGGGTTGCTGCAGCCCCTGGCCAGAGAGAGTCATCAGGCATCTCTCTGCTTGACTCGCAGCACAGTGACAGGGATGTGACCTCCTTAATTTGACACTGACAATGGTGGGGGTGTTAGTATCACTGAAATGGGTAAATGCTAGACACTGGCCTTTCTTCACCCGCACCCCCCCCATTAGCAGCTAATTGTTAAGACACTTATGACAACAGCGTTTGAGATAGTACTTCTCACTCTATTCAATGACTTTCAAATGGTTCAACTCTCATAGTGAGAGACTAAGACCAACCTCAGAAGCAGCAGGCTTCACATCTTGGTTAATCCGACCCCGACTCATCCCTTCCACCTTGCAGAGGAGAAAAGAGAAAGGTAGAGAGAAGTGTCTATAAACATCTCTAAATCGAGTGTCAAACAGGGTGTGACCCGAATGGGTCCCCTTTGGAACCACCAGACCATCACAGTCACAGGGGATGTGTCATCTGGGATCTTCCTTGTTTGACAGTGCCGAGTCTTACTTCCTTAGAAGTCACAATCCCTCCAATCATTTGGAAAAAAATGACAGGGAGGATGTTGGATTAACAAGGCAGGCAATCATAGGGAGACCATAGAGATGTTCTGAGATATGAGCATATTTAAAATTTTATGCCCATCAATGCTTTGCCTGCATGTACGTCTCTATGCTGTGTCTGCATATATGTCTCTATGCTGTGTGCATGCCAGGTACCTGCAGAGGACAGAAGAGGGCACCGAATCCCATGGAACTACAGTCACAGACAGTTATGAGCTGTCATGTAGGTCCTGGGAATTGAACCTAGGTTCTCTGGAGGAGCAGCCAGTGCTACTGACTGCTGAGCCATCTCTCCAGCATGAACAACCTTTTTTTTTTTACATCCTCAAATTCAAGTAATCATGATGAAATTTCAAACAGACAGAATGTCAAAAAAAAAAAATCAAAAAAGACAAAAAAATCAACTACGGATCCATTGCTGGATCTACAGCTAGGCACAGAGTTGGCGATTTATTTTTGCTATCATTCCATCAGAAAACCGACATCTGTCAAGTACGCAATTGTCACTGTTCTGTTTCGGTCCCTCTTAAACGAAGGCATGAGTCAGCAAGAGTCTCGAAGATGAGATGTAAGGATGGAAGTGGCCCTCAGGGACGCCACTCCTTCAAGTGAACAACAGAGGGAGACTTGCCGTGTTCCCAAGTAGTCAAGGCATTGTTCACAGGGTGGAAGATCTGTCCTGGGGTTGACTCTCTGAGGACCCTTTTTTGTACCTGTCCCATCCAAGAAGTGATCAAAAGATCCTGGCTTCTACCTTATGCAGCCCGGTATGCTGAGCTGTGTGGATGTGCTTTGACAGCTGGGGAGCCTCCGTTTCTTATTGACCCCAGAAAGGTGGATGGGATCAAATGTTCTCAGTGGGTGTACTGGTGACTCGTCTCATTAGTGACCAAAGTATCAAGCAGGAAAAAAAAACAACTATGGGAAGACAGCCCATTGTAATGGGAAAGAGTGAACAATCCATCACAATGGATGGGCAGACAGCACATCATAGGTATGGAGGGGTAGACAGTCCATCATAGTGGGGACAGACAGACAGTCTAGTCCATCTGGGGAAGGACAGACAGCCCATCATAGTGTGTGTGTGTGGGAGCAGACAGGAGCTTTGTGGCAGAGGGTTGTTCACATGGCAGTAGACAGAAGTGGAAACCATGGTTGGAATCGTTAAAAGTCTACCCCAGTGACATTCTTCTATGGGGTCCCACACTATAAAGGCTTAACAGTGTCAACCTGGCTCCATGAGGGTTTGGGGAGACGATTTAATAGATAAAGGTGCTTGCTGCCCAGCATTGCACCTTGAGTACAGTCTGGGCAATGCAACTCAACCCCATGATAGCCTACACTTTCTCCAGCTCAGACCCTCAGCTCTTTTCTTACCCTCTCTTCTCTCTGTCTTCCTTCTTTACTCCCCTCTTTCTTCTTCTTCTTCTTCTTCTTCTTCTTCTTCTTCTTCTTCTTCTTCTTCTTCTTCTTCTTCTTCTTCTTCTTCTTCTTCTCCTTCTTCTCCTTCTTCTCCTTCTTCTCCCCCTCCTCTTCCTCCTCCTTCTCCTCTTCCTCCTCCTCCTCTTCCTCCTTCTCCTTCTTTATTTTTTACTTTTTTGTTTTGATTTTTAGGTTTTTGAGACAGGGTTTATCTGTGAACAGTCCTGGATGTCCTTGCAGACCAGGTTGGCTTCAGACTCACAGAGGATCTGCCTGCCTCTGCCTCCTGAGTGCTAGAATTAAAGGCAGGTGCCACCACTGCCCAGCCTTTTTCTTCTCATATGTCTTTTCCTGCACGTTTCTGTGTGCACGGTCACAACTTCACCAAGACAAGAGCTAACGCTGACACATGCCGTGTGCTCACGGAACTTCCATCTGTGTGGATGTCGCTACTGCAGGGGCCACGCCCTAATGGATTCTTGCGGTGTTTGTCCTCGGTGTCCAGCTTGTTCTGTTGGGCCTAGCACCCTCAGGTTTCATCTATACTACTGCGTATGTCATAACTTTCTTCTTTTAGAAACAGAAGTGATATTTCAACAGAAGCCCAGACCACATTTTCTATCAACGGACAACTTTGGGGCTGGTGAACAACTTTCCTATGATTTTTGGTGGAACAAAACATTGTTTTAAAAGCCCGCAGAAATAAAGAACTGTATCAATAAAATAGATGGAAGGGTTTTTTTTTTGCTTGCTTTCCCTAAACCAGGTCAAAGGTCAAGCCTTCCCTTCTCTTCCCAGTTTGGGCCTCCACTCTCTCTGCTCCATCCCTGTTTCCTCATCTGTGAGAACAAATTGACCCACAGCTCCCTGGGCTCTCATGACAATCCATGAGATTATGTCGGAGGCAACCGGCTACTATGTGGGGTGCCTGAAGAAAGGCCTGGGGGAATCTTGGGCTCTGATTATCACTGCTGCAGGGTCATAAATGCCTCCTGCCCAAATACTTATTGTCCATAAAAGTTTTAGTGAATGATGCTGTCTCCTAGGCAGCTCTAATCCCTGTAAAGAAAACAGTTCCTCCTGCCGGGAATTAATAAGTTCTTAGCCACGCTGAAATATCTTCTCGGCTGGGTTATTGTACTTACATAATGAAGTTACTTTGATTATAACCATTAATCAGGTCTGTGTTTCTGAGCTAGAGTGGGTCGTACTTGGCGCTGGGCTTTAGCAAGGACAATATCCCCACTTCCCTGGCAGGGGTGCCAGGCTGGCTGACATGATTAAACCTGTCAGGGCAATGGCACAGAACGCTTAGACTTCATATCAGATTCACTCTGAAGTTGCTTCTTGTCCACTATTGGAAGAAATTTGATTTATTTTGCATGACAGGCGTGAATATTAACCAAGAGGTATTAAAACGGTATTCTTTTTCCCCCATTCACAAGGAAGGAGATGCAGCAAGCCATTTCTTCTTATAATTTGTTTTTTTTCTTCTTTCCTGTCTGGCTATGTACATCGGATACTCTGTTTTTGCCTCCTAGAAAAGCTCATTAACAACTAGAGGAAAATAAGATACTAGTAAACGTACCGGCACTTCCTGCTGAAGTGACAGTAAATAAAAAAGAGTGGGAGACTTGTCAAGCAAGGTGGTGTGGTGGCTTTTATGCAAAACGAGATCAGAAAAAGGTCAGGGGTTGAGCTTTGGTCAGTCTCCTAGACAATGGCCCTCCTGGAATTCGCACTCTGTGGGCACTCCCTCCCACATCCTCCAGAGTCACCAGACCATGTAACCAGTAGGATATGACTGAAGTAATGGCTCACCACTCCAAGATCAGATCACAGGATGCCCGTGACCTCTATCTTAGGCGCGGCCTTCCATCACTGGCTGCAGAGAAGCCTGCTGCACTACTGCAGAGACAGAGAGAGAGAGAGAGAGAGAGAGAGAGAGAGAGAGAGAGAGAGAGAGAGAGAGAGAGAGAGGATGTCAGGTGGCCACTGACCCTCCTACAACTTGGATATGGATTTTTTTTCTCCTCCCTCAGCTCCTTCTCTCCTCATCAAGTATTCTGATACAGTTTTCGGAAAGCAAGCAGTTTCCATGGAAACAGAGCCAGCAGTTTCCAGGTGGTTCGGGGATGGACACAGTGAATCAATGGGGCACCAGGCGCTGTGATCTGGCTTTTGAGCAGGCGCCATCACAAGCAGATGCCGTCCCCCATGGAGAAACACAGAAGAACCATCATCCTCATTAAGAATACTGGCCGGTAACCTATACCACAGCAGAACACAGGCAGCCTTCCTCTCTGGTGTCCTAGGTGCTTCTACCCCCTCCCCAGCTACACACTCTTGTCAAGGAAGGGACAATCCCTAAGTCTTCTGTTCTTCCTGCCTTTGAGTTGACGTACTTCATGGAATTTTTAAGTTTCAGAAAGGCCTTCCCCTTTTAAGGCTCCTCTGTCCACATTTGGGCTCTCACTGTGTCAGCATCCCGAATGTCCTCTTCATTTAGCCATTAACTAATGTTCCCGTTCGGTCGCACGGGGGGGCTGGTGTGTCTGTATGTGACGTGATGGCCGTCTGTGTGTCTCGCTATCTACTGAGTTCCTTTGCCAACTGACTACACCAGCATCCGCAACAGCGATGGCTGATGTCTGAGCTCACATTTTTTTTACAAGCGTTTAGTCTTCATAGTGAGTCTAGGAAGTAGGCACCGATGTTCCTGCAATCTCATGATTCAGGAAGTGAAGCACAGTCAGGCCCACTCTTCCAGATCCTAGAGGCAGTTAGTTAAGCGCCAGGGGGGAGAACCGTAATCCACGGAGCTGGTGCTTTTCCCCCCTGTGTGTGAATCCATGAACAACTCAGTGTAGCCTTGCCGGTTTCTGAACTGTGTATAAAACAGCACCACACTCCTGTGTTCTATCCCTTGCTTTTTTTAATTTTGTGTTACGTGTGTGTGTGTAGTAATGTATATACATACATTAATAGATGGTGCCCAGTGGTTTTTTTTTCTATTGTTGTCGATTTCTCTGTATAAGGTGAGTATTCTACAGTTTATCTGGGGATTTTCAGTTTAGGAATTTTTTTTAGGGGCAGTGGTGTTTGTGTGCATGTGTATGCAATGGTCACATTTGATGTAGGTACATCTCTCTGTATGTGTACATGTGTCACGTGTCATTTACATGGGGTGCTTGGAGCCCAACTATAGTCTTCAGGCCTGCATAGGGAGCACTTCACCTACTGAGTGATACCCCTACCCCAGTTTTCAGACCAATGCCAACACTGACTGCTGTTGTGGGCAAAACAGAGTTTTTTATTCACGAGTTACCCTAGGGTAGTTAGAGAGGACTTCCAGTCGTGGTCTGTGAACATCTTCAAGTTTATTTACCAGACTTTACAGCTTTTGAAGACAGCTGTGCAAACTTTTAGCTCTTCAGGCGTGTGTGCTGTACATTTGTTTAAGAACTCTGGTCTCAAGGAGCGTCTCTGAACTGTAGCACTCAACACTGCCTGGGAACTCTCTAGAAATGTGAATTCCATATGCCCCACCCCCAAGATATTGAAAGAAATCCTCTGCTGTTACTGTACTTGCTGAAGCAGGACAGACACCCCCTAGGCCTATTCTCCCCTCCATCACAGAGGCCAGAGCCTAGTTCTGACCAGCATGGGAGCTGAATGCAAGCTCTTTCAGGCTCACAGGCCTGGGTGATGCCCAGATCCCTCTCCTCCCCATCTGTCATGTGAACACAACGCCAATGCCTCCCTCTACCCAGAAACCAGTGGAATCCCTGAGTCTGGAACGTGCTTGATCTTAGTCGTTCTTCCGGCTAAGATTTAAGTCCCCAGTTGCTTTCTCCAAACCCGTTAAGCGCTGTCCTACAACAAACAAGCTTCAAATGAGTATGTACAGAAGCGCAGGCCCTAAGGAAAAACAAAAAGCCATGGGAAGGTGGTACGTAGCCTTGGAGATACGGTGCGGGTTTGAAACTGTAGTGTAACTTGCAAGTGCGTATGCCTGTCTGTGTATGAGCACACGTGTTAGGGTAAACCTGCATGAAGAGGTCGGAGGTTGACCTCAGGTTATCTTCCTCAATTAGTCTCTATTTTATGATAATTGCGCTCTTGACCTCCGGCACAACCACATGGAGCTGGGAGCACAAGCCACGGGCCAGATCTCACACACACCCAGATGCGTGCACACGCATGTGGACACATGGTGCACTCAGAAAAGAAGAGCTTGTGAGCTGGCACACAGTCAGGCAGCTGCCGGCAGGGCCATGCTCCCACACATATGTGCGCAACACGTGCTCCGTGTCAACCCACAGCAATGGTCTCTCTGGAAACAGCTGTCAGAGTCCTCTTGGAAAGCCGGCAGGGTATCACCACATTCTTTTCACTTAAGTTATCATAAAGTCTCCCTCCCACATTTCATGCAAAACAATCAAGACAATGTGCAAGTGTTTTTTTTTTTTTTTTTTTTTTTTGGTTTTTGGTTTTTTCCCCAGCAAGTATTTGTAAGCATACACATGGTTTCCGACTTATTTAGGAGTTCTACAGCTCGGCAAGCTCACCAGGTGTTACAGGTTTCATGAGGGGATCCTTGGCTGAGTGTCTGTGGAGACACCTGGTTAAGTGTGGAGGCAAAGCACAGCTTCAGGGAGGTGCTGGGAGCTCAGCTTGCTCAACCGGAAGTCACTGCCCCTTCCCTTCCCCACGCAAGGTGGTGAGGGAGGAATTCTGCTCAAGAGCTGAAGTCCAGCACTGTGATAGAACCTGTGTGTTGGCTTCTGAATAAATGCCTGGAGGAACATGTGCATGTGTAACACACACACACACACACACACACACACACACACACACACACACACCTCTAAAACCAAGGCTCTTCTTTTGTACTATGTGTAAATCCATGAGCCCAGCTGTGTACATTTGGCATACTCTCAGAGAATCCAGTTGGGTAGTGTCTTTCCAGTACCTCCTGCATGTCAGTTGTTTCCTCCTGAAAGGAAGACAGAGGAGGAGGGGCTTTGTCGGCAAACACTGCTGTTAATGAGGAGGTGTTTTATGACCTGGCATTCTCAGGGGGGTTTTAGGTTCCAGAGGCCTGTGAAGGGACATGTTTAGCTGTCCCTCCCAAGGGAAGTGAGCAGGCACTAATTGAGGTATTGACGGTTCTAAATGAAACCTGCTAGGAAGATCGAGTTCCGACGAAAAGGAGGGAAAATGAGCACCGCTGGGCGGTGCATGCCGGGATCCAGTGGGCTGTGCATGCCGGGCTTTCAACCACCGCTCATTCATGCAACCCAGAGACTGTGGTCTCCCCAGGCACACCTTCTGAAGCAGAGCAGCCAGTGAAGGCCTTGGGGGAGACACAAGAAGCAGCACCCCCCTCTCCTCACTGTTCTTTGTCCTTCCAGATGAAGGGTAACGTGGAAAGATTCCACACAGTCGATCCCCAATATGATCCCAAAATTGCAACCCACATATGTGATCCCAGACACAGAACCCACACACAGAATCCAATCCCGTACATATGATCTAATAATACAATCCACATGCAGGATACCACACATACAATCCCACATCTATGATCCTACACATATAAACCCACACATATGATCCCACACATTGACACACAAGGCAGGGGCAGGAAAACATGAAACAGACCCCAGCATACTTGAGAACACTAGATAATGCTGTCTTCTCATGAAGAAAGCCCACAGCACTACCCTTTTTATTCTCTTTCACTCTCTCTTTGTGTGTGTGTGTGTTTTGTGTGTACATATGCATGCATGTGGAAGCCACAGGACAACCTTGGGTGCTTTTCCTCCCTTGTCTTGGGTTCAGAGAGATAGACCCTGCTTCAATAAATAAATGTGGAGAGTTTGAGGACTGTCAACCACATACCTGCCTATGTGTACACACACACATATTCGAACACCACCAAACACATGAATGTACATGTTTATGCACACACACATGCTCTCTCATAATGATAAAATAAAATTTACAATATATCACATACATGGAAGAGAAAAGCACTCATGTATGGAAAAATAATTTTTAGTCTAAAAATAATGTTTGCTCATCTTGGCTGGGGAGATGACCTGGTGGGTAAAGCACTCTCTATGAATTATGAGGACCTGGGCTTGGTCCCCAGCACCTATGTGATAAAGCTAAGTGGACCATGTACTTGCAACCCCAGTGCTGGGGAAGTAGAGGCAGCTAGTCTAACGGAACTCCTGAGCCCCAGATTCAGTGAGAGAGTCTGTCTCACAGAACAGGTGGAATGGAACTGAGGAACACACTTGACATTGAGCTCTGGCCTTCACATGTATATGAACACGTGTGTACACAAGTATATGAACACGTGTATACACACCAGCACACACCCACACATACACAGAAGAACATTTAAACATATGTGCAAAGTGTATTTATGAATTCTTTCTTCTTAACCCATCTCTTTGTGCACAATCTATATCACCCAAAGATAAAGAAATAACATTGAAATATCTTTTAAAAAAGACTGTATACCACATCATATTCAATTCTATATTATATTTTTTCTGGCTTATCTTAATACTTTATATGAAACACATATCATTTCTGCAAACGGGTAAAAATCCCCAACTATTTGGCTTTTGGGAAAAAAACCAACACAAATAAGCAAACGACAAGCACTCTTGTTTAGTGGCTCATGTATATAATACCCTCCTGAAAGAAGCTCTAAAATAGCTCCTGGAGGAGGCTGGCTGTTCTTCAGCAGTCCTGCACCAAAGTGGAATCAGGCACAAACCCAGCATCAAAGGAGTTGTCGGCAAACACCCCAGAAGATACACAGAACTGAACACGGCATTCCCTGATGCCAGGACGTCTCCCCTGCATTTGCCAATTGGCAGAAGAGTCATCCAGCAGGAAAATGGTCGGAGAAGATCTCGCTTACACGTGAAGGGGGCTTCCAGCACAATTTGTGTGTGCAGAGGAAGATGGCTGCAGGCAGCAACTGCCCACTCCCCACTCTCTCCTCATCCCTCCAGACATCGATCTCAGTCGGCCTGACACCCCAGAGGGTTCTTCGAGAACCACGGCTGACACAGGAAGCATCCTTCTTACAGGAACTAAGAAAAGATCCTTCAACACAAATAGACCCAAGGACTAGGTCTGAGCTATTGTGACTTCGTTTGGGAAGCTTGGAGAACAAAGGAGCTGATGGCTAGATGAAGGGGTGCTATTCTGAGACCTGCAATCACGATTAATTATAGGGGCGGTGAGGTTCTGTGGACAGAGAGGCTGCTTTAGCCAGTTGGACAGTGAGTAGTTTTGCTACCCATCTTCTTCTGTTGCTGGGCGCCTCAGAGTGGGTTGCTATGGTGGGTGAAGTGCACCTGATTCTGCCATGACAACAGCCATGGCAGGAGGTTGCCAGGGAAGCAGAGAAGGGAAGGTTAGGTGGGGAGTGTGGCTCAGCCCAGACCCCTGGAACCACCTAGTGTGATAGGCTCTAGACAGTATGGTCATAAGAAAGCAACCCGTATGAGGAATAGCTTCATGTTTTCTAGACTCTATAGGAACCCCTGCACTTGTAGGGTTTCTGAGCTCCCATACTACCTGTCCTGTCCACCTTCAGCATTGTGGAGTTCATCTATTTGGCTTGGGTCATTCATCTATTGCTTGTTTTGAGGCAGGGTCTAAGTATGCAGCCATGGTTTCCCAGGTGTCGAGATTCTGGGTATGACCCACCTTTCCAGTCTATGGAGTATTGTAATGATCACTTTGAAACCCAGATTACCATTTTTTTCCTTGAATCTTCCCCATTAGTCTTGTCCTTTCAGGTTTCATGCTCATCACCCTAGCTCAAGCCTCAGTCAGCATGTCTGGGCTGGGCTGTGTCCCTCCAGACTCCAAATTCTAGTCCCCAGCCAGGCTCAGTTTCCCGAATCTTCACCATCTTTACCTTCAGCATCTTTCATTGCAATGCACAATGGACCTTGCTACCCACTAGGACTCAGTACTCACGACCTATAATTACAGACGCCTGTTC
The DNA here is from genome assembly GCF_017639785.1 of Mesocricetus auratus. Classification (NCBI taxonomy): domain Eukaryota; kingdom Metazoa; phylum Chordata; class Mammalia; order Rodentia; family Cricetidae; genus Mesocricetus; species Mesocricetus auratus. The sequence goes on along the minus strand of NW_024429192.1, from coordinate 1,330,026 downwards.
ATCCTGTGACAACTCTATCCCAGTGACCAACTTCCCCTCCATCCATCCAGCCACCCGCCTCCACCCTTGGTCACCTCCTGATGGGGGAAGTCCTGTGTATATGTCAATAAAGCACTGTTGGCCAATAGGGAACTAAGATAGGTGGGACTAGGAGTCGAGGAGGACTCTGGGTAGGAGAAACACAGGGAGTCAAGATGTAACCACCATGGGGTAGGAAGCCGGGAAATTTCTCCGGTAAGAGAAATACTTAGATTAACAATTATGGGATAAATACTTAAGACAGAGCTATCCAGTAAGAAACAAGCAAGGCCAACAGCTTCATAATTAATATAGCCTCCTGTGTGTTATTTGGGACTGATGCGGCTCTGGAACCAGGCTGGCGGGAAGGCTTCTCTTTACAACCTCCAGTATTTTTCGCTCTGCTCCATGCAGTATGCTGCAGTCTAGAAGAGATTTCTCCATATCCAGGCGTATCTACCCAACACTATCTGGCCTGTGGAAAATATCTCTGTTTCTGGAGTCTAAATACCAGTGGTCAGCTCCTGGTGGCCAACTTGTATTCTATCTCTCCCATCACCTTTCTATGCCGATGTGTCTTCTCTGGGGTCCTGGACATTTGGTGAGCATATGCAGATCCACCTGTGTTCTCCTGGCATCCATTTCCTTTTAACCGTTCATTTTGAAACACAACCCTCGCAGGAAGTTGCCAAGCTGCCGTGCAGTCCTGCATACATTGCACCCAACTCTCCTTGTGTTATGATATGCATGAATTTGTGACATAATATTAAAGTCAGGAAATTAACATTAAAATATTACCCTTCCAAGCCCCATTTACTTGTGTGTGTGCTGTGTGTACAAATACATATGGTATGTGTGTTTGTGTATATGTCTGCATGTCTGTGTGTATAGTGTTTATATATGTGTATATATATTTGTGTGTTTCTGCATGTGTGTGCATGCATATGAAATTCTATATAACTTCAGTCCATTGCAGTGAAGGTACATAGATACTCCATTTTCCCAGAACTCCCTGTTAGGACCACCTGAATTGTGCTCAACCTCATCCATAACTTGTCCCTGACCTCTTAGAATTGCTTCTTTAATTTCTGAAATACTTTATAAATACAGCATCTTGAGGCTGATTTTTAAAAATATATTTTTATTATTTTATGCGTTTGGGTGTTTTGCATACATAGACATCTGTGCACTATGTGCATATCTGATGCCCCCAGAGGTCAGAAGAAGGCGTTTGGAACTGGTACTACTGAAAGTTGTGAATTGTCATGTGGATGCTGGGAATCGAACCTCAGACCTCTGGGAGAGCAGCCAGTGTTCTTAACTACTGAGGAATCTCTCCAGTCCTGAGGTTGACTTCTTTTTTCTTCTGAGACAGGGTTTCTCTGTAGCTTTGGAGCCTGTCCTGGACCTTGCTCTGTAGAACAGGCTGGCTTCAACTCACAGAGATCCACCTGTCTCTGCCTCCTGAGTGCTGGGATTAAAGGCATGGGCCACCAACGCCCGGCTGAGGTTGAGTTCTTAAAAGCTTTTACAATGTTCTAAAATTCATTCGGTTTACTTTCTGAATAATGCATTTTTCCAGCTTATCAATGGGATCCCATTATATGAAGACTGGAGATTTTTAGACTTGTAGCTTGATAAAAACATTTGATCTTTTTCAAGTTGGGGCTTATGGATCAATGTGCCATGAACATTCCTACACAGGGGTCTTTTTGAGGACACAAGTTTTCAGATCTCTGGGATAAATGCCTAAGAGTTTAACTGCTAAGTCACACAGTACATGCACATCTCATTTGATAACAAACTGTCCAGTGGTTTCCAGAGAGGCTGGACCACTTGACATTGTTGCCAGCAGGATTTGAGAACCATCCATGGTGTCAATATCTTTGCCAGAATGTGCCATTAGAGTTGGTTTTTATTTTCACTGTTTTCATTAATGCATGGTGAAGTGTTTAATTTTTAATGTGTACACCTGTCTATTTATATACTAATGTGTGAGTCCTAATCTCAAAGGTAGCAATGCTTTCTCTCTCTCTCTCTGTGTGTGTGTGTGTGTGTGTGTTGATCTCTCTCTCTTGTGGGAGACAGAAATTATAGAAATTCTTTTGCAAAAGAGGGAGAACATTCAAGACAGAGAGCAAACCATCAGTCTACCATGTATGGAACCTTCTGGCTGCTAAGAGCAGCTTCCTGTAATTGGATCAAGGCAAACCTGGGCACGGAGGTAAAATTGTGGTCCTTTGAACAGTATATAGTGATAGTCGACTTAGGAGCTACGTCAGAGTCAGACATCCTGCTTTTTTATGTACATTGATCAAAGCTTGCAGCATGTACGTACATGGGTTTTTAGTTTCCACCGGGATCTTTGTATTTAGCTTTTGATAGTTCATGTTATTTCATCTTTGCTGGTTACATTATTGAACCCTTTCGTGGTGACCTGTTTATCTTTCTGTTGGCTAATCTGCTACAAGTTGAGCCAAGTCCTCCGACATCCTGTATTTAAGCAAACTTCCTGGTTGTTTTGTAAGTAGACTTTAAACATTTAAAATTTTTTATTTTAGGTGGTGATATTTCATGCAGGCCAAAATAAATTGAAATATTGCTTCTCCCCACTCTACGGAGTGTGTAACTCACACAGGTGCCCACTGAGACCCTTTGTGGTATATTTTTTCTAGCATTTCTTTACACCCATGAGCAAGGACATGGAGGTAACACTGATAGTTGGCTTTCAAGGCCTCTTGCTGTGGGTTATTGTCAGCCCACTTGGCTAAAGTGGAACCGATGTCCTGGGTTGGGTACAAATGCTTTCCCTGTATTGAAATCCTGCTGTACTTGCAAGAAAGATGGTGCTGTGTGCCTTTGTGTGTGTGGCTTTCACAAGAACTTTTTCTCCACACCTCAAAGGAGGAGGCTTTCTTTGCCAAGGCCGAACACGTCAAATGTGGCAGGTGCTCATAGTTCAAAGGGGAAGGCTCCATGCTTTTAAGTCTTCCAACACCAGAGACTCTTAAGTTCTGTACCAAAGGTGTAGAGTAGAGGGGGAGGGGCAGCATCACCCCCTCTGCCTGGGGTAGGCATGGAGCAATGTACATCTTACTGAGACTTACTGAAATAGTTCTCTCTCTCTCTCTCTCTCTCTGTCTATCTATCTCTCTCTGTCTCTCTGTCTATATATATACTTCCCTCCCCTCCCTCCACACACTTTCTTCCTACACTGCAATCCCACCATCACTTGGTTTGGATAGAGCCACAGAGCTCCAGGTATGCAGAGGCTGTATTGGGTCTCCTCAGATGACAAGGTCTTCAGTTCCCTCATGCTAACCTGTTCCTAGAAGATTCAGATCTCAGAGCGTTTGAACCTTAAGTTGATGCCTCGTGTCACTGCCGAGGCTTCCTGCGTCCCTGTAGCAGGGACATCAGCAGAATACAGAGACCCCAAGAGCCCACAAGCCGATCAACAGCTTGGCTTGTTGTGGTAATGACTGGGATCACTATGTATTCCTAGTCACAGAATGAACACAGCCTCATTTTTGTGTGTGTGTGTTTACATATTGACTACTGTTTCACACATTCATAATTCATTAGGAAATCTTTCAAACATATCAGAAGAGAGACTAGTGAACCCTGTGTGCCCTGATAAGCATATCTAGTATCGTACGACTGAAGGCATTGCTCACCTCTGCTACCTTAACCCTAGGATTGCACTGTAATATCAGGGCTATGAGGGCTGGACAGTGCAGGGAGAAGCCTCACATAATAATGAAGGTCATCCATGCTATCCAGGTCATGATGTGTACTCACGATGGACTGGCCGTGGCTGGGTATGTGACGACGATGGGGCATTCCTTCAGAATGTGGTGTGTATGCGCACATGAGTGAGCATGCATGTATGTGAATGTGTGTTTATGTGTATGCTCATGTGTGTGAGTGTGTGCTTGCACATGAGTGAGTATGTGTGTGAATTGTGTGTGTGTGTATATGCTCCTGTGTGAGCATGCTTGCATGTATGTGTGTGTCTGTATGTTTACGTATGTGAGTACAGGTGTGCACATGTCACGGCATGTATGTGTGGTAGATGTCATGCCTCACCTTCCATCTTGTTTGATACAGGAACCCATATTAACTCCGTGAATGAGCCGAATTGTAAGTGTCACAGATATACCTACATCCTAACCCCCAGAGCCTGTGATCTGATGCTCCCAGTCGTAAAAAAGCAACATCTGTGTTAAATACTCTACAAGGTGATTGCGTTTGTGGAGAGTTGGAATGTTACATATCCAGAACCGACTATCTTGGAACATCTCTAGCCTCCCTTAGGGTAACTGACTGCCCATCTCTGAGTCTGACATAACGTCCTGTGACAATAAGGTGACACCTTTGCAGATGCATAAACAGACCGTTGCCTCCCACCATACCGAAGTAAAGGGTGTCACCACACAGCCTCTAACATCCACAACAGAGATTTCTTCACTTCTCTGCAACCCCCTGCCTTCTGTTCCCACCAATATATTTTTTTAAAAAGTGTTTTGAAGGCCTGAAGAGGTGGCTCAGCAGGTGGGCGCGTGCACTGTTCTCGCAGACCCTCCAGCTTCAGTTCCCAGCACCCATGCTGGATGCCTCTGACTGTAACTGCAGCTCCATTGAATCCATGCTCTTTTCTGGTCTTTGGGGTGCTACATTCACACACACTCACACACACACACAAACACACACACATAACTGCACATCTGCCACACACACATACATAAAAATAATACAAACCTCTAAAACTGCTTTGATCATGACTCTTTTGTTGTGTTAATAAATCATTTTATCATAGAATATGTTATTTGGGGCAACTTAATTCTGTGTTCACCTTGGCTACTTATCGTTGACTCTAAAATAAACTACCATATATTCTCTTTGTGATGAGATCGCATTTATAACAAACATAAGAGAGCTGAGGGGTTTAAGAGCGCTGGCTATCCTTCCAAAAAACAAAACAAAACAAAGCAAAAAAAAAAAAACCACTACCACCAACCCAAAAAAGCCCTAGGATTCAATTGACAGTATCCACATTACAGCTCACAACTGTCTGTAACTCCATTTCCAGAGGATGCGACACCCTCTTCTGGATTCTGTGGGCACCAGGCACACATCTGTTATACAGACACACATGCAGACAAAACAACCATATACATAAAAAAATAACAAACCCTTAAATGGATGAGCAATGAAGACAAGGATGTCTAATGGACTCATCCTGACTTTGTGTGAGTCCCAAACCTAACAAAGGATGTCCTTACAACAAATGTACTGCACATTGTCTCTTGTTTGTGTCCCATCATTTCCAGGGAGCATTTCCTTCACCCCAGAAGCGTGAGCTTAAGGCATGTGTCAGCTGACTGTGCTGGCAATAAGGGGAAGGGACTGCCCTTTTCAGGGGATAACTCCCTACTCCTTCACTCCCTGTGCATTCATGGAGCTGGTGTCAGGCACGAGGCTTAGTGCTGAAGAGAAATGGCTTTGCTGGTGGCTCTTAGTTACCAAGGCATATGGGAGGTCATTTCCACTACCAACTCCTTTCCTATTTGCACACATGTGAGCATCTGTAGAAAGGGAACTGGTGATCTCAGGAAATCTTCATTGCATCTGCCGTACCTTCACCAGGATTCTATGCAGATGGAAACTCAGGAAGCCACTGTAGATTATTTTAGAAGCTAGGAAATAACACTCAGATGCTGGCTCAGAGATGGGAGAGAAGTCAGGGTGTGCACCCTGAGGCAGATCCTCACAGGCCTCCCTGTCACTGAGGAAAACCCTAAATAAACCCCAGGTTAGCTTGCTCCATTTGTCCTCAGTCATTATTTTGTAGACCACATAGTTAGGCGAGGCATTTCCAGTCTGCCTGTAGCTCTGACGTGGGTGTGGCCTCTTCTGAGTGGGTTATGAAGATAGCGGTTGCCTAAGTGATGTTCCAGGGTCTCTTGAGCTGCTTCTGCAAAGAACACCAAGTCTCCCCATGAGCTTGAAGATATGCAGTAGACTGACTGACACAAGGTGATGGGGCATTCATTCTTCATATTATGTCTCTCTTCTTTGTAGCCTGGACCTTGGTGCTAAGGTTGACAACCAGCTGCTGTGACCCGAAACACCAGCCCATGAAGGGAACAAATATGAGCGGTGCCTTATTTCCTGGAATATCTCTACCCATTTCGAGGAAAAAAAAACTGTGGATATTTCTACCCTCTCCTAGTCTCTCTGCTTCACAGGTTGGTGGTTCCTCAGTGGGAAGGAACTGGAGAGCTGGCCCTTAGGGTTCTCTCATTTTCTGTCATTTGATGTTTGCTATGCTTAATCAAGAAGGACCAGGACTGGAGCCCCTTTTTCAGTTATACTCACTGTCATGGCTTCTGCCTTTGGGACCTTTCAAACGCATTTTCTGAACAAGGGGGCCAGCTTTTAGAAGGACAGGACTCTGGTGACCTCACTCTTTCAGTATCTTTTACTCTTTCCTGGTATCCCAGGAGCCTCCTCCCAGGTCCTGGACACCTGCCGTAGTACTGTTAGTCATTGTCACCATGGACTTCCACTCCTAGGCAGATAATAACGAGCTAGACCATGGCAACCAGTCAGAAAGGGAGGCATCTCTTATTCTTTTTCTGGGGAGCTCAAGTGGCTCACACCCAGCCCAACCTGATGGGAAATAAAATACTGTCTTCTGTGTAGCCTGTCACATGTGCCAACCTTCCTGGCCACCACAGGAAGAGAATAAAAAGCTCTCAGAGGATGGGGGCCTTTATTCTAAGATACAAGTGCTTCAAAAGCTCACAGGTAGATCACAGTGTGGTGAACATAGATAACATATAACATAAAGAGCTTGTCTGCTATGTTTCCAGGTTTTATAAGGAAGATTTTATGCTGTTAGCATTTAAATCAGGGAGCCTGTGCTTGGCTAAACAAGTAGACCCAATGTGTAAATAAACAAGTGACATTTATCTAAATGGTTTACTGGAAAGGGAAAAATGGCCCCTCTCTCCTTTGTGTAAAACTGTGATGTTTATACCCAAGGCTCTCAAGATAGTTTTAGTCATAAAAGTACACTCATGACAATATCCGCGCTGTAGAATACTTAACGAGCAGCTCAACACAGCACACGTAGCTATTTCTTTTGGCCTCTAACCCAAAATTTGATCCATTTTTGATGAAACTGATATGAAAACAGTTGTATCTGGAAAGAGTTAACAAAGTGTCTGCAAGAAAGGTATGCCTGTTGCGGGTCCTGCTTGAAACCAGAGAATTTGTTACATCTGATGTCCATAAAAGCCTGCTATTCATCCACAACCAATAGCAAAGCCAGTGAGTCACAAACATGGAAGTGTTGACACACTGTTAGAGATTTGTACCATCCCTTGAATAGCTAATTCAGTGGAAAATGGATTTTGCACCTGGAAGACTATAGTCACCTTGGCTGGGAATTTAGAATGGCCACTTGATTTCTCACCTGAACTGTCACCCCATGAGCATGTAATGGCACAAACAAGACCTTTACAGGACAAAATGCCAAGTGTCCTTTTGAAGCTGACAATTCTGTGTCCCTCCCTTATTTTTCAGGTAAAAAAAAACAATAAAGTGGAAAATGAACAATCAAATGGAGCAAAGAATCCTGTTCTCGTGCCAAACTTGGTGGATAGACTGCTCTTTCCTGACTCTGAAACACAGCATGGCTTCCTAAAGAAAGAGAATCTAACCTGCTTCTCCAATGTGATAGGGCAGAGAGTTATAGTTCAAGACTGTCTTGTATCCAACCTCTCAGGAGACATTTATTTCTTATCATCTTTATTACATTTCTTGAGACTGTTTTTGCTGATTATGAACAAAGTCAAGCTTGATTTAAAAAATCTTAGAAAGTATAGTTGGTGGTGCAGTTTATATATGGGGGTCAGTATTTATTAAGCTCTAGGCTCCATTGTCTAGCTGCAAAATGATTGGATGGATGGATATTGGATGGGTAGATGGATGGATGGATGGATGGATGAATGATGGATGGGTGGGTGGGTTGGTTGGTGTGTGGATGGATTGGTGAATAAATAGATGGATGATTGGTGGATGGTTATGTAAATGGATGGATGCATAGATGGATGATGGATGGATGGATGGATGATGGGTGGGTGGTGGGTGGATGGATGATGGAGGGATGGATGATGGATGGATGGTTGAATTAGTGCCCAGAACTACAAAGAAGCACTCCAGAGAGAAACAGTTACTTGTCATAGTCAGTACCTTTTCATGTTGAGCATTTGTTTTCTTTACCTTGTCTTAATGATGTTATTTCTCTTTGAAATCCCACTTTAAATGACTTATCCTTATATCCATACCTCTCTCACCCCTCATACAAGAAGCTTCTATTTCCAGTAAATGGTCATTCATACATACAATGACCCACACCTGGCCGAGTGTTCATTCATAAAGGGAACATATGTACTGCAACCCTCCTCATAAAGTCAAGGGATCATTGTAGAAGATGAAGAAGAAAGAGTGGATGACCACAAGGAGGCACTTTCTGTTCGACAGCATACGAAATCACAGGGGTTATGCAGAAGACCAGTGAAAGCTCCAATTAGACCAAAGTCTGGCATGGAAAGGCACCCAGCCTCACCCCAACCCAATAGCAACTGGCAACTGATGGGTGTTAGGAGAGGGAAAGACAGTTTTCTCTTTGAGAAGGAGGCCTCTGATAAGTTAGCAATACTCCAGTCTACACATCCAAGAATATCTGGACAGCACAAAATAGGTCCTGAAGGATTTACAAAAACATGACGTAAAATTGGGTGAATAGAGAAAGGAAAACAGGAATAGATCTGGGGGTGACTATGATCAAAACATGCATAAAACACTCAAAGACATAACACAAATAAATAATGGAGTTTTACAAATTGTCTTCCGTGTATATTAAGAGCTGGTTTCCCAATCATGTTCTTGCCCTCCGCTTGTTTATATGGCCTCTCCTCCCTCTCTTCAACTGAACTCCAGGAGCTCAGTCTGGAGCTTGGCTGTGGCGTTTTGGATCCCAATCCCCACGGTGGGATACCTTGTTCAGCCTTGATGCAGTGGGGAGGGGCTTGTTCCTGCCTCAACTTGGTATGCCAGACTTGGTTGACTCCCAAGGAAGGCCTTACCCCCTCTGAGGAGTGGATTGGGTGGGAAGAGGGAATGTGAGGAGTGGGAGAAGGAGGGGAGGGGGAAACTGGAGTTGGTATGTAACATGAAAAAATTTAATAATAAAAGATAAAATGTTTAAAACAAGAGATTGTTTCAGCTATTCCTTAATAGTACTATAAACTTTTGAATCAGAAGCATAAATACTCAGATGGTCACTCACTCAGATGTTCAAGTACCATTATGAAGTGATTTGTGGTTGCTAGATGCTTAAGTCCCTATGCAACACCTCTTTTCTTCTTTGCTATAGATAATCAGGATGATGCGTTGGCTCCACAGTGGTGGGCATTTTATGACTATTTTACATCTTTTCAAATTGCCTTAGAGAAAATTTGCCATCGAATATCACAGAAGAATGAAAGTCTTTGTTCCTGTCTGTCAACATTCTTATTATACTTTTTTGTGGGGGGTGGTGTCTTTTATATACATATTTATTACTAATGTCAGTACTCCATAAGATGTGGCATTCCTCTCATACAGCATTATATTTCAGAGGCAATGTGTCATTCTAAAATTAATACTAGTGCCAATGATTACATTCTACCATATGCTTAATTTTCATACACTCCAAATACTACTTATTGAATGTGCTCAACACTGTTCACATAGAAATACTCTTTCCTTTGGTAAAAGATACTAAATAGTTGCAGGCAAATTGAGCTTAAGAAAAACACTCTGAAAGCTAAAAATAAAAAAAAAATGGAATCCTGAAATCCAAGATACTGATGGTAAATGTTCTCCAACAGCTGTAAACAGTTTATAAAAAAAAGAGCACTTGCTGACTTAGATTCCCTCCCTCCTCTTCCCTCACTTTTCCAGTCTCCCTTTGTCTATGCTATGCCATTAGCTATTAAACATACCCTTCTTCCTGTTTCTATGGTATGGAGTTCAGGGCAAAGGTATTGGGAAGACGTGGACCACACACAGATATACTGGGCGCAGCTGACGTCTGCATGCGAATAGTTGCTTCAAACCAGCTTTACACCACTATTCCCAAACAGCTGAATCAAGAATTAGAAGGTTCATCAAGGCAGTGGCGGGGCATGCCTTTAATTCTAGCATGTGGATCTCTGAGAGTTCAAGGCCAGCCTGGTCTACAGAGTGAGTTCAGGGACAGCAGGCTACACAGAGAAACCCAGTCTTGAAAACAAACAAAAACACAACTAGAAGGCTCAGGAAAGCAAATAGACAAGTTGGAGTCAATAGATGGAATATACAATTAAGATAGTGTATACAACTGAATTGTGTATTTACCTGGAGGTGCACAGTGACTGTGTGAATGGCAATTGCCACACACGTGCCCTCGTAGTTGACCACTTGGTCCCTGTTCGCCCTGTTTAGAGGAGCTGTGAAACCTTTGGGTTATAGGTTGCATCTAGGAGTGGACCACTTGTGATGGATCTCCGTGGATATACTTGCTTAAGTCCTATAATGAATTACACCTGGGGCCCCGGCTGCCATACTTTCCTCTCTAAAATGGACAGAAAATTCTGAAACCATGAGGTTAATAAGTCCTTCCTTAAGTTCTTCTGTCAGAAGTCCTGTCATAGTGATGGAAAACTGTAACTAAACGGAAAACTTGCACTGATAAGTGGGGGCGTTGCTAAGACAACATCAGACCATGTGGGCCTGAGACCTTTGGGATTGGTTTGCCGGAGGAATTCGGATGAGTTCACAGATGCGGATGAGAGAAACCCTCACGTGTTGTAAGATGTATCTAATGGCACATTCTGTCGGAAATCTGGAAGCCCAGATTTGTGATGTGAATGTTCAAAGCCATGAGGTTTCAGATGGGAAAAAAAGACACTGTTGGAAATTGGGGGGCAGTTTCTCATATAAAATAATTAGAATTATCCTAAATCAGCTCCTGTCAGGCAAGCTCTGTAGAGCATTTTTTAGAAGATCTGTTAAACTTAAGCTATTTTCAGACTATCACTAAGACACAATTCTCCTTTATAGGAACAGGGCAGAAGTAAGACATGCCCAGGGCCTAGTATGAACCAGAGTAGCTCCCAGAGGTATCAGCTGTAGTGTATGTAACTGCCAGCAGGCTTGAGAGCACAACACAGTCATGTGCTGCATAGCAGATTTACCTTTTACTCATATAGAAAAAAAGGTTTATGGACAACGAGTTACAAGCTGCTTGGTGTTGGCATGGACCCACTGTTTCCCAGAGTTGGTGAGTATGGCTCCCAGAGCTTTTGGTAAATGCACCTCCACCATATTGGAAAGAGAAATGAGGAGAAACCAACAGCCAAAGTGGCTGTTCTGGTCCTAGCTACACCCACTTAGCAGTTTGCAGCAGTAATCAAAAATGATTACTGCAATAAAGACAGATTCAGATAAAAGAAACCTCTGAGTGGGTCACAGTATGTTTTAAAAAATGTACATAGGCTTAGAAGAGAAAGAAAATGGGTATAAACAGTTATAGAAAGAAATGGATTAATTTAAGTTGTGAGAGCTAGGTAACAAAAGCCTGAGCTATTGGCCAAATATTTATAATCAATATAAGCCTCCAAGTGGTTATTTGGGAACTGGTGGGCAGGAAAGAAACTTCCAGCTACACCATGCTTACCCTTGAAACAAATGACAAGGCTGGAGAGATAACATAGCAAGCAATAGCACTTGTTGCTCTTGCAGGGGACACAAGCTTGGTTGCCAACACCCATACCAGGCAGCTTGCAGCTACCTGCAGCTTCAGCTTCAGGGGTTCAATGTCTCTGGCCTCAATGGACAGCTGCATACACAAGCATATACCCCTACACAAACACACATACACATAAATAAAAATAACAAAAAACTGGGCTGTGGTTGTGCATGACTTTAATCCCAGCACTGGGGAGGCAGAGACAGGAGGATCTCAGTGAGTTCAAGGCCAGCCTGCTTTACAAAGCGAGCTTCAGGACAGCCAGGACTGTTACACAGAGACACCCTGTCTCGAAACCCAAAATCAATCCACCAACCAACCAACCAATCAACCAACCAATCAATCAATCAATCAATCAATCAAAGGGATGTGCCAACTTCACCTAAGCATGCCCTTGATGACAGAGGTGACTATGTTTTATTCTGTCGTCATCCTTGAGGATAAAAGTCAACAAAGGAAAACACAAAGATGCCTGTGTTGGATACAAAAGAAAGCCCCATGGGAGACAAAGCTGTAGCCAGTCACCCCTGTTCCTCATGGAACACATTTCCAAATGAAGAAGATGTGACAAACTGTATTTGGGGGGGGGAGAAGTATTCCACAAAAATGGAGACGTGATGTTGCCGCTTCAGAGAAAACAACGGATTGTCCTTGTCACCAGTGATAAGCGAAAGATTGGAAGCTACTGTCAGATTTAGGAAAACACACTTCTTTACCATATGCTTAACATGCTTTCCTGGTATTTAGATCCTTCTGGATGTCTCTAATGGTAGTGCGAAAAATATGATTTAGGAAAATAGTGTATAAGGGGATGATGTCAGGGTTTGAAACAGTCACAGAACTAAATGAATCACTGTTTTCCAAAACTGAATGCATGTTTCGAAACCACACATGTGTGAAAAATCCATTCACAATGAAGGACAAAATGTATCATTCAGTTTTAAGTGCAATCAGTATTAAGTTTTAATACAGTCAGGAATGGATATGTTATTGGTACTGTTTCTCTGTCTCATGTATCAACTAATTTTTAACAAACTACCCTTTGTCATATTGTGGTACAGTTACAGAGGTGCAGGGTGTTGTTTGGGAATGTGATTATTCTGACCTTAGCCAATCACACCCAGGTGTAAGCTGCAAGCTGCATTTTTGTTTGTATGGTACATGTGTGGATATTCCAAGTGTGGAGGACAGCCTTGGGATTGGCCCTCACCTTCTACTCTGTTAGAAACAAAGTTTCTTTTTTGTTTCACTGTATATATACAAGCCTGGCTGATCTTCCCTCAAACCTCAAGGGATTCTCCTGTCTCAGTCTCCCGTCTCTCTGAAGAAGTGTTAGGATTACAGTTACGTTCTTCTATGCCCAGGCTGAGGTGGGTTCTGGGGGTCCAGGCCCTTACATTTGCAAACTGAGTGCTCTAATCATTGAGCCATCTCCTCAGCCACATTCTCCAGCCCTCTCTCCCAGTGTGAGGTCTCTTGGCATTTCCGGGTGGTGGTTTTCTTGTTTGTTTTGTTTTCTGTGTGACTTGTTCTCTCATTCACTTCTTTGGTGGTTCTGAGAGAAGCTGTTGGAGCTCAAGTGTTCTAGGGTCTTTAAAGGGTGGAGGAGGCCTTTATGCTCCACAATTGGAGCAACTAGGACTCAGACCACGACATCCTGAAGGGAATGACAAGGGTCCCAAGCCTATTTATATATTTATTTTCTTCATAAATCTTGTTGGGATGCTCAGAAAGCTCCTGCTAGTCAGATGACTAGAGAACTTGAGGAGAATATCAAACATATGTAATTTATAAATGTGGCTTAATACAAGATGAACAAAGTTAAGATAAAAACATGAGCTGTTTGATAAATGGGAGTGAATGTTTATCAAAATCCCATTAAAGTATTCATTCTGAGTTGCTAGATTCCTAGATGGAATAATAAGGTTTGTGTGGCCGGGCGGTGGTGGCGCACGCCTTTAATCCCAGCACTCAGGAGGTAGAGGCAGGCGGATCTCTGTGAGTTCGAGGCCAGGCTGGACCAATAGCCTCCAAAACAATACAGAGAAACCCTGTCTCGTAAAACCAAAACAAAAACAAAATAATAAGGCTTGTGTGATGGACTAAAAGTTAGGTGAAAGGGAGACTTATAATAAATGGTCACATTAATTTTTTACTCCAAAGTAATACTTTAAATGTTTTTCCTCCACTAAGAAGAATGGGAGGTCTCCAAAATCCTTAAATGGTATACTTCAGTTTGAGAAGGAAATACAATCCAACATTCTGAGACAATCATGAATGATTCTGCCAGTGTTTCTTGGACTTGAGAGAAACACACACATAGTGCAATTTTGCACAAGTGTGGAAAACACTGTGTTCTGCTATCCCGGCAATGATGGGCATTTCTATCCCTCTGTTCCTATAAACCGTAGAAAGCCTAATACATGCTAATTCATATCTCCCTGTGTACCTGCATGCATCCTGGCATGCACCCACATGCATGCACACTTACATGGATAATGGGGACTAATTCTAGGTAAATGTAAAGCAGCTTAGGGGAAAAAGTTTTTTTTTAATTTTTCATCTTAAAATTCTAGGTTGTACACTGTGATAGTTTGAAAGAAAATGGCCCTCAAAGGGAGTGGCACTATTAGGAGGTGTGGCCTTGTTGGAGTAGGTGTGGCCTTCTTGGAAGAAGTGTGCCACTGTGGGGGTGGGCTTTGAGGTCTCCTTTGCTCAAGCTAAACCCAGTGAGACAGATCACTTCCCGTTTCCTGCAGGTCAAGATGTGGGACTCTCAGCTCCTGCTCCAGCACCGTGTCTTGCCTGCACAATGCCTTGTGACACCAGGATGATAATGGACTAAACCTCTGAAACTGCAAGCCACCTCAAATGAATGCTTTTCTTTATAAAAGTTGCTGTGGCCGTGGTGTCTCTTGACAATAGCTGAAACCTCAACTAATAAGACACATACCATCATTGTGAGGGAGTTAAGACAAGAGAATTCAAGCAGATAAGTGACCATTCACAGTCAAAAAAGCAAAGAGTCGAATGCATGCACACTTAGCACTCAGAGAGCTTCCTCTATATTTATACAAATCAGGGTTCAAAGCTAGGGAATATTGTCAATCTATTTCCTGGCTGGGTATTTCCATATCGGTTAAGGCCATCAAGACCATACACTACAGACATGCCCACAGGCCAACCTGATCTAGACAACCCTTCATTGGATTGGCTAGTGTTTTTTTTTTTTTTTTTTTTGTCAACTTGACACAAATCAGAGTCATCCCAGAAGACGGAACCTCAGTTTAGGAACTGTATCATATTGGCCCAAGGACTTTGTTGATTGGTTGTTTATTGATGTGGGTGAACCCAGCTTTTCGTGGGTGGTACCATTCTTGTGGAGTTAGTTCTGGGTGGTAGTACAAGAAAGCACACAGAAGGAGAAAGCCTTCACAAACAGCATTCCTCCATGGCCTCTACACCAGTTCCTGCCTCGAATTCCTGCCCTGACTTCCCTCGGTGACGGAGAACGATATGGGAGTGTGAGCCACACATACTCTTCCCCATATTGCTTTGGTCACGGTACTGGTACTTATCACAGCAGTGGGAAGCCATCTGGGACACCTATAGAGACTCTCTCCCCAGGTTCTACATTATGTCAAGCGGACATTTAAAACTGCACTTCACATGGTATAACACCAGTACACCTTTTGGCATGCCGGAGCCCTCAACTTGGTAAGATGCTTGTAGTTGTGTTGACATCAGTCAGCATTGGCGGGGACCATGTGCTCCCTCGTGCCTCTCTTTTGGCTACCCCTGTGAACCGCAGCACTCCAGTTCTGTCTGCCCCTCAAACCTCCTCTCTCACGTCTTCCCCAGAAGGTACTGCCAAGTGAAGAGTGACACAAAACGACCTCTGCCCTAAGACCACATGCAGATAAGATAGACGCAAACATAACTATGTTTTTTAATTAATTAATTAATTTTTATTACATACATATGTAATATACATCTGCATACTAGGAGGGGGCACCAGACCTCATTATAGATGGTTGTGGGCCATCATTGTGGGTGCTGGGAATTGAAATCAGGACCTCTGGGAGAGCCGCCAGTGCTCTTAACCTCTGAGCTAGCTCTCCTGTCCAACACGTCCACGTTCTTAAAACACTATGTTAGTATAATAATGACTGTCTGGTTATTC
The DNA here is from genome assembly GCF_017639785.1 of Mesocricetus auratus. Classification (NCBI taxonomy): domain Eukaryota; kingdom Metazoa; phylum Chordata; class Mammalia; order Rodentia; family Cricetidae; genus Mesocricetus; species Mesocricetus auratus. Next base: position 1,313,980 of record NW_024429192.1, on the reverse strand, counting down.
ACCTCACCCCTGTTTTTCAGAGTTGCGCTCTTTGAAGGTTTGGCCCTTTGAGTAAAGGCAATATCAAAACACCCCACTCAGGTCATGGATGTTATAAAGAAGGCGGTTCTGATGTTGGCTTCGACTTATAAGCAGTTAATAAGGGAGTGATCAGATGCTCGATCGCATGTGCTTTGGATCTCATAGCTCACACATGTGGTGGATGCTGGAGCTTTGGAGAGGAAGGACAGACAGCAGCTGGGGCTGTAACTCCCACCTCTGCTCCTCTGTGATGCTCTACTGAGATCTGGTTTTCCATCCCTTTTCTTTTGCTTTCCTGTTGTTGCATGGCCCATGTTCCTCTTTGTGCTGCACTTAAATCTCTCCAGTTGACACTTCTCAGAGCCAAAAAAGAAAAAATACAGTTCTGTTTTTCCATGACTTTTGCTTCCACACCCTGAGTGTCTTTCTGGGTTATTTTCTCTGATAGTACAGTGTGAATGAGAGGCATGTTGTGAACCCCAAGTTCTGGTCTAGCCTGAGTTTTAGCTCTTTCTCCAGCCGGTATCTAGAATCAACCAAACTCTCAGTCTCCTACTAACTCTGACCTCTTTGAGGTCAGGGTCTTATAACTTGGCTGTTCTGTACCGATATCTTGTCCATAAAATCACCATCACTGCTCCGTTTGTGTGAGAATGTAATAACAGTAGTGCTAGGAGGATCTCATGGTCCACTAATAGGTCACAAAGATGCCCATGAGAGCAAAGCCTGTGGAGTCTAAAATTAGAATCATTTTGCAACAAAGGTAGTGCCTTACTATGAGACCTCCACCTTCATCCCTACAAGAATTCAGGATATGGATAAGGCCCAGGCCCTGACCAGAGAACAAAGAAAGATGAGACCCAAATCAGTGGCCTCACTTGATGCCCAGTGTTTACTACCCATTTATGCAGGCTCCTACAAAGAACACTAATTCCCTTATGAGATGGAGGAAACACAGGAGAGCAAAGTGTTGCATTTATAAACGCTCGGGTTTATAAACGCTCAGTCATTTATTTTTCTCTCACATTTAGCTTGAAGAATGTTATGTCAAGACCTATAATCAAGGCTACAAGCACTATCGCTTAAGTCTACCCAAAGTTCTTTCTGGGTGCTTTAATCACAGAAAGCCTAGTCAAAGGCAGGGAACAGAATTCAGCCCTCAAGGGCCATGGTGCCTCCTACATGAGAGTCAAAGGCTGTCTTCTATTCAGAGAGATTCTCTGTCCTCCTTGCACCCTCCCACATGTATTATCTGCTGGCGAGTTTGGCCTTGCTCCAGATGACAATGCAACTGCTTTTAATGAAGATGCATCAAGAATGTATTTCTTTTCAGGAAAAAAAATCCATTCATACCAGACTAGAGGCCTTCATCCTTATATGGAGAGCTTGCTTCCACCAACTGTGACAGTCATATGCTTGTTTCACTCACTAGACTAAAGAAGAAGGCTCATTGTTGCAGGGGTGATTTTTCAATTATTCTCAATAAAGGCTGCTTGACTAAAAATGTCAAAAGCCCCATAGCTCCAAGAGATGAAGTTTAGGTCTATCCAAGTTTGAACCCGGTGGTTTGTGATACATTTATGCTGTTCAACGTCCTTTACATGGAGAAACTTTGTCATAGATTGCCCCCTCAGTTCTCAACTTCCTACACATGGACGGCACATCCCTGAATCCTTATCCCTCATCCTTCAACCCTCATCCCCTATCCTTCAACCCTCATCCCTCAACCCTCATCCCCCATCCTTCATCCCTCATCCCTCATCCCTCATCCCTCATCAGAGAAGCTTCGTTGAGCAGAAGATGGCGACTAACACAGTGATCTACAACTGGTTAGTATGCAGAGTAGAAGAGACTGTATGACGGTCAGCTCTAAATGAGACACCTGCACCACACCCACCTCAAGGGATCATTGCAGAGGATGGGCAGAAAGAGTTTGAGAGTCAGCAAGGGTGAGTGTCTGCTGTGAAAATGAATTCGTGGAACATGACAGTGCAGCTGCACACATAAACTTATGGTAGTCGTGACTGCAGTGCTTGAGAATTGCACAAGATGGTCAGCACTATCCCAATGTAGATCAGGGAGAAACTCACTAGGTCCAACCCTTATCTGAGGAGCTATTGGTGACTGATGTCTGCTGGAGCAGGAAGAGTCGGTTTCTTCAGGGATTCAGGTCCGAGAGGAAGCCATGCTCCAGCAGATGGCCCTGCACCCATGCATATTTAGGCATCACCAAGTACTCAGTGGGAAATAAAAGATTGTTTTACAAAGAGAGCAGTAGATGAAGCAGAGAGGGAAAATTAACGAAAGGGTAGGGAGAGAATTAGGGGGCGTGAGAAGTCGAGTGATTTTGATCAAAACACATTGGATCCTTGTTTGAATATTAAATAAAAGTGTAGTTTGTTCTTTTTTTTAAATGAAAGTTGACATCCTGCCCAGTGCATCTCACTTTGGAGTTTGACCAGCAAAAGAATTCTGCAATACTCACTTAGCTCTCTTGTCCCCATTAGGGACAGTCTCTGTACATACTCAGACAAACCAGCTCAGATGTGGCGGTCCAGGTCAGGGAAGTGAGAGCTGAGCCAGCTTATACTCACAGAGCGTCTTTGTAAGCAGTTACACACAGACTTCAGTTGAGAGTTTCAGGGCCAGGGCCGTGGGAGAGCTGGATGCTTCAGGGACATCCAAGCCTGCCAGCAATCAGCGGGGATGGAGGAAGCGTTTGAGTCGTGGAGTCTAGCTGGCAGGTGGGCTGGCCTCGGTGGCCCTCTGCAAGGAAGACTAAGCCATCAGATGCACCAAGTAAGGAAGACTGATCTCTTGTTCCTCCTCTCCAGGAAGGAAGGAAGTTACATGTGGTGTCCAATCAGCAAGGCCACCCAGCCCGCAGCTTCTCTTTCCCACGCCTAGGCCAAACCCAGACAGAAGGTTGGGTATCCCTAATCCAGACAAGTGAACTCCAAATCCTTCTGGTCACAGACACTTGGGGTAAGGGATATTCGACTTTTAATAGCTTTGCATGGTCTTAAATGAAACATGGCTATTCTTCAGTGACACCCACCTGAGGCGGAAGCATAGTCCCTGGGAAGATTAAAAGCCCCTTTTCACGAGCTTCTGGAAGCTTAGCCTTTTCAAGCGATAGCATCCCTTCGCCCTTCTCACCCGAGTCTCTGACAGTGATATCAGCCCCCACACGAGGTGACAGTTCAACTGGCTTCTACTGAGAGGGGAGCCGCGATTTCTCTCTAAAGAACAGTGGATTCCACAATGTGCGGCTCTGTGTCTCATTCACCATCTAATTGTCAGCCTTTTAAACTCTCCCCATGAATGACTTCAGAGACAGGGAACAGTCAGGTGTCAGTGCAGAATCAGGCAATTATGGCGGATTTCTGTGGCTGCTCGCCAGCCCTGTCTGTCTCAAAGGCTTTCAGCAGAGACAACTATGAACCATTTTCAGATGTCAGACCCTAAATTCCCTGGCGCTGAAAGGGTATTTGGTGCTCTCATACAAGAGGAGGAATTACTAAGCTTTCTTTTTTCTTTTTCTTTTTCCAAGTGAGAAGACACAAAGGCAGAATACACTGGAACTAGAATACTGGGCTACATAAATTTCCCAGGAAGAGACAGCGACAAGGACAGGCCAGCTGGCCATGGTATTGCTTTAGAAGTGGGTTTTCCTATGCTCTGAAGATCAGCTTTCTTAAACACAAATTTGTTACAAATTAGTGGCAACAATATAGCAAGAGGCACCTTCTAAGTTTAGGGACAAAGGAAATAATTCCAAGGGGAAGGGGGGAGAAACTGGAATTGCTGCATAAGGAAGCCCAGTCATTCAGTTAGGCGGGTGTTAGATGTGATTAATATTCGATTTTGTTGAGAATTCTAGAGGAGACTCCAAAACACCACTGATGTAGAGAAAGAGCTTTCACTAAGTTCTCCACAGAAGGCACGGTGTTCGGGAAATAGAGAGCTCTTTGTCTGATGCTGCCGAGAGTCAGGTTCTTGGTGACAAAGCACATCCCATCTACATGGCACAGGTCCCATGGGTCCCTCCTTTCTGCTCCTTTTCATTTCAGACTCCATTCTGCCAACGGCGGTGTTGCTATCTCCCTGATTTGTGCCCCTGATGGTGGGTCCTCATTACCTATCTTCATTTAGCAACTGAACTGACTTGCCCGGGTCTGGGACTTTCAATACTCTGGACTTCCCAACTCTGTGCTGCACACTCTAACCTAAGTTTTAGACTCAATCCTGCGTTGAGAGCTGTACAGTGAGCACTGTTATTTGTTCATACCAACTTTAGAATGCTGAGAGATCTCCCTGTGAAAGTCTAGTTGCATTTTGTGATGTAGAATTAAAGCAAATGAACAACACACACAGAGGAAAAAAATATCTTCAAGAGATGGTATTTTCAGTAAAGTAGTTGATCCAGGGAGTTGGTTCAGTGGGCAAAGTCCTTTCCAGGAGAGTATGAGGACTTTATTTGGATCCCCAATACCAACATAAAAGCCAGATGCAGGGGCAAATCCTAGCACTCCTATGGCAAGATGGGGACAGAGACAGAGGAATCCCCAGAGGCTCGTGGGTGGGCCAGCAAGGCATATACAGGGGTGAACAGCAAGAGATCCTGCCCCAAACAAGGGGGAGCATGAGGAACAAAACGTGGGGTTGTCTTCTGACTTCTACATGTGCACTGTGACATGTATTCATTTGTATTTACACACGAATGCACCTGCACATGAATGCCTGTGCAGAAGCACGTGTGCATACACACACACACACACACACACACACACACACACACACACACACACGGTGTGGGAAATCAAGCCTTCAGCGGAGGAAGCAGGCTGAACTACTGGTCGTTTGGGTCTTTTGGCTTTTGTTGATACTTCTGGGATTAAAAAACACAGAGTCTGTTTTGCACACAGATATATGCACACATGCAGATATGTTCTGCCATGCATATATGTGTGCAAACATATTCTTTTTTTTTTGCTAGTGAAGAGGAAGTAAAGGGGAATGGGACTAACATCTTTATCATTTTTTCCCATATGTCTCTTAAAACTGGGTGAGGGGGTAAGTATGATCAAGACATGTTGTACAAAATCTTGAGGAACTAATTAAAAAAATAAATCCCACTGAACAGTCAGCTCTGGGTTGCAAAACAGGATGAGACTCGAGTTTCTTCTGAGGCTTGTCTCACACCTGCCCTTAAGCAGCAGAGGCAGACACAAAATGCAGTCACGGAGCTCTCCATCCAAAATTATGAAGAAGCGGTAAGAGGACGAGAAGACAGCAGTGCTTTAATTCAACATGGGTGGTTCCTGAGCACAGGGCCCCTTGGGTAAGCAGGTGTCATCACGCCAGCTGTGAGGCCAGCCTTGGCTACAGCCTAGCATCCATTCAGGATTTTAGAATATGGCTTTTTTTTCACATGTTATTTCAGTATTCCATTCCATGGTCTCTGAAGGGCCAGGGCTCTGAACTGGATGAGCATACTCATACAGGAGAAAAGGAAGGCTCATAGAAAGAGAGGACTCCCTTGGGGTACATACTGCTGCTTCCTACCACATTAATTTCCCTGCAGGGTCCTAAATACAATGACGCCCACTGGCAGCATCATGGTAGGGGTGGGCAGGGGGCTCTGGAAGGTCTACCTTGTGATTCCATTTGTGACGGTCATTACATCACTCCGACCCCAGAATGCTCAGATACAAGGGAAACAGGTGATGCACGTTCCTGAGGCCAAATGACTTTTAAATGACACAAGGAGGCCCTTTGTAATCTATAAGACTGCAGTGAGCCTGGCCACTCTCTCACTGCGGCTGTGATCTTCTTTATCACAGATATACTCCAGTCCGGGTCTTATGAACATTCACAATCACACCACAGCGGACTATTCTCTATCTCCTCGTTTAAGTCTCCGGGCCTCCTCTGCAGTTTATTTGTTACGACACGGACACAGATCGAAGAGGCCTTGGAGATGAATTCCAAAGGAATGAGGGGAAGGGGCGGGGGGGGGGGGGGGAGGAAGAGAATGCAAGTTGCTGAAGGCATCCTAGACCCTAGCTGATCAAGCAGCAGCCTCCCTGCTTAGAAATCCGGAAATGTCTGTAGGGAGAGCCATGTACAACTGGAGGTGAGCGAGGTGAGGTTACAAACATGTCACAGACCTCAGTTTCTGTCCTGAAGTCAGGGGCAGGGTGTGCAAGAGCAGCTTTTATAGAAAGTAAGACAAGAGAGGTAGAGGTGAGACTCATCAGGGTGCATTATGTACATGCATGGGTGAAACCACTGAAGCCCAAAGAGAATTAAAAATTTAAAGAAGTAAGCAGTTACAGTAGCCTTGCTGTAATTGCTTGCAGGAGAGCTAGATTCTGCCCTGGCAATTTTCCCGTAAGACAGTGCTCCTCATTGCTGTCTGGCATCAGGAAAACCTGACCAGAGTCTAGTAATCTCTGGGAAGAGAGATGCCCTTCCCCCCCACTAGCACATTCCCAAAGGCATCTTGTTGCTCCTGCAGTGGTTCAGTGGCCAGCACACAGCTGTGAGGGAAAGTCAGCAGAGAGTCACCCCAGTGGCCATCAGTGACATTTACGGACATGCATGTCTTGCAGGCTACCACTGCCTATTGGGATGATGGACACAAAGTGCAAATCCTCAAACCAAGGTGGCATGGATTCGCTGAAGCCCTGAAGTGGAAGGACTTTATTACTAAGCAGAGCAAGTCGTATATTCTGGAATGTCGTCGTGCAATCAGGCTATGACCTTACCCCTCCTGAGGGCTGGCAGCTCCTGGGCTTCCTGGGTAGTTAGCTAAGACATCTAGAACACAGTCCCACAGCTCTGTGTGTCTACGCTTCTGTCCACTGGGCATGCCCAACCTGCACTATTCTTCATCTGCACTTCCCCTTGTCCTGCCTCTCCTCCTGCCTGCATCTCCTCCTGCCTGCATCCTCCTGTCTGTACCTTCGGCCACCTATGCCTTCCTTCCTCGCCTCTGTCCAGTTTCTGGCACGGCCCCATAAACTCTGAAGAAGGGAAATTCAGTGTTCGCTCTCCACCCCTGTAAATAACTCCTGCTCTCAGGGATTTCTCTTGCTTTTACTTAGTTTCTGACTTCTCCCCCCAATAAGCTTGCTTCCAATTTACACAACACCCCTGAGAACCTGTCATTAATCAGCTTCTGTGTGATCTGATAATAGACACTAAGCTTGGAGCCATGGCCTCAGGCTAATCTTTGAAGTCTGTTAGTGTCCAGCATCTCAGGGTCCTAGGCCAAGGGTCAAGAAATGTCTTGTTACTCTTAAAAATCCAAGGATCACAATGGTCAAGACAGTGCCACACACCTCTAAAAAGCAAAGCTAGAAATACAGGTAAAAGTCCATAGCATGTGGGCTGGATTATACCAGCTCCTCGATTTCTTACTGTCCCAGGACTTAGGAGGTCAATGTTAAAACTGAGAGTCCCATGAAAACTGGGACAGTTGTCACCCTGTATGTGACCTTAGGTCAACCCTTGACTTTAAAAAATGAGTGTGTATGTGTGTGTGTGCACACTGGGGTGATTTGCCAAAGTATGCTTGTGTGTGTGGGGACAACTTTGGGTTAATTGTGTGTGCGTGAAGGGTGTGTGTGGTTTGTGTGTGTGCAGCGTGTGGAGTGTGTGTGTATGGGGGTGTGGAGTATGTTTGTGTGGTGTTTATGTATGGAGTATGTGTGTATGGAGTGTGTGTGTATGGTGTATGTGTGGTGTGTGTGTATGGAGTGTGTGTGTGTGTTTGTGTGGTATGTGTGTATGTATGGTGTATGTGTGGTGTGTGTGTATGGAGTCAGTGTGTATGTGTGGTGTGTGTGTATGGAGTGTGTATATATGGTGTATGTGTGGTGTGTTTGTATGTATGTGTGTGTATGGAGTGTGTGTATGGTGTATGTGTAGTGTGTGTATGTAGTGTGTGTGTGTATGGTGCATGTGTAGTATGTATGTATGCTATATGTGTGTATGGAGTGTGTGTATGGTGTATGTGTAGTGTGTGTGTATGGTGTATGTGTGTATGGAGAGTGTGTGTGTATGGAGTGTATGTGTATGGTGTATATGGAGTGTGTGTGTGTATGGAGTGTGTGTGTATGGTGTATATATAGTGTGTGTGTATGGAGGGTGTGTGTGTATGGTGTATGTGTAGTGTGTGTATGGTGTATGTGTGTATGGAGTGTGTGTGTGTGTATGGAGTGTGTGTGTATGGTGTATGTGTAGTGTGTGTGTATAGAGTATGTGTGTATGGAGTGTGTGTATGTATGTATTCACTAGGCTCTCTTTCTCTCCAGCTTCTGGGGATCCTCCCATCTCTGCATCCCTCCTGTCTTGGGAGCATCTAGACTATCGAGCTGAGATAGCACACTCACACTGTTCTGGCTGCTGTGTACAGCATCACACAGGTGTGCGAATCTGCTGTCAGGCCCATTGTAGGCGTTCTGCGTAGCCTGGGGTAGGGGCACTGACTTGAGGTGGGCAGAAGCAGTGGCTCCATGGAGCCAGAGGAAGAGTGGGGAATGGCTGGTCTGGTGTACAGCTCCATCTCAGAAGCCTTAAGTGTGGAAGGGGTAGTGGGGTAATATCACAACTGCCAAGAACATTCCCATGGGCCAAAAGTCCCATCCTGTCACATAAAAGAAGCTGATGTCTCCCTGGGGTTTAAGTTCCCTCTTAGTCTACCTTGTAAATTCCACTCACAATGACCGTGGCCTCATGACCTTTAGAAGTGTGAAGATGGTCTATGCGCTTGGTTGAGTCTTCCTCTGTAGCACTGCATCCTGACCTGGAAATTTGAGGGTTCATGGGCTCTGTTGCAAGCTTGGTCCCTGCGCATCTTAGCATTCCCTTTTCTTCCTGCAGGCTTACAGTATGTCTGAAAAAAAATACCCTGCAGTGGGAAGGAGCTTGGCTGTTTTAAATAGACATCAAGGGCATGGATGCAGATATGGGGAGAGGGAGAGGGTTTTTGCCTCTAAGAAGTGAAATGGAAAGACCTGTGAAGACAGGCCAGCGTGTGGTCCATGTGGAGAGGGGGGAAATAAAGGTCTCAAGTCAGGTGCTATATCATCAGCGGCCTGCCGTAATTGCTTTAAGATTGCACACTTACGGTGGACATGGACGTTTCTGATTGATGGCTGCTCACACAATGCAATACATGGCCATTTTACATTGCCCACTGAAGAATCGACCCAGCGTTTCTCAATCCCCTGATGGCTTTTCTGTAGTCCCCTTTATCTCTGCTGCTCATCAGAGAAAGGGCAACACACACATTAAGACACCCCTGAAGTGCCAGGCGACAGCTCAGTGATGGCTGCTGAGCTGCTCTGGGCCGGGGCTGACATCCCCAACCTCACCTCTAATGAGAACCGTTTGAAAGATTACTGACATCTTCTGCCCACAGAGGTTGCCGGAAGTAATTAAGCAATGCTTCCCCCAAGGGCCGCTTCCGAACACACAGGACTCGAATGGAAAAGAGCAAGAGGCTGGGTTGTGAGCTGCTTGCTACCTGGGTTTCCAAGCCCCACCCTTATGATCCCTTACCTGCTTGCCAGGCCAGCTCTAGGATTCCTAAAATCACCACACACACACACACACACACACACACACACACACACACACACACACACACATACCCTCACTCTCCTTCAGGCTGTATTGTGGGGAGGCAGGGAGCCTCCTGCAGGTTGCTAGGTTCCTCTAGGCTCCTTCATCTGCAGCGAGCTGTTTATCCTCTTTCCCATCATCAGGGAAGCAGGGCGTAGGAGGCTCGGCTGCTGCAGAGGCAGCTGACCTTGTAAAGGACCAATACACAATGGCTACCGAAGGCAGGACCACATATTCCCTAGGCGAGGCATGCGGTGGGGCACACAGACCACTAAAAATCATGTGTGGGATCATGCTACATGACACACAGTCAACAGATACAAAGAGGCCTGACTGGAATAGACTGTGAAACAGCATTTAGATGTTTGCAGTTATGGGAAAACACACACACACACACACACACAGAGTACTGAAGAGCACAGTATTCATGAATGATTTTTTTTGTAATTTGGGGCAGCAGCTCCTGTCATTCCCATGTTTTCTGCCGTGTGAGTCTGTTCTGATGATGGAGTGCTCTTTGTCTCTGTCTCTTGTATTTAGGTAAATTTTTGCATTACTGTAACTAAGTGCCTTTTAAAGGCTGATTACATAAGGGAAAAGAGGTTGTTTAGGTCACCAGGTTAGAGATTCTGTCAGTGAGGGGTGCCATAGAGAAGGCACAGTCATCTATCTCTGTGTCCCTTAACGTGGGGACTATGTGGCAAGGAGTCTGAAAATTTCTTATCAAATGGATCATATATATATTTGGTCATGTGACCCAATGAAGAGTGTATCTGGCATTTACACTGGTTCCCTGGATACCTTTGAAACCTTTGGAACTTGATGTGTTATGAGTGCATTCTGCTATCTCCAGTGGCCCCTTTTGGCCCTGCCTGAGTTTGTGCTGTTGAAGTGACTCATGATGGGACCAACCATTTTCCAAGGACGGATTATCCATCCAAGAAAGAGCAAGTCAATAATTAGAGGAATGAATATTTAGCCCCAGCCTTGACACCTGGAAATAGGAGCAGATGGAGTTCAAGTTTACACAGGTGGCCGATGATTTAATCAAATCATAGCTCTGGGCAGTAAGATGTGGGGAGATTCCTTGTTATTGGTGTAATGATATCCTCTCTCAGGTCAAACCTTCTTCCATGTTGGAGGGAGGCCACTTAACATTCAAGATAAGTGCTCACAAAACATTCCATACTGTGGGGAAGCCTGTTAAGTGTATAAGATAAACAATTCAGTATCTCCAGGAAGTCCCTGAAACCGACCAGAACTAGGTCTGATGAGTCAAGCTGGCTGAGCTGCCTAGAAGACTACTCTCTAAGCTACTGAGGTACTGGCAAGCTGTGCAGTGTCCTCCAGGTTCCCAGCCTTCATGAGTGTCACTCATGCTGGGGTGGTCTTTGGTGATGCAGCTGTCTTTGAGTGATTTCTGTTCCTGTAACTAACCATCCGTATTTCTGCAAGTAACCCCAACAAAGTTCATTGTTTCATCAAGTTGTACTTGGATAGTTATTCGTTTGTTTATGTTCTATTGTTGGCTGTCTATCTGTGGTAAGGAGACATTTATTCTTACCTCCCCAGGAACAGTGTCACATTAACAAGTGACAACATCAGTGTTCTGGGATAGGGACATACCCCGAATCCACAAGCACAGAAACTCCTGCTGAACTTTTAGCTAAGGACTCTTCCAGATGTTGTCACATGTCCCAATGTATCCGGCTGTTCATTCGGATCCTCTGTAGTAGTGTCACTGAGTACAATTTTGAGTTCCACAAGTTGTTCTAACAAATTATCAAACACAAAGGTTGTGTGACCTTTTAACTCAGAACTTGCCAGGCAGAAGGGGAGGCCATCTCAGAACTCCAATTACTGCTGGTGTCTGAAGTGAGGGAAGTCTTGCTGTGACCTGATGCTAACTCCAGGTTGTTAGTGTGAGAGCTGAACTGAATCGCAGGACCCTGCCTGGAGTACAGAATGGTGTCAGGGTGTAGACCATTTGTCAGACAGAGGGCTTTGATGGTTAGTGAGCATATTACAGAAATAGCCAGAGCCAAGGCGAATAAAAGATCCTTTGTTCCTCACTGTCTTCTTGTGTCACCCCAACACAATATGAGCAAGCAGTCCTGAATGAAAAGACGGGATGCTCCAGGTCAGGGGAGGGCAGAGTATCACAGTTTAAATTGGACTGACCATTGTGATAGGCTAGAAGATAACCCAGAGCACATTTGAGGTCAGTGACAGGAGAAGACAGAATGAATCTATTCCTAACCAGGACAAGACGTTTCAGTAAGTTTGATGTGTGGGGCATACCTGTACGCTCACTGATATGAAGAGTTTTGAGTGATCGCTTTATTCAGAGGTCTTCAGCTGATGAGGGACATTGGTATTATGGAGGGTAAAACATGTATTTTATTCATCAGCTACCCATTTAAATGAATAATATCTGTGATAGACCTTCATAGTGTAATCTAGGATGGTGTCTGACCACACACTGAGGAACCAAGTCTAGCAAGTTGACACATGAAAGAACCAGAGGTGGTATAGCCTTCAAGTCCCACATCCAGCAACCAACTTTCTTCAGTTATGACCCACTCTCGCGCGACACTAATCAGCTCACAGTTCTGGAAACCGAAAATCCAAAGACTAAAAACCCTGGATCTAGTGATGATCCCTGAACAGCACCACACCGTGGCCAATGTCATCACAGTGGGAACATCCCCAATACTCATGGTATCGTTAGTAGGATGTAAGCAAAATCCCCATCCCCTTCCTAATACCCCAAGGCATGACTGTGAACAGAATGGCAAACATTTTCTGACCACGTTTCAGTCCTAAGGATGGCCCATTCTGTATCAAGCCTACACACAAGGCAGGAGGATGAGGCTCTCAGCCTGCACGGATGGAGGGAGGTATCACCCATTAGCCGTGTTTAGGAATCTACAGGAAGCAGAGAAGTGAAGGTACTCCAACACCCACACTCCAAAGCCTCCTCTTGGTGTGTCTGCGGTCTTCGGTCTGGGTCTCTCACCTCCTACATTACACACAGGCTGGAACCCTCTAGTCTTCTACCTCCAGACTAGCTGATTTCAAAGGGAATGAACACGAGACATGGTCTCCAGGATCAATGAATATAAGATCAGGTACAAATGCTACCCAGCCATGTACTAAAATACTGCACACCCAGAATGAAGACTGAGACAGAGTCGTGTGCATTTATCTAGAAAACAGAGGAAGGTGATGTAGTCAAAGAGGCTAATACATTGGGAAGAGGAGCAAAGATATTTCCATGAAAACTCCCCTGCCCCATAGTCCATTTTTAGGGTCCTGGGCAGGAGGCTTAGGTTTAAATAGAAGGCAGGAAATATACATAGCTTCCCAGTCCTGGTTAAAGTGCAGTCATTCCCACCACCATCACCATCCAGTCTGTCCTACACAGTGGTTAGAGCTGTGGGCTATCTTTCAGAGAGCCTTGGACCTTGAGAAGGCATCCATCTCCTGTCAGGTCTCCCTCATGATGACATCTGCCATACTGTGGTGCAGTTTAGGATTCATCAGCTGAATCAGGACATTAGTCTTTCAGCTTCCAAAATTATGACCTGACTAGGCTTATAGACAGCTAGGCATCGGGAATTTCACAAGGTAACTAAAATAAGACTAATGATGCAAACACAAAAATTGGGATCACCTGAGTAGATTTTACCTTCTAGTTCTCTCTACGTGTATCTATTTTTAATATAACATACAGTTCTCTGGTATGAAATGAGCTACAAACTAGCTCACCCAGCTTAGTGATGACGAGGTTCTTGTTGGCGTGTGGGTATATGGGCTACTCTCCACATCAATAGCTGAGTTACAAGACATAAAATGTGGACATCAACTTCGCATTCGGAAATCCACTGGTTCAACAGTGTGGGAATTTAGCCAACAGGAAGAATGTGTGTGTGTGTGTGTGTGTGTGTGTGTGTGTGTGTGTACAGAGTTCACTCTCCCCGCCCACCTCTGCCATCCTGCTCAGCCATGTCTAAATTGCAAAGCCCAGATGGCTGGCTCTTGCCCTGATGGCCTGGGACACCCCACCATGACCTGTCCTACATCACAAAAGCTCATCAGCAAATGTGCTCTGGGCATGCTGACTTCTAATGTGCCCTAACACATGCATTCCAGATTGTCCCCGAAGAGGTTGTACCTGGGTGTCCCCAGGGGAGAGGAGAGAGTCATAGCTCCAGTTTGTGCTCAGCTCAACAACTCTGAAGGAATTACAGGAGGGAGTTCTCCAAGTTCACCTTTCCAGGAGTGTACTGGCATGCTCACGGGGCCCACAGGACCCACGGGGCCCATGGGGCCCACGGGGTTCATGGCGCTCACGGGGTCCACAGGGCTCACAAGGCAGATGGTTAGACAACTCTTTTCAGCTGAATTTACAGAGTAAAACTGTCCCAGAGCCCTTTGGGGATGACATGGGTACACAGCCAGCCTACTTCTGTCATAAATAAAACGGGGCACTGTTGTCTGCATCATTTCCAAGACAGATTCAGTTTAAATGAAAGGTATGATTACAAAGATTAAAAGAAGCTAGGATATGGAAGGATCCAGGATCTGGCCAGGGAACACCACTTAGACCTTCCTGTTTTCCTGATGAAGGCAAACAAACCTCAACCCCAGCATCAAACAAGAGCACACTTCCTTCCTTCCTCCACCAGGAAGAACCCCTGAAGTACCCAGTCCCAGGACTGGAGACATGGATGCCATGATGGAGCTGAGTGGGGAGACAACCACTCAGGACAGCTAGGAGGTAGTTGACTGGGCACGCATGTGGCTTGTTCGATGGTATTCATGTTACCGTCTGTGTCCAGACACAGTACTGAAAGGGGGCGGCTTTTGAATCCTTATCAGCTACATAAATAAGAGGGGGGAGGCACAGTGTCACTTTGTGAAGGCATAAAATTCAATTTATTTGAGAAAAATTAATCAGAACGATCTAAACCCCAGTTAGAAGACACGGTGCCTCTTTCTTAGGAGAAATCAAGACCTCCACTAGGGCAAAGGGGAGGCTAGCTTCGCTTTTGGGGCCCTCCATTTTTAGATAACAGTAAAAGAGAAGAATGACAAGCAAATGGGGCAGAGAGGTGGGAAAGGACGTACCCCGGCACGGCTTTAACACAAAAAAATGCAAATATTTTAAATGCTACGATTCTGATGTGGAAGTGAAAACAAATCAAGAAGTTCCCAGGATGAGCTCGGTGGGTAAAAAGGCACTAGCCATGTGCAAACCCTGTGACCTGAACTGGGTAACTGGAACCCACTTACAATGGATGCAGAGAACCGTGTCCACAAAGTTGTCTTATGCTCAGCACATGTGCCATAGCATGTATGACCCTCCCCATCCCCCATCTCACATTACATTACACACTCCACCCACACACTAATAATACTTAAAAAAAAAAGAAGTCTGTGAGTGTTGAGGTTACCCATGAAGGACCAATCATAACTCTCTCCTACTGATAGAGCATACC
This sequence comes from Mesocricetus auratus, assembly GCF_017639785.1. NCBI lineage: Eukaryota > Metazoa > Chordata > Mammalia > Rodentia > Cricetidae > Mesocricetus > Mesocricetus auratus. The sequence goes on along the minus strand of NW_024429192.1, from coordinate 1,298,819 downwards.
ATCGAAACTCCTGGACATACAGGGAATTAATCTCCATCCTACGGATGAGGACCATGAAGCTTTTTGAGGGTGATATAATATTACCCAAGTTCACCCAAGTTTCTTAAAGGTGGAACCGGGGAGTGGAACCAGATCCTCGGACCTCAAACTGTTGAGGATTGCTATGATCCATATTAGAAACTGCCAATTGTAACTGTCCTGAAAAAAAATGATGCTATAAAATAGCACTGTTGGAAGTACAATCTGCATTCATGTTTTTACATCACATAGTGCAGCGAGGTTTGTATATTTTACAGAGCTGGGAAACAGTTCCCACTAAATGTAGAATAATCCTATTTCATGGACTAATCTAAGTCGGGGCTCCTCTCTCATTTTTACTCTGTGGTAAAGGTCCAGGGGTTTCAGTAGCAGAACAAGGAAGTCCTTCTAAGAACAGATGAAAATCTACATGTAAGAGGGTAATAGGTTATTTTCTCCCCATAAAGACTTCGTGGGACCTCAGGAGTGGGATTGAGAGTTGTCAAGACCCCAGGGTTAATCTGGTAGAAGTCAAAAGACCTGGTATGATCACAGATGTGCACACCCAGGAATATACATGTGGTAGTTGGTATCTTAGAGTCAGCCTGATACTGGCTAGGGTCATCTGGGCAGAGGGAACCTCAATTAAGGCAGTGTCTCTATTGGGTGGCTTGCAAGGCAAGTCTACGGAACATCTTCTTAACTGATAACTAATTTGAGAGGTCCTAGCCCACTGTGGGCAGATCCATTCCTGGGAAGGTGGCCCTGGCTTATATAAAGAAATCAAAATGAGCAAGCCATGGAGAGCAAGAAGCATTCCTCCATGGTTCCTGTCCTGACTTCTCACTACGATTGGGACCTGCAAGCCATATAAACACGTTCCTCTCCCAAATGTTGCTTGTGACCAGCTTTCTGCTACAGTGACAGAAAGCGAGGGAGAACACCACACACTCTGTCATCACGTGATCATCAGCTAGCTGGGCTGAGCACGAGGGAGTGGGGGTGGCCGGTCAGGCTCTACTGTGGCCTGAGGTTTGCTCTGGGGCTGCAGGCTTCATCAGATACCAAGAGTAACTGTCTCTCCAGGGATGCCCCTACCCCTGTTTGATAAGTGATGTTCTTTCATGCTGCATGAGGGGATCAGAAAGGATTGAAGCGGAGAGGCAGACAAAAGACGAGCTGCTTTCTCAGTGTGAGCTACTGCGATCATCAGTGTTCCTCGAAAGATACAGACAGTGGCAGAACTCTGGAGGGGGCAGGTGCAATTTTGGCACCTGAGGGAAACACTGGGAGTGGCTTTCGTTTGGAGGATTATTTTCTTAGAAAAACCACCATGCTCCCGAGACTCCAAACAGGAGGCTTGGTCAGGGTGCCTGGCTTGATTTTTGCATTCTCTGCCCATGGGGCTTAGAGGTAGTTGTGGCCCCGAGCCCAGGCTTGATCAGAGGCAGAGCACTGCTGCTCCCGTCTTTGCCACCAAGGCTCCTCTAATGTTTGATTTCCTTTCCTAAGAGGATTTTTGATACAAGATAAATTAGAACTGAGATGGCAGCGTAGACCCAGGAGCAGGAATGCCAGCTGAGTTGGAAGGCTCTGCACAGATCAGTCTTCCATCCTATTGAAGGCTTTCCCTGACAGTTCCCACAGTCAGCCTGCTATCTGCCAGGCACCTTGTGCCTGCTCCCAAACAAAAGAGGGCTGTGGCGGATGTTTGTCGCTAAAATACCATCTTTTCTGACTTGGGTCTCTGTGTGCAATAAGCAAACTGGACAGAAGGCTAGTCAACGCTTACCCCCCGTTTCCGGCTGTAACCCCAATAGTCCTCTTTAACAGGTATATGTTTTGCCAATGTGTTTTAAGCTTAGCTCCAGTCCCGATGCTGTTCTGGGAATCCTGAGTTACCCTTTGAGAAGCCACCTCCATCCCTTCACATTGCCCAAGGAAGCGGCAAGCTTTCTCATGTAGAAATAAGTACAGCCCCTATACAGTAAGACCAGTTAACTAGAATATATAAAGAACTATTCCTCCAGTTACCAGGGAAATGCCAATGAAAACTGCATTGAGACTGAGTTTTATCTTACCCTAGACAGAACAGCTTGCTTCAAGAAAACCAATGACAACAAGTGCTGGCGAGGAGTTGTGGGAAAGGAGTCTTCATACTGGGTTGGTGGGGATGTAGTTTAGTGTAGCCACTATGAAAATCAGTGGGGATGTTCTTCCAAAACTATGAATAGTATGCTTGAATGATCCAGCTATGTGTCTCCTGGGAATATGCCCAAAGGAATCTAAATCAGCATACCACGGAAACACCTACTCACCCATGCTTGTTCCAGCAATGTTCACTGCAGACCAGTTATGGGACCAACTTAAGTGTCCATCAAGAGCTGGATGGATGAAAGACACACGACACACAACACACACATACATACAGTGGGACACAGTGGAGTTTTTTGCATAAGCAAGAATGCACATGGAGATAGACAGAACTGGAGATCACATTAAGTGAATTAAGATAGAACCAAAACAAATCCCCAAATATTACATGTTTTCTCTATGTGTGGAACACACACACACACACACACACACACACACTTGAAAGTTAAAGAGGATAAAGGGGACTATTTAGACTGAGAAGAGGATGGGAAATAGTGGACAGGAGGATAGGAGAGGGTAATGGATATGGAATACGGTTACAGCACATGCTACATTTGAATGAATTGTCATAGTTAAGCCCATCACTTTATATTATGGATACACATTAATTAAAATAATGGAAATAAACTGAGCAATAGAAACGGGGTGTGCTGTATGGTTTTATTTGCAGCCATGCAATCTCCTTGATGTCCCTTTTCCTTCCATTTGGAAGTCTCTGGAAACTTGGATTCTTTCTCAAGGGTAGAAGATTTCCACACATGAACATTGGGTACCCCAATGATGCATATAAATCACCTATCCCACAGAAAGTGGGAGGTATACCTTGGCCTGTGACCCTAAGTTCTGCTCTGCTTGTGACCCCTAAGGTCTTTGCTGCTCAGGGCTTGTACACAGATGCCTACTGCCTCCAGAGTGAGGACCCAAGAGGGGCAGACACCATCCTTCTGATTGGCCTTTGACCCTGGCTACTAGCACCTACCACCCCGGTATGGAAGGAGGAGATGGCCGTGGGGGTGGGGTATCTGTAATTTCTATGTTTTACATTCTCCCCATTTTTGAAGACCTTATAAGAAACTGGAGTTCTGTCTTCTTCCATCTGCTGTGAACATGGCACATGCTACTCAATACCTCATGCAAGCCAATCTTTCTATCATCTCCCATGTTACCCCTCCTTGTAGAGCACAGGTATTTTCATCCACAAGGGCGAAACCTACGATCAACTGATGTCATGTACTCCATAAGACCTTGTCCTGTTAGGTCTTGACAGATGTTTGGTAGAATAGAAAAATGATTTTACAAATTAACAGAGAAACTATCAAATGCCTTATTTTCACTGTGCAAAGATCAACTGGTATCAACATGGCTCTTAGGTTTTATGTTACCTTGGTATTTCAAGGACTCACAATTAAAAATATATATATCATTTTAAATTTGCTGATTTCACAGTTTGTCATTAGGTTTTTTTTTCCTCCACAGTTTCCTCCAGAACACAGAATCAGGAAGTTCAAAGATTATGCATATTACATAGGTACAAACTGTATTTCAAAACAACCTCATTTTGGAATCGTGGTATGCTTCTCCGCTCAAAAGTTAGTAAATAGCTTGAAATTCCCATTTTTCTCATAGAATAATGTATAGGAAGAGATTTTAGGTGACTGTGCCACTGACCACACCCATCTTGGGTGTGGCTAGAGGCACATATGAATGAGGTAATAAAAGGTGGTGCAGGAGAGATGCATGCTCTCTTTAGGACTTCTGGCCCGGTATCGGAAGGCTGCTGATTCACCTGGGTTGCCAGTTTCTCTTTAGGTATTTTCCACAATAAATAGTTACCTCATCAAGTGTGCCGTGTATTTTTACAATAATGGACTAAAATTCTTAGTGCATAGGATAAGTACTGATCCATGTAACAAGTCTTTGAGTTACTCTTCCTCCCTTCCCCACACACAAACTCAAGTCCTCCTAAACAAATATGGCTTCTTAAATACCAATAACATCATTGAATCTCCTTAAATCAGGGAAAGTCTCCACGAAGCCTCGTTGTTGGGGGAAAATCAAAGCTTACCCATAGGAAACCAGTCACAACTGTACACAAGCTGTATGTAGCTACACAAGCGTTTGTTAATGGGTATTACTTCAGGGAGAGATGGTCCACTCTGTGTTGGTAACTTGAGTGCTCAACGACCAAAGTGTAGAGAAGACTTCACAGTGAAGAGCCCCTCCCCCACCCACTGGGTCAACAGCAGGGACCCTAAACCTGCACCTGTGTGCTCTACTCAGACTGTAGGTGAGCATGAGGAATCCAGTTGCCATCTTTACATTTTTTTTATATTTATTTATTTTACCTGGGACGGGGTAGAGGGCAAGCATGGGGAGTGGGGGGGAAATGTGGAGGGGGAGAGCATGGGAGTTGGGGGAGAGAGAGCATGGGGGTTTGGGGGGGCAGGAGGGTGGGGGAGAGCATGGGAGTGGGGGAAGAGCATATGGGGAGAGCGTGGGGGGTTTGGGGGAGAGCATGAGGGCTAGGGGGAGTACATGTACCATGGAAGTCAGAGGATAACTTGCAGGATTGACCTTCCATCCTCTCCTTCCACCATGTGGATTCTGGGGATGGGACTCAGGTTGCCAGGCTACTTTATAAAGGAAAATCTACGGTTGAGCCAGTTTTCAGTGAAATACAACAAAAACAGGCTTCCATATGGGTACCTGTAAGGTCATGCGTTGGACCTTTCCACAAGTACGATTAGTGCATTGAACAATGGGTGCTAAGGCCCGTTGATCAGTTAGGGTACCAGGGCCAGAGGCCAGTGACCTAGGGAACCAGCTCAGGGGAAGAAATGTCCTACATCCAGAGCATGGGGAGCCCCAGAGGTGGCTGCTGACAATTCACTGGCATTCTCCATTTATTTTCAAAAGTATTCCTAAAGATGAAAACTGGAGATACCAGCGACAGATAAACATGTTTTGTTTTGCTCTGAGACAAGTACGCATTGAACCAACTGTAAAACTCAGCCCCCAAAAGACCTAGGTAGGTAAAACAAAGCGTTCTTCCTCCTTACTTTTCACCGTGAGGTACATGGACTTGCTGACGTCTGCGCCCACATCGTTGCTGACCTTGCAGAGGTAGTAGCCACTGTCTTCTTCCACAACATGCTTGATCAAGAGTGAGCCATTACTCAGGACCTGGATTCTGCCATTCAGGGCAATTGGCTGGAACTGGGGGACCCCAGCACCTGGAAGAGAATCATAAAGGGAACCATGAATCCAAGGAGTGCCAGCCTGACATGTGGCTTGAGACTTCCCTCTGGGTGTGCCTGTGAAGGCATCCAGAGAGCTTTAGCAGAGAAGAGAAGGGAGAGACTCTGTGCAGGCAGGATAGTCCTATGCACTAGGATCCTAGACTGAAAACAATGGGGTGGGTGGGGGGAAAGGCCAGCTGAGTGCCATCCTTGCTTCTTATCAGCTTCTCCATCTGCTGAGGTGTAAGGAGTACCAGACACACATCCCACTGCCGTGAACTTTGCAGTGTCTACCTCATGGTAGATCATATATCAGATTGTGAGCAAAAACCAGCGTCCCTTCTTTAACTTGCTACTTGTGTTTGGTCACAGCAGTGAGACAAGAAGGAAAGGTACAATGAAAACAAACACATGAACAGAAAGATCAAGTTCATTTTGATACAAGGACTCTGAACACACCTCACACACGGGCAGTCATGGGATATGCCAAGTCACACCTTCTTTCCCGTAATATTAAAATGTCTTATTTAGAGGGAAAAAAACCCACATTTACTTAAAGTGACAGTATCTCAGAGGGTGAGGTTAACAAGGAGGAGTGCTTACACACATTCCCCCCTGCATAAAATGCCAAATTTGACGAGTACTAAGCAGCTGATCAATTAATTATTCAAAGGAATAGTAGTTAGAACAACCACTGAGTGGATGTTGCCCATCTTGTGAACAAAATTCCTTCTGTTCCTGGGATCTGATGTAGCTGCAAACGGGGGAGTGCTCTTCTGGGCACGTGCCATTTAAAACCCTCTCTTGCTGCACATGCTGGAGGCTACAAAGAGAAGCACAATGGCATGCACTCCTTACATTTGGCTGTCACAGTGGGGAACCACAGTACACTGTCAATAGCATAGGACTCTTGTTGGTGTATGTAAGTCTGGTCATTGAGTGGAGAAGAGTATTAAGACACCATTCCCCAGGAGTGCTTGCAGGGGTAGACGCTAGGACCACTGGGCCTCATGAAAGGTCTAGATGAAACTATCTAGTACAGAATGGGTCCTAGGAATAACACAAGAGAAGATGACCCTGTTGGATGTCTGAGCAAAGAGTAGCGCGGGATGACCTGTCACACCGACAGGGGTGTGAGTAAAAGGTGTAGCCCAGGCCATGTGGATCTCCCTGTGGCCTCTCTTCTCTACCCTGTGAGATTTTAGGTGGAGATTCAGCTCAAGAGCTGATCTGATTTTCCTAGAGAAAGCTCACAGTGTGGGCCAAAAATAAACTCCAAATGGGAGCTTTAGGGTCCCTGGCCTCAGAAAAGGCCTGGAGCTGACCGGATCTGCTATGTTCACTTTCTTTCACTGGCATCTTCCAGCACTACACCCAATAACACTGGACTACATACACTGGCTGTTCTTCCCCAAGGATTTCTGCTCCTGGGACCTCAGATCTGGGTCTGAATCTCTCCAGAGAGACCATGGAAATGAATACTGTTTCTGAGAGCTCTTCCGCAGCAGCGAGTAAGAACAAACAGGATCCCTGCACGGGTGGCTTCTCTCAAGACAGAACTTCAGGAGAGGACGTGTAGCAACTTGAATTAAGAAGCTGGAAGGGGGCTAGAGAGACGACTCAGTTGGTAAAAAGCGCTTGCTATGCAAGCGTGGGACCTGATTGATTCCTAGCATCTACTCACAATGTAAGGTCCAGGGTGTGTTCCTGTAATCCCAACACTGAAGAGGCAAAGACGGAGATGGAGGATCCCTGGGGTGCATTGGGACTGGGCAGTCACACATTCAATGAGAAATCCTTCTGGGGCAATAAGGTAGACGGAGCAATTCGGGAATATATTCAGTGTTGACTTCTGGCCTCTACGTGTTAGCGTGTGTACACACACATGCACAAACACACGAATGTTAAGTAATCAAGTCCCCCCCCCCCACACCAATGGCAGTGCTGGTGACAGCATCCTAAGATGATGACCCAGAAAAAAAACCCAGAAGGACTCTGATCCGGTTAACAAAAGGATCCCTTTTGGGTAAATAGAAATCTAAACTCAGCATTTTTCAGGAACCTCACAAGGCAGGTTTTTGTTTTTCGTCTACCTCTGGCAAAAGTCTTCTAAACCCTGATTAGCACAAACAGCCCACAACAGATCTAAGTACTCACACTGTCTCCAGGACTATTCTAGTGGCCCTGCCACCTCTCTGCTACCTGCCCTGACAGAACTGACAAGGCTTCCCTTCCTTACCCAGCTGCTATTCTCTACCCTCCAGGGCAGCCTCTGCTTTTGCTGTGCTCACTTACAATAAACACATGCAAACAATGCACACACACACACACATCACACACACACACACACACCCACATACACACACAAGCTCACACACATACACAAACACACACATCACACACACATACACACGAACTCACACACACATACACAGACACACACATCACACACACACAAATATACACACATATACACAGACACACACATATCACACACATACACAGACATACACCCACAAACATACACACAGAAACACAGACACAGACATACACACACACCTACGCACACCCCCACACACACACAGGTGAAAGATGTTCTACTTCTGCTAAGGATGAAGGAAGCCAGAAAAGGAAACTGTGGGTGTACTCAGGATCACAATTCTAATTTCTTTAGAGTGGATCTGAACACTGAGGTCCCAGGCAACTAGGTAAACATTACAGAGAAGTAAAATGATACTTAGAAATGAGATATGAGCTCTGTGGAGTAATTTACCTTTAGCACAGGACATAGTGAAGAGGTCAGAGGTATGAAACAGGGTGGAAGGGAAGGACTGGGGGGAAGCTGTGACCTACTTCAGTCTCCCCTTTGGACCAGAAACTACCAGAAAACTATGTGACTTAACCCTCAATAAAGCAAAGAGAAAGAGACATAGGAGAAACAGAACTATATCAGCAGCAGAGGAAACCACTGGGCAGAGGCCTAAATAAGACCTTACTAATTTGCATAAACAGATGGGAGAGATTCAGATGAAATATCAAAACTATTAAAAAGAGACAAAGTAATAGAGAAGAAAATGCAACTATTATGTGTGCAAAATATATTCATGAAGCTTATTAGCAGAGTGGACACAGAAGAGGAAATGACTAGGTCAGCAGAATTTATCTCCATTGTGCAACAAAGGAGGGAATGTACATGAACTCATTCAAGACTCTCAAAAACTTGCATAGTCTGGGTAAGTTATTGTCTTAGAAGGAGAAGAGAAAAAGAGGTGGATTATAGAAATACTTTCTAAATAATAAAATTTAATACCAATATCAATTGATATGATTTAATGAACGTTTATAGAGCTCCACACTCAGCAATAGCAGGACAGGTAAGTTGCAACTGACGCTGAAGCAATCCCTACAAGAGATGAGAGTGCTGAGCACCAAGAGACGGTGTTCCTGAGCACCAAGAGACAAACAAACAAAAACAAGACAACTGAAGTAGGGAAGGCAGCTATGAACCAATGTCTTCTGGGAAAGGCAAGGCTGATGTACACACAGCATCTTTGGCCACCTGTACAGACAAGCACAGGACCAGTTCTTCTGAAAAGTCCAGCACTGAGTGGAAAGCAGCTCTCAAGGCTCACATTCAGCTACTGGAAGTTAATGGCTGCTGAGATGAAACAGAGTCATTTTTCTTTGTGGTTGTGGTTGCTAATAGGTTGACCCTGTTACATTGAATGGCTTCATGCTCACTCACACAAGGTCAGCACTGGACTCAGGGCCTATTAATAATAGCTCTTTAGAAAGCAGATGTCAAGTTGGAAGGAAGAGGGTTTGCTGGGACAGGGAGAGTTGGAGAGAGTTAGTAGGGGTGGATAAGATAAAATACATTGTATACATGTATGAAAACATTAAAGAATAATAATAGTATTTTTTGATGAAGGGGAAATCCCTCAATTTTTTTATTCAAGTGCTTCAATGTAGTCCAGTCTTTTACAAGTATTATTTGTGTGTATTTGTGTATGTGCATGAATATACAGGCCATTGCATGGGTGTGGAGGTCAGAGGACAATTTATGGGAATTCTCTCTTCTGTGTGCATCCCAGGGATCAAACTCGGGCCATCGGGATTGGCAGCATTCACTCTCTCCCACTGAACCATCTCACGGGCCTTTGTTCCATGTTTTGAAAATCTGTTAAAGGCTATTGGTGTTTTACTCCAACTGCAGTGAAATTGAGAGCTACATCCAATGTAATGCACATGAGCTAAAATCTGAGCTGAGGAGAGATTTTCTCAAGCACATGGTGTGTGTGTGTGTGTGTGTGTGTGTGTGTGCACCTGTGTGAGTACACACACACTGTGTGTGTTCATGTACATGTATGAGTGTGGAGTATGTACATGTGTGTGAATACACACACACACCAGGCTGGAAATGAAGGCATTTCAAAAAGCATTGAAATTTATAAGCTGTGTAACACTTTATTTTAAAAATTCTCAAAATCTGGAGTGAAACTCTGGCGGGCTTTGAAAGAGAAGATCATACAGATCAATAACACATACCTTATACATCTTCCTCAAAGAATTCTCACTAGAAAAATACTTTAAGTGGTGAGAACATTTATGCAGAAGAATTACAAGATAGATAATGGAAGAGGATGATCTATTAATTCCTATCTAGCTGGATATGAGCCTGTGCATTATTTAAAAGATCTAATGAAGATGGAAATAAAGCCTAAGTGCATTTGAATAACATTAAATCTTTGCTTCCTTGGGGAGAAAAAACGAGCCAAGTTGAAGGTTTTTAGCATGTGCTGCTCTGAGCATGCCTGCCACAGGGAGCAAGAGTTTGCCACCAGCCAGTCAGTCCACCGAGAGGACCACAGACCCAAGGGCTGGCACTCATCAGATGCGAGGAAGTGGACTTCAGTATGGCTTCATTGAATTCTCTGCACTCTCATTTAGAGTTATCATTACTCCAAAGAGTGGAACATAGATTGGTGTGTGAATTCTGAAATTGGCAATTTTCTTAGCATAAGGTATGCACCTTGTGACCATGCATGTCATCGCCAGGAGACGAACAGTTGGTAGCAGTGGTTGGTGATAAAGAGCTGTCAATTTTCTGTGGCTAGCTGTAGTCCAGCTGTGACAGCTCTAAATTTCATCACAAGAAACGGAATGTTAAAGCATTTTGTAAGTCCCAGACTGGATTCCCAATGATGTTAACACCCAGGCAACCTTCCCTATGTACTGGGAAGCTACACCTTACTGCGTATAATGGGAAGCTATGCCTAGCTGTGTGCCTGGGTGCTGAGGTTGCAGGAATAACACTTAAGAGAACAGCACAAGAAGTAGGTGTTTAACTAGGTTCCTGTTTCCTCCCTCTCTCAAGTTTTGCTGATTGCAGAGAGATCACTTGTCTGGGTGTCTGAAAACCTCCCATTCATGTGACCTAGCCAGTGGGGCCTGTAGACAAATGACTGACTCTCTTTGCACCTTTACACAGAAGAAATACTTACATATAAGATTGTGACCAAGGAAAATGAGCTTACAAAAAATGTGAATGTAAAGACCTACAATTATATTCAGAAAAAAATTGTTCCAAGAGTACATTAGTAACTGGCTATCAGGGTGGAGGGATGGATCAGGTAGATTGAAACACAGCACAGTGGGGGCAGGGGGAGTCTTGGTCCTCTTGACCATATCCCAGTGGAAGGCTGCACACTATTTCTTCTGCCCTCCAAGGATCAGAGTACATCCCTTTCATCCTTGTGGAGAGGGGGGTGTTTCCTTGAAGAGTGAGCAGTTTTCACCTCAAAGAGAAGTTTCCTTTCCTTGAAAATAGTTGGTAGGCTTCGGGAGTATCCCTCAGCGATAGGCTATGGTATGGAAGTGTAAGATAAAAAGAGTCTTTCATCCCCAAGTTGCTTTTGGTCATGGTGTTTATCACAGCAACAGAAAGCGAACGAAGACCCACCGCAGTCGCCAGGCTCCGGTCTCTAAATTATGAGTGAGGGGAAGTTCAAAATGGCATGGAAGGAGCAAGGGAGGAGAATCCAGCCTTCACCTCCACAGGCTGTTCTCCTTCACAGGCCGTGCATGGGGATGCAGGCAAATGCTGTGTGTAAGATTATTAGTCCCCTTGAGGATTGTCTGCAAACCACAGCTGCAGACATGGATAGCTTCCCAAGGTGCCCACATTTCTCAAGTAACCACAGGACAGCTTTCTTTCTCCATCTCTCCTAAGATGCTGTGCACTCAAACCCTCCCATATTAAATTCTTACATAGCACAGTACCACATATACCAACTGCAACAGCATCTAGGCAGTTTTCTCTTCAAATCTGAAGTTGTGTTCAGTGGGCAGTTCAACCACCTATCTTTAATTCCATTTTTTTTCCTGTGAAGAAACTTATCCACTTAAGATGATGAAGCTTCCGTGGAGTCTTCTCAGAGTTTTCTCTGGCTTGGGAGAGAGTCTGGCACTCCTGTGTCCTGGTTGTAATTGTGCATCTTATAGGAAGGAATTGTTTCTTTATTCCAGAGATGCAAAACTGGCTCTGGATTCAATCAGCATAACATTAAACTCTGAGGCAGTCACATCCAGCACTTGCTGATGTGGCCTGTGACAAGGCGGAAGTGGAGGTGGCTAGATATGGTGGATGCCACCTCTGCTTGGCAGTGGGACTCCGAGAAGTCCTGCACCTGCATCCCTTGGCCACGATCTGCGCCATGCATGTGCTGGATAGGTTTATGTCAACTTGACACAAGCTAAAGTAATCTGAGGGTAGGGAACCTTGTTAAAAAGTACTCCTCCATAACATTTGTCTAAAGGCAAGCCTATAGGTCATTTATTTAATTAGTAATTGATGGTGGGGGGCCAGTCAATGATGGGTGGTACCATCCCTGGGCAGATTGTCTTGGGTTCCATAAGAAAGCAGGTTGAGCAAACTATGCAGAGCAAGGCAGCAAACAGCACCCTCCATCGCTTCTGCATCAGCTCCTGCCTTCAGGTTCCTGTCCTGTTTGAGTTGCTGTTCTTCTGACTTCTTTGGATGATGAACAGCAACACAGAAGTGTAAGTGAGAAAAAAAAACAAGCAAAAGCTCCTTTCTTCCCCCAAGTTGTTCTTGTTATGGTGTGTCGTTACAACAGCCCATACGAACCCTAAGGCAACATACCTACAAAAAGTCTTTCCAAATATTTGTGTTTGATATGGCCGCCTCTACCCACTAGAGAGTTTCTGGAGAAAGAACACAAGAAGAGGAAACCTGGAGGAATGGGAGAAGAAAGGAGGTGAAGTCCGTCTGGAAGCCTGGACTGGTTGAGCTGGGAGCCTCTTGAGGTTAGACAACTGCTGGAAGTCTACAGGGGAAGAGTAGACAACTGTTGGAAGCCTACAGGGATGGGGAAAGAAGAGAAGCATAGCTACAGAGAAGACAGGCAGGAAAAGAAGGGTCCCAGACAAAAACAGCTCGAGGGAGAAAGGGTATATCTTGGCTTACAGTTTCAGAGGGTCAGTGTCCACCATAGCTAGGAAAGGTATGGAAACAGGGAGGGAAGATGAGAGAGTAGAAGCAGGAAACTGGACCATTCTCAGCACCCATTCCCATTCTCATAAAGAGAACAAAAGCAGGACCAGGGTGTAAGCCCTCAAAGCTCACCTCCAGTGATGTACTTCCTTGAGCCAGGCTCCTTCTCCTACTTCTTACAACCTGCCCAGACAGCCCCGCCACCTGGGAACCAAGTGTCCGAGTACGTGAGCCTGTGAGGGACAATTCACGACTAGACCGCAGCACCATCCTGGTTTGTACACTGTGTGTGCGCCAAGCAAAAGAGACTTGGAAGTCTAAATGAAGGATGTCCTGGCCTCCCTTTTATCAAGATGGGCAAGGGCAAGGGTCCATTGCTGGCAAGACCTTTCACTCATAAAACCAGAGAGGAAGTGATAAAACTGTAGGTAGTAGCCATTGCATGTTTCCTCCAACCCCCCAAAAACCCCAACAACAATGGGAATGGGCATGCAATTACCAATTCCTAAATGGAAATACTAACTACAGTACTGATATGAAGTCTTTACATTCTAATGCAATTTTAGTCAACCTTGAAATTTACAAGTCTCCAAGTTTTCCCGAATAAATTCTCAGAAACGTGATTTCCTTTAGTAAATCATTCACGTAGGAAGAAAAAAAAGTCAAGCAAAGGAGCCCAGATGAGGCAACAGAGATGTACTTGAAAATAAGTGTGGGTGGGTGGATGGGGGGGTGACATCACTAGGGTGTCAACCCTCATAGCACTGGTGCTGGGGCAAGAATGGGCAGCTCAGTTCAACTGAGAGAGGGTTAAACTAGAGTCCCATGTTCACATGCTAGTACAGGTGACAGGTGATGCAACAGTTTAAGCCACTGGGAAGAGCTTAACCTTTTTAATACGCCATGTTAGGTATCTGGCTAACTGCAGAGTATTGATGATTCTGTCCATGACCATAACAACAGGTAACATTTGCTGACCAACTGCTCTCAGACAGATGCTTTCTATGAGTTTTCTCACTACATCATCACCATGTATATTGAGCAGAGGTGCAGATGGTGAGACAGGGAGGATAGGTGCTGCCATCTTGGCCAGCAGTGACAAAGTAGGGTCAAATCTGATAAGGCAAAAATCTACCTCAAGGAGTAGTGAGTACAGGCTAGGTGTGAGCTTCTGAATCAGACAGGAAGCTTTGAGTACAAGTACCATGTGCTTGTACGAAGCAATTTCTTTCTAGTCACACGAACATTTTTTTAGTATTCTTCCAGATTCCAAGGTCTAAGGATGGTATTATAGGAAAAAAATGGAAGAAGGGAAATTTCGCCAGAAAAATATGTGTGAGTTACATGTGTACTAGATAGTCATTTGTCTATAGAGAGTGAATTGTCAGCCGTTAAAATGGTAGGAAGGAAGCAGAGAGCAAAATGATGCTGTGAAAAACAAGTTGCAGATTTCACAAAAGATCAGAGGTTTTGCTAGAGAAAATGATAGAAACTGGAAAATATCAAATTAAAATGAGAACACATGAACAACAATACATCAGAGAGAAAAGTGACAGCTGCAGGTGACAGGGGGTGATGTCTGACAATGGAACTGGGAGATTATAGAGAAGATTGAAGAGTATGAAAAGAATAAATATTTATAACAAAAAACTCACAAAAATTCTAGAGATAAAAAACGACTTGAGTTCAGATTAAACAAGCATATCACATCTATAGAAAAAGTGACCCCACATGGACGACACCAGGGAAACACTATAAACATCTTGACTTCACATTGACTGCTTGGTGCACACGAGAAAAAGACCAAGAGTCTTTGAAAGGAAAACAAGGCAGCAACACCCTCTTCCACAGCAGGGTATATGAGCCACCAACCTACCAGGTGACTGGTGCTTTGTAGTGAAAGGGTAGATGGGAGAGCTTGGATGGCTCTCCCAGAAAATGCTGTGCCGAGGGAGCTGAGGGACAAAAAACTAAATCAGGACGGGTGGGGCCTGTGGTTCCAGGGTGAGATGAAGAAAAGAGGATACGTAGATGAGGGGAAAGTACTCATCAGAAAGGAAGGAAGGAAGGAAGGAAGGAAGGAAGGAAGGAAGGAAGGAAGGAGAGAGAAGTACAGGAGAGAGAGAGAGGCAGAAAGACAGGCTCAGAGACAGACAGACACAGAGACATATGCAGGAAATAGAAGAAAAGATGATGTAGAAGAGGAGGAGACTAGAGCAAGGAAGAAAGGAAAGAAAAAAGAGGAAGGCAGAGAGAAGTGAAGTGAAGGAAGAAACAGTGAGAGAGGGAGGAAAGGAGAGAGAAGTAGAGGAGGGACAGACTGAGGGACAGACACAGAGACAGAGACAGAGAGAAAAGTCATAGAAGAGAAGAGGAGATGGACAAAGAGGAGGAGAGTGGAGAAGGAAGAGAGAAAGCAAAGAAGAAAGAGAAAGGGAGAGAGGCAGAGAGGAGGAAGAGTAAAGGAATAACTGGGAGAGAAAGGGCAAAGACTGGGGCACATTTCCAATGCCCTCTTTTTACACACACACACACACACGCACACACACACACACACACACACACAGTCTGCCAGCTAAAGAAAGCCATCTTTCAACACCTTGTCTTCCCACCCTGCTTCAAGCCTCGTTGTGACATATGTTTCTGAGCAGGTCTCGTGTGTTTCACGCCTCTTTCCCATCTGACTTGGGCATACACCAGCACCAGTGTAGTCCTGTGATGGCATGGGCTTCTCTGGCTGCCTCTAACTATACAGAGTAGAGAGTACATCATCACCACCGGAGCAAGGAGCCCATGCCCCTTGGCAAAGCTTTATGCTCATAGTGATTGACAGAGGAGTTGAACCCTTGCAATATCCTGTCACCTACTTTGCTCCAGACACTGTGTCCCCCACTGATGTTTCTGGAACATTCCAAGCATCATACCTGTGATGGATAATCTTCATTGTCAATTTGATTATGTCTAGAATTAACTGAAACACAAGTTTCTGGGTGTGATTATAAAAGATTTTTTTGAGACGTATTCTTTGAATTTCTGGTAGAATTCTACACTGAAACCATTTGGCCCTGGGCTTTTTTGTTGTTGTTGGAAGATTTTTGATGACTGATTCTATTTCACTAGGGCATTATAGGTCTTTTAAATTGCTTATCTGTTCTTGATTCAATTTTCGGGGGCCTGCCTCTTCCTGAGAAACTATGCAGGAGGAGTAGATTAGGGGTGGTATGGAGGAGAGGAAGGGGGAGAGGAGGCTATGGTCAGGCTACAGAATTAATTAATTAATTAGTTAATAATTTAAACAGACTTTTTATGAATATGAGTATTCATATATATGTGTAAAACCTGTGTGCCTCGTGCCCACAGAGTCAAAAGGCAGAGCGGATCCCCCAGGACTGGAGTTACATATGGTTATGAGAGATCACACAGGGGTGCTGGGCACTAAACCTGGATCTTCTGGAAGAGAAACCAGCACTCTCAGTCTTAGAACCAAATCTTCAGCCCTGTGCTCTGTTATATGTAAGGGAACTGGACTTTCGTCCCTACTGATTATCCCGACTACTTGAAAAAAATTTCCATTATCAACATAGTTTTTTACTGTGGTATCTTTATGGCTTCATCAAAATAATAACACAAATATTGTTCTACTGCACTGGAAACCATTAAGAATCAGGCATAAAATGCAGCATTATTTTTTGTCCTAGGAAGCAGGCACTGCTTCACACTAAGGAAGTCTGTGCAAATGAATAAAATGCTGGCAAACTGTCAATGTGTCTAAAAGCTATAAAAATTGTTTACTCTCTGAGGCAGCAATTCTACTTACAGAAAATAATCCCAGGGGAAAAATAAACACATCTACAAAGATCAATGTAATGGAACACAGCATGACATTTCCTATGAATAAAGAGCTGAAGAAAAGCAAAAACACGCTGAAGTACTAGAGACACCTGAAATCTAGTGAGATTCTGTGTGGCGTATGATAGCATGCCTAATTACAGCACAGCTTGCTGATTCCTTTAATGGTGTGGGTGAGCTGACCAGGGAGCCACAGGGATGCTAGCACACTGATTAATGATGCAGTTCTGGAAAGATCATTAAATGGGAGCAGACCTAGGTCAGAGAAGTAGCCATTCCTCCCGGCCCTTCCCCCATGGGAATGTAGAAGTTACTCTCTAACTTGGGAGCCCTCTCTTGAGGGAGAGAAAGAGGCTTGGGGGAAATTGCATAGCTCCCCTAAAAGTATGAAGTTAGGGCTTCTGATAACTTAGGCAAGCCAGGGAGAGAGTTTGCCATTTGTGATGACATGGACATGACCAGAGGACATCATGTTGAGTGGATATGGAAGGACTAAGACAGTGTTGCGGGACCTCTCCCAGTTATGGAATATAAAGCAACTGACCTCCTGGAAAAAGAAAGTAGAGTGGACATCAGAGGCTTGGGAAGGAGGCTAGGGCAAGAATGAACAATGGATTTCAGATCTGATTGGAAAGAACAGATGCATTTTGTCTTTCTGTTTCCCTGCAGGATGACTCTGCAGCAACAATCCGTCATCCATTTCAGAGCAACCAGGGGAAAGGACTTTGGAGAGTTCTTATTACAAAGAAAGAATGGGGACTTTGCCAGCTCTGATATGACTGTGACAAGCATGAAACTGTGAAAAGCACATACTGTATGCTACGTGTTTGCAGTTGCCTGCCAATCAAAAGCAAAACTTAAAAGCACAAACGACGCTCTCTACATAGGGGGGAGAGTAACTCTTGCAAATCTTTGTAAAGCTCCCCTCTTTCATTTTTTCAAGACAGAGCTTCTCTGTGTATTCCTTATTGTTCCGAAATTCACTCAGTAGACCAGGCTGGCCTCGAACTCACAGAGATCCACCTGCCTCTGCCTCCTGAGTGCTGGGATTAAAGGCATGCGTCACTACACCTGGCCTGTAAACTTTATCTCAGCTTTGGTCATGATGACTTGTTAATATAAACTCACATAGACCTCTCAGGAGGCATACTGAACATCAGTATCTGGTGCCACAAAAAGAGATCCGCAGTATATGATTACAAGCCAGAGGGAATCACATGACCAGATGTTACAAACCATATCTGTACTCATCTGCTTCTGAGGACAAACCCGAAAGCCCTGTCTAAAAGCGACAGCAATCATTCTTTTGTGTTTTTGTTCAACCATTCTGTTGTTTGTGAGGTATTTCACCTTCCTGGAGACCTGTTTTTAATGGTTTCCATTTTTCTCTCCAATAACCTGAATTTTCGTGGGAAATTTATAGATGAAAAAGGTACTATGATTTAATGTGCATATCGGTGATGGGAAGAGAGAAAATGAAAAAAGGAGGGTACCATCCTAACCAACCCAGGGGGGTATGTGTAGTCTGTACAGAGTGTATTCATAAACCAAACACAGAGATAGGCACCGGGGAGCACCAGGTCTCAGAAAGTCCCCAAAGAGGGAGCAGAATTGTCAGTTAACAAGGAGTGAAACATTTCAAACACAGTTAGCAATCTAAATATTCAAAAGAAAAGGGGAAGTAATTTTCACTCGCAAGAGTGTAAGGATAACGCACAAGGGAAAAGATCTGATCTATTGAAGAGAGAAAGGGACAGTGTTGGGGGCAAAGTTCCCTTGGCTGAGAAGGACTAAGGGCTGTCCATGGAACCATGCTTGGTCATTCTACAGTTACCTGCACACAACAATTACTGTCATGGACACTGAAGTGGGTGAAAAGAGGTTTATTGCAGGGGTGCAAAAAAAAAAAAAAGGTCTGGAAATAGCATCAGGGAGAAACAGAGAACGTGTGTGTGTGTGTGTCAACGTTAAAAATAATTTTGATGGTAAATGTCAAAGAAAATGTTCACACCATGAAGTATGCCGTGGATAGAGCTAAATTAAATTTGTTCTGTTTGTCCATTTCGATATAATAATGCAGCATGGGGCTTCAGATACGGCTTAAAATACGTCTCAGGGGGAAGAAACTCTTAAGTAGCAGCTTTTATCCTTCAACAAGGTGATTCCCACAGGCAGAAGAAAAGCTACGACAGGGAAGGGTCTCTCTCTCTCTCTCTCTCTCTCTCTCTCTCTCTCTCTCTCTCTCTCTCTCTCTCTCTCTCTCTCCTTCCCTCATTCTTTCCCTCCTTTCTTTCTAAATTAATTCTCTTGCTCTCCTAGTTACTGCCTGAAGGCCTTTTCGCTCTCTGAGCCTATCTATACCAAGAAGATGATGGCAACTTCACCGCTCACTTTTCCTTCCGCTGTGGTTGTTTTCATAGGAAGAAAATAATTTATTGAAAGAAGAAATTCCTAGAATGCAAATTATAGTTAAGCAAACAGGGAAACAAATACACTCATGATGATTAAACATGAATAGCATATCTTCACTGGCTGGGGGAAAGATCGTGACTGACTGACTGACTGATTCATTTCTCAATAGATGCCTGGATCTTGGTGGCTTGATGAATCAAACACTGACTGTGAATAGTTTCCACATTTGCAACAGTTGGAGGACCTTGCGTGGAGAAGACTGTATCATGAATGGAAGTGAAGTTTTCTGATGTCTAAAATGGTAATACCTTCGGCCTCCACAGCACACAATTGCAATTTAACAAATGCTCACTATGTGATCTACAAATGGGATGAATCATCACCATCTTGAAGAGGCGGCATGGTGTGTTATGCATGGAAGCAGGGAACTCCAGTCACTCACCTGAGGATTACCTCTGCAAACAACAGTCTGGGGTGACAATACCTAGTGTTCTACCAGGTAGATCTAAAAGTCCATTATTTTAACTTCAGTTCCCGAAAAACACAGAGTGCCAGGTATATGAGGAATAATTTCCAGGAATGAATAATTCTAACACTGGTGCCTCCCTCCTCGAATTTGTGTTGGCAGGAGTGTCTGAGTAAACTTTGGTCATTATATAGATTGTAAGGTGGTATTTTCCCCATGTTGACAGTCCTTCCTTCCAAGGACATGTTAGGGGCACTTCTGTGATTTCAATGATGAATGCTGAGTGATCCACTGAGGTGTATATGAGATGGGTTAGGGTGAGAGAGGATGACGTATCTACCTGCAAGAAATACCCCCAAAAGGACAGGTATTGTTGACAACACACTGTATGTTTAGCATGCACTAAACAGCTCAAGAAACTTCATACCTTTTGAGAATTTCCACACAATTGTAGGCACAGGATAACCCTCTGCAGAGCAATTGAGGATCACTGCTTTGCCATAGATGCCATCCTGGTCCCGGGGCTGCACCACAAACTTAGGAGGAACTGCAAAGAGAAATGTTGTCATTCAGATGGGGCCCCTTGCTTAAAGTTGTGATTTTATGAAACAGTTATCTCTGTAAACCTTCAAATAAAAAGAATGTTCCACACAAATGCAAAAGCAATACATGTGTTTGCAGCTCAGAACAAATGGGAGAAACAGTTTGGTTCCTGGTGGGTCTTCTATGAATTTTTGTGTGTGGGGGGGGAGATTTTTTTTTGGTAGGGAAACTGGTCTTTCACAGATGTAAGGGGCATTGGTGAACCAAAGGACATGTGATACTCAAGACTGTCAGGAATTCACTCCATGTAGAATAGAATAATATCCAGTATGTAATAAAGAGGTAAAACATATGTTCTCCTAATTGTACTTGTCAAGGACGAGCGTTTCCTTGGTTAGGAACTGTTCAAAGTCTTGCTGACTTTCTTTTAGCAGAAGTTGAGAGATCTGACAAGCACTCCCCAGAGGTAGCAGAGAGCATGGCATGGTGATCATCTTTGCCCTAGACATCTCATCAGGACACATGAGTCACTGTTGCTGAGATGACAGTACCAGGCAGGGTCAAAGTAGAACCGAAGAGGTTAGTCAATGGGAGGTTCCAGGATCACGCTAGGGTACTGACAACCCGTGAGATTCAGAACCTAGTTGTGTAGTAGATTCTGTGAGGTGCTGGATAGAGACATCCCAACATACAGCACACTCAACTCTTTACTTAGAGCTTTGTACTAAACTACGAGGAGGTTAGTAATGTTTGAGTCTTTATTAACAGGTCAACATTATTCTAGGAATGGTGGCATCTGATGGTGGCCCTACACTCAGCACATCTGCAGCAGACTGGGGGATCCCCTGTGGGGATGGACTCTTGGTGAGTTAGCTATGCACTGTGAGAGAGATGGGCTACATCCCTGCAGGTTAAAATGTGCTTCCTTCCTTCACACACTAGGTAAGAGTCATCTTTCTCTTGTTAGTTTGTAGGATTCCCAGTGTTGAGAGACGTGTGTGCTTCAGTGCTTCAGACAGACAGGAAATTCCAGCCAGCATGTGCTATGGAATGGAGAGGTGCCTAGGATCTCACTGAAATAAGCAGTTTAGAAGCATGCTGAAATGATTCAAGCCACAGTGAAGACCAGCCGGACCATGGACGTAACCAAGGATGACGGAACTGTATCAAGACCAGAGAAGCAGCTGGAGGTGGAACTCAGGCTAACATTTCTGGAGGAAGCAACCACCTTTTCCATTCTTTGGTCCTGCTTTGTTATTTATTTTTTTGGTAGAAAACATTAAACATGGAGAGGCCACAGTGTCAAGGAAGAACAGAGCTCAGGATAGACACACCAGTCTCCAGTCCTGCTGATTCTTGTATTTGACCTTGTATAGGTTACAAAACAGCTCAAATTCCTAATACAAAAATTAGGGATAACTGCGATTCTCATTTCACAGGACTGTTATGAGGGGAAAGTGAGTTGAGATTCAGAAAGTTCAGAACTTCATTTGGGAGAAAGAAATGATTCTAAGAGTTGTTTCATTTATTAAACTCAGATGCCCTGCTTTGAATTAAGTACACCGCACAGCAATGGGATCTGGAGTATTAGTAAAATGCCTGGCAGTTTTGTTTCAAGTAAATAACATTTTGAGAAACATGTATTTGATCAGATGCACTTGGAATGAATCAAGAAAAGCCAAATGCCTTAAGGTCAGGAGATTACTCCTAAGAAAATACTAGAGATTATACAGGGCTATTTTTTCTCTCTTTCTCTTATTTCTTCTCCTCCATTTTTCCTTTGTCCTCCCTGTCTTTCCTCCCTCTCTATTTTCTTCCTATCTTCCTTTTTAAAAGATATTTCTTTTTAAAATTTATATGTGTGGGCATTTTGCCTGCGTGTCATGTGTTCAGGGACCAAGGATGTCAGCAAAAGGCATCCGACCCCTATAATTGGAGTTACAGATGGTTGTAACTGAGGATTTAACTTGGGTCTTTTGGGAGGACAACTAGTGTTGGTAACTGCTCAGCCATCTCTCTGGATCATGTTGTTAGCTTTTTTTTTTTTTTTGGTTTTTATGAGACAGGGTTTCTCTGTATTGTTTCGGAGGCTATTGGTCCAGCCCAGCCTCGAACTCACAGATATCTGCCTGCTTCTGCCTCCCGAGTGCTGGGATTAAAGGCATGTGCCACCACCGCCCAGCATGTTTTTAGCTTTTTGTTGAGACAAAGTTTTGCCATTTAGTTCAAGTTGGTTTCAAACTCTCAACCTTCCCACTTCTGCCTCCCAAGTTCCAGGATGATACAAGTACCACCTTGTGTACCATTACACCATCCCTAATTTTCTAATAAAAATGTCCAGCAACCTTCAGGGTAGATTAAAAGTTAAAACACCACACTAGATTCCTCATCCATGGTGTGTGAGGCAAACCCCCAGCTAGCTCTGCCAAGAGGGACAGCTGCTTTTTTACTGGAAAAGAAATCCAGCTGGCACACACTCAGTTATCACTCATTCATGACCCTCCACTCAATTTGGCTCTAAGCTAAGAAATTCTGCTTAAAACCTCATTAAAGATGTCTATATGGGGCATTAACACATGGCAAGTGTGGTGTAATTACAGATGGAAATGGTCCCTGATTAGTAGAATAATTCTCCTATGTCATTACTCAAGAATTTCCAGATACTGGTGAGGATAGCCCGTGGTTTCCCTAAGTAGGTTTTTCTCTCATAATAGAACTCCCTCTTCCGATTCCTACATTGATCTATGCTTTCATAAAAGCCCAAGAGACAAAGAAGCAGGTTTCTGAAGTTTTATGGTAAAGAAAATAACTAGTGGACCAATTATCCACTATTCATATAGAGTGCTACTTGAGACATCATAGAAGAAAATATACACTACTGAGCCCATAACCAAACCATATCCTAACCATTCTCATCACAGAGAGGATGGGATGAGGTTTGAGGTAGAGTCTCAGATTTTATTTTTCTTATGATCTCTGAGGCTGCAGGTCCAGATGTCACACTTTAATAATCACCATTCTGGCATTGGTGGTGCACGCCTTTAATCCCAGCACTCTGGAGGCAGAGGCAGGTGGATCTCTGTGAGTTCGAGGCCAGCCTTGTCTACAGAGCTAGTTCCAGGACAGCCTCCAAAGTAATACAGAGAAACCATGTCTCGAAAAACCAAAAAAAAAAGTCACCATTCTGAATGGCTCCCCAGAAAGTGCCAGGCAGGAATGAGCTCTCGCTGACCACAAAGGCAACTCACTTATAAAAGCAACTTTTACTGCTTTCTGCTTTCTTTGATCTTAATCTTTTCTTCTCTCTTACTCTGGAATGCAGGATCAGCATCCCAACTGGGTGATTTGTAGCCAGTTCTGATGATACTCTGCTCTCAAGAGAAATACAAATAGGCAGGGTAAGGGCAATATTGTCTCTTATCTTGAATGGCCTCCATTTGTCATTTCGCTCTGGTGCCTTATCTGTCACCACTACCCCACTTGAATCCCTTTTCTACCCATGGATGTACAGGATGCTTGGGAAACCGTCACTGCCCCTTGATCATGATCAGGCTCCTAAGATGCTTTGCAGACTCTTAGACAACTTCTCCTGTAGTCATTTCTGAAAAATTCTTCCAACTACTAATCCCCAGGATAGTCTTGCTTTGGGTTTTCGTGCTCTTCTCCATGCCTTTGCTTGATGTACTCCTATTTGTCATTGCTTCTGTCTCAGATGGAAGATCACCCCTTCTCTGAACCCTCACCCCCCATTTTTACTCCTGCTGCTTGGTATTGCTTCTCTAATTGACTGTCTTCCACATCAGGCTCTGCACCCTGGGAGAACAGTCTAAGTGCAGGGGATTGGGTGCTGTTTTGATCGCAGGACAATCACCACACTTAGAGGAGATGGGGGCTCTTCTGGTAACCATATACTCTAGCCAAAAAGGTTGTTAGATCCTTCTGATCCCTGGAAGCCATAGGGTGATACCCACTATGTTCAGATAAGAAGGTCAAGGCTCAGAGAATTCAGCCTTGCTTCGAGGATCACAGACAGTGCACATTCAGCAACATGAGCCTGGTCAGCCTACAGAAAGTTGTAGCACTGTGTCTGCACCCTCTCTTTCTTTCTGAACCTGGGTACACATCAAGGCTCATGGAGTGCATTTCTCTGTGAAGTCTTCTGTGATCATACCAAGAACACCAATCTCCCTGTTATCAAGGTATGATTTGCTCTTGTAATTAATAGCCTGCCACTCTAAGACTCTCAAACCACCCTCTCAGTGACAGGCAATCTCATGACCTCTAAACTCCTCATTCTATTTCTACCTTTCCCTAGCTGCATCTCAGACCAAGACTTTACAGCATGTAAGAGAGAGAAATTTCTCAATTCCAGTGAAAGATTAAAGTCACAGAGCAATTTGCTATACTTTTTTGTACTTTCATGTGATGTGTTTCATCAATTTACTGTTTGCATCCTTCATGAACCAAATGCCAGCTCGTGTTCTGAAGTTAATGGCTAAGGCCCCAGTTTGCAGAAGGCTCTCTGGCCAGTCACAGTGAGCAGGAAGAGCCTTCATTTCACCTAAAAGTCCTATTTCCATGTATTCAGTACAAGCTGAAGCTAATGCAGTGATTAAAAAGTCCCCAACTCAGGGAGCCCAGCTTCAGGTGAGATTGGGTCTCCGGCTGGGACCGCCCGCCCATCCCCCATCCCCCTCCATCTTCGGGGCCGCTCCTGGCTTCCAGAAGAGCTGCCCACACAGGAAAGAGATCAGCCCCTCCAAGACCCCAACCCAGCGAGCCCAGCTTCAGGTGAGATAGGGTCTCCGGCTGGGACCGCCCGCCCATCACCCATCCCCCTCCATCTTCGGGCCGCCCCCGGCTGCCAGAAGAGCCGCCCACACAGGAAAGAGATCAGCCCCTCCAAGACCCCAACCCCAGGGAGCCCAGCTTCAGGTGAGATTGGGTCTCCGGCTGGGACTGCCCGCTCATCACCCATCCCCCTCCATCTTCGGGGCCGCTCCCGGCTTCCAGAAGAGCCGCCCACACAGGAAAGAGATCAGCCCCTCCAAGACCCCAACCCAGCGAGCCCAGCTTCAGGTGAGATTGGGTCTCCGGCTGGGACCGCCCGCCCATCACCCATCCCCCTCCATCTTCGGGGCCACTCCTGGCTTCCAGAAGAGCTGCCCACACAGGAAAGAGATCAGCCCCTCCAAAACCGCAACCCAGCGAGCCCAGCTTCAGGTGAGATTGGGTCTCTGGCTGGGACCGCCCGCCCATCACCCATCCCCCTCCATCTTCGGGGCCGCCCCCGGCTGCCAGAAGAGCCGCCCACACAGGAAAGAGATCAGCCCCTCCAAGACCCCAACCCCAGGGAGCCCAGCTTCAGGAAAGAGATCAGCCCCTCCAAGACCCCAACCCAGCGAGCCCAGCTTCAGAAGAGCCGCCCACACAGGAAAGAGATCAGCCCCTCCAAGACCCCAACTCCAGGGAGCCCAGCTTCAGCCCTCAGTAAGGAAAGAGACCAGTGGAGACGGAAAGACCCCACCAGCACCCACTGGAAGAAGAGATGGGAAGAAGACAGAATAAGAGATCACTCAGCAATAGAAACACCAACATGACCCCACCAGAATCCAGGGATCCAACACCAGCAAGTCCCGAAAAGCACTACATAGATGAAGAAGAGGAGACAGACCTTAAAAATTATTTCATGAAGATGATGGAGAGCCTCAAAGAAGAAACGAGGAAATCCCTTAAAGAAATAGAAAAAAAACAAACAAAAAATCCATGAAATGGGGGAAAAATTCAAGAAATAAACAAATCTCTCAAAGAATCTAAAGAGCACCAAGAAAAAACAACCAAGAAAATTAAGGAAACAGCTCAAACAGTTGAAGGATTGAAAGCTGAAATAGAAACGATAAAGAAAACACAGAATGAAGGGATGCTGGAAATAGAAAAGCTCGGTAAACGGTCTGGAACTACAGATGCAAGTATCACCAATAGAATACAAGAGATAGAAGAGAGAATCTCAGGTGTTGAAGACTCATTAGAGGATATAGAGTCGTCAACCAAAGAAAATCTCAAAACCAACAAATCCTTAACACAAAATATCCAGGAAATATGGGACACCATGAAGAAGCCAAACCTGAGAATAATAGGTATAGAAGAAGGTGAAGAACTTCAACTTAAAGGTACAGAAAATATATTCAACAAAATCATAGAAGAAAACTTCCCTAACCTAAAGAAAGATATGCCTATGAAAGTACAAGAATCTTACAGAACACCAAATAGGCTTGACCAGAAAAAGAAGTCACCTCGCCATATAATAATCAAAACATCAAACCTACAGAGCAAAGAGAAAATATTAAGAGCAGCTAAAGAAAAAGGCCAAGTAACATACAAAGGCAGACCTATCCGAATTACACCTGACTTCTCAATGGAAACGATGAAAGCCAGAAGATCCTGGTTAGATGTCCTACAAACGCTAAGGGAACAAGGATGCCAGCCCAGACTACTATATCCAGCAAAGCTCTCAATTACCATAGATGGAGAAAACAAAATATTCCATGACAAAGCCAGATTTAAACAATATGTATCCATGAATCCAGCTCTACAGAAAATGCTAGAAGGAAAACCTAGAGCCAAGGAAGATAACTACATTCACAAAGACACAGGCAATATGTAATCATACTTTACAAAACACTAAAAGAAAAAGGGAGGAGAAACAACACAAAATAACTTCACTAACAATAAATCAAGCGCAAACAAGGATCACCAATCAATGGTCATTAATATCCCTCAATGTCAACGGCCTCAACTTGCCTATAAAAAGACACAGACTAGCAGAATGGATATGAAGACAGAACCCTTCCTTCTGCTGCATACAAGAAACACATCTCAACAACAAAGACAGACGTTATCTCAGAGTAAAGGGCTGGGAAAAGATCTTCCAATCAAACGGCCCCAAGAAACAAGCGGGCATAGCAATCCTAATATCTAACAAATTAGACTTCAAATTAAAATCAATCAAAAGAGATGAAGAAGGGCACTTCATATTCATCAAAGGAAAAATACATCAAGACGAAGTCTCGATTTTAAACATCTACGCCCCAAATACAAAGGCACCTACATTCGTGAAAGAAACATTACTAAAGCTCAAAATGCACATAAAATCTCACACACTAATAGTAGGAGACTTCAACACTCCGCTCTCACCGCTAGACAGGACCTCCAGACAGAAAATTAACAAAGAAACAAAAGAATTAATAGAAGTTATGACCCAACTGGGTTTAACAGACATCTATAGAACATTCCATCCAAATACAAAGGGATATACCTTCTTCTCGGCACCACATGGAACCTTCTCTAAAATTGACCACATAATAGGAAACATAGCAAATCTCCACAGATACAAAAAAATTGGAATAACTCCCTGCATCTTATCAGACCACCATGCATTAACATTAGAATTCAACAATAACACAAATCGCAGAAACCCTACAAACTCATGGAGATTGAACAATGCACAATTGCACCATCCCTGGGTAAAGGAACAAATAAAAAAAGAAATTAAAGACTTCCTCGATTTCAATGAGAATGAAGACACAACATACACAAACTTATGGGACACTTTGAAAGCAGTGCTGAGAGGAAAGTTTATAGCACTAAGTACCCACATGAAAAAACTGGAGAACAGTCATACTAGAGAATTAATAACACAGCTGAATGTTCTAGAACAAAAAGAAGCAAACTCCCCCAGGAGGAGCAGACGCCAGGAAATAATCAAATTGAGGGCTGAAATCAATCAAGTAGAAACCAGGAAAACACTGAGAAGAATCAATGAAACAAAGAGTTGGTTCTTTGAGAAAATCAACAAAATAGACAAACCTCTGTCCAAACTAACCAAAAGACAGAGAGAGAACATGCTAATTAACAAAATCAGGGATGAAAAAGGGGACATAACAACGGACTCTGAGGAAATCAAGAGAATCATCAGGGCATACTTTGAAAATCTGTACTCCACAAAATTTGAAAAATTAAAGGAAATGGACAATTTCCTGGATAGATATCACTTGCCAAAACTAAATCAAGAACAGATAAATAATCTAAACAGACCTATAACCCCTACTGAAATAGAAGCAGTCATCAAAAGTCTCCCAAACAAAAAAAGCCCAGGCCCAGATGGCTTCAGTGCAGAATTCTACCAGAAATTCAAAGAAGAGCTCATTCCAATACTCGTCAAAGTATTCCACACAATAGAAGCAGGAGGCTCATTGCCAAACTCTTTCTACGAGGCTACAATTACCTTGATACCCAAGCCACACAAAGACACAACTAAGAAAGAGAACTATAGACCAATTTCCCTCATGAACATTGATGCAAAAATACTCAATAAAATACTTGCAAACCGGATTCAAGAACACATCAGAAAAATCATCCACCATGATCAAGTAGGCTTCATTCCAGGAATGCAGGGATGGTTCAACATTAGAAAATCTATCAATGTAATCCACCATATTAACAATCTGCGAAAGAAAAACCACATGATCATCTCACTAGATGCTGAAAAAGCCTTTGACAAAATCCAGCACCCCTTCATGATAAAGGTCCTAGAGAGATCAGGGATAACAGGAACGTACCTGAATATAATAAAAGCAATATACAGTAAACCAACAGCTAACATCAAACTAAATGGAGAGAAACTCAAAGCAATTCCTCTATAATCAGGAACAAGACAAGGCTGTCCACTCTCTCCATATCTCTTCAATATTGTACTTGAAGTTCTAGCTACAGCAATAAGACAACAAAAGGAGATAAAGGGGATACAAATAGGAAAAGAAGAAGTCAAACTTTCATTATTTGCAGATGATATGATAGTTTACATAAGTGATCCAAAAAACTCCGCAAGGTCACTCCTAGAGCTGATAAACACCTTCAGCAATGTGGCAGGATACAAGGTAAACTCAAAAAAATCAGTGGCCCTAGTATATACAGATGATGAAGTGACTGAGAAAGAAATCAGAGAAACATCACCTTTTACAATAGCCAAAAACAGCATCAAATATCTGGGGATAATGTTAACCAAGGAAGTGAAAGACCTGTATATCAAGAACTTTGTGTCTTTGAAGAAAGAAATCAAAGAAGATACCAGAAAATGGAAAGATCTCCCATGCTCTTGGATTGGTAGGATCAACATAATAAAAATGGCAATCTTGCCAAAAGTAGTCTATAGATTCAATGCAATCCCTATCAAAATTCCATCACAATTCTTCAAGGACCTGGAAAGAACATTAATCAACTTTATATGGAAAAACAAAAGGCCCAGGATAGCCAAAACATCCCTATACAATAAAGGAACTTCAGGAGGCATCACCATACCTGACTTCAAGCTCTATTATAGAGCTATAGTCCTGAAAACAGCTTGGTATTGGCACAAAAATAGGCAGGTAGACCAATGGAACCGAATCGAAAGCCCTAATTTTAACCCACACACCTATGAACACTTGATTTTTGACAAAGAAGCTAAAACTGTACAGTGGAAAAAGAAAGCATCTTCAACAAATGGTGCTGGCATAACTGGGTACTGGTATGCAGAAGACTGCAGATAGATCCATGTTTATCGCCTTGTACAAAACTTAAGTCCAAATGGATCAAAGATCTCAACATACATCCAGCCACACTGAAACTTTTAGAAGAGAAAGTGGGAGATACTCTTCAACGAGTTGGTACAGGAGACCACTTCCTAAACATAACACCAGTGGCACAGGCACTGAGATCAACAATTAACAAATGGGACCTTCTGAAACTAAAAAGCTTCTGTAAGGCAAAGGACACAGTCAAAAAGACAAAAAGGCAGGCCACAGAATGGGAAAAGATATTCACTAACCCTACATCTGACAGAGGGCTAATCTCCAAAATTTACAAAGAACTCAAGAAACAAGTCTCCAAAACACCAAAGGATCCACTTGAAAGGTGGGGTACAGAGCTAAATAGAGAATTCTCAGTAGAGGAGGCTAAAATGGCCAAGAGACACTTAAGAAAGTGCTCAACATCCTTAGCCATCAGGGAAATGCAAATCAAAACAACTCTGAGATACCATCTTACTCCTGTCAGAATGGCTAGAATCAAAAACACCGAAGACAATTTATGCTGGAGAGGATGTGGAGAGAGAGGAACACTCCTCCACTGCTGGTGGGAATGCCGACTCATACAGCCTCTTTGGAAATCAGTATGGAGATTCCTCAGGAAAATGGGAATTAATCTACCACTAGACCCAGCAATTCCACTCTTAGGCATTTATCCAAATGAGGCAGGTTCATACAACAAGGGCATCTGCTCCACTATGTTCATAGCAGCATTGTTTGTAATAGCCAGAACCTGGAAGCAACCTAGATGCCCCTCAACTGAAGAGTGGATAGAGAAAATGTGGTACATTTACACAATGGAGTATTACTCGGCAGAAAAAAACAATGGAATCTTGAAATTCGCAGGGAAATGGATAGCACTGGAAGAAACCATCCTGAGTGAGGTAACCCAGTCGCAAAAAGACAAACATGGTATGTACTCACTCATATATGGATTCTAGATATGGATCAGGATAGTGCCAGTCTGCACTTCCACAGATAGAGAGTCTGGGAAACAGGAAAGAACCTAAAAGATATGCATATATGCATAGTACCCAAGAGAAGAGGATGGAGACAAGATCCTCTGATGGGGAACACGGTGAGGGGTGGGGGGGAGTGGGACCTGGGAAGAATAGAGGGGGTAAAGAGGAAGGGAGTTGGTCATGGGGGAACAGTAAGTTGAGGGGGTGGGGGTAGAATAGGGGGAAGAGGGAATCATAGGATCGAAGACAGATCAGGCACCAGAGTGACCTCGAGTGATCTAAAGGTATAACATCAATTGGCAAGCTAAGCAATAGTGGAGGGACCACCTCGAATGCCCATTCCTGATAATGAACTTGATGTCTATAACCATCCGGGAGCCTTCATCCTGTGACTGATGGAAGCAGAGGCAAACACACAACTAATCACTGAACTGAACCCAAGGAACCCAGTGACAGAGAGAGAAGAGTGATGAGCAAATTGGCAAAGAATGGGCTGGCAAAACCAGCAGAGACAGCTGATCTGAACAGGGGAGTGCTCTTGGACCCCAGACCGACAGTGGGGAGGCCAGAATGGGACTGATCTGGACCCCCCAAATGTGAGTGTCAGTGAGAAGGCCTGGGCAACCTATGGGGCCCTGAGCTGTGGATCAGTGTCTATCCCTGGTATACAAACTGTCTTCATGTGCCTATAGCACAAAGAGAGATGCTCTCTCAGCCTGGACTCTTAGGGGAGTGCCTTGACCCTACCAAGAGTAAAATGACAGACTCTAGATATCCCCTATGTGGAAGGATTTGGCAATAGGGTGGGAGGGAGGGGGGAAGGGGAGTGCGGGAGGAGGGGAGGGAGAGGGAACTGGGATTGACATGTAAAACAAGCTATTTAAAATTAAAATAAAAAATGATTAAAAAAAAAAGTCCCCAACTCGACTTGGCCACGTACTTCAAACGATGGAATTCTGAGCATAGATGCACAGTTTCCAGACCCCAGGAAAGGGTTGCCACTCTTGGTGGGTATGAGACTGGAGAACATGCCCTTCCTCAGCTACTTTGTATGAAGGACAGAGGGGATGGGACCATCAGGAAGATAGCTCAAACAAACATCCAGGACAGTGGTCCACTGGCTGCTCCCTTGGGGAGGTGTGTCATCAAGTCTTCTCACATAGGTCTGCATACAACTGGTGTCCAAGGGCAACAAAGAACCTTCTGCAATGACCCAGGACCCTGAGCCCTTCCTGCAACTACCACCTGGGTCCCATGTCTCTGCTTCTCATATGGGGAGCAGGAGGAAGTCTTATGCTGTAGGTCTCTATGCTCACTTCATTCCAGAAGGTTATCCATGCTTCTAATTGATTCCCATGGCCTCAAGACTTTTCTTTGGACCCTGGACCTTGAGTATGTAGTCAAGTCAGCCCTGCAGCTAACCCTGCAAACAGATTTCAATTAGCATTATCTTTTTTCTTCCATCTTCCTCCTTTAGAGGTAACAGGCTTTCTAAAACATGATGTTTTTATTGCTGTCATCATACCTAGTGGCTGTTTGCTAAAACTTCAGGTTCCCCCTGCCTTGTTCCCCTTAGGAATCATTGTATGTGTCCTCTAAATCAAGGGAAGTAGCCCTCCTTCCTTCTTCAGTGGAGGTTCTGCTACTTGCCACATTGCTTGGTCTATTACCCATTTCTGTCCTACTTGTCCAGAAGCTCCCTACAGCCCAGATGAGTTTCTGTCATCTCAGTGACTATACCTGGGTCTGGTAAGTATGTATACTAAGTAGACAGATGCTAATGAGATAGGAAGAGAGAAATGAAATAAAATTAGAAGAAGCATTGCCTTTTTGTGACCCAGTCACAACAAGACAAACATGGTATGTACTCCCTCATATATGGATTTTAAACATAGATCTGGGGAGTGCCAGCCTACAATCCCATGGCCAGAGAATCAGGGAAACAGAACCTTCATCCAATGACTGATGGAAGCAGAGGCAGACTCCCACACCTAAATACTGAGCTGAACTCAAGGAACCCAGTGAAAGAGAGGGAGGACTGATGAGCAAAGGGGTTAAGACTGGGCTGGATTAATTCCCAGAAACACCTGGCCTGAACAAGGGGTAGCTCTTGATTCCCAGACTGATGGCTGGGAATCCAGCATGGGACTGATCAAGGCGCCCTGAATGTGGGTGTCAGTGAGGAGGCCTTGGCAATCTATGGGGCCTTGTGTAGTAGATCAGTATTTATCCCTGTCATACAAATGGACTTTGGGTGCCCATCCCACAATGAGAGATTCACTCTCACCCTGGACTCTTGGGGGAGGGTCTAGGCCTTGCCCTGGATGAAATGACAGACTACAAACACCCCCATGGAGGGCCTCACCCTCCCTGAGAAAAGGAGGGTGTATTGGGGGGAGTGGGAGGGCATGGGAGGGGAGGAAGGAAAGGGAGAGGGACCTGGGATTGACATGCGAAACAACCTTGTTTCTAATTTAAATTTAAATTTTAAAAAATCCTAGTCCTAATAGATGAGGTTCGAATTCCAGCTCTGCCACTTCTCACATATATAACCTTTGGCTGCTACTTCCCTGTTTGTAAAATGTGTTAATAGTGTCAATCTTTGAGTGTTACAGCCAGAACAAGAGAGAGGGCAGAGGAGACACCTGGTATGTGACTGGCTTTTAATAAATTGTTGGCTAGTGCCTTTGCAAAGAAAGAAAAAAAGAAAAGAAAAAATAAAAAGCATAGTCATTTGAAAACAAGTATAAACCGTTAGATTTACAAATGCCCATGGCTGTTTTAAGGATTTATAGCTAAGAACAGTTTATTTTCTCTTCAGAAGGTAAAACACAAAAAACTGAAAACATCACTAGGGAGATTTATAAGAAAACAAAACAAAGACTGCTGTGGATAAAGACTTTGACTGAGAAAGTGCTCACTGAACTTCATATCCTACCCTTTTTATTTTGTCAGATTCTTTCCTTTTATCCATTATCTTGACATTAGTTACTTGTAGGATTGTTGTTTGTTTCATCGGATTGTATGTTTTTTTGATTACATGCATGTGTATTTGACTGTACGTCTATGTACTTTATTCATGCAGCATGTATATGCATGCATTTCATGCATGCAGCATGCATGTGTATGCACTTAATGCATGCGCATTTTATGCATGCAGCAGTATATTTATACACTTTATGCATGCAACATGTATGTTTATGCACTTTATGCATGCAGCATGCGTATGTATGCACTTTATGCATGCAGCACTGGAGGTCAGAGGAAGCATCAGGTTCTCTGGAGACAGAGGAGTCACCAGTGGTTGTGAGCCTCCACATGGGTGCAGGGAATTGCACATGGGTCAACTGCAAGAGCAACCAGTGCTTTTAACACCTGAGCCATCTCTCCAGACCCAGCAGCTGGTTTCAAACTATTCACAGTGACTTGATTTTATGATAGGACAATGACCTATCATGAAATCTACATGATATAAATTCCAAAACTGGTTTTGTTGCACCTTTTTGTTCAATTTTAATCAGAATAATTTTTCTGGATATATTTTTTTTCATTTTCTCCTACCTCCAAATCCTCCCATAAATGTTTATATGCTCTTTTAAATTCATGGTATCCTTTCTATTGTTACATGATGCATATATATGTACACACACACACACACACACACACACACACACACACATATATATATATATATACATATATATATATATATCCACCCCCAGATTTCTTGTAGTCCTTCATGTGCAGTTGAAGCCTAGTGGGCTTTTCCCCATCCACTTTGGGATGTCTGTTGCTGACCTTGTTCAGCTCACATTTAGGTTGTTGGTGAGACTATGGGTATATATTATGACATTACTAGGAGAACAATGGAAGCTGAAATGTCTTAGGCTTGTACCCTCACTTCTCCTGTCGTTGTAGGGCCTGTGACACTCTCATTGTCTCGTTATTAGACATTGAATGCAAAATGTTATTCATGTGATATGTGCTTGGGTACTGTTCTAGGAAGTTGTAGGGCTTTGGGGTAGGGGATGAGGCCGGTGGAGGGCTGTAACTAGGAAATGAGTTTTGAGTATTACTCCCTATGCCTTATAGCTCAGCTAATCTCTTACACAGCAGCAGTGTGGTAATTAAAACCTACTAAGGTAGAAACATCCTATTATATATACACTATTTTATATCAAAAGTGCTCCAACTATAGGCTAATAAACAAAATCACAATGCCAGGAATGGGTTACCTCTTTTGGTGTTGTTGGCCAGTGAGCTTATATAGACCCACAAACACTGCCAATGTTATTGGTTGCTCTCCAGAACTTGACAATAAGACCCTATTACTGAAGACAGATATAGAACATGGAGATGCCAATCTGATATACACCTGGAAGCATCATCCCTACTGGTTAGCTTTCACAGTGCCAAAAGAACTATGAATATTAACAGAGCAAGCGATGAATCTTGGGAGCTACAAATTAATGACTACCCTGGCAAGACATACTGACTGGTACAATTGTGGTTCAAACATTGTGGGAGTAACCATCTACTTTTGATTGAAATTTAAGGCTCACCCCACAAGATGAAACCCATACCTGCATCATTATTGGGTAAAAAAATGGACATAGTATTAAGCCAGTTCCTAATGGCCTATCAGTATTCCCAAAGATGTGTGCATCTCTGAACTCTCAGAGAAGCTTTACCAGTTGCTAGTCTCTGTGTCAATCTTTTTGCAGTGTATGGTGGTTAACATAGAGACCTACAACTGACCAATGTTCAGAGAACAAGAAACTGAAGACTTCTCAGCCCTATTGGGACATTTATATAATGTTCCCTCTTCCCAAGGCTGAG
The DNA here is from genome assembly GCF_017639785.1 of Mesocricetus auratus. NCBI lineage: Eukaryota > Metazoa > Chordata > Mammalia > Rodentia > Cricetidae > Mesocricetus > Mesocricetus auratus. The sequence goes on along the minus strand of NW_024429192.1, from coordinate 1,263,198 downwards.
GATGACTATGCAAGAGGGCACTGAAAGACATTAAGAACCACAGGAAGTAGAAGAATATATAGAAACCATGCGCTTTGGATACCACAGGGCAACTGAACATATTAACTCTCAGTGATTGTGACAGCATGAGCAAGACCCGTGTAACAACAACAAACCAAACAAGCCAAACAAAAGAAAAGAAAAATGAAGCCATGTGCTTTGAGTGCTAGGCAGGCGGGTGGCAGGCGCGCAGTGGGTGCGCAGCTTTGAGCTGGGTTGGATGTGCCAGTGCTGGTAAGTCTCAAGGTCTGGGAGTGCATCCCTTTGTCCAAATAAAAGTTAGGTGAAACCACCAAGTTCAAAGAGAACGGTTTTAGGGATTACACCACTGGCGCTGGATGGAGGGGAGTAGCAGAGAGTTAGGCATGGCTCGCTTGTCCGAGCGAGCTCATGGCAGGTAGCTGGTGGCTTTCTCAGGACGGGACTGGGACCCTCACAGGGTGATTTTTACCCCTGTCCTGCCTTTACTCTTCTGGTCACATGGGCGTCAATATGTAGAAGGAGTTCTTAATTGGTCTAGATAATAAAAGGCCAGAGTCAGATCAAGAGGGAAATGCTGAGAGATTAGAGAGAAGGAGCAAGCCACAACACACCTCACCTCCCTAGCCTCCATGCAGAGAAGAGAGCGATTTCCTGATTGTCCCTGCTTATATCCTGTTCCTGACCAGCTCCATCACTTCCTGCCTGTCTGTACAGACCTCTATGGTTGGCTAGTGGCAAGCTCCATTCTCTGATGCCTAGACAGACTTTATTTGCCCAAGCAAGATATCTCCACACAAAAACTAAAAAAACCAAAACCCAGACCTAACAGGAAGAGGAAAAGTGGGCATGAAGTTCTATTCCTAGCTGAGGAGTCATTGGTAATTGATAGTTACTAGGAGAGGAACAGTCAGTTTTCTTTAAGAATGTAGCTCTTGCACGTTGACCACTCTCTAAAAAGGCCACACATAAAAGAGCATACGGGCAGCACAAATGGAGATTGATGGGTGTTAAAGAAAAAAGACACAAAATTGGGAGGGTAGGGAAGAGGGCTGGGTGGATCTTGGAGGATCTGCGAAGAGGTGGATAAGGCCAAAACATTTTGTTCAAAGTTCTGAAAGAACTATTAAAAAAAATAAAAAAAGATAAATCAGTCGATGTCACCACCCTGGTCAGAGTCTCAGGGAGTGAAGGGAAAAGAGTAGACTTGTGAAGTGACCACATGGTCTAAACCCAGAGGACATGTCAGAGTCGAACTGTAAGCTTCATGAGTGGTTGGTCATGAGTGGTCCAGACCTGGTCTTCCTCTAAGATGGTTGATTCCTTAGCATGGTCTAGAGCCCAGAAGCTAGACATTTAGAGCTCCCTGTGACACTGTAAACTTTGGCAAAATCTGAGAAACACCTAATCAGTGATTTTGGAGAAAAAGTTAATAATTTCCCACAGAGATGGGAGACAGATCTATCTATTTTCAAAGATGATCACTTAATGGATCTGGCTTAGGACTAGAAATTCCAACCTGTGACATTTAATGTCCTGGGGGCGTTCCACAGTGCAGTTCATGTGAGGTCCTGTCCTACAACACCTTGTTCTCTCTGACATTTGAAGTCACAGTAGCTACTATGTGAAGAGCATTCTGTTCTTATAGCTCTGTCACCCCTCCTGCTGACACACTGCATACTTAACAGAAGCTAAATTTTGAAGAACAAGTCCATGACTAATGAGATTAAAATCTACTCTGTAACTTGAAGAGTGAAGTCAATTTATGCTTCAGCTGACCCTGATTTTGACCAAAATAATGCTGGTTGCTTTTTCTACTATTGCAAGTAGTAACAATAATGATAAAGACCCAGCATGCTCTTATTTTAATCTACTGTTTTTATTTCCTGACCTCAATCCTTCAGAGGAGATTATATTGAAGACAGTCAAGGCACTGTTAAGTCCTTCACCAACAATGGCTGTTCTGCTTGGAGGCAGAGACAAAAGGAGGTTCCTATTTTCATTTATCTTTTAAATAGTAGGGGAAAGGGGAGAAGTTTCCTAATTCCCACAGACATGCATATCATTTGTTTATTTCTAGATGCAGATCTAGTTTCCTTCTTATTCATTACAAGAGTGTTTTGTTTTGTATTTTCCAAATGTGTGAAGTTGGCTTTTTCCCATGACTCCCAGGTGCACAGCATTCTCTGTGCTTTGTTGGTGAGTTTTAAGGAATGTGTTCATTTCTGACAGAAAAGGAGAGGTACGAGAGGACACAGCTGCAGACAGAGGAAGGATGGTGGACTCTCTGCTCATGGAAGATTGCTAATGATGGTCATGAAGATAATAGCTGCACAGAAAACTCAATGTTTGGGGATTTAAAAGAACAAATGACCAACATTCATGTTAGCCTTTCCTTCATAGTTACCGTCTCAGTGTACATGACTATTACACACTTAGGGAATCATTAAGTCACTTCACATTGGCCCTTGACAGGTGGATGAGTAATTGCTACTTTGTCACTCTTGCAGCCTGAACTATCATGAGACTCTGGTGTCTGCAGTAAAGATGTGAAGCAAAACAGTACATCTTAGGAGGACTGAGATCACTGTCAGAGTTTCCTTCCTTCCTTCTATCCTTCCTTCATTCCTCCCTTCCTTCCTTCCTTCCCTTCTTTGGTGGTTTTTGAGACAGGGTTTCTCTGTAGCTTTGGAGCCTGTCTTGGAGCTTGTTCTGTAGACCGGGATGACCTTGAACTCACAGACCTCTGCCTCCTGAGTGGTGGGATTAAAGGCATGTACCACCGCTTCCTGGCCATCAGTGTTTTGTATACACTAGACTATCCTGTTTTAATTGTGTCCATCAATACTATGACAGTAATCCTAATTTAAACCATCACAAAGCTTCCCCAAACAATGACGTATTTAATGCTAAACAGAAGTGAGGAGCAAAAAGGATCACATCTGTAAGATCACTGCCATGCTGTAGCTCTTTAGAAAAGCTATGATATAGAGCCTTGTCAGTGTTGTTTTTAAAAAATTTATTTTACTTTAAGTTATGTGCATGGGGGTAGGGTTGGGGGGGAATCTTTGAGTGCAGGTACCATGAGAGCCAGAGACCTCAATCTCTTGGAGCTGGAGTTACAGTTGTGGTTGTGAGCTGCTGGACCAATGCTGGTCCCAGAATTTAGTCTTCTGCAAGCATAGTGATCACTGTTAACTGCTAAGCCATCTCCCTAGCCCCATAAATGTTCATTTCAACAGTTATAAATCCAAATGATAAGACATATAATTAAAGGCCTTATGTAAAACAAACATAATAAACTCAGGGCTAACAAATTTTTCTCCTTAAAGGCATACATGTTCAGTAGAAGCCCTATTACATCAGACCCCATAGCCTTCTCTTGCATATGTGACTAAGCAGTTTTATTGGACCTATTAGAGATTAGATAAACATAACCTTGTTTCAGAATTTATAAGAATGCATTCTTGATTTATGTAATTTCTGTCCCTGGTTCTTTTCACAGTATTTAGAGCCATGCCACCATAGGATACTACCATATGGGCTACATATCTCTACTCACCTCTCACAATCAGCTGACTCTGGTGTTCCACGGCTGCTGCCTCATTCCGGGCGATGCAGGTGTAATTTCCATTGTGCATCAGGGAGAGGTTGGAGATCCTCAGGGAGCTGGTGAAGTCAATGTTGTCAATGGTCACCCCAAGGCTTGCCGGGATTGGCCGGCCATCCTTCTGCCAGGTGATGGTGATGGGTAAGTCTCCAGAGACCACCACACATGGGATGAAGACCCTCTGCCCAATGGAGAATCTTGGGAACTCAAAAGGTTGGATGAAAGGTGGGACTAGAAAGAAAAAAAGTGACACAGGGAAGACAGTAATGAGTAACTGGCATGTTACTTTATCTATTTCCCAAAGAATGTGCAGTGACCCATGGGTACAACCCAGGAGCCAATGTGCTATAGAAGGCTGGCAAGGGTACATTTGCCACTCAAATTTCCTCAGCATGCTGAATGCAGAGCAGGGCTATTTGTCATTCAACAAATATGATTTATCAGTACAGTAGCTTTACACAGATAATTTTTGTTTGTTTTTGGCTGGCAACCTTTGAACCATTTTGCAGCGTGAAGACCATAAGAGTTTGGTGTGTCCGTTTTTACACATGGCGTGTGACGGAGGCTCCTGATCTCCCGCTTTGCTACCCCTGGCGCTGCAGGGTAAACAGAATCACAGGTTCCAGTGACAGTACTCAATCTCATCTGCACGAGTGACTAGTAACAACCACACACTGCAGCTTCTTATCCTAGGTAGTTGGGATGTCCCCCAGCCCTTCATTTTGCATACAGCATTTTAGTTTATGAATAGACCCATGGCAAGGTACCTTAGTTGTTGGAATGTGTTGTGCTGTCAGTCTGGCCAATCAGAGACCCAGTTACACAGTCTGGAAGGTTCTCTCATAATTTAGTCCCTCTGTAAACTGCTCTCTGTGTTTCTTACCTCCAAGAACATGCTTCCTTGTCACCTTCTTTGATGACCCAGGAGACTTCTTTATATCAGAGACTAGTAAAAGTAGAACCAGTGGGAACTCTAGGGATGGGCAGGTTACTAATATATTGTCTATAACCTCCCTGCAGGTGGGGAAATGGAGCCTCCAACAAGGTGCTTTGCCACTTAGACTTGGAATGCCTTGGTCTTCTCAGGAAGGCTCAAACTATTTCCATCTGGTTGGAGCCTAAATTGCTAGTCATGGTTTTATTTTCTTTTGCATGCACTTTTTTTTAAGAAAAAGGAAAAAATAATCTGAGGGTTTGGAAATAACATATGATGCAAACTAAGATTCTAAAGCTCAAAATGGCATGTGAAAAGACACTATGCCAGATGAATTGACAGAAGGGGACTCAAACAGCAAGCTGATATCCATAGGGTCTGTTCATTATTCTACCATATAGATTCATCTCTATTATCAACTCAAGGGAGATGTAAGGGACACAGCTAAGAAGTCTCAGCAGAGAACCAGGTTCATTCATTTACTGAGATGTTGTTCAGTAGGCACCTGGCATGTGATTGGCCACCAATGTATGTGATGAGCCCAGAAATAAACATAGCTTGTAGGTCTCTGCCAAGTGCAGTATTCATAAAATCATAGGCAGCAGATAGCAACGCAGCAGGGTCATGGCTACTTGGGGACTTGACATTATTACTGTTGCTACTACATTCTCTCAGAAGCAGCTTCCAGCCAGAACTCAGAGCTGCAAACACAGACCAGAGATAGAAGGTCTAATCTTTAGGAGGCTCGAGTTTCATCTTAACCAGAGAAATTTAGAAACAAAAACAGCTAAATGTACCAATGAGCACAGCCAATATCCAAAGCATTATAGTTTCTCAATGTGGGGTCATGGAGTTGGGTCTACAAAGAGCTGATCTGATACTAAGGGGAAGGGCCTCATGAGGATACTCTCTGTGGTGCTACAGACAGGAACGGTCAGGTGAAATGTGATGGTTGGCAGCAGCCAACAGGCTGGGGATAATACCAATGGGCCACTTGTATTTCTTTACATCTTGTCTACTATATGTGCAGACAGCATAGACAGGGATCGGATTTTTATGCTTTCTAATATAGAGGATAGCACTATTCAACTTTGGTTTCTTATACACATAACCCTGATGGTCACCATACTTAGACAAACACTGGCCCTTCCTCCAGGCTTGGTGCTTGGTCATCAGAATGGCCAATTAGTTCTCTAAGGTGAGAGCATTGGAGCTAGGCTGCATAGCTGCCTCTGCATAGTCTCTCTCTGGGCCTTGGTTTCCCTGTCTATAAAATAATAATCAAAGCCCTGAGTCCTTAATCAGTCACCATAGTGATTCAATAACTGGAAGCAGCATCTAAGTGAATTGTTAAGTGTTTGATTTAGTTTGTGTGTGCCTTTAAGAGGAGAAACAACAAAAACACATTTCAAGAATTAAGTTTCCCTAGAAGTTTTAATAGAAAGGGAAAGCATATATATATATATATATATATGCTTATATTCTATCCATTATGACAAACATGGAAATTAAGGTGTGTGTGTGTGTGTGTGTATGTGTGTGTGTGTGTGTGTTCTTATGAGAGCATGGGTGCATGTTGGCAGGAGAGCAACCTAGACTATTGTTCCTCAGAAGCAGATCAGGGACTGAACACACAGCCTTTTGCTTGCAAGATAAGCACTTTACTGAGATATCTCCCCAGTCCAAGGAAGGCATTTTTTACATATCTATTTAATGACAAAACAGTAGAGTACAGAGTGTCAATAATTGTGAACTGTAGCAATGATCCCTTACACTTAGACAGGGAGGGTTTTAAGGCAGAAGAATGACACGTGAATACTATGTTCCAAAAGTAGAAAGAACTAGGTACAGAGGAAGCAGCATTTAAGTCCACATAAAAACCAAGACAGGGGATGGGGCGATGACTCAAGGGGTAATAACACTTTCTGCACAAACATGAAGACTCAAATTTCTAATCTCCACTATCCCCATAAACAGCCAGACATGGCCTTATGTGCACTTGTAACCTCAGTGGTCTGTGTGTGTGTGTGTGTGTGTGTGTGTGTGTGTGTGTGATCACCAGGGCTTCCTGGCTGCCCATCAAGCTCCAGGCTCAGTGCTGGAGACTCTGTCTCAAGGGAATAAGATGAAAAATGGTGGAGTAAGATATCCAGCATCCGCCGGGCGGTGGTGGCGCACGCCTTTAATCCCAGCACTCGGGAGGCAGAGACAGGCGGATCTCTGTGAGTTCGAGGCCAGGCTGGACCGACAGCCTCCAAAACAATACAGAGAAACCCTGTCTCGTAAAACCAAAAAAAAAATGTCCAGCATCCTCCTGTGCACACAGGTTTGTGTACCTGCACACAGGTGAACATATGCCATGCGTGCGCACACATGCACAAACACCCACCCAAAACTGAATGCTTTCCAAAAATCTAAACATAACATCAACACATAAAATTATAAGGGACACAATTACAGTTTTATGAGTAATTTCAGACATGGCTTGGAGCCACGCTTCTAAAATGTAAGTAGGGAGGCGTGCATTCAACAACCTGAAAATACCACAGCTGGGGAGATAGCTCAGTAGTTAGGAGTAGTGACTGCTCTTACAGAGGTTCAGTTCCCAACACCCACACGGTGGCCTCAAAACTTTCGGTAACTTCAGTTCCAGGGATTCCGATACTTTCTTCTGACCCTCATGGTCACTAGGCACAGATGTGGCACATACACATATGTGGAAAAACAGTCATATACACAAAATAAAATAAATAAGTTACAAACACACACACACACCTCAAAAGCCAGAAATCGCACTTATGCATAACACTCAGAAGACAAGCCTTTGCTTTGAGCATCTTATTTTAAACTGCCACAACATTCTTGATGACCTATTATCCACAACTTGATCTAACTCGATGCTGATATACAAGGGGTGCTGACCACAGCTTAGTAAAGAACCACAGTGAGGAGCTAAAGGGAGGTGGGAAGTCAGGCTTCGATACGAACACATAGTATGTCTGGAGTTGGGGGGCACTATACTGGAACATACTGTTCCTGACTGTTGGTTTTTCTGTAAAGCAACAACAACAACAACAAAACAACACAGGCTACAACTGAGACTTAATTGGAAATCATGGTATTTTTTTAAAAAGATAAGTCATATTTAAAATGTAGTTGTGTTTATAGAAAAGTGCAAAATAGTTAACATACTGATTTGTATGAGTCAAGAAACAATGGAGTCAGGGGAAATTCCTTCCCCAGACGGCATTACAGTCAGGTTTGCTGTCTGATACTGTGTTGATGGCCTGCTCCGTGAGGATGGACCTCCTCTTTAAATCAGATTAAATGCCTGGACCAATTAACTACCCATGTCACATCACTGCTGCCAACCCCTGCTTCAGTTAGAGTTGTTACACGTGCAATGACAAAATGGTAAACACTGTCAAGGGCTCAACACGGAGGTCTTGCATGGGTGAGGTATAAAACTCAATTCCCAAATGAAACCAAGTCATAGCAATACCAACACAATAATCATTAATAGTAATCACCACCACCATCATCACACAACTCTTTAGGATGCTGAACCACACCATCAGGATACTCCAGACTCCTCACCTAGTTCAGAATATCCTTCTAAATATTTGAGGCAAAGCTCCCAAATCCTGTTGACAGCAAAAAAGAGCTAGCAATATTACAGGAGCGGGGATTCTGAGCGTGATACTCACTGGGTTTTGACATAACCTTTCTGGGAGAAGTATGTAAATAATGGCTAAATGTCACCCATTACCAGGCTTGTGTGTTTAGGAAGGTGGGGGCCGAGAGCCCTCCGCTCTTGCAGATGCCAAATTCTGTTCTTACTCTTTCTCAGCTCTAATTGGTGATGCTAAGTTGATCTATTTCTGTATTTTTTAACCCCAACCACTAAAACCGCATTCTGTTTTAAAAGGAGTCTGGCACATTAAGGAAAGATCATGGGTTGAGTGCATGTCAGTCTTTGGTGACGCACAATGTGATCTCAATTTAGGGTCTGGGGCATGGGGTGGAGGGTGGGCATGCTCACGCTTGTGAGATGTATAAGGCCAGGTGCTGTTACTGGGATGACTTGTGATGGCCTCTCTACATTGATTTTTTTTGAGACAGGGCCTCTCAGTAAATCGAGGACTTTCCATTTGGCTACAGCTGACTGGCCACCGAATCATGAGATCCACCTGTCTCCCTCACCCCAAACACCAGGGTTACAGGTGCTGGTCCTAACACCCATCGTTATGTGGTACTGAGATCTGAAACTGAGTGGACAAAGACCTTTGCCTTTTAATTCTCCTGGGATGCAGAAATGGACATCTCTTGTCCCAGTCTCTTTAATTCCTATTTTCTTTCCCCGCTTTAGACACTGTTATTTCTTCTCATGCTTCAGAACACTTTATTTTTCCTTTGTGTGTATGTGTGGCATATATATGTGTGTGTGTGGCATATATGTGTGTGTGTGTGTGTGTGTGTGTACGTATATGTAGGTATATGTTGTAGTCAAAGTGTGAAGAGGTGTCTTCTTCAATCATTCTCCACTTTAATTCTTTTAAGACAGGGTCTCTCATTAAACCTGGAGTTCACCAAGTCACCTAGACAGGCTGATTACCAAGACCTAGGTGTCTTCCTGTCTCTGCATCCAAGTTCTGGGATTACAGGAGTGTGTTACCATGCCAAGTTTTGAAGGTCTAAGCTCAGGCCCTCAAAATTTTGTGTGGCCATCACTTTATCAATCCACTATTTCTTTAGCACCCCACCCCGCCCATCTCCTTTTGGAAGAACTGCATCTTCCAAAATCACCCCCATCTTCAAGTTCTGTACGTCATGGGGGAATCCATGCGAACACTCAGGGTTCATTCCTGATGACACGCTATCTGAATAGCCAAACCCTATGAGACCTGTTCAGGACTTGCCCAGACATTTCACTGGCTACTGTCCATGCCTGTATCAACTGCAGCTCCAAACACAGCCAACAGCATGAGGCAGCTGACCTGCTGGGCTTTCAGCCAAGTACACAAGCCCCAGACTGTTCAGAGACTCTGCCGGCTTTAAATCTCTCTACCTGTAGCATATGGACTCAGTAGGACACGGTACACAGGATACAGCTGAGCCCTCTTCTCACTGCACGAACCCGTGGTTCAAAAGCTACTGTGAAATGCATCATGTTTATTGCTCGTGTGATTTAGTGACTTAATGTAGAATCACCCAGGATGACAGGAGATAGATCAGGGCTTCTCTCTTTTTTTATTTCCCACATCTTAATGGAATATTGTACACATTTTAATTGCACAATGATGATGACAGCAGGCAGGGTTTTATACTCTGAGTAGTGAACCATCCCGAAGTCCTTAAGAATGACTTAACGCAGAGAAGGGGGCTGAGATGTCACAGACAGGACATACTCAGGAACAGACATGCAGGGCATCTAAACCTGGTTCTTTCCATCCATAGGGGGAAATGGTGGCAACACATGGCCTGGCTCACATGGAATTCACTCCCCTGACCTCTATTACCAGATGCTGAGTGGGCTCACAGTGGATCAGGCTGTGGGCGGGGTCTGCCCCTGCTCCAGGAGACCGGTGGGCACCAGGCACAGATTTAGGATGCCAAAAGGAAATAAGAATGTTACACCTAAAAGAAATCAGAGGTCAGACGGAAGCTCATCCCCAAAAGCTTGACCTCTGTGTGTGGCCTCTCATGAGCTGCCCCTGGGCTTCTGGATGACTGATATTAAGTGACACTCAGATGTTGACCTAGAAAAATAAGCAAGGGCAGGGACAGCCAGCAGGCCAGGAAGGACGAGACATCCTGATGTGTGGTGGTGAACACCCTCGGGGGTTGAGCTGCAGGATTTCCTTAACATTGTGTCTTGGCACACTTAACAGCAGTCTAAACCATGTAAAGCCTAAGATGTTGAAAATGTCCACTTTCCTCAAAAGGTATTCATGACTTAATCAAGTAAGATCTGGGGAACCATTTAAAGATGTTTGGGGGTATACTTAAAGAAATTTGGGGGTTAAATTTAAGGAAAACTTGGCATGCATTTAAATTCTTCGAGGCTTGCTCAAGTGAGAAGAACACCACTCTAAAAGTTGACTTCCTGTAGAATCAACCCAGAGGATGCCACATGCAAAAGAAAACATACATACTTCATTAGTGACCATTCAGGTGTGTCTGCAATGCTGCCTGCAGACATGGCATTCTTGTTTTACTTAATTCGTACTGTGACGGGAAAAGAATTATCATGTGGGAGATCTCTCTTTCAATTTGACCCTTCTATACCCGAGCAAGCAGTATCTTGCTGGCTCTCTTAGGAACTGAAAAGGAGGGAAAGATGCTGGGCAGGGGGGGTAACACAGCTTTGAGGTGTTTGAGACTGTGTCTCGTTGCCTTAGAGGAAAAAAAAATTACCCGTGTTCCTGTGTTTCTTTGACTGTTTTTACTTAGCTTCTCTGAGTTCAGTAAGGACTGAACTACCCCTTCTATCTGTTAACGTTTGTAATCAACCGGGTATTTAAATGGCTCACACTTTTGCGAAGACTGATGTCCCTTACTGCTCAAGCTGGTGCCTGTTTGGAGCTAGAACAGACTGGGGAAGAACTACAAAGCTGTAAGCAGGACGCGGAAGGTCGGGAAAGTCGCATCTCTAGGTCGGGAAAGTTTGCTTTAAAAAGCTCAAAGGTTTAATGGGAGAAAAAAATATTTGAAATGTTTCAGAAATTTTAAGAAGTTCTTAAGGCACATTGTAGAACTGTAATGAGACATAGGAACTGTTGGATATTTTTGTGTATGTGTGTGTAAAAGAGGAAAGTGAGATGTCAAGAAGCTATGTGGTGTCTGGGGATTTAAGACAGTCAAATCTACACAGAGGAGGAGCAGCTCCACCTTCCAGAGAAATCCCAAGATGCACGGCAAGAAAATGGGATACATAGAATACTGTCACCCAGATGCCCGGTGGGAGCATGGATGGCTCTCAAGGCTATCTCACGCTTGTTGGGGAAAGTGTTTTTAGAGCAAGGCCAGATTACATTCAAACGCACAGCATTTCTATGATTAAAATGATGTTGCCTAGATCACAGGAGTATGTGTAGTGAACTGGGCAGAGTCACCGTGGGTGGGGAAGAAACCCAGCTCCCTGCTAACCCTGCATTGCTGTTGTAGGTTTGCCTGTGCTAACCAGCATCTTCGCTATGGTAACAGAAGCCACCAGGTGGATCCCCAAGGAAAAGAGGAAAGAAAACTCCATCATGGTTTGCTCATTTACACAGAAAGATCTGGCCCGGTGGGTTGGAAAGGTTTCTGTCTTTGTTTAGATGTACTTCCTGTGTGCATTGGTCTGGGTGCGTGTTTGTGCAACCAAGTGTGAAGGGCAGCCTCAGATGTCATTCCTTGTTTGTGGATGTGGAGTCTCTCACTGGTCTGAGGCTTGCCAGTTAGGCTAGACTGGTGGCCATGGAGCCTCAGGGATCTGTAATCCCTAGCTAGGATGACAAGCCCATGCCACCATATCCAGCTCTTATTGCTTTTGTTTGTTGTTGTTTTCATGGGTTTAGGGAATGGAGAACAAATCCTCAGGCTTGAAAGACAAGCACTTGACTAACTGAGCTTTCTCACAGCTCCTGGATGAACCTCTGATGCACACATACAAAAATAAGCACCTAGTAAAACCAAGAAGACATTCATTGTCAACTTTGTTAACGGAAGAGGAAACTAAATGAAAATACAGTATTTATACCAGCTCTGCCTTCAACAACCAAAAGGACAGTTGAAAACTGTCCACTTGGTGGGTAGCAACAGAAACCAACACGGGGATTTTGGAGACCGATCAAAACCAGTTAAATTCTGTGATCTATGAATTCTACTTCTGCTTCTAAATTTCTGTGTCTACTACACAAGTACATCTGCAGTAACCCACACTAACATACATTCCAGAGCGGTGGGACCATGGGGACCTGATTAGTCTCTGCATTTTAATACACACACACATACACACACACACACACACACACACACATATATGTATATATATATATATATATATATATATATTGCCTGAGGGTAAAGGCATAGAATTTTGTTCAAAGTAAACATTTCCTAACATTTAAACGTGTGTAAGAGTGATGCCACTGTTACTGGAATTTTCAAAGACAAGTTAAAAGAAAACAAGGTAGAGGCTTTATCTGGACAGATGGCAACAGTGTGGACCACACACAAAGCTGACAAAAACCAAAGAAAAATCCCAGTAGGCAGCACTGCCAGGGACTCTGCTCATCACTTCCAAACTATGGTTGCACAGCTGGTTATGCCTTCCAACAAAGAGGTCCATCCTGCACGATGGAGGTGGACAGCTCCTGCTCCTCCCCAGTAACTGACCAGAGGACTGTGTTTCTTTGAGTGGGCCCCTCACAAAGGAAAAGAGCTGCTGGGCTCTGCAGCTTACAACGCAGCTGATCAATGTGGTGTTAGCGATGGTGTCTCAGGAACTCACAGGCTCCCTGTTTCATACAGGGACTTGGTTGATTTCTCTGGACAGAGGGGGAGAGCTGCTGAGGGCTGTACTGCATAGGAAAACTAATCCTGGAGGAAGGAGAGGTTATACCAGCATGGGGAAGCAATATAGATATGCGCAGCCATGTAGAAAGACAGAGAGTGGACCTGGAGAGCAGCACACTGACCCTAGAAGCCCCAGGGTGCAACCTGCAGCATGGGAGGCATCGTCGGAGGCTGAACTCCCAAAATCTCCAAGTTCATCAGCATCCCAAAGAGTCTCCTGTGATATCTTGGTATGTGTATGTAAGCATATATTAGATATAGTACTTAAGTTTGTTGACATGCGAATGCAATGTACACATGCATATTGGTATATTTTACCACATGTGTTTATTAGCACATTAATATATTCTCATATTCACAACTAAAAATAACATAAATATTACTGGCACATATTTGTATATAAACTACATTATTTTCATTGAACTTACATATTTGGGTAACTATTTATTGCACTAATTCTATATATACAGAAAATCATATTCCATGATTTTAAATAATTGAAAGCTTTTTTATTCTGACTTAAAATACCATTATCAGTGTGGCTGGATTTATGTTGAGGTTTTTGATCCATTTGGACTTAAGTTTTATGCATGGCGATAGACATGGATCTATCTGAAGTCTTCTACATGCCAGCATCCAGTTATACCACTACCATTTGTTGAAGCTTTCTTTTTTCCATTGTATAATTTTAGCTTCTTTGTCAAAAATCAGTGTTTGTAGGTGTGTGGGTCCATATCAGTGTTTTCAATTAGATTTCATTGGTCTACCTGTTTATTTTTGTGCCAATACCAAGCTGTTTTCAGGACTATAGCTAATAGAGCTTGAAGTCAGGGATGGTGATGTCTCCAGAAGTTCCTTTATTGTATAGGGCTGTTTTGGCTATTCTGTGTCTTTTGTTTTTCCATATAAAGTTGAGTATTGTTCTTTCAAGGTCTGTGAAGAATTGTGGCCATATCTTGATGGGGATTGCACTGAATCTATAGATTGCTTTTGACAAGATTACCATTTTTACTCTGTTTATCCTACCTATCCAAGATCATGGGAGAAATTTCCATTTTCTGCTATCTTCTTTAATTTCTGTAAAGACTCCAAGTTCTTGTTATACAAGTGTTTCACTTGTTTGGCTAGTGTTACCCCAAGATATTTTATGTTGTTTGTGGCTACTGTGAAGGGTGATGTTTCTCTGATATCTTTCTCAGCCCATATATCATCTAAAATAAGAAAAACACCTACAACAATTTATGCTGGAGAGGATGTGGAGAAAGGGGAACACTCCTACACTGCTGGTGGGAGTGCAAACTTGTACAGCCTCTTTGGAAATCAGTATGGCAGTTCTTCAGGAAAATGGGAATCAGTCTACCTCAAGACACAGCAGTTCCACTCTTAGGCATATATCCAAAAGGTACACATTCACAAAACAAGGACACCTGTTCAACTATGTTCATAGCAGCATTATTTGTAATAGCCAGAACCTGGAAGCAACCTAGATACCCCTCAACTGAAGAATAAATAAAGAAATTGTGATACATTTACACAATGGATTATTACTCAGCAGAAAAAAACAATGGAATCTTGAATTTCATAGGTAAATGGATGGAACTAGAAGAAACCATCCCGAGAGAGGTAACCCACTCACAAAAAGACAAACATAGTACGTACTCATTCATATATGGGTATTAGATATAGAGCAAAGGATTACCAGTCTACAATTCACACCTCCAGAGAAACTAGGAAACAAGGAGACCTTAGGAGAGACATACAGGGTCTCCTAGAAAAGGGGAAAGGGACAAGATCTCCTGAGTAAATTGGGAGCCGGGGGGGGAGGAGGTAGGGAGTTAGCAGAAAGCAAAGGGGAGAAGAGGAGGGGAGAGGAAGACATGAGGGACCAGGAAGATTGAGTTGGGGGAAAAAATAGAGAGCAAGAAAAGAGATACCATAATAGAGGGAGCCATTATAAGTTTAAAGAGAAATCTGGCACTAGGGAAATGTCCAGAGATCCACAAGGATGACCCCAACTAAGAAACTAAGCAATAGTGGAGAAGCTAACTTAAATGCCCTTTCCCTGTAATGAGATTGATATGCCATCCTAAAACCTTCATTCAGTAGCTGATAGCAGCAGAAGCAGACACCCACAGCTAAACACTGAGCCAAACTCCTGGAATCCAGTTTCAGAGAGGGAGTGATGAACAAGGGGGTCAAGACCAGGCTGCAGAAACCCACAGAAACAGCTGACCTGAACAAGAGGGAGTTCATGAACCCCAGACTGATAGCTGGGAAACCAGCATAGGACTGACCCAGATCATCTGAATGTGGGTATCAGTTTGGAGGTCTGTTTAATCTATGGGGCCTCTGATAGTAGATCAGTATTTATTCCTAGTGTAGGATTGGACTTTGAGGTCCCATTCCACATAGAGGGATGCTCTTGCAGCCTAGACACATTGAGGGAGGGTTCAGGTCTTGTTCCAAATGGTGTGACAGACTTTGAAGATCCTCCATGGAAGGCCTCACCCTCCCTGGGGATGAGATAGGGGGTCAATGGGGGGCAGGGGAGGAAGGGAGGGAGAGGAAACTGGGATTGACATGCAAAACAAGATTGTTTCTAATTTAAATAAAAAAGAGAGGAGAAAAAATATCATTATTGGGGACTAGAGAGATGGCTCAGTGACAAAAAGTACCAATTGTTCTTGCAAAGAACCTGAGTTCAGTTCCTATTACATATGTTGGGTGGGTCACAACTGCCTATAACCCTATCTCAAGGGGAATCTGAGGCCTTAGCTTCAGCTGGCACCCATATTCAAATTCATACATGGGCACACACACACACACACACACACACACACACACACACACACACACAGAGGCATGCAACACATAAAAACACACACACAATTAAGGGTAAAATAAATCTTCAAAAATGAGTAAATAATCTTTACCAGAACATGATTATCAGTAATATCTGAAGGCTTTCCAATATGTATGGATACATGAGCATAGACATGTGCGTACACATGTATGTGTGCACACATATGCACACATGCATATTTGCAGAAATTAATTATTACTTTTTACACAGAAACATAATTTTGCTCATTTTATCTCGTCCTGTCTCATTACTAATTGCTTCCTACAAATTTTCCATGTTCAGCAAGCATACTAAATATTGGAAAACACTTCTCCTACATCAAAGAGTTGTCACTAAATCAAAGAATTGTATGTTTTGACATCATAGTGAATTGTACATGTGATCTCCTTTGCTTCTGCCTAAGGGAAAGCACTTGGAGATGATTTTATTAAAGCATTCAATCAAGCATTTCCTTGAAAGACACCTGCTTTCTCTTCTAGAATAGAGGAGGCAAATTGGAAGTAAAGCAGCCTCCGGGAGGAAGTCTGATAAAGGGAAGTGTGTAAGCAGCATCCTAAACTCAGCTCTGACACCCTCCCTACACTGACCAAATGAGGTCTGTGGTGGATGCTCTGAGAAGACCTCCACAGGAGCTGAAGAACTGCAGCCATGAACTCAAACACATGCAATCCTATCTTGTGGAGTTAGAAAGAGGTATCTGGACATCCCCATCCCATCAGTCCATTGAGACCCCATTACAGACTTGGTTGGAAAGGCTAATCTAAATCCCTGCTTGTGACACTAAGTTACCACAGGTCATACACTTAATATGTAACCTTTATGCCGCCACCCCTCATTGTTTCTCATCACAGAAACTATGCATCCTCTAAGTATCTGTTGGGAAAAAATCAATGTAAACACTTAACAGATACTATTTTTCCATCACACACAAAGACCTCTGCAACAGGGCTGGAAGAGAAAATAACCTGAAAATGCTATGCTTTCTATAAAAGATACCGAGTTTCTCTCAACTAGAGAGACAGCAGAATCTGTCTAATGAGCAGGAGAATGCGTCAGCTTTCAAGAGTGTCAGGCCAACAAAGCTGAGTCTGGACACATGTAGCAACTGATGACATTCAGGGTAAGACAGCAAGTGGGCAACCGTCAGAGATCTTGAGGGCCATCTGCCAGGCGTGTTTCTGCAGGCCTGGGCCACATTACTACAGTTGTCAGAGGGTCTTGAAAAATGACATCATTAGAAGGTGGCATCGCCAGCTTCCCACAGAGATATGGAAGTTGAAGATCCACTCTCAGTGCGATCTTGTTATACAACCCAGGCTGGCCTTGACCTCTGGATCCTGGTGTTCCTGTTTCCTGAGTGGGATTATAAGAATTCACTACCATGCCAGGCTCAGCACGGCTGCTGCTGGTGATGGTGTGTGTGTGTGTGTGTGTGTGTGTATGTGTGTGTGTGTGTGTGGTATATGTGCTCATGTGCATGCATGAAGAAACAAGAAGATGTCACATCCCACTACATCATTCTCTACCTTGTTCCCTGGAGGCAATGTCTCCCAGCGAACTGGAGCTTTATGGACAGGCATCAAGCCCTAGCAATCCTGTTTCTATCCTACAACATGAGGGTTATATTACTGGTGTGTGCACCCATGCCCAGATATTTATGTGGGTGCTGGGGATTCAAACTCAGGTTCTCATGTGTGCACAGCAAACGCTTTTACACAATGATCTATCTATCCACTACTTATGTCCCAACTTTGTCTCTCTCCTGTCACCTCAGATTGGGTCCTCATGTTGTTTTTAACTCTAGTTTCTGCTGCTAGTTTATAGAGTCTCATTCTATAAACCAGGCTGGCCTTTGATTCAGAGCCTCATCTTCCTGCCTCAACCAGGTTCTTTTTTTTTTTTTTTTAGAAAACAATGTTCTTGGCATTTATGGAAGCTTTTTCATAGGCTCTTTGTCTTCATTGCTCTGTAATGAGAAATCCATGCGTCCCTGTTTAAGGGGTACCAAGGATTTATTAAGATACGAAAGGGTGGGTAATCAAGTTGCAGAGTCCTTGGAAAGCCAATCACACACTGCTTCATGATGCCTAACCTGTCTTCACCACCCAAGAGGGTGCTGCTCCCTCCCTCCCCCCTTATAAGAGGTCAGGCAGGCAGACAAGCAGCACCACCTCTGTCAGGCCAGATAGCCCAAGGTCATGGGTGGAGTGAATACCCACTACCCTGCTCCTTGCTCCAACCTTGACTCCTCGTGCAGCAGGAGCAACTTGTTAAAGACACAGCATGGATGTGCTGGAGCTGGCAGCCTTGGCTACACTACCAGATGACGCCTCTCCTTTCTTCTGATTCTCTGATTATGCTTCAACTCCATGACAGAGGCACTGCGAGCATTAATTAAGATGACACATAGGAAAGTGTTTTGTAAACTATGAAGTTTCATATCAATATAAATAGAAGGTGACTTTTTTTAATCTAACAGCCAATTAACTTTCTTGGCACTGTTGGTCTACAGCAATTAGAGCACTCAGTCAGGCAGCGTTGAAGTTCAGGGGGGCACCAACTCAGGCAGAGAAAATGCTTTGAGATATGTTACGTAAAACACTGCCAAAGATGAAATGAAAGGAGGGTCCCGACTTTCCCTTCTGCCCGGGCATTGAGAGTCAGCACGACAACACTGCTAAGTGTGTCGAACAGATTTCAGAACTGCTTAGCCTCAGCCATGATCAATAGTTAACAGATTGAATCAGCTGTTGAAGGTTCTTCCCCTTCAAGTATCCAGACATATGCAACAAAATAAGCTGAGGGGCCGTGACTATTATTTGAAAAAAGATAAACCAAAACTTCTCCTAACATCATCTAAATATTCATGCATTGGCACATGTGCACACATGCACATACACACATGCATGCACAGTATGCATGTGTACACACACATATAGCTATTTATAATAACTATATAGATATAGATACAGATACAGATATAGATGTCTTCAGTGTCTTGGAAGATTTGCTTTTATCATTTACAGCAGTATTATAGGAATTGAGTGGGCCAAACCCTATTTTCTAAGGAAATCAACAGTGTGTGTGTGTGTGTGTGTGTGTTTGTGTATGAGAAAGAGTATGTGCGTGTATGCCTTAATGTCTTTGTGTGTCTGTGTATATGTTTGTGTGTCTGCCTGTCTCTGTGTCTTAGTGTGTACACATTTCTGTCTGCCTGTGTGCCTTTGTATATCTGTCTTCTGTCTGCATGTGCTTGTATGTATATGTGTATGACTGTTTCTGTGTATTTGTGTACATGTGTCTATGTGTGTGTGTATTTGTATGTGTACATATTTGCATTTCATGTGTGTGCACAGATACATGTGTGTATGTTAAATACATGTGTGTATGTCTTCCCTCAGGTGATATCCACATTATTGTCTTTTAGACAGGGTCTCTCAACACCCTGGATCTAGGAAGGATGGCCAGTGAATACCAGGTATCTCCTTATCTCCACCTCCCCTGTTAGAGGATAACAAGCATGTGTTACCATACCTGATTGTTTCTTATTAGTTCTCTGAGAATTTGTAACATGTATTTTGATTATGTTTGACCCTCCTCTAACTCCTGCTGATTCACCAATATTCCCTAAATGCCCAACTCCGTGCTCTCTTCTAAAAAAAGTATCTATCAACTCCAATTTGGGCTGCCCCTATATTCTTGAATGTATGGTCTTCCACTGGACCATGGTAAACTCACCAGAGGCTACAATCTTAAAGCAAGCTCATTCTCCCTCTCTCAGCAGCTGCCATAAGCCAATAGCTCCCCAGCTAATGGTGGGACTTTTGTGGCCCCTCCTCATTCCATACTGGTGTTTGGTATGGTTTGAGCTTGCTCAGGTGAATAGGAATAAACAGCCGGCAAACACTACTGGTTCAAGAGTGGCATGAACCTCACAGGAACAACCAGCACCTTATTTTAAAATGTGGGTTCTGAGATTTCAAACTCAGATCCTTGTGCTTGCAAGGGAAGCACTGTACTGACAGCCATCTCCCCTGCCTGGGGCAGCGGCTTATGAAGCTTCCAATTTACTCTTCTGAAATAATTCAATAAAGCACTGGCCATGCACTCAAGGGGATAGTAACAGGGCTGAATTATATAAATATGATAGCAAGAGTATCTCCAGGCAAAGAAAACACTCATCTTTTCACCAACTGACCTGACTCTTCAGCTTCCTTTCTCTTAAGTCTCATAGCTGAAAGTAGTAAGTGTTATTCATTTAAAAAATGTCATCACAGACACTATCACTTAATTTGTATGCTACATTTCAAAATGTTTTAAATTCAAATTTAGATGCACAGAAGTCGATTTGTTTGGGCCTTCCCAAACCCAGAGTAAAAGCTAAAACTGTTAATGGTTCACAACATAGTTTACTTATGTGAGCAACTAGAAGTCACCTCAAACAAGAAATACCACAGGTACCTTAAACTAATAATGACTGCAGACATCTTCCTAGGGTATATACATGTGAATTCAGCCCAAACAACAGTAAACCCTTAGCTATCATACTAGCATCCAGAAGTTTCTCCTTCATGTGAAGTTCTACGTAGGCTTACACAAGGTTGCTCTATCTACTCAGCATCTCCTATTTCAGTGTCTAAAAGTTTTATTGTCTATCAGATGTGGCCAAACCTTTGGACAATGTAACATGACACTGTCATTGTAATATTTCACATTTGAGAACTACATAACCAAGTACCCAAAATAGCTAAAAATAAATCTCATAATGTTTTAAGTAGGTTTATGATTATTGCATGGGATGAATTCGTAGCTATTCTAGGCTGTTTGAAGTTACATGTGATCTGGATGCTAGACCAGAAAAAGTAAAATCAAATAAAAGCCATGTAAGACACCCTACCACGCTGATGGACAGCAATGATGGACACACGAATAATTTGCATCCAATACCCATCTGTCCCAGTTAGCTTCAATTGTCAATAGGACACAGTCCAGAATTATCTGGGATGGAACCCTCCACTGAGTGCATAGCCATGATTTGATTGTAGAGCTTTTCCCCATGTGAGCCATAGGAATGGTGGCCTGTCTCATTTGTCCATGAGTCCCTGCCCACCATCAAAAATCTCTCGCCATTGGGATCTAAAGAGCCCGCTGATGATGCATGCTCTAAAATGATCTGATAGAAAACTAGATGGCCACACCCCAATAACGTGTCTTCTTGAAAATTTCAAAGCCACAGACTCACCGTCCGAGGAAACTGCGCCGAGTTTAAATCCTGCGAGGGTCCAGGATCATACAGACAGCATTTACCATACCTCCCATCCATCAGTCTTCATGACTGCCCAACTCTACCCAGATTCTGAGATGACCCCATCCCAAGAGCTGGTCTCATGACAAAGCCGGGCTTAAGAGGGAGTGGTGTGGGACAGGTGGGGGGGGGGCAGGGTTACCTTTCACTGTCACGTGGACACTCTGGCTCGTGGAGAGCTGTGGCTGTACCAGCACGTTGCATGTGTACTCCCCCTCGTCAACTTCTTTCTGTACATCTGAGAGTTTCAGAGTCCCATTGTTCTCAAATGCCACCTGGCGGTGGTTGAAAGGAAGCAGATTGGCATTCTTGTACCACTTGATGGAGTAATACGGGTAGCCGATCACACGGCAGTGGATATATGTGTCCCGCCCTGCTATTGCAGTGATGTTTTTCATCGGTCTGATGCTTGCAGGCCCTGGAGAGACCACAAGGAAACTCTTGAAAATAATTTAAGGGCACGTCTTATGGAAGGAAATGGGTACACCTTTCCTTTGATGGAAACCAATTATTTTTATGTAAGCACACCCTCTTTTTTTTGTATCAGTTTCTTGGCATTTGGCATTTTTGACTAAAAAGAAATCTTTTTTCCTTTTACTACTCTCAAGTGAGTCAATGAAAGCCCAAATCCTTTTCATCAGCTGCTTCTGTGAGAAATATTTTGAATTGCAAGTTAAAAGGCAGTTTAACTGTTAAAAAGTAACTAGCCTACACTGTATGGCCATGCTCTTCCCCTGGTGAAAATGCTGTCAGTGACCTATTGACTCTGTCAGGTGGATAATGAAGATGGAGGTTATACCGCTTGGTTAGGGATGTGAGTTAGGTACCATGGATATGAAGGCTTACCATGGATGTCACAAGATGGGAGAAAGGAAAGAGAAAAGGGCATGCAGAGCATAAACCGGGAAAGGAAAGATCAAGTGGGCAGGTGTAAGAGAACAGGAAGTAGACAAGCTGACTACAGAGACCAAAATGCCATTGTCAACACTGGCCGATCAGCGCCATTCCTGAGTAGGGAGGAGAGGGCAGGGAGAAGGAGGGACGGCTCCTCCGTCGCACATTGCAAGGCTCAGCCCGGAAACATGCAGCGCCCATCCCCCGCTACAATGAGTCGTGTGTGTTTGTTCGAGGAGCTGATTTGACAAGCACCTCTTACGTTTATTCGAGCCTGGTACAGGACGACTCCAGCCGAGTTGTTGGCGGTGCAGCGGTAGACACCCCCGTCCCGGACCTGGGAGCTGGAGATGTTCAGGTAGCTGACCACATTCCCCTCAGACGTGATCATTTGGCTGATGCGGTGGCCACTGCCCTTGAGAATGGGGTCATCGTCCAGGGTCCAGGTGACCGTGGGCAAGGGCGTTCCCTTCACATTGCATACGAGGGACACCGGCTCAGCAGGGCTCACCACCTTCTCGCTAAAGGCAGAAATGATTTTGGGAGTTCCATCTGCAGGGAGACAAAACAAGAAAGGGATTGGCGCATGCGCATGATAACCTGCGGCCAACCTCATTGTTTCTTGCTCGGGAGAGAGATGAGTGGTTGGTCAGCACCTTCCCCAGGGGTCCTGTTCTAGGGAAAAACCAGTTTCCAACAGTGCATGGCAGTCAACATCTCTTTCCCGGTGGGTGGCCTTACAAGAAGGAAAGGTCATGCAATTCAGAAGCCCCTGACAAATAATGAGGGATCCCACGACTGCAGTTCAAAACATGCATATGCTCTCCCAAAACCACAGATGAGGACTCCGCAGACCCCTGGAGTGGCTATGTCTATTCCCACCTCGATATTTTTAGAGAATGCTCACAGGGAACAGTTTAGAATAAAAACAGAAAGGTATTGGGAAGAGATGCGCTTAGCCTTGACCTCCTCTGTTTCATTTCTCTATACCTAGGTTCCTGAGTGCTTACTTGTTCTTTCCAGCCTAAGGTTTCTTGGCTGGAGGAGGCCCTCCTATGTGCTGGTTGGTAGAACAGAACTCTTGGTATGCAGACATTTTACTTCTATTTTCAGCGATGAGAAAAGAACTTTGAAAAATGTTAAAAATATACTTTCCCAGTCCCATCAGCATTGCATAGCACATTTACATCTATGTCTCTTTAATTCCCTGGAACCTAGAATATATTCTTGAATGTTTCATATCTTGACCTGCAATTTTTTGAAGGGTATCTTTAGGAGTCAAGTATCAAGTTTGTCTTACATTTCCGCATGTTTAAGTTCATGTTGTCCATTCCTGCCAGAAATAGCATAAGGATGTTTTTGATTGTTTTGTGGCTTGGTTGTGTTTGTTATATTTTTTGTTTGTTTTATTTTATGCTAGGGATTGAGCCTAAGGCTTCATATTTGCTAGGCAAAATTAGTTGTGTTTGGTTTAGAATTTATTTATCATTTTGTGTCTTTTTTGAGTGGTGTCACTAAATTTCTACTCTTTTTAATCAGACTGACTTTCCGTTTTGGATTTGTGGATGTTTTCAAAAGAATCCACTTAGATTAATCTTGGGTTATTCATTCTATTTTACATATATGAATATTTGGCTACATGTATATATGCAAATCACATGTATATTGTGTCCTCAGAGACTGGAAGAAAGTACCAGGTCCCCAGGAACTGGAGATAAAGGCTGTGGTGAATCATCGTGTAGGTGCTGGTAGCCTGGGACCTCTGCAGCAGCCAGTACTCTGAGCAACTGTTCCATCTTTCCAGTCCTGACTTGTAAATATATATATTACAATTATATATATAATTAATATATATGTTTACACTCACACATCATATATATATGTTAAATAATTTAAAAGGATCTATTTGATGGGGGATATCCTTCTGTATGCTGTGAACATATGCTTCTTTTATTGGTTGATGAATAAAGATGTTAAGGCCAATGGACAGGCAGGATTCATCCAGGTGGGAAATCCAAACAGGGATAGAGAAAAGTAGTAGGCAGAGTCAGGAAGATGCCAGTGAACCAAGACCATGTGGAGATACACGGATTGATAGGAATGGGTTAGTAATTAAGAGAGAGATAGCATATAAGAAGCCCGAGCCACTGCCCAAACAGTTTATAAGTCATATTAACCTCTGTGTGTTTATTTGGGACTGAACAGCTGCAGGACTGGGTGGGACAGAGAATTCCAACTCCATATGTTTGTCAGGCATTCTTCACAAATTACACATGGTGTCTGTCAGACATACCTGTTAGTGTGTGTCTACAATAGTTTCTACCAGGTGGTCCCCTGCACACATTCGTCTTTCACATTTCTGTGTCCTGTCTCTAAATCACAGACAATTCTGTGTTCCTTTAACACATTTATGGTTTAATAGTATATGCTCAAGTTTAAATTGTACATCGCATTACTTTTTTATGTAAGTTCTGGATGTTGGTTGATTTGCTTACATTTGTTCACACGGCTGTTGCTGGTTGTTGAAAATATTTCCTTTGCCTGCTGAACGCCCTGTATCCTTGTGAAATGCAAATGACTTCTCATGTGTGGGCATGTCTTGAGATCACACCTACCATGCTCCATGGTGAGGGTTTAAAGCTAGTGAGTGGTCCCCTCCAACTTGGTTCTCTTTCCAAGCCGTGCAGTTTTTAGCCCTCTAGTCTCTTATGTTTACATTGTAAATCAACTTCCCACTGTAAGATCCTCACTCCTCCATGTCAACTCTAAATCCATTCTATATGCATTCATTTTAGATAAGGTCTCACTATGTAGCCAGGGTGTCCCCAAACTCATGATCCTCCCACCTCGGTCTCTCAAGCGCTGTTTTTTCTCATGTGTGCATTCTTTATAGACATGCTTTTGTTTAAATCAGATATATTTCAATTAATGGACTGACATTCCTTGTCTGCTGATCCTAACGTGTGGGTAAGCCCTACATCTTTTTCTGTTGTTTGTTTTTGTTTTGTTTGTCAGTTGGTGCTGTTTTCTTTTTAGTATATCTGGCATTTTTAAGTTGTAGAATTAGATTCCCATCAACACTGCAGTCCATGTGCCAGTCAAGTTTCCTAAGGTGGCTTATGTGAAGATTTGGGGGTTTTCTTCCTGTATCTTTCCTTCCTGTACCTTCTGCATGTGTAGGTGCCCAGCCCTTCGTATCTCTGTAGGCTTTGACACTTTGCTCCTTTTCCAGTTTCAGCACCAGTGGGCTTGGGAGTTGTCCTCAGAGGAAAGTTGAGCTGATGCAGCCTTTACTGTCCTTGTCCCTTCCTCTCAGTGACCAGCCCCATCATTCCGTTTGCTCTAGGGATTTCTCGCCACACTACATGATGTTTGCACTTTCTAAATGCCACTTTCATGCTCGCCTGGTAGGCACTGTGTCTCTAGAACAGGAACCACTTATCTCTTGTTTTCATTGTGTTTCCCTGATATTCTGGCTCAACCACGAACCCACCATTACAGGTTCCAGGGAAATGCACTTCCTGGCAAAGGGTTCCTTGATTTTTTTTTACTCCATCCACAGTTACGGAGAGTCAGACATATGCTGAATTATTATAATTTTATTTTAATTCAGTTCTTATAGGGGGAACTACAGGAGCTCCCTGAGAGGATGCTGGCCAGACATGGTTGAGCATTAGGTACTAGATACACATTCTTTCTTTTGTGACGTTAGCGCTACCACTGCTCAGAAAGACAGAAAAATGAAATGAATATTCTCACCCTGAACAGAAGCTGACATCAGACAAATATTTGGGGAGTGTTCTTGGCCCCCACCCCCACTTTCTATTGGAGTGACTGGCTTTGTGGAGATGAAGGCAGACATCATTTCCCCAGTGAGACCTGAGAGTCTTTGTAATCAACCTAGCTGTCACTTGGATAACGGGGACCCTTTTGACATCATTGTGGATGATTAATATGCTCTTTAGGTTTACTTAGTTACCCGAGGTAATGGGTCCTAGACAGGTAATCTCTTCCTTTTCTTTATCAGAGACACTAAAAATAGTGACTCCAGGAGGACCAGGGTGCACCCTGACTAGCAATTCCAGCTCCATGCAAATTGATTACTTTTTGCTCTTGATTATTATGTGCAAAGTGCCATCATGCGTTTAACACAAGGGCTGTGCCTTCAAGTCATTTCACCTCACTCTCCGCAGTAAGGCCCAGCTTCTTACAAAGTAGCTGGGGTTAGAGGCATGATAATAGAACTATTCTCTTAGCATCAAGCAGATTTAAACTTACTCGCATTGGATAACGGGTTTTACTTATTCCATCCTTGGTCTATAGAAAAATAATTCCACCACTTTCACCAATTGGTAATGGATGAATTTTAAATGATAGCTAAGGGTACAATTCCCATCAAGACACCCAAATACATAGACATAGGAGCCATTTCAATTATCTGGTGATAAATATACGCCTCGCATAAATGTCACCTGTCACAGATCCATTCCCTGGATGATGGATGAGCTGAAAGATTTAAGTACTCAGTAACCAGTTAAGAAAAGTAAATAGAGCCCATGCTGTTCTACCCCAAGGTGATTCCTCACACATTCCTCACATCTAAGTCTGAGGACATAACGATCAGGCTACAGGCAATGGCATCAAGCAGAGGTCATAGTTCCATCCAAATGAACATCCTATTGAAATTGAGGTTATTATTAACACTAACTTCTTCTCAAGTGTGGGCGAGTCCTGTCCATGCCTCACAGCTCAGAATATCTGGAGACATAGTGTGTGTGTGTGTGTGTGTGTGTGTTGTGTGTATTGTCACAACTTGGAGAAGGACCTGTTGGCATCAAAGGATCAAGGCCAGAAATGTCCCTAAGCACACCCTACAATGTACCTATCAGATAGACCCCCAGCAAACATCTTATTTATACATCCCATAGCCCCCAAACAAGGTATTACTAAAACCACATATAGAGGGTAATGAGTTGGCAATAGAACCCAAGGCTCTAGTTTTGAATGTTGCCCTTTTGGAAGTAATTTCAAACATGAGTGGAAAGCATTCATACAATTCCAGGTCACGCTTCTCGTCCAACACTTTGTCCTCCTCTCTCATAGGAACACTGTCTCCCTCTTGCATGATCTAGTGATGTCTGTGTCAATATATGCAGAGGCAGGTGACATGGCCTGTCTTTTCCCATGAGTGGCCCCCTCTCCCTGTCCCATGCTACACAGGATTCTGTTTGGGGTGCACCCTCCAATGCTGCCCACTGACCTTCAAGGACCACCTGGACATAGTCTTGAGCAGACAGCTTATCATTGCGCACAAAGCACTGGTAGGCGCCCCCATCACTCTTGACCATGTGATCCATTATAAGGTTTGCGTGGTTCAGCCCTGTGATCCTCACATTTTTCCCAGGGTTGAGGATTTCGCCATTTCGGTACCAGGAGAGTTCCTGGTCCTCATTTCCAGTCACACTGCAGGACAAGGAGACCTGGCTGCCCACGCTGCTTTTAACCTTCCTAGGACTGATGGTGGCTTTCAATGGCTCTGGTGAGTTAGAAAAGACAGAGAAAGTTACGCATCACTAGGTATTGGAACCACTTAAATAACACACTGTGCTTTTGCTGGGGCCAAGGTATAACTGCCAGGGTACTTCATTTGGATTCCACATTAGTTATATTCAGATATGGGGGGCCCATGTTAGTGTTATTTGGGAGGACCATATAAGTATAATATGGGATAACTCTTTGCTTGGAAAGACCCTCCTTGATATTGTCTCTGGGCCTCTTTCTTCATATATACCAAAAAGCACAATGTTGGTCACACTTCTTCCTCAGGGCACACATGATAGTTCTGACCCACACATGCTAAGAAATTCAGTATGCTAGGTTACCAACAGGTTATGAGCATGTGAAAACATAAACCCTGCTGGCTTTTTCCCAAGTGAACTCTGATGGCTTTGCCTTAGTCCATTCTCATATTTGTACTGATAACATATGGCTACCAACAAAAGGGCTGGGTTCGGATGTGTGCTTTAATGTATAGCTCAGTCACTGGAGCCAGGATGAAGTCCCATCTTTAAAATCCCTGTCTCCAGCTCCACAAAACTAACTCAAGGGGAGGACATCTAGACAGCATTTTAGCAGATGCCAAGGTTTACAGCCACAGGTGAGCCACAGATGAGCAGCTGGTTCTGAGGTATAATTAGCATGTGCCAAAACAACGGAATATTCCTCATAAGTAGTCCACACATGGAATTTTGTTGTCATCCTCATAGCCAGGAGAAGAAATAGTTACCCAAGCAGTTGTCATGTCTTAACCAAATTCACCACACACGTGAATACACCAAAAAGCTTCATCTACCTTGATCCCAATGTCTCACGCTTTTAGAGTACAAATATTCAGTTCTTAAAGTGTGTGTATTGCCCAAGAAAGTAGGATGATTGTTTCAGCTAAGTGGAGTGACATATCAGATGTACAGCAAGGGTCAGGAAATCCTCAAATGTCAAGGACAGCTAGAGCTGGGCCCAAAGGGTAGAAATTGGATTTCAGAGAGAGCTGGAACAGCAGGGATTAGGGCATGGAGCACAGGTGTGCCAGGGTCTGATTCAGTCTGGGTGCAGCAGAAACTCTTGGAAGTATAAAAGAAGGCAAACTGCAAAGGCAATCTGAAAAAAACTTTATGAAGAGGCCTCAAGATTTTGAAACAATTTTTTAATGTGTACCGATATTTTGCCTGCATGTATGTCAGCGCTTGGAGGCCAGACAGGGCACTAGACCCCATAGAACTGGAATCACTGATGGTTGCATGCTGCCATGTGTAATTAGAATCGAACCCAGAGTGAAGATTTTAAAGACAGAGCATGTCTTTTACACACCAGTTTGAGTTTAGCTTACCCTGTGGAAACAATTGGGACTTATATCTGTTATAGACCCATGACTTATATGATGAAAGGTATAAAATTTACTTTAGAAGTCTGAGATGCAGAAATATTAATTGATTTTTTGAGTGAATCCCATCTGGCAGTATAACAAGTGACTGAATTGTTGTGAGCAGAGTATTGTTTGTTATGAAGTTTAGTTTCAGAATCCTAAGACCACAGCAACTGGGTAAGTGCCAGGTCTGAACAAATATGTTACTATAAGACTGTTTATCTGAGAGAGAGAAAATGTTATTGTGATAACACCTGAGCTATCACAGTGAGCAGACATCAATAGAATGAAGTTTTATAGTTTGAGCAATACTGTGTGTTTATATGCTAAAGACTAGGCAGCAAACAGATCCCTCACATGAGAAGTAATAATTGTAATTTTAGAGTTGTGAGACCAAGAGCCCAGTGACCTTAGAGCTCAACATATAAGATTAGTAACCACATCTGAGGCACTAAGACCTTCAAGCCGCTTGACGGGAGTACAGGGTGTGAACATGCTTTATAGTATGTGTGTTGCTGTAGAAGGCAGCAAATGACAAACACTTGTTTTTACTACTGTATTTTTATCATGAATCGTATAGAAAGACCCAGCACTGAGGAATACAGAGAGTTGTACATCTAATCATCAACTTTAATTAAAACTTGTTATCCTGAATGTTGAATCACCGTGAGAACGATCAGAATGTTACCTAGAATAGGAGTTGTGATAAATATAAGATATCTTGTGTTGAATCTATTTCAAGATAAAATGAATAAAAAGAATGTCTGGTTGCATCTCTCTGGATGTGGCAGAGGTTTGCAACTATAAAAGCTAATGCAGTAGGAATCTATAACTTTCCACTGATACCTTTGTAGATGTCTTTAGAGAGAGAGGAAGCAAGACGACACTGGGAGTCAGAGCTGAGGACAGGAGGGGAACGTGGCTGGGGATGGAGCTTTATGCTGGAGGATGGAAGATGGCAGGTGTGGACACTTGAGATGAGAGTAAAAATCTACATGGAGCGAGCAGCATAAGCAAGGTCACTCCTATGCTGACACAAGGGGGTTGTCTAAATATCTAAAGTAATTTACATTCATAATATATAATAGAAAAAAATAGGACACATGTCCAGAGTTCCATTGAGATGCTCTGGACACTACCCTAAGACATGAAGGGTAGAACTTCAGGATAGAACAACAGAGGAGGCATTTGGAGTCTATTGTCCCAGCTCTGGTATTGAATTGCTTAATCTAGATGAGACATAGCTCTTCAACTATTGCTAGACAGATTTAGCCTGAGCTTGAGGGCTCTGAAAGCATACCTGGTTCCAAGTAGTCATTCAAGTTTCTGATCTAAGCACATTCTCCTGAGGTACTATGAAAGCATGTTGGCCGATTCTACACTTAGTTAATGGGCTGGAAAAAAAACCAACACCCTAACACGTGCAGACACAGCACCTAAGGGTGATAACCTTGAGGTTCACCCTGCATAGCTCAAATACATTTTGAGACAATTGCAGGGTTTTGTCAAGGAAGGAAGGAACATCTTATCCAGCTGTGGCTTTGTTTGTGCCCTTCTGGGCATGTGATGTGGGACAGTTCACTTTGTTTTGGTTTCCACATTAGTAAATTTGAGGATGTTTCACCAGGTCAGAGTGCACACCACAGGTATGCATCCTTGCTTCCCAGCAGGCCATCAGCATCCTGCACATTCCTCAAGGCCATGACCCAGCTTGAGTGACGAGGGATCTTGGAGGAGATGAGAAGAACATTCTCTACAAAACAGTACAGAGCCGCCAATAAGATGGCTCATCAAATAAGGTTGCTTGCTGCCAAGCTTTATCATCAGAATTTGAGCTCTGGGAACTAAAGGATGAAAGTAGAGGACCAATTCTTATAGATTGTCTTCTGACATCCACACGTGAGCTATGACACACGTTATACATGTAAACGGGGGGGAGAGAGAGAGAGAGAGAGAGAGAGAGAGAGAGAGAGAGGGAGGGAGGGAGGGAGGGAGGGAGGGAGGGAGGGAGAAACTGAGCCCAAGTCTAGTGTCTGTATAATTTAGAACCTACATTTCTGTGGATAGTAGCCCCCTTAAGAAATTTAAGTAACTTCTAGGAAGAGGCTAAGGCAAGCTGTTTGCCTGAGTCCCATCTCTAATCTACCAACCCACCCCTCTTCTTCCTTGTCTGTTTTCAGAGTTGGCCATTGTGAGCGTCAGCTGCATGGTATTTTCTGTAGCCTCATGAAAACCTCAAGGAATGCCCATCAGACAATTCTGAGTTCAAAATCAGGCTGTGTAGCCATGTGTGTGCAATTTCCCGTCTTCCAGGCAGGGTACCATGGATGCAGGTTAGATGCTGAGGTCCCAAGAAGTCTACGGGGAAAGATGAAGATTAGCTTCTGTCTGACACCAACCCTGCGGCTAACACCAACTTTCCCAGTTACCGTCCAACTTACGTTTCACGTACAGGCGGCCTATCACCTTGGCAGTGCCGTATCGGTTGGATACTTCACACACGTAGCTGCCCGAGTCTGAGGGGCGGCTGTTCTCAATGAGCAGCCCCGTCACTGTCTTCTGGAACCTCCCAGAAAGTTCCAGGGGCATGTTGTCCTTCAGCCAGCGGTAGTCTGGCTCGGGGTGCCCAAGCGCTTTGCAAGGCAGCTCCACACGCTGCCCCGCCATGGCTTTGCGATGGTCAAACCCATCCAGGATGGATGGGGCTGAGTTTGTTGGGTCTGCAGAAGAAAAATTCAAACTATCAAAGGCCAAAGATGAGGAGTTAAGTGTGGCCACTGGGAACACCATGTGGGCTTCCACACAGCATTCCTGTACCTCCCAATGTAGCCACAGATCTTTAAAACAGACAGGCCTACCCTGTTCACATTGTATGAAAAGCATAAACCCTCGTCAGAGTTCTGGCTGGCGATTCTTGCCTTGTAGAAAATACTGAAAGTCAATGTGCTTTGACAGGAGTTGTCAGCTCAGCCAAGAAGGGGATTATATTTTGGTGATGGAACACATTACGCAGCTCCTCTCAGCAATGGCAAAAGGAGCTGTTAAATTAGCAAAGTTAATTTCACAAGATAAAGAGATTTAGTTTAATGTTTCTTTACTCATCTTAGATATTTTAGACTTATTTACTTTTGGTTAGCAGTATTGGCTGTGCATTTTGGGGGTGGTGGTATAGAATTTCAATACATACATGAAGTTGGCACTGACCAAATCCAAGTTCAGTTTGGGTTTGTTGTGTAAGGGTCACATATGGATGGGGACCCAAGGTGTTTGTCTTTTCCTGCCTGGCTTGTTTTACATCACAGCCCGGCTTTTGTCCATGGGGGCTTCGAATAATAGGATTTC
The DNA here is from genome assembly GCF_017639785.1 of Mesocricetus auratus. Taxonomy (NCBI): domain Eukaryota; kingdom Metazoa; phylum Chordata; class Mammalia; order Rodentia; family Cricetidae; genus Mesocricetus; species Mesocricetus auratus. The sequence goes on along the minus strand of NW_024429192.1, from coordinate 1,230,751 downwards.
ATTTCTCTCCAAGGCTCAAGAACACCACACTGTGTAAGTCACATTTTCCTTGTCTTTTTTTCATCTTCTAACAACCTAAGTTTATTTCACATCTAAGCTAGCATAGATACTTCTGGAATCAATGTAGCCATGCCAGGATCTCTGTCATATGCCAGTGCCATTTCCGTTGGGTCTGTACCCACAATAACGGGAAAGCTGGATCAGATGGCAGATCTGATTTTAGCTCTGTGAAGACTTCCCTTGTTGTTCTCCTGTGGTGTTATACTAATTTACATTTTCACAGTAGGAAGAGAGAGTTCTTGTTTCTTCTCGCTCTTTCTAACTGAATGAAAATATTTGCCAGATACTCAGGTGACACAGGATCAATATCCAGCAAAGGTAAGGAACTCCAGAAAACAAACACACAGGAAACATTTAAATTCTTCTAAAAATCTGAACAATAATCCATTTAAAATGTTTATCAAAAGAAGAAATACCAAGTGACAAGAGGTATATATCAATAGCCAAGAGGGAAATGCAAATCCAGCTGCAGTCAAAGTCCATCTCCCATAGAAAGGCCCGTAAAAGAAGATCATCTCTTCTCCTAACAGCCAAGGCCCTAACTGGGACCAAAGTTCTAGTAAGTTGGCTATTTGTACATTTCTCAGAGGTGGCAAAAGACAGCAACTGACCCCACCCCCAGATACCCAGCAGTTACAAAAATGGACAGTGTTCTGTGTCCCTAACGTCCCTCCCCTACAGTCTCAAAAAACAGATCATCTTGAAAATCAACTTACTACCCCTGCTTCTGTCCCTAAGGAAACCCTGCCACCTTCCTTAATCCTAGCTACAACCCTCATTCAAATCATGTACTATACATTCTCTCCCACCTGGCCTTGTGTCCAGGCCTTGAGGTACCCAGAGTCTAGGGCAAGCACCCACCTAGATTGTCCCTAGAGACAGAAAGGTGAACAGGGAAGAGGAGAGCACTCCCTGTTCTGTACAGTTTTATTTCCTTCAGGAGGGAGGAGGGATGCTTCCAAGATTCAGGAAGCTCATGAAACTTACAGGACTCAGGAAGCTCAGAAGTCCCAGAAAGACTAAATACAAGGAGAAAGTAAGCTGGCCACGAGCACTGGGAGAGAACACACAGTGCATGTTCCCACTTGTTGAAAGTTGACTCTGGGAGCCAACAGGTCTCTCCTGTTTCAGATTTCACCATGTTTATTTCAAGTCTCACTGTCCTGAGTCAACCTGGCCTCTCGTTCTGTAATGGCTTAAGGGCAAAACAGCAAAGGGTAATTAAATCCTTGCACCACTGAGAATAGACAAAAGGCAAATTACTTCCAGCTCAGGTCACTACTAGTTAACCCATAATATAAAAATGCCTGAGGTGGGAAGTTCAGGCATGGGAAGGCCAGCCATGGAGAGAAAGCTCAATGGTAACTCCAGCTGGTGACTCAACTTTCCAGGTTGGCTTCTGCTGAGTGATGTGAGCACCCAGTTGATGATGTCAACTTTATCTATTGCTATTTGCTCTTTTAACCTCATGAGATGAGGCATTCTGCTCTCTCTCTCAATTATGAGCTAGAGCTGATTAACCAAAGAGTGTTTCCCTAATAGATTTCTGCTGCATGCTTAACTGCGCCTGGTTTAATGCTACCCTAGTCTGCGCTCTCCTCCAGGCCACTCTAGCCATGCCTGCTGGGTGTGAACTTCTAGTTTGACAATGCATTGCGATCCTCTGCTTCTCTCTACCCACCTCTTGGTTTATTCCTTTACTTTTGCTTGTTCTATCCATATCAAACTCACCATTCAAAACACAAAGCGCCAACTGTCATAAGCCACTCTAGATTGCACAGAACAGGGGGGCAAGTCTCATCCTGGCTTAGGTTACATAGGGTGTTCAGCCTGGGGGTGCACAGCTGAAGAGTGCACATTGGTGCCATCTCACAACACAGCAGACCAGGAAATAGAGTAGACTGGAATCAGAGGCAGGCTCTGACTGCAAAGGCTGGACCTGAGACCTTAGTGTCCTACTCCCACCTCTCAAGATCCACTTCCTAAGGGTTTCTCTTACACTTCCCAGGGAATAAGTCCCCAAAATATAAGCCTATGTCTGACTTCTGAAAACTACAGCACCCTGCTCCTGGCCCTCAGAGGCTCATGGCCATCCTGTAATACAAGATGAATTTAATGCAACTTGAAGAGTCTCCCTAAGTCTCATAGTCCCAACATGGTTCAGATGTTCAGTATTTCTCCAGAAAGTAAAGGCAATGTCTAAACTGTGAGCCTCTGTAAGCATTGTACCTCAACAGGGAAAGACAGAAACTAGCAAGGAAATACTAGACCAAAACCCACTAGATTCAAGTATGTCAAACACCAATTCCTGTGGTTCTACAGCCTGTATCCAGGAAATACATGGTGACAAAGTCTTGCACAACTCTACTGTCATAGTCTTGGACTCCTGCATTACACATGGTCTCCTTCGTGGACCAGTTCAACCCAGAGCCTGCTGCCTCCCTAGTAGAAATATCTCCTACTTTCCTGGCATCTCTGACACTCTGGGGACTCACAGCAACTTGGGCTTCACCTTCTCACCTTAATGCGTAGTCTGCTCAGGTGCTTTCTACAGGGAATCTGACTGCACTCTGCACTGTTTGGCTTTCCAAGCTTTTATTAAAAATCTTGGTATAAATCTCTATGCTCCTGTGATGCCTATACCTGACAAAAGTAGGGCTAACACCACATTCTGCCACCCACTTAAAGAGTAGTCATGGACCGTTTCCACTGCAGCCTCTGAGCGCCAAGGTGGATGACCTGAAAAGAGCACTTCCTTCGAAAGCGTTGTCCCAGCATGCCCTTTGTGACTAGTAGGACCAGAAGCAGGCTGGTGCTGGCGGTGTCCCTCAGTGAAAAAAACGAAAGCATACAAATATGCAAAACAAAGGCATGGAGCATGCCTTCCAAAACCAAAAATCATTTCAGAAGAAGAAGAAGAAGAAAAAAAAAGAATGTACAGTCTTCCAAACAGTAAAACGAGCCGAACTATTTGTGTCTGTATTGCTGTGCGGATGCTGGCTTAAAAGACATTTTATGATCTACTAGAGTACATTGAGGCAACAGCCGGAGGTTTCCGCTCACTCACAAATCCTTCAGTTTTGGATGAGACACCAAGAACGAACAGAAGGGTAGCCCAAAGGGGGACACAGCCCCGAGACCACGCTCTCACCTGACACGAACAGTCTCGCGCTGTTACTCTGTCTCGTCTCCCCCCGTGTATCTGTGCCGCGTGATGCAGCGGTAGTTGTACAGCCCGTCTTCATTCTGTACATCTTTAATATACAAGGCTCCCGTGGATGTGATGAGAAATCTAGATCCTGGAACAGACAGAAGAAATGACTGTGTGGAAACAGGGTAGGCGCAGAAGCCTAACAACGTAGCATTGAACCTGTAGATTAGCATGTCTCTCCCAACCCTCATCGCAGGGTGGTAGGGGGTGGGGTTGGGGTTGGGGGGTGGGGGTTGGGGGAGCTTCATTCCGCAGTAGACACGGTTAGCACAGAGGCCCACAACTGGTCAGGGTGCAGAGAATGAGACTTCAGGACGTTCATCCATAAACTGAAACGCCTATCTCTCGCCCCTCCCCAATAGCTCAGGGATCTTGCAGAAGAGGGGCAGGTAGATATCCTCTGCTAGCCAGACACAGTGGACGACTCCTAGGGAACGGTATCTCTGGATGTAGCAGAGTAGAAGCAGGAAAGTTGCCACAGCCTGTGTGAAACCTGCCCAAGCTCAGACCAGACCAAATCCCAACATAGAGAGGGGAAGTGTGCATAGAGTCGCAATCCCAACTGAGGAGCTATTGGTGACTGATAGATGCTGGGTAAGGGAGGGTCAGTTTTTCTCTAAGAGGGCAGCCCCTTTTAAGTCAACCACGCTGTAGGGGAAGGCCATACACCCAAGAATGTATGCACGGCACAGATTGGATTTGGTGGGGGAACATACAATGTTTGATGGATAGGAAAATGGTTGGATCTGGAAGGATTTGGAGGAGGGATGAGTACGATCAAAAACACATTGCCCAAGATTCTTAAAGAATTAATAGAAAAAAATAAAGATAAAATGGAAACAACTTGAAAACATCAACAAAGACCTCTAAGAATTATTTGTTCAGTCAAAGAATCTTCTCACAATGGTTAAAAGCTGTTCTGTATTTACTTAAGGGTTCAGTCTGTTTTGGTTTTTCAATCAGTGAATATAAACAGATATGAAGACGCATGTACACCTGCACAGACATGAATGTGCACATATATTGAAATACACATATACCTGCACAGACTTTAATATATAACACAATATATTAATATATTGCACAATAAATGTATACTTTAATATATTGCACAATAAATATACACAGAAAATGCTATCTTAAAAATTCACATCCAGGACAGATATTTATTTCTCTGACAGCAATAAAATTGGGATGCAATTCATAAACCCTTTGTTCAGCAAATTTTCTGGGACTATCCACTTTCTTTTAGGATGTGTTGAGGGGAATTTTGTTTTCTATTACAAATTCCTTATGGAGCCTTCACTTTTTGCATCAATTTGAATAATATCAACAGAACACAAAATTGTTAAACAACAATGTAGCAACATACTATACACACTTGCCAGAGAAAACAGCCTTACTCCCTCATAGACTAGGCAAAAATTATCATTTTTTCCTAGGTCAAAGTTCAATTCCTTGTATATTTAGTGTCTGAGGGTGTCTGGTTCTTTTTCAGTTAGAAATAATTAATCTAAAATTTGACTGTTACTGTTTTCATCTCTGGAAGGAGGATTTGTGCAAGGCTCCCCATGGAGGTGGACTCATTTCCACTTGTGTGATCAGGCTGCACAGACAGACAGACTGACTGACTGTGACGTCAAACATCAGAGCTTTCAGAAGGCTGAGACTGCTTTCCCTTTGAAAATATAGACTCCTACATTTATATTGTAAAAATACAAACTTCTAAAGACATCACACTGTTCAATTAAAGTCTAAAAGTAAAACAAGTTAAGGTCTAGAAAATGACATTGGCATGAAGTCCTTGTCACCTGCACAAGTGTGGCTTCTGTCACTTTTGTCACTGCTGGGATTGTCTGTGAAATATTTCTACATGAGATTTGATTGCACCTGAGGGATAATGAGATTTGTGTCTAGAAAAAGACTAGAGTGCAAAAAATCATCCTTCTTTTCTGTTTTTCTGAGTTTGGTTGAAAGCGTCTGTGGTTTATTGTTGTAGAATTACAGAAGTATTGATTTTATACACATATATATGTAGCCCACAACCGTGTGTGCGTGTGTCATGTGCATGTGTGGTGTGTGTGTGTGTGCAAGCATGCTCAAGTCTGTGCAGGTATATGTGTATTTCAATATCTATGCACACTCATGTCTGTGCAGGTATACATGCATCTTCATATCTGTGCCGGTTCATATGCATGTCAGTTGTCATGCATCTTCATATCTGTTTACATTCACATGTGTGGCAGGTGTACCTGCATCCTCATATCTGTGCCTGTTCATGTCTGTGCCTACACAAATGAGTTTACATGTATCTGGAGGCCAGATGATATATTGCCATTCCTTAGGAGATGTGATAGCTAATCTTGGTTGCCAACTCAAATGGATCTGGAATCAATCAAAATGCAAGGCACTTGGGATTTTCCTTATCAGATTATTTGAAGTGGGAGACCTACTCTAAATGTAGTCAACATCTGCTACCCAGATGGAAGAAGGAGACTGCATTTATTCTCACTCCTTCTAGCAAGCTCATCTATTCTAACGATGCTGTACTCGTTTGCTGATAGAAGACCTTGCTTCTTTGGGCTCAGCCCACTGTGGGTGATACCATCCCTTGACAGGTGGGACTGTTTAAGAAAAGTGGATGATAGGCATGAGAGAAAGCTAGTAGCTAGCATTCCTTTGGTTTTTTTTTTCTGCTTCAGGCTTCTGCCTTGAGTCCCCAACTTGACTTGCCTCAATTGATTGTAAGCTAAATACTTTCTTCCCCAAGTTGCTTCTGGTTGGCCACAGTGTTTATCACTGCAGAAAACAAGTTAAAATATGGGCTGTTTAATCATATGTATCATATAAAATACTGAGACACTGTCATTAACTTGGAGTTCACTGATTCAGCTAGACTGGCCGGCCATCAAGACCCGAGGATAGCCCTGTCTCCAACTCCACAGTGTGGGATTACAAGCACACATCACGACTCCTGGTTTCTTTGATCCGTGTTTGGGGAGCATCAAATTCAGTGGCTTATGCTCACAAGGTGAGTATTTTATGGACTGAATGATCTCCAGTGTCCAGTTTCACTGATTTGGAGGGGGGTCTCAAATATTTCTTCTGCAGGCACTATTCTCTCATAATCCCTGTCTTGTTATTCTTAAGAAAGTTGCACTGATAAAACATAGCTAAATTCTTCTTCAAGATAAAAGCATTTCAAAAGCAACAAACATGAAAAAGATCAATAAAGACAAATCCTGCTTGAAATTTTTGAAAGAAGCATAAATACATTTAAGTAATATTTAAATTAATGCGGGGGGACTATTCTATCAATCCATTTATTTTAAAATGGGAAAACATGCTTAATGATAGAAAGCTTTAAAAACCCCAATTCCTTCAAGTTCTGTGCTTTCTAGATAATTTTGCTTCATTTATTTCCTCAAAAGGAACTCAATGAGAAATCTTTTACTTCCTGTTTTGTGTCATTGTACTGCAAGAATTTTTCTTATCAATATATACTTGTGGAACATAAACATGTCTTCCTTTTCAACATATTTTACATGGTTATATAGTGCTTCAACGACTCCTTCATTTGAAGTGCAGTGTCAGACAGGAGGGGTAAGAAGGGAAACATATGCAGGTACTGTCATTTTTCGAGTGCGGAGCATTTCCGCGAGAATTGGCAGGCCATCCACTGGGAAGACATAAAAGCAGATGGCCGTCGGTAATGGCTCTTTAGCAGGGGAGGAGCGAACCCATGGTGGCAGTAACAACGTTTCGCCCATCCTGGTCACCCTCCCTCTGCGCTGCCAGCTTGGCACAAGAAGAGGACTCACAGGATGTTATCTCAGAATAACTGGAATCTTCTATTGCTGTGAGCACTTTCTGAGAAGTTCAGAGAACGGAGAAGGAGCTGACCCTTTGATGACCTCTCCTCTGCCACTGGTCACTGAACTCCGTCTTGAAATGGACCCGACATTTTGAAAGTGAAAAGGACATAGGAGAATAGAGGCTTTGCATCATCATAAGGCATGAAAGCCCGTGGCTCCTGGGTCATCTCAACTCCAAGTTGTGTGGACCCTCAGGGGACAATGATAACTGAGCAAAGCCCTATGATGCATCTTCTCTATGGCGTCAAAGACCCCTCCATCCTCCCCTGATTTTCTGCTGCCCACTGCCTGCTGTTTTCCACCAGAGGCTCTTGAGTCATGTGTAATAGAAGGTTTGTCTATACTCTTCCATGTGTTCTAAACATCTTTTGGCATAGATAAATATGGAAACATGGATTATTAGAGGCAGTAAAATATACCCCCCCTCACACACACACACACACACACACATACACACACACACACACACACACACACACCTTGACTCTTGAGATTGTTTGTGCAGTTTATCTTTAAAGATTTTAGAGTTAGAACACAATATTTTTATATAGTGTCACACACATGTTGTAGATTTTATAGGTTATTAGTAGAAGTTTTAGTGAACTTGAGTGATAGTAGATATTTAAATTAAGTCAATTAGGATAGGTTATATTATATGTCTTGACTTGTTATTTGCACTGCAATATCTAAAGATGTATAATAAAGATTTATTTGTATTGTGATGTTTGAAATGATCTTAGTTTTTAATTATTTCCATAACTAAACCCGATGTTTGAGTAAATATGTTGAAAACCCCAACCCTTTAGATGAAAATTTATCAGCCACCGAGTGGAAAGGCTTACTAGATTAAAGAAGAAATATCAACAGTTCTAATGTTAGATTAATTACTTCATTCTATAAATTGATTTTAAGATTGTATATCCCAGACTCGAAGGAACAGGCTGAGTAGCACTTGAATTAGGTTAGAAGCAGGCATGAGTCTACTCTTGAGAAATCCCCACAGACACATATATTGTCCTACAGCCATCAAAATAAGTTCGCGTGAATAAAGTTTTAAAGTCTGTGTTGGTTTGAGCCTAGATGCACTCAAATGAGTTATGGTATTTTCATTCAGAGATAGAGACTCCTGCAATGACACTTTGCACAAAAGGTTTAACTGTGGATCAATCGTGTATGACGGAAGTCCTACAGTTGTACCCCAAAACAGAAATGATGTATGGCTCAGACTGACAAACAGATGTTAGCATGTTCATGCGTCTGGTTCCAGTTAGCGATTATGTGCCATGTCTGAGCTTTAGATATTTGTATTATTCTGTTTTTATGCCATGTTTATGAAACTAATTGGTGTTTGCAGAGTATTTATTAACTGTTGTTAATATGCCAGTAGGAAGGAAGGAGATGAGGTGTCACCTTAAAGCAGTATGGACACAGAGAAGAACCATGTAGGTCCAGCAGAAGAAGTGACAGTTCACTTCTAGTTTAAGAATTTTGTGATCCTGAATCTCAAACTATATAGATATGACATAATCTCTGATCAATCAGCAGAGATCTACTGAGCTCATGTAGATTTGAATATGAGAAGGAATTGTTTTTTTTAACTTATAAAGAGCTTTATGCTGAAACCTAGATAAAATACAGAACTTTCACTAAATATCTCGATTAATGATGAGCTATTTAGACTAGATTGATTGACTTTAATGGGACTGAATTTAAAGTTAATCAAGACAGGATGAAATGTTAAGAAGGTGTGTGTATTCTGAAGCAACTATGAGAGAGTAAGCTTCAAACACCTCATCATAAAGAAGGCTATGTAGTCCAAGAGCTCCACCTTGTTCAGATCAGCTGTTTCTGTGGGTTAAACAAGCCCAGTCTTGACACCGTTGCTCCTTAGTGATGGCTGGGAATCCAGCATGGGACTGATCCAGACTCCCTGAATGTGGGTGTCAGTGAAGAGGCCTAGGCAATCTATGGAGCCTTGGGTAGTCGATCAATATTTATCCCAGGCATACAAATGGGCTTTGGGTGCCCATCCCACAAAGAGGGAGGCTCTCTCAGCCTGGACTCTTGGGGGAGGGTCTAGGACCTGCCCTGGATGGGCTTTGGGTGCCCATCCCACAAAGAGGGAGGCTCTCTCAGCCTGGACTCTTGGGGGAAGGTCTAGGTCCTGCCCAGGACTTGCCCTGGATGAAATGACAGACTCTGGAGATCCCCCATGGAGATCCTCACCCTCCCTGGGGAAAGGAGTGGGAATTGGTGGAGGGTGGGATGGGGGATTGGTGGGAGGGCACAGGAGGAGTGGAGGGAGAGGGAGAGGGAGCTAGGATTGACATGTGAAGCAACCTTGTTTCTAATTTAAATTTAAAAATAAAAAAGCCAAAAAAAAAGAAGAAAAAAAAAGAAGGCTATGTAATATGGTAGATGGGTAAATAAGCTTGATTTAATCATTTCACATTTTATATAAAGATACATACAAAAGATTGTACCTTATAAATAAGTGCAATTATGATTCATCAACTAAAATACTATTGATAAGAATATGCAAACATAAATATGATGGTGAATAGCATGATCATCTTGATCTGATAAGGCATTGATCAGCATGTGTATTCATGCAGTCCCCATGAATATTGGAACACTGATCCAAACATGGTATGGCTCATTTTTAAGATATATTTTTTAATTTAATGTATTTCTTTTGCTTTTATTTTTATTAGCTCTTTGAAAGTTTTGAGTTTCATACACAATGATTGGCTTTGCAAGGTATTCCCATTGGTGCAGTATAGGAATAACCAACCACTTTCTGGTTGGATTTAAGAACAACTCTAAAAGATAATACCCAAACCTGACATCTTATCAGGGCCAAGGGCACATGGATAGATCATGGGCCCTAGGAAGAACCTAATACTATTGCAATGCTAAACCGACAGAATATTAAACCGGCTCTCCTAGTGACTCGCCATTATTCCCTCAGATCTAACACAGAGACCACAACTTGCCAAGGCACAGAGAATAAGAGACTAAAGGGACTACAGAATCTCATCTCTAAGGGGAATACGTACACTACCATTCCCATCCTCAAAGGCTCAGGGATCATTGTAGAAGAGGAAGCTGAAGAAGTGTAAGAGTCAGAGGTGGTGGAAGACTCCCTTAGCGGGGCAGCTGCACACAGAAGATCACAGCAGCTCATGTTTAAGTTGTGGTTTCAATCACAGGAGGCAACCTCATTTATTAGAAAAGTCTAACCATGGAAATGACATGGAAGAGATTAATACCAGTTCTGCCATTTGACCATGGGTATAGCTCAGCAAAGCACTGGCCTAGCATGCACGAGGTCCTGGTTTTGGTGTGTGTGTGTGTGTGTGTGTGTGTGTGTGTGTGTGTGTGTGTGTGTGTATGTGTGTGTAGGGTACATATAAAGTGTCTATGTATGTGTATGTGTACTTATGTATGTATGTGTGTATGTATTTCCATCACTTGGTATCAACAAGGTGAAATGCATGCCCAACCTGTGAACCAATGTTACATGACCTGGCTGTGTTAACCGGATTCTGGAAAGAAATAATATGTCCAAGGACATCTTTATACATATCAGTGACAGGCTATGGGGCATAAGAGTCACACAGACATCTTTTAGACACTGAATGCTTATCCATCCAAAAGGCACACAGAGAAGCTCTAATCTACACTCTGACAATTTCCAGAGGTAAGGGTTTGGAAAAGTAATTGGGTTATACGAGAGCATGTGGGTGGGCCCCTGCAATGGAGTTTATGCCCTCATATGAAGAGGAAGTAAAGCAAGCTATCCTCTCTATGGTGAGAAGACACAGGAAGGTAGCAGCTACCTGCAAGCCAGACAGGGGTGTTTAACAAGAAATGATTCATCAGACAGCCCCCAAAACTGTGAAATAAATATGATATAGCTCTTACTTAAGCAATTTATTCAGTGGAATTTTATCACAGCAGCTGTCTTCAGAAGTCTTTGCATCGGTACAGGGGGATCACTGGTGAGAACTCAGGAACTTCCTTTGATGTCATTGTCATGTTGCTTAAATTGGCAGACATGATACATAGTATCTAAACATGAAGTGTGCATCAAGGAGTCCTGAAAAGTAGTTATTCTGTATCCCTCATAGTGCAGCCAATAGCAAGGCTCTCTTACCATCGGCAGACTAGTCATGGATCCATCTGCACATGCGTGTCTATGGATACTCAGTGCCAGGCCTGTATCTCCAGCCCATTTTCCACTCAACATTCAGGACTTTTGCAGTCCTAAAGACATGGCATTGACATCTCTAGATGTTGTGATGGCGTCCCACCACAGGAAGTCATCCCTAGGTGTCAGGATGGAGTCCCACCACACCAGGTCACATGCTAGTTACTTAGTAAGGATTGCATTGTTACCACATCCCTGTAGACTCCCCCTACTTTATTCCTTTCTCTCTGATCAGGCCCAAACACTCTCCCCCTCTTTCACTTAACCCCCCTTGGAATCTTTGAGCCCCACTCTCCCTAGATGCTCCCTTTAGTACACTCCTAGTCTTAGCTCCTACATTAAGTCTTCAGCAGTGTTGTTCACATTCGCTATGTCCGTGGCCTCTCCTTAACCCTGGCTGTGCGTTATTATATCTTGATGAGAATTTATGTTGTTCATGCACATGACTCTGGTTCAGTGTCCCTCTCCTCCACTCAGAATAGCAGGACATGGTTGCTAGTTTCCTCTCCACATGCCCAATACTCAGAACAGCATGTGGCCATACCATCCAGGAGTACTAGGCAAAGTAGACATCCATGCAAGGCAATCTGTCATCGTAGCTATGTTTACAATTCCTTCCTAGGCTAGGGAACAGCTCAGTAGTGAAGATCTAGCCAGACAAGCATGAGGGACTACAGCTTGGGAATCCAGACTACAGACCAAGCATGTGTGGTGACAGTCTTCATCCTACCATGCAGAAGGCAGAGACAGGGCATCCCAAGTAGACTGACTAACTTGGGTAGCCAGAATCAACAAGCACCAGGTTTAGCAAGAGACCCTGTCTTGGAAAATAAAGTGGCAATCGATCAAGGAAGACGCTTAAGATCAAGCTTGAGTCTCCACACATGTGTGTGAACACATATCCAAGCTCCACCTTACCTGTGTGCCCACTACATACAAACAGGTACACATATATACATACACAGCACATACACATGTAAAATCATTCTCAATTTAGTTTTATGTAAAAGGAGAGCAAGCTAAGATATACCATTTTGTAATCCAACATGATTATTTCTTCACCTACAATCCATAAAAATGTACTTTGCCCCTTTCCTAGAATGATCTCACTTTATTTATTACCTGAAATCAAGACCATTTTAGGATTTGGGTGTTAGTTATTCTGTCATTAGACTTCCTGGCTTTTTTTTTCTGTGCAGCTGGGTCAGGTCTTCAATAGGGCTGGTACGATTTGCAAAAGGATTTTAAAAAGCACGCTTGATTTTTCACTCCAAGCCATTTCTTCAGCTTGCTTTCTTTATTCTTTGCTACTTCCGTCTGAACTGAGTCAATAATAATTAAAAGAGCAGATGGCTTTGCTAATCAGATGTTGCTTGGTAATGCCACATAAAGAACCTGTCTAGGCTTTGCCTGCCACCTCATACTGACAGCTGCACCCCCGCATGACAGAACTTTCTCTAGGTTCCTTAAGATACTTTGCACAGCAGTGTCAGGAAATCAGGGGACTGGTGTTGGAATCTAACTCATAAGTCTATATGGTTAGGCGATGATCCTGGAAATGAATTTATAACTTTTTAGAAACTGGAACACTCAAATAGCATTAACTCAATTAGACGGGGAAATAGGATGGCTTTCAAGCTCTCAATTTCTCTTAGTTTGGATGTAGGTCAGAGAGGAATTAGACTCCCGGCAGGGCTCTTGTGTGCCCTCTGCTCTCTGTGTTAGAGACACCAGGAGGAGCTGCAGATGGGACCTCAGAGAACAGCCTGAGGATGATGGCTCCTTGAGGAAATGCATTGGCAGCTTCATCTGAGAGAGAGCTGAAGGAGGGGTGGATTAAGATGGTTGGTGTGGAGGTATGGCTAAAACATTCTTCATCTGACATTACATGCTAAAGTTCTCCAAGTATGACTTTATTTGGAAACAAGGTCATTGTAGATGGGCTACTTAAGGATGAAGTCACACTGGGGTGAGAGGGCCCTGATGCCCTGTGACCGGGATCCTTACAGGATATGAAAATCCAGGCACAGAAATACCTGAGTACAATGGGAATCCTGATCAAGACAGAAGAAGCTGTGTCCTTAGTGAGGGACAGAAAAGACCTCCAGGTGAGGGGCTCTGTTGCAGAAGACAGGACCCTGGAGAACACAACTGACTGAAGCAGGGTGCATAGGAGCTGACCTGCTTGTGGAAAAGCAGGCTGTCTCAGAGAGTGATGCTCAGAGCACTCCTGGGAGGGAATAAGAGGATAAGGCCAAGCTGAGATGGAGCAAAGGAGAGGGCAGGAGACAGAGGGCCCAGAACAGTGATCAGGAGGACCCAGAGGAAAAACTTTGGAAGGCCACAGAGGCTACTGCAGTCTCAGTTCTGTGCTTTCCTAATGCATGGCCTGTGATGTTCACATAGCTTAGGGCTGGCTTTCCTCATCTGCACCAGGGTGACGCCAGGGTGATGTTATCTATTTGGAGGTGTTGTTGCCAATCTAACTACGGAAAGACCCTGCAAGAGCTATTGATGTACAAAGTTAACCTGGAGAACACTCTAAACTATTCCCCCAGAACAAAACCAAAGACTAGGTTAAATGATAAGATGCCATGTATTCCCACAACAGATGATTAGAAAAATCAATAAGACATTTAAGAATATATAATCTTGGCAGGGGTGGAGGGAAATGAATGTGCCTTAGGGAGTACAAATTGGCGAAGCATTTCTGGGGACCAACTTGTGTGATTATTTTTAGTAGTAAACATGGCATATACTTCAGCCCAGTCAGTCCTCTCCAAAGACCATCCTAAGTAAATCATCAGACAGCCTCAAAACGCACTGAACTACAGTGCCCTCTGACACTTTACAAACAGTAGAATGCTAACTGAGGGGTAACTGAATAAAAAAATTAATATGCTCCGAGTCATAATGATTAAAAGGACAGCAAGGTAGAGCTACCATAGTTCCCAAAGATCTCCAAGGAGAAATAACAAATGATACATAAACCAACATACTATATGTGGATATCTACCAGCATAGATTTGCATATGCAAATGAACAGAGGTACTGAAGTAGCTCATCTTCGATGACCGGGCTGGGAGAGGAGCAGAATGCATTTCCTGTCTATGCCCACACTCCGTGCTCTCTTACACACTCTATTAGCCGGCCCCGAGAGGAGTCTGTGTGTGTGGCACATGCATGGAGACATGGAGCATCAGGGAGGCTGGGATAGGGAAGGTGGGTCAAAGTTGACCTGTTCTCTTGCTTTCCAAGCTAGTCTACTGGTGGGTGCAGATGTGGTAGAGACAGACGCCTCCAACATCTCTGTGGCCTTTGTTACCCCCGCCCTCCAAACACCTAACTGGCCATGCTCCCACCTCCTCACCGGAGCTGTAGATGGAAAAAACCCTTTCTCCCTGTTTTTTTTTTCTGGATATTTTATCACAGCAACAGAAAGAGAGAGGCTGACATAGCTGCATATGGGCGGTGGCCGGTTCTACCAGAGCTGGAGAGGCCATCTCTGAGGTTCTGCGATCCCCTTCAACTCCATCCACTGTTCCTCTTTGAACATGTTTCTTTTAACAGGGATAACTGTCTAGACTTAACTTTTTAGAAGTATGTATTTCAAAAGTTACGACGACTGCATAATTACACAAATGGATGGGGTTTCCTCCCTCATCTACATTATTTATGCTCTGGTCATGTCTGTCCTCCCTGGTACGCTTTGATTCTCTGCCAAATTCCCTGCACATGGATGCATTCCACATCACGGTTCTTCAGTTAGAATGTCAGCCATGACGGAGGCCTCGGGGGAACAAAGCCACCCCCTCAATTCCCCTTGTCTTCTGGCCTTTCCTTTCCACTCTGTATTAAATGACTGGATATTCAAGATACACAGATTTCTGAGCCCCTCCCCCCACCCAAACAGGATCAGCAAATGAGGCATTCTAGTTCAGGTAGTGGCCTCGCCTTGTCACTATACTCTTTGCTGTAACGTGTGATGTTGAACTGAAGAAAGCACCATCAAGGCAGCTTAGTGGACACCCCAGGCTGAGCTGCCTGGAAGAAATCACTGCACCAGAAGTAATGACATAGGGTCTGTCGTAGAGGACACGTGCATGCCTAGGCTAGCTTCTAAGTTCAGACTCCTCTGGCATGCACACGTTAAAACACTCCGAAAGCAATCTCACAAAGACATTTTCCTCCTGTAACTAAGATTTGCTCAGTGTACTTCTCCCACAGTTAAATGAGGCTCAATTACACACTGCTAATTTAAGCCCGCACACTGCATTCAACTGTGCACCTAATTACCCTGTTTAGTTTGTTAATGATCAGAGCTTTGCCTGTGCAGATCTTGGAGACTACCATCAATCTCTACTCTAGTTAGATTTCTCGTGATTTTCCGGAATATAGCCTTCAGAAAAAAAAATAAAATTAGATTTTTAAAGGGATTATTTAAGGGTTAACGGCAACAACAATCAAAGAAGCTCAAACAACTTGAACAGTACTCACTCATTCGTGTGATGAGGGCACACTTGTCACTCGCTAAGGGGACACTCATGTCTAGGGGGAAATGTTTCAGTTGGAGACAAGAATGGCATTTAGACAAAGGAGAGAAAAGTGAACAGGGAAATAAATATGAAACAGGAACTAAGAAATAAACATGAAACAGAGTGAGTTCTTCCTCAGGAGGAAGAGGGGCCAAGGTGTGTGTGTGTGTGTGTGTGTGAGAGAGAGAGAGAGAGAGAGAGAGAGAGAGGGAGGGAGGGAGGGAGGGAGGGAGGGAGAGAGAGAGGGAGAGAGAGAGCTGTGACTTGAAGGGAATTTGGCAGTTTAGAGAATCAAAGCTTACCAGGGAGGACAGATATGACCAGAGCATAAATAATGTAGATGAGGGAGGGAAATCCATCCATTTGCGTAATTATGCAGTCATCGTAACTTTTGAAATACATACTTCTAAAAAGTTAAGTCTAGACAGTTATCCCCGTTAAAAGAAACATGTTCAAAGAGGAACAGTTGATGGAGTTGAAGGGGATCGCAGAACCTCAGAGATGGCCTCTCCAGCTCTGGTAGAACCGGCCACCGCCCATATGCAGCTATGTCAGCCTCTCTCTTTCTGTTGCTGTGATAAAATACCCAGAAAAAAAAAAAACAGGGAGAAAGGGCTTATTCCGTTTACAGCTCCTGGAGCTGTGGGAGCCTACCAACTAACTGCCTGGCAGACAGAAAGCAGAGGGGCAACAGGAAGGGCCTGGCCTCACACCCCCAAAGCCCACCCCAGCAATGCACTTCCTGAAGGAAGCTCCAATTCCCTAAAGCTTCTACAGTCTTCCCAAACAGCACCACAATGCGGGTGGGGGCGGTGCTTAAATACAGGAGTCTACAGGGGACTTTTCACTTCTAAAGCACAATGGAGCCTGTGATGTGCTGGGAGACCTGTTCTATCACAGATCCTCAGCCTCCTCAACCCCACTGATACACTCAAGACAAAAGACCCCAAGGACCTGGTCTCCACTGGCGGTCCATCCAGCTGCCTCCAGGAGGGTCCCCAGTCTGACCTCTCTCCTCCCTGTTTTAACACTTGCTATACTTCTTTCTGTAAATAAAGGAATATGGATCCATGGGTTAGAGTCTTCGGGAGGCAACTGCATTAA
The DNA here is from genome assembly GCF_017639785.1 of Mesocricetus auratus. NCBI lineage: Eukaryota > Metazoa > Chordata > Mammalia > Rodentia > Cricetidae > Mesocricetus > Mesocricetus auratus. The sequence goes on along the minus strand of NW_024429192.1, from coordinate 1,213,753 downwards.
CCAGACGTCAGTAAATTTGCATTCATACCTATATGGCTGCCTCTATTGACTTTACATTTAAAGGTAACAATACAAATATTCTTTACACACACTTTCCTCTCTTCAAAACAGGACTATTTAGGAAACAATAGAGAAGTAGGCATGTAGACGGTGTTAGGTGATTGCAAGGCAACCCTGAATGCTGCCCAAAAACGGTCCGGAACTGGGAAGCTTTGCATCCCTGTTGCTTCTAACACCAGGTGAGTAATACATTCTTAACGTGTGAAAGGGGGGTAGGCTGATGGCCGCCGGAAAGGAAAGGTGGGAAGATCCAAAAGGATGGGGCTGTTAGAAAATATCCTGTTGTGTGCATGCTGTCCCAGAGGCTAGAGAGTGCAGGAAGCAGAGGGGAGGCCAGTGGTTGAGGATGTGGAAGCCTCACCCCTGCCCTGATGAATGAATGGGAGGAGGGAACCAAAAGCCCTGGGTTTGGAGCCAGGACTGAGGTGGGTAGCTGCTATTTCCTGATGGTGAGACGAGGTAAGACACAATGAAATGGTGAAACCGGGTGGAAAAACAGGTAATGTAGAGACAGAACCCACAAGAGGCGGGCGATGCAGCACCTTGGATGAATGGAGAAATTCACAGAGGTGCTTTTAGGATATGGCTGAATTTTCCTGGGATAGGTCAATTCACAGTTGGTCCTTTAGGGGGAACCCTGGGGCCTTCCCCTGACTTCCCCCAAGATCTTTCTCCCATGTCTTAGCCGGGTAAACATCTAACATGAGGCTCTCAGGTTTTAGTGCTTTATTTTTAGAGCCAAACCATGAACTTGTTCCATTGCAAAAGTGCCTTCCTCCATGGAATAGTCAGACCACGAGCCTTGAGAATATTTCACAGGTCTAAGCACAATCTGTCCAGTCCTACCTAAACTGCCTCCATGAAGGGAAACACACACAAAAGAGTTAAACATGGGGTGTGAACCCACACTGCCCCCTTGTTTCATCTCCAAATTTCCCTTCCCATATATTTGCTCTTAGAAACAGAGTTTCTCTGTGTAGCTTTGGAGTCTGTTCTGGAATTCACTCTATAGACCAAGCTGGGCTCAAACTCACAGAGATCCACCCGCCTCTGCCTCCCAAGTGCTGGGATTAAAGGAGTCGGCAGTTTATTTTTTATTCATTTATTTTTTTTAACGTCAGCAGGACACACCCATTCTGTTCCAGTTTTCTTTATCAAGTCTCGTGGTAAATGCCACATAGAACAAAACCACACGGTGCCCTTCACACACCCCTCAGAGCATAACATGGTAAAGTTCTCCACTCCTTTGAGGCAACCCAACATGTTTTTAATAAAGGTGGAATTTCCCTACAGCAACGATGAGTGAAAGTCCCCAGTGTTCCAAGAAAATCCACCCTCTTCTTGAGATGGAGTACAAAAGAGTTTCCTCAGATGTATATCTTACTTACCTTAATATCTCTGAAAATTACTCTCTTGTCATGTTGGGGAAACTTTAACTTGTCACTTAAACAAGAATAAAATGAAGCCATTTTAATGATGTGCACTGAGGCTATCTTTTTTATTTCTTGATATTAAATTTTAATTAGAGGATATCTTTAAAATTAACCGATATTTTATCCTGATAAATAGTAAAATGAGGGCCACAGAAAAAGGTAACATTATTTTTTAAGTGGGCACCAGTTACTTTTTAAAAACTGTGTATATGTCTATGTGTATGTGTGTACATCAACAACCTTCTATCATTGATGGTTTAGTACTAACACTACCCTGATACATTTACTAAATGCTCTGGTCAATCTCTCAGATCTTGAATGTCACACACAACAGGCAGAAGCCTGACAACCATATCCCAGCCAAGTCCTCCAATCTGGTAAAGATTTCACCACATAAACTATAATTTCAGGCTTCCTTGACTCAGACTAAGCGAGCTAAACCACACATCACATTCTGAAGGCATGTGATGTGTTACAGTCACTGGATGGCTAGGAACTCCCCCAGAACCCTCTCATGTAGGGTAGGTCATCAGTGTCGCCCACATTACCATTCAGGGACCTCCCTACAGATTGTCATGGCACACCTATCACAGAAGAGAAAACTGGAGAGCTCATGCTTGGGAGGAGTACAGGAGAAGGGAGCAAATGAGAATCTTACATCCTAAGAGGATGGCTATGTTCATTCTCCTGGGCAACTCAGTCAGGTGCCACTGGGAAGGAATCCTTTGCCACCTGCCTGTCATTGACTGACTCTACCTCCGTTCCTTTCAGTGTCTCTTGGAGAGATGCCCACACGTATGCCCGGGAGGAGGAAAGTGACGGATCCTATCCAGTCTCCTCTGACACCTATGCTCCAACTCATGTACACAGGAACCCAGTCTCTGTGCTAGTGGATGGATGAATCTCAGCATCCAGTTAAAAAAGTTGAAATATTTGTCTAATTTGTTTTTCACTGCACAGGAGTAAAAATTCTAGACTCCCATTCAGCATTAGACTAGCAGTAATTGTAATAGACAGGTAAGAATTAAAAAAAAAAAGATTCGCAAGGCTCATGGAGGGAGGCTGGCTGGCTGGACTTTGATGAGTTGATGGCTGTGACAAGCCCCTCACATGTCTGCCATTGGCTTCACCATTCTCTATGGAGTCTGTGTAACCTTCCCCAGGTTGTGGTAGCAAAGATCTGCAGATGAGGTGTTTGAAACAGGTGTGCAGATACGCATAATCCTGGAGGCTGTGAGTTTTGAGATCAAACCATCTACAGGGCCGTGATCCTGCCAAAGCCTTTGGACTGGTCCTTTCCAGATTCTTTTAGCTTTCCGTGGCTTGTTTTGTGGCAGTATTATATGCTCGCCTCTACCTCTGCCTTCATAGGGCTTTGTTCCTTTGCATCTGTGCCCAGCTTCTCCTTTCATAAGGACAGTATTCACACTGGCGTCAACAGCTCATGCCGCTTTGCCTATCCATACAAGATAAATAATACCTACAATGACCCAGAGGTTCAAGTAAGGCCATATTCTTTATTTTCTTTTCTTGTCTTTACACCCTAATCAAAACTTCTCCTCCCTCTCCTCTTCCCACCTCCTACCCCCTACCCCATCCAGTCCTCCTCCACTGTTTCTCTTTAGATGCACACAGGCATCCTATGGATGTCAGCCAAGGGCACCACAAGAAAAAACCTACAGAACCAACCAACCTGGGCTCACACAGGCCGAACCTACATTCAGGGAGGATGCAGGGGACTGACCCGGACCCTCTGAACGCAAGTTACCGCCGTGTGACTTGGTATTCATGTGGGACTCCTAGCAGCGAGAGCAGGGGTGCCTCTGACTCGTTGACTGCTTTTGGGACTCACTCCTCCTGCCGAAGTCACGTCACATTCGAGGGGGTCTAGGGGACATTTGTGCTTCAGTGATCATTGGAAACATGGCTCGTGCCCTGTCTGTGTGGCAGAGAAAGAGTCTAAAACAGGAGTGGAGACGATGGACCGTTGTGCGACAAAGGCAGGAGGAGCTCAAGCCCGGGGTGAGCAACACAGTGAGTTTGAAGGGCTAGCCTGGGCTACATGAAACCCTAGCTAAAATCAAGCACACCAGAAACCATATTCTTAATTTCCCCTAAAGGTGAACAGAGGGAGATCACCAGGGAAATGGCTTCATGATAGGAGAATGCCAAGGGATGTAACAGTGATGTCGGATGAGATCAACTGCAGAAATCGCCAGTCCTGAACTGTGTGGAGCCCCAGCTCCTCCACACACAGCTGCTGCCATAGCAGTGACTTGATAAGGACAAGTATTTGCTGCTGCCTGTTCGCGGCTATGGTGACGAGCAAAGGAGAGGGCCCGTTACTCCAGATAAGCTCCAAAGAAGCCGGTTCTGCATTTAAAAACCTGCATGCCTCAACACCCACCAGACATCTGGAGGCAGACAGAACATCACAACTCACTTCCACGGGCCTCCTGTTCGCATTAGGAAATTCCAAGGTGTGTTTGTCACCTTTGCATCACCGTGACAAACGTCTGAGCAAGGCGACTTGAAAAGGTGACATTGAACTCGGTCCATGGTTTCAGAGCTCTAGGCTGTCACGGCGGGGAGGGTGTGGTGGGCAGCTCACAGCCATGGTGGACAGGGAGAGAGAGAGAGAGAGAGAGAGAGAGAGAGAGAGAGAGAGAGAGAGAGAGAGAGAGAGAGAACGCTATGCTGTCTGAATTTCTGCTTTTATTCTCTCTCTGTCCGAGCACTGGAAAGGTAGCTCAGGAGACTGGCACATCACATGCAAAGCTCCCAAGAATGGTAAAGGAACAAAAACCTTCTAGCTCCATCCAGGACCCTACCCTGTGAGAAGGCACCGCCCACATCCAAAGCAGGTCTTTGTCTCCTCTCTAGAAGCAAACTCAGGGGTTGTGTTTCACTGGTCGATGAGTTTCCCAGTCAATAAAGTTGATACTCAAGGTTAACAGCTACACAATTCTTAACACACGAGACAAAGCAGTGCGATAGCTCAGCCACTTACTGTGTGAGCCTAATGACCTGAGTTCAGACCTCAGAGTTCAGGGTGAGAGGGGAGAACTTGCTCTTGAAATTTGTCTTTTGGCCTCTACTCATGCATCACACACACACACACCCACAATACAGACTCTCCCACACCCTCTAACAAATGAACAAACATGGCAAGAGTACAGATCAATGAGGGAAACGGAAGAAAATCTGAGTGGAAACAACAGCTTGAGTGTATTTAACAGCTACAGCTCTCGGGGAGTCTGGTGTTTCTTTGTTTCTTTCTCTGGGCGCAAACAGTTTCATCAAGCTTCATGCTGTCACATCTCCTTGCCTTCCATTGTTTTTTTTTCTAGGCAAGTATAAGAGTGAATACATCTCAATGGTGGGCACACCATGACCGCACTAGCACGTGTCAGTGGCTCACCCCTGTGCCACATGTCATGTGACACAAACTCATTCTATCAAGACTTGCTTAGTAATGGTAGCTAGAGAATGGTGACAGTCCATTGCTTCTCCTGGAAATTCCTTATTGCAAATGTCTAAGGCACTCTTCACTTGAGAATGTCATTTTCAGTGGGATACATTACTGAAACCTGCATGCAATTGGACTGTGACTCTGGGTATCTGTGATGAGAGTCAGTTGGGGTTTTCTTTATTCTCTGGTGGGGGTGGAGGAAAAGAGAGACAGACAGAGACATACAGAGATACAGAGAACTTATCTGTAGCAGACATGTAGAAAAGAATAGAGCCAAATGCTCGTCAAAGACAGTCGCATATGTCACAATTAAGAAAAGAAAAACAACCAGTACTCTCCTTCCTTTGGCATCCCCATAAACATCTTATGTATGTTTAGTAAACACCTGATGTATTTCATTTATTTACCATGCCACCCTGCCCAAGGCCTTGCTTATTAAATAAATTTCTAAATCTGGTACTTTGTTATGGAATAAGAGGAGCAATGCCTGCATTTTAAATGCCTGCTGTGACCCAAACAAGAGAAATCTATTAAACTTCTTTTAAATGTCTCAAACTCATAGCAATTTTCCTGTCTCAAGCTCTCAAGTGCTGGGGCTATAGGTGTGAGCCTCTCAACCTCTCAAGTGCTCAATTAAAATTATCTTAACAAATGTTTGGAGATATTTTTTAAAACGCTAATGAAACGATCCTCAGATGGTCTGGTTAGTAGTATCATTCCTAAACTGAAATATATTTTTGAATAGTTACAAAGGATGGCTGGCCAGAAAACACCACAATTACAAATCATGAGTTTGCAGAGCTTTCTAAGAATACACATTAATGAAATGTAGGAAATCATATCACAGCAATATGCTTTGGATACCCATCAATACATGGGAAGGGTGACCACAGGTTTCTATAAGACTTGAACTCAGGTCCAGTGAGATAAATACGGCACTTGCTAACAAGACTGACAACCTGAGTTCAGACCTAGGGACCCAGAAGATAGGAGAGAACTAACTCCTCTGACTGCCATTTGTCATGATACACACACACACACACACACACACACACACACACTCATATGCATATGTCCTCACACACATTCCTCTCAATAAATAAACACTAGGTGTAGTGGAGAAATTGTTTAAAGGCATCCTCTCTCCGGACAGAGGTTTCCTGTACTGATGACTCGAGGTGGAGATCACCAGGCATAGACCCAGCTCCCCACTGCATCTGGTCCATATGCTCACCCTCTCTTACTGGGCCAGACGATCTCTATAAAATGCCCTGACGACTGCTCCCTGCAGTGCCAGACAGCATCAGTGGGAAAGAGCAGCCCAGGCTCAATCAGGAGAACTCTAGGGAATGTTCAAACCCAGGACACAGATGAGGCAGAGTGAGCCTAAGCCAACCTGGTCTAAGTCCCACCCCCACCAAGGAAAAGGACTATCAAACTGCACCATCTTGACATGGTGGGGTGACTTATAGATGTCCAATCATTTAACTAATGTATATAAGCTTGGGAGCTTCTAATATCTGCCCACATTGTTGATGATATCCACAATATGGTTCTATGACGTGTATGGGGTTCAACCTAATTTCCTTTTAAAGGAAGACATTAAATGAATGGATTGTTGACATGAGTTATATAATAAAGTTATTGAGTGGTTTAATGATCTGGGACGGTGATCTGCTTAGGGTCTAAACACAGATGAATACGCACATTATCTACCTCACCCAGAACACTTATGAGCACAAAGAGAGAAAAGAGAGGTGCTGTGATCTTTGCCGATTGCCACACCCCAAGGACTCATATCACTTCTTTTCCATCCTCCAGTTCTTCTAGATGGGAAGGGTATTCTGAGGTTCTAGGTTCAATAGTGTGGGGATAAGGTCACATAATCTAGGTTTCCCTGACTGGGAAGAACACTTCCCACTGCATCAGACAGGAAGACTCACACGATCAAAGGGACAAACGGAGACACTCAGCTCTCTCTGACAGAGACCTCCAGGTCTGGGGATACCCAAAGCTGGAGGTGAATTGGGCTTTGCACACATCATGTGACCAGGGAGCATTGTGGCTTGAGATGAAATGACAGGCAATAGGAAGAGACAGGGTCCTATACCTTGGTGGGCTTCAGGCCTATGTTGATCCTAAGTGGGAGCTTTAGGATAGAATTCAGTGGCTTTTACATGGCAAAATGTGTGACAAAACAATTCCTTTATTATCACAGTTCATATAGGTATACTGAGCCTGGTTAGTCTAGCTTTCCATGTGAACTCCTAGACTCGAGAGGAAAAAAATCTTGATCCAATAACCAAGGATACAACATCAAGTTTCAGCGTCCTCCCTGCTTCCCTTCCCTGGATGGTTCCAAATAAATAATTTCGTGTGGGACCAGATTTTGAACCTGAGAGAATATTCTGGGACATTTTTTGTTATTTTTACTTTAATGAAAGTCAGACTTGAAAACCGGAATTTTCTCTCTTCAAAGGTCAGTTCTATTTTTGCTTCCCTTCTGGATATGTTTTTAATCAGAACTTCTATTCTCATTGGTCCCCAGCCTTGTTACAAAGCAATTTTGTCCACCTGCAGAATATAACATTTTCTCTATTTTAAGCTGAAATAGTTGAAAGAAGTTTGTAAATGCATGTATTTTTCTTAGGTCCAATGTGGTGGGAATACGATTTGGAGGTTTGCACCTGGACCGTGTAACTAATCCTCCAAGAAATTTCTTTCATTGTCTTCATCTTAAATCATAACACTTTCTAAAAAAAACCAAATAATGACATATTTTTCTTGATACTAATGAACTTGTTAAAAGTGTGCATTGAAATAACTTTTAAAAGGATCCACTTGCCAAGCAATGGTGGCACACACCTTTAATCCCAGCACTGGGGAGGCAGTGAAGGTGGGTCTCTGTGAGTTTGAGTCTAGCCTGGTCTATAGAATAAGTTCCAGGACATCCAGAGCTACACAGATAAACCCTTTCTCAATAAACAAAGAAAATAAAATAAATCTGCTTCTGTGAACAAAGACTGGACAGAACCTTCATCTTGATCATTTTGTCTTACTCTTCACTCTGAGTCTTCATGTGAGGGGAAGGATTGGGGGATGTTGGCATTTGCCATGTGACTTGGAGCATTGAAGATCAAAAGGACATAGTTTTCAGCAACAAGGAAGAAGTTAAAAATAATTGTCATCCAATATACTGGTTATAGTTAAATAAGAATATATTATAAATTGCCAAGGAACAGATTTTGTCTGGGATGAATTCATATTTCAATTAGCATGACTTAGCAATTCCTCAGCACATACATATTTAAAAGAATCATCTTGTACAATGTAAGTATACGTATTCACAAATATGTGTATAAATGTTTACTTTTCAATTTAAAGCGTTTAAAAATGATAAGGGAAAGTCCTAAAAACTGAGGCCTACGTCCACACATTCCATTTGTGATGTGCCTTCCCCATGGATTACAGATTCAAAGGGTGGAGGCTCTCCATCCCCACACTTGAGTCTGGGACAGAATACTTTTTGACACATAATGCCATGTGTGTGTGCTACCCCGAGAGTTTCATTTATCCTTTTGGAGACAATGGCTTCCATATTTGCTCAGGTGGAACCAAGCCTACCTGAGGGAAGGACTGAACACATGCAAGAGTAAGAAACCTCATGTATAAGGGAATTCAAGTCTAGCCCTTCGGAAACATCTGCCTGAGTTCCCGGGGAAGAAGAATGACGGGAGAGCCAACTTTGACACTTCATACTCCCATCCCTGATACATGACAACACCTGCAGCAATGGCAAGCCCCACCCCAGAACCCTGCTTAGCTTCTTTGCCCAGAGAATGTCAGGTACACGATCACAGCTTAAACACTCAGTTTCAGTGACTTTATATCTATCTGTCTATCTATCTATCTATCTATCTATCTATCTATCTATCTATCTATCTATCAATCTATATCTATCTATCTATATATATATCTGTTAATAAGCTCATCTGTTTATAGCATGAATCAGATATTTCTAAAACCACTCAGTGAAACTGTTATTTTTCAAGAGTCCAACCAAGTGTGCCAGGACACACACAGAATAATGCAACCCCAGACTACTTCAGTGCCCAACATGAGGACAAGTGTAAATGAGAGTTAAAAGACATTTGATTAAAAAAATTAAACATCATAAAAGAACTAAGGGGGCTGTTAAGTCTAGACCTAGTGCTAAGACGACAACTATGAGGTATTTGGATGATGAAGGCAGAGAGCAATTGGAACAGCCTGGCTCACTGTAGAGAAACCAGCAAGATGCATTGTAGCCACGGACACACACACACACACACACACACACACACACACACACACACACACTAAAAAAATTGCTCAGTGCTGTGGAGACCAGGAGACTTCAGGGTTGATGGACCAACCTAGAGCGTGAGTGGAGATCCCATCTATGCAATTCTTGGTGGGTACACTCAGCAGCTCAGATGTGGTGCTAGGAAGTAGGTCATAGCTGGGCAGTGTGCTCAGTTTCAGGGACATAATAGAGAGGGGTCATCCACAACTTCAAAGCTGAACATCTATTGACACAACAGCAAACATTCTTCAGTCTTAAGTTGATGTTTCTTGCAGGAGGGTTCTTTTGTCTTAAGAGTCCTCTCTACTCTGTGGGGTCTTAGCAGGCACTGCTTTACCTTGTTAGCTGGCTCTGCGTTTTCCTTCCCTGACTAGTGGTGGGCCTCGGTACAGGGCTCTCTCCTACTGAATGAACAGAGGGATATTGCATAGCGGTGCCAGGCATGTGGGCAGAGCAGTCACCAAGAGTCCCATGATGTCAGCCTGTGAGTAGGCAAAGATGTTTACCGGGGAAACAGAAAAAAGTGAACTGCAGAAGGAAAACCTTTATAAGGCAATAAATTTAATGACGATGATGACAACAGCAATGAAAACCTTTGCTGTTTCAAAAATACCATTAAGAAATGGAGAAAGCCAACTGCAAGTTCAAAGGAGACACTCTCCAAGCATTCAAAGAATTCAAGGAGTCAGCTGTAAGACAAATGTCCCAATTCAAAGCATTCACAATATTTGAAGAAGCACTTCAAAGAAAATATAAGAATGGCCAGGAGCATGTTTCAAATGGTAGTGTCTCTATCAAACAAAAATGCAAAATAAAACCACAGCTTGATACTAAAGAAAAAAATTCCTCTTCCTAAAAACCAAGGCCCCAAACTGGGCTCAGGGTTTCAGAAAGCCAGCTATTTGTATAGTTTCCAGAAGAGAAAAAAACAGAAACACAAAGCAGCTGACCTCAACCTGACACCAATGCTTACAAAGGCAGATGACAGTCCCATCCTTGCTAGCACAGTCACAAACAAGCAAGCTAGCAAACAAAAACCTGCTTACTTTTCTCCATTCTGCCCTCATTCAAACCTCTTCCTTTCCCCTCCTAGCTACAGACCCTACTCAGATCACATACTGAGTGCCTTGGATATCTTGGCAGCCTTGAGGTACAACCTCTCAGTCTAATAAAGTCAGCTCTTGCTGCTGAGGTAAGTCTGAATTTTCATTCCTCTTGTAAGCTGAATCCTTGCAGACATGACTGCATATCTCCAGGATGAGCCACAGCTCTCTTGTGTTGGTGAGAGGGTGAAACTATCACGCCTTTTGTCTGTTACAATCATGCAAAAGTCCTCATTATCAGAGCCACACACAGGGAGTTCAGTCTGCCGGCCAGCCCGTGCTACCTTTCTCTGTCTTCTTCTAGAATGACAGACTCGAAATCATCACATTCATCTCATCACTGAACGGTAGGTGGCGACTCGCAGTTTAAAGAGCATGGATTCAGGGTACTACACAGGTGGGCACATCTTGAAAACCCGCAAGTTCTTATTATCAAAGTGCAGAGATCTTGAAGGGGTCATTCACCTGCCAGCATGAACCTGACTACTACCAAGTTCCCTGACAAAGCATTTGGGTAAATCGCCAGGCTCAAAGCTAAAGAGATTTCTCCAGATGCTGCACAAGGGAAGGAGACATTGTCATAATGCTCTCGCTCCCAATCACGTCTATCCAGAGTAACAACTGCCGGGGGCTGCAATGTCTGCCTGGAACTTCCTCCAGGGTCAAGGCTACAGAAAAGACATTCGATTTAGTAGAAGCAAAGAGAGGAACAAACCAAGAGAGAGAGACACACAGGGTCATCTTGGACATGTTTATACATGTGGGGGACTCAACCACAGCTTATTTATTTATATCAAAGCTATACATTATGTCTAAGGAAGAGTGATTGTTCCAGTCTGAGGTTGTAATTGTAATTGAATGGGGGGGTCACAATTTTGTCATTTTTTAAAAAAAATGTCTAGTTGGTTTACACTTTCTAGCAAAATGGTAGCATGACACAGCTGACTGGGAAAGGCACTGATGTGTGCTCTGCTACTGTTGGCTTGTGATGGCCGTTATTGGTTGTCAATTTCACTACATCTGGAATTAATTAAAACCCAAAAATAGAGGGCACACCTGTGAAGGGTTTCTGCATAACTGGAAGTAGTAAGATCGTTTCTAATCTGGACCTTGAGGAAGGAAGAAAGACACACCTTCAATCTAGACCTTCAATCTAGATCTAGTCTGGGCTACACCCTCTGCAGGAAGCCTATGTTAAAAACATGGAAGAAGGAAGCTTTTGCTCTTCTCCTGCTTGCTCTTGTTCTCACTAGTGAGCTCATTCCTTTACTGGCATTAGAGCCTACTTCTTCAGGATTCCAGGGTACACTGAAGACAAGCTGAGACATCCAGTCCTGTGGACTGAGCAGTTACTAGATTCTTGGACTTTCTATTCATAGCTAGCCATTGTTGGATTATCTGGACCACAGTGTGTAAGACATTCTAATAAATTCCCTTTCTGTACATGGACAGAGAGAGTCAGTCTATAAATCCTGGAACTCTAGAGAACCCTGACTAATAAAAGCCCTTCATTTCTATAAGCAAGTAATATAATAATTTACCATGCACTTAGAGAGGCATTAGCCAAATAGTGGAGGGACTTCTCTGATCACAATGGCCACACTGTCTAATGGTGAGGAAACAGATGCCAGGTTTACAGGGACTGTGGTATAGCTGGTGACTAACGGAACTGAAGTCCAGAATGCTTCAAGGACAAGAGAACCAGGGTAGGCCTACATATCACAGACATCACATAGGGCAGAGAGAGCCATGCACAGCTGCCCCTATCTCTGGAACACAGATCCTGTACACTTGGCAAGGGACTACTGTGAGATGCAATTTAAGCCAACTCTGTGGTAGGCAGGTGATCCAGTTGGGAGGTTCTCCTCAGCCTGTAGAGGCCCCTTCCTTTATCTAAACCAGTGGTTCTCAACCTGTGGGTTGAACAACACTTTCACAGGGGTCGCCTATAAGGCCATATGCATATCAGATATTTATATTATGATTCATAACTGTAGCAAAATTACAGTCATGAAGTGGTAATGAAAATAATTTTATGGTTGGGGATCACCACAACATGAGGAACTGTATGTATTAAGGGTCTGCAACATCAGGAAGGTTGAGAACCACAGCTCCAAATGTTTCCACTTGGGACAATTCCTACGGTCGGAACTCTCTATCTCTGCATCCCACATCTACAGAGTGAACCAGCTACGGATTCAAATCAACCAGGAAAGGTACGCTTTATGCTGAACGTGGACAGAAATTTTGCTTGTCACTATACCCTAAACGGGTGATTTTCAACTGCTATACATCGTAATGTAAATATCTGATATGCAGGATATCTGATACGGGACCCCTGTGGAAGGATTGAGTCCCAGAGGGGTTGGGACCCACAGGCTGTGGGCCACTACCAAAAAACGCAGAGTGGCTACTTGACTGGCATTTGCAATGTGTCTAGAGATGACTCAAAATACACGGTAATGTGCACAGGTTGCAGGAAGTGCAGGGAGCACCCAGTGGCGTACCACTTGCCCTTCAAGGCTGATTCCTGACCGCTTCCCTCTGGTCCCCATAATGTCTTCCTTGTGACCCAAGCTGGCTCCCTCCCTTTTGGGAACTTGGTCTTCTTTGTCTTCACTGACCCCTCAACCATTCTGTCCAGCCTGCATTCTTTCCTTCCTTTACTGCCCATGGGATGGGGGAAGTCCTTCTGCATATATGGTTTCTCTTATTGGCTGGTAAGTAAAAACATTGTGGCTAAGGAGATGGGTGGGACTAGGAGGTGAGGAGAATTCTGGGAAGTGTAGGCAGACAGGAGATGCCATGTGAGACCAGGAAGGTGGGAGGCACCTTACCCTTCTCTGGTAAGATAAGACCACATGGAAAGATTTACATTAATAGAAATGTGTTAATAATTAAGACAGAGCTAGCCAGTAAGAAGCCCTAGTCTTTGGCCAACAGTTTCATAATTAATATAGTGTCCATGTGTTGTTCATTTTGGAGTGGCTGTGGGCTAGGCAGGACCAGGCTGGAAAGAACCTCTGCAACACCCATGTTTTAGCAACAAAGAGGAAAAATCTGGTTGTGTGATCCTGTGGAAAGACAACGTGGGTGGTAATCAGTGCCTGGTCTATCCCCTGGTCATCTCTTTAGGGTATGTTATTACTTTAGAAGGTAATACACAGAGCATGGGTACAGGGACAACATCTACATTCTATTTCAGCACAAAGTAAGATCACACTGAACAAAAAATGGATCACTCTTCAATTTGAGGTAAAAAGTCAACTATTTACAAAGAAAATGACAGGTTTGATATTGAGGCCAACTGACTTAGCACAATTAGTTAAATAAAATAATAAAGACATTATATGGGAAACCTAAAATATTCCAGAGCTGGTGATGTGGTACTAGACTACTCTCTAGTGGCTGTTTATAGAGCAGGATTCTTTCAGAATAATTTCCAGATTTCACACTAATGGGGAAAAAAAGGAAGGGTAAATAGCATTGGCTTTGAGTCATTTAGGTCTTTATTGAATATTTTTATGCAAAATATGCTGGAGAATTTTAAAAGTCAAGGATTTGTGTAACTAGTTATTCTTAGAGGAGCCAGTTAAAAAATGATGGAAGATGTGATTTTCACGCAGATTTTGTCAATGGAATGATGACACCAACCTGACTTATCTGAAGCACTTGATTATGTCTGCAATTATGACATTCATGGTTTTATTTCCCAAGACAGTTCCAAACTGACTGGGAAAAATTCCCCCAAACTATCCCCTGAATGCATTCTTAAAGCTGTAAAGAATGAGTAAATATCTTTACTATCATTTGTTTTACGCTTCTGTTTTGCTTTGCTGGTATATGATATTTTATATAGTTTTAAAGATTTCATTCCTTTTCATTTAAAATCATTTTCATGACTACAAGATGGGAACAAGAAGGTGGTTTTAATCAGTTATAATTATACAATAGAAAATTTGCAAGAAAATCATTAGTTTCTCAGTACAATAGAAAACATACTAGACTTCATTTCAGAAACCTGACCACAAACTAAGCATTGCCTCTAACATCATAGGGCGACCATAAAACACTAATATTTGATAAAGACAAAGGAAAAAAAAGACAAAAAGACACACAGATCTTGATCTACATCCATTTCACAAGGAGGTCACTCAACTTCTGTGATATTGTTTCAGCATTAAATTAATCTGTGACCAATTATCTGGCTATTTCTATCATAGTTCCCAGGAATAAACCATGTTCAAATCACTTTAACTCAACAAACAGTAGTGTGCTTTAATTATCATTAATGAAAAGAAAGACGGGTTTCTGAAAGTAAACTCTCTGCCAGATAAATTAGTCAGTGGAGACAAAGGACATGGCTTACTGCCATCATATAAATCTTTGGCCATAGACATGATCTCATTCACTCCTAAGGGCAACAGCCCTGTGTTCTCATGACGGCCATGTATGAATACACAAAGCGATGTTTCATTTGATCCAGTCCACTCCCCAGAACTCTTCAGTGAGGTAATGGCTGACAGAGATGTGAAACTGGCGCTCTTGGATGAACACATCTTTTCTTTCTCCCACACTGAGGAACAGATTTTCATACTTACTTACATGGGGGCTAAGAACTAAAAACTAATATCCCTAATGAGAGAGAGCCCCTACTTGTATGAAATAACCAGAAGATACCAGAGAATCAAGTGGATTGGGCAGGAGATTTCAATACCACCCGCCTTGGAGTTTCGTGTATTATCTGGTTATAGAGTTTGTCCTACAAGCTTTAAGCATCAGTTTGACACAACCTAGAGTCACAGGAGAAGGGAGTCTCAATAGAGGAATTGCCCAAATCATATTTTGTCCTGTAGGCTTGTCTGTGGGGTGATCTCTTGATTGTTCACTGATGTAGGAGACTCAGTCCATGATAGGCAGCTGGGAAGGTGGTCTTGCACCATATATGAAAGATAGCAAAGGGGCTGGAGAGATGTCTCAGTGGTTTTGAAGAATATCTGGGTTTAGTGTCCAGTACCCACGTGGAAGTTCACAACCACCTGTAATTTTAGTTCTAAGGGTTCTAGTGTTCTCTTCTGGCTTCTGTGGACACCAGGCATGAATGAACACAAACATGCATGCAGAGAAGAAACTCATGCACACAGAATAAAAATAAATACATCTCCGAAATTTCACATGGCATCTAACCATGGGGTTAAAATGCAGGGCCAGACTTCTCTGGCGAAATCTGGCTGCTTTATTGTCTCAAGGCTTTCCTTCTCCTCTGGGCTCCTACAGTAATTACTCTGAAAGAAATCTACAAGCACTCACTTGGAGCAAAGGAAGGGTATAAATGAACTGACTGGCCAGTGACTGGAAACATGGTAACTGATTTAAAAATCATAAGCAGGAAAAGGATAGAGAGAATAGGATATGATGACCTTAGATATTCACTGAGTGACAATGCAAGGTAAAACAGAACAAAGTGACACAGAAAAATCCAAAGCTGGACACAAACATCCAATATTCTTTTGCCAAAAGTTCAAATAGCTAGGAAGCAAAAAGGAAACAAACAAGCAAGCAGATAAACCCGTATTTCAAGGCAGAAAAAGAGCTCAGCTAGTGTCAGGCAGTTGATCTGGGAATAGAATATTAAAACACACATTGAAGACATTTTAAAAGAGAAGTCAAAAATCTCATCTGGTGTTCATGCTAATAAAACAGGTTTATATAAATGAACAATACTGGCTTCAGCATCTAAGGAGAACACGCCGTCCTCCGTCCTCTGAGTATCTTCTATGCCCAGCTCACTTACCCTTTTGTGTATGAAAGACAAGGAAGAAACTTGTCAATTTCAAGGTCTGACGAGCTATACCTTCCATGTATGCAGAAAAATGTTCCCATATATGTATGGTACTCTATGAGAAGATGAAATACAGTAACTAAGAGTGTATAAAATGATTTGAAACTAATTCATTTCAATTTAATTGTCAAAATATGTGCTATGATAAGCTAATAAAACTTAATAAAATTGGCTCTACCATCACCATCGCCACCATCATCACTATCAGTAGTACTATCAGAAACCACAGCTCCAAAATCACCATTATCACAATTATCATCATGGTTATCATTATCACCACAACAGCCACCAAAATTAGCATCATCTTCACAATTAAAATTATTATAATCATCATCAACGTCATCATCACTGAAATCAGCATCATCATAACTACCACCATCAGCATCATCATCACCATCATAATCATCAACATGATCACCACCATCAGCAACAGCAGCACCACCTTCATAACCTCCACCATTGATGTCATTGTCACCATTATCAACACCATTGCCATTAGCTGCAGCAGCAGCACCATCACGAGCATCATTGTGCAACACTCTACATCACTGCTATTGAGCTTCCTGGAACAATATAAGAAGCAGAATCCTATTAAATTTCTCTATGGGTTCAATACAAATGTGAATACTCCTTTATTCTTGGCTTTGGAGAGTGAGAAAAGTGCATGTGTACCTAATATTAGGTTGAAAGTGGTCCTTTCCAAGCCCTCGAAATGAAATGGCAGTGTCACTGACAATACCACAGGTTGTAGTCTGGGCTCTCAGCTGGATTCTGGCCAGGTAAACAGCAGAACTGCTACTTAAGATCAGCATTCCCAAGAAACTTGTAAAAGTGGGCTTCAGTTTATCAGAGAAAGCCATTGTTACCCTTAACCAGACACTACAGTGAACTACCTCTTGGAAGAGCATCTAGTTCCCTATTAACTCAAGCTTCCAGCAGATCAAAGCCCTATGCTAGTTCCCAGACTGTTACAACTAACTTGCCTTCCTCCCACTGCAACATAACCCCTTAAAACTGATAAGACACTCTCCACAATTTTGCTTTTCTCTGGCTTCTGAGAGATAGTCATGGCAGCTTTGAATTTCCCCCAAATGAACCTATTCTTTTTACTCAGGGTGGTCTGGCTTGGTGGCTTCACTACAGCCTTCCTAACACCTATGAATATTGAGTAATTATTCCTGAAGACTTAACACATGCCCTTCAACACTTTTCAGAAAAAAATGATTATGGAAGTATAGTCACATAGAAAACATTTCTATGAAGGACATATTAAAGGGATAAGAAGAGATGATATAAAACCATTCAGCATAAAAAAATAACAAGAAGTTTACTGTGATGACTTCATAGCTCATCAGGACACACATTTTCAGTAGTGTAGAACAATTTGATGAAATAATTATAACATCACAGTTGGTGAAATTATCTTGATCATAAATTATACATAAAGTTCTATTTTCAAATGCATCTACAGTCATCAGAAAGATAGAAAAACATAGTTACACATGAACACAGAGGTCTGGCTGTGGCTCTGTGTCTGTAGTTTGCAGTTCTGTGCTATTCCTTTGTGCCAATTCCTTCACAGCTTTCTAATTTTCTAAAGACAGGATGCACAAAATTTATAATGAAAACATCTTTTTAAAAGAAAGAAACAATTAAAATCCCAGAGAACTGATAAAATTAAGGGCTCAATGGAATAAGAGAGAGGGGAACTGCTAGACATCACTGCAAGTTCGCAGAGAGATGCTCTGGTGAAATTCTCCTTTGTTCGGAGAGCTACAGGCTCTTGGCCACAGCCATGATCGGGGCCTTGAGGTGGGGGAGCATTAGAAGAGATGGGTGACATGTAAGCATGACAAGGGTCATAAATGGAGAGATTCATTAATTCCTGGAATGTCACTGGAAATGGAGAACATTATGGCTGCAGGTAGCCATGAGGGGGCATGGAGGGAGAAATAGGAACTTCTAGATCCCTCAGTTCCCTTCAGATTTTAACAACAAAGCCAGCTCACGGGAGTGGGCAAGCCCTATACTATGTGACCTAGCCTGGCCTAACCTGAACGCCAGGAGTCAAGAAGGCACTGATCAAGTTAACTATAACTGAAGGCTGCCTCACAGCTGCAAGGATAAGGGAGGACATTGAAGACAGACTGCAGGGGGGTGGGCCTGATATCTGAGAGACAGAACAGCAGCTAGAAGATTTGTAAAGTAACAGGAATAAAGAGAAAGACATGGTTTATAAAGTTTCTAAGAACTGAGCTATATCCTCTCAAAATTTCTATGCCCATGTCCCAACACATTACTTCAGGATGCAATCTTATTTGGGAAGAGTGCCCTTGTAGATGTGATCAGTTACACTGATTAAGGTAAATTCTTATACAACGTGGAGTTTGGACACAAGAATGTAATGTGAAGATGAAGACAGAGATGGGATAATTTCATGATTGCCAGAAGTCCCAAAGGCTGCACGAGATGCCCTGGCCGGATTCCCTGTATCGTTTCTCTATTTCTATGACAAAGTACCATGATGAAAGGCAACCTAAGGAACAAACAGTTTATTTTTGTTTATGGTTCCAGAGGGTTACAATTTTCATAATTCTGGAGAGGCATGGCAGCAGGTGGCCAGAGTACTAACAATGAACACAAACCAAAAAGAGAATTGAACTATGGTGCGTGGCTATAGAATATCAATATACTTCAAGCAGCATGCATCTTCTGGCAACACTGCATGCCCTACAGGTTCTATAACCTCCCCAAACTCCACCACCCCTGGGGACCAAGCATTCACATATCTGTGCCCACGGAGACATTTCTCATCCAAACCGCCACCCTCTCTCCTCAGGACATCACAATCAATAAGGCAACACCTTAATTTCAACCTCTAGCATCCAGAATCATGAGACAATGTGCTTCTGTCATTTAAGCAACTTGGCTTGCAGTATCTTCTTATAGTTGCCTCAGCAAACTAATGGAGCTGTGTAATAAAGAAAGAGCCATCTCCTGTAATCAGATTGGTGGACTACCCTGTCATCAGAGAGCCTTCATCCAGTAACCGGTGGAAACAAGAGGCAGAAATCCACAGCCAAGCACTGGGCTGAGCTCCGGGAATCCTGCTGAAGACAGGGAGGAAGGATTGCACAAGTTCGGGGTGGGGGGTTAAGGTCATCACACAGGAACC
Source organism: Mesocricetus auratus (assembly GCF_017639785.1). NCBI lineage: Eukaryota > Metazoa > Chordata > Mammalia > Rodentia > Cricetidae > Mesocricetus > Mesocricetus auratus. Next base: position 1,194,323 of record NW_024429192.1, on the reverse strand, counting down.
CACAGAAGCAACTAACTTGGGATCAGAGGAGCTCACAGACTCTGGACTGGACAGCCAGGGGGCATGCATGGAACCAACCTGGGCCCTCTACATACGTGTGACAGTTGTGAAACTTGGGTCTATTTGTGGGACTCCTAGCAGTGGGATCAGGGCCTGTCACTAAGACTTGAGCTGGCCTTTGAGAACCTATTCCTCAAAAAGTTGGTTGCCTCACCCAGCCTTAATACAAAGGGAAGAGCTTATTCCTACCTCAGATCCATATGCAGTGCTTTGTTGACACCCATGGGAGGCCTGCCCCGAGTGTATGGGGGAGGAGAGATGAGTTGGGGAGGGAACAGGAAGAGAAGAGGGATGGAAATTGTGGTTGGGATGTAAAATAAATGAAAAAAATGTAATTAATAAACATACATGTTCCCGGGGACAGCTGCACCCTTGGGAACCACCTTGAAAGTGTGACATTCTCAATAACTTTCCACACAAGTATGTTAACCTGACAACTGCTTCAGCAGTGTAGCAATTAGCAGGGAACTACACACGCTCCAGATGCTGAGACCCAGGAACAAGGGCTGGCACCACTACTGCCTACAGCACAGACATCCTCATACCCTGGCTCCTTACCTGCCTTCCCCTAGGCACTGACTTTAGAAGTCGAGCTATTGTGGAAACTGGGACAATGGGACAGAGAAGCCAGGCACCTGTCCTTTCTCAACAAAGGTGGTGCCTGCCTTCAGGAAGCTTAGTGTTTGGCAGAGCGAATTATTCAGCTTACTCAGAAGGAGGAGCATGGCTTCCTTCTATAAGCTTCAGGCAGTCCCAAGCTTGCTCCCTTTGTTGGGGTGCATGCATGAGGGCACAACTCTGCTGTGTACCCCTTACGGTGTTTCCCCAGGCTAGAAAAGTATGAGTTTCCAGCCTTCTCGCAAAGCTTCCACAGATATGGAAGGCTCTATATGAAAGCTAACCCTGACCTAGAAGCTATTCCTACTGCCATCCATAGTCTTTGAGAATCATGTTGAGAATCATGAGGATGGGTATGAGGAGCTGTCAGCTTGCACTGTGACCAGTCACTACTTTAAAAGAATTGTTAGCTGAGAAAAGGACACCAAAGTGGGGGAAGACTATTCAGATCATGCATATCTGAAGGCAGATGTCACAATGATTCCTCCGGTGACCAGAGTGAAATCAACATCTCTGTGAGAGGGGGTTCTTTTGTTTTCCTTAGTTCTGTGCAGAGAGGTAGGTTGATCACGGGTCTAGAGAGCTGACTCCTTCAGGAACTGGGCTGTGGTTTCTGTGCTAATGAACAGCTATGTTTTGGTTGTCTTTGTGTATGTACAGGGCAGATGGGGGAACACTTCTCAGCGCAATACCTACCCTGCCTGTACCCTTCCATCCTTTGTCCCATGGGCTTGGATCAAGGACGATGGCTATGGCATACCCATTGTCATGTGACCTGCTCATACCCAAGGCAGACTACACTGCTTTCTGGTGAGCTCAGATAAGACTTGCTATGGATACAGCTTGGATGTATCTCTCAGGGGGTTTGCCTGCTGACAGTTTGGTCCACAGAGTAGCCACATGAGACACAGTGGAATGAATTTTTAAGAGGTGGGACCCACTGGGAGGTAATTAGGTCCCTGGAGGCATGTCAGCCTTGGAAGGGATTAATGTAAGTCTTGGACTTTCAGACTCCACAGCTATGAGGTAAGTGAGCCACATTTTATACTGTGCTTATCCTCAAGTGGATTGCTTTAGCAAAAGAAAACGGACTAACCCAAGGCCCAGAGCACTTCTCAGCTTTGTAGTCCAAGCAGACACTACAGTGGAGTGGATCTGGCATTCAAAACACAATTTATTTCCGAGTCTTGAACAGCATATACTCCAAAGGTCAAAAAATGTATGTTGACATACTTACATATTTAACCTCATGCATATGAATTATCAGCCTTATTTGAAAGCTAGTGTGTGAAGTCTAACGTTGAAACATTTTATACATTGTTATTTTATAGATATTTTTAAGATAACAACTTGCTAAAATCACATTGTTGGTTTTTTTTCTCCAAATGTGACAGCCTTAAGCTAAAATCTCGACATTTCAGGTTTTAAATCTTGCAGAAAACTCACACTTTTAAATATGCCATCAATAAACCACACACACACATGTGTCCATAGACATAGACCACTATGGCCTAATCAGGTCCTCTGCTAAGTAATTACCATGACATGACTTTAGCAGCAGAGGCCAAGCATCTTTATCTGAGTGGAATGCGACGAAATGAGTCTTGATGTGGTAACTACCATTTGTCAGCGTTAGTGCAGAGGCTGTTGACAGGCTTGCCGTCTCCCTGGCAACACCGCAGTCCCTTTTCTTCTCTAGTAACCTTGGACACTAACGAGGCACGCAAGTCCAGAGGGCATAAAAGGTATTTCTAATCTGTTTCCCTTTTTCTGACTTGACCAGGCAGAGGCACACAGGCTTGGCTGAAAGCCTTTGAAGCAGAGAGGCACCTCTTCCCCAATTCTGACTCTGCCCATGTATACATTAAACAGAAATTATACATATACACATATGTATATGTACACACACACATATATCATCTTTGTTAACAAAAAGGACCACTAATTTTAAACTCGTTTTTAGAGAGAGAGACAGAGAGAGAGAGAGAGAGAGAGAGAGAGAGAGAGAGAGAGAGAGAGAGAGAGAGATTTAAATTATATATAGTGCTCAAGAAATTAAATGGAGGCCAGGTCTAAAAATATCAGTAAGTAACAGTAAACATGTGAAAGCAGCTATGGGAGGAACTTCTGCATAAGCCAAACATACCTTGAGCATTTGTTCTTGATGCACTACCAAGGTTAAACAAAAACAAATAGCAACAAAAAAGAAAACAAAAAACCTTATCAAGGATAATAAAACACAGACCCAACCTAAACTAACCTGACCAGAAGCTGCCAATAATCTCCTACCCCCAGAGCCCTGACATTGCATGAGAGAAGATGACTGCTGAAGGACACATCAGCTTTTGTCACAGCTCTTCACTCCCATCCTAGGGAAGCCAACGCCGTGTTCTCTTCATCAAGGCTACACTCAAATTCCTTTTGGAGCAGTCTAATTCACAAAATGCTGTATGCTCTTTAAACTCTTTTAAGCACTTTGTTGTGCCTCAGTGAACCCTGTTAAAATTGGATACGTAATGACAAAAATCCCAGGACCTGTTCCACTAAAATGAAGTAGCAGATGCATTCGTGTCTCAAAGGAAGATCCTGTGGAGCCAAGCACCCCTTGAGCATCATGTGAAACCCTCACCCCTTCACTATCTTGGTTTGTGACACTCTTTGTAACAAAAGGATTAAAAGACTTTAAAACACTGAGGAACAAAAGTGAGTAAGGTACCAGAAGATGGAGAGAGCCTCCATATGCATGGGTTGGTAGGAAAAACATTGAGGTAATGGTACCAGGCATGGTGGCACAAGCCTTTAATTCACACTCAGGAGGCAGAGAGGCAGGAGGATCTCTGGTGTATTGAAACCAGCCTGGTAAGGTAGTTAAATTTAAACAAAGTCGTGAGGTTCATTCTAATCCAATGGGAATGGTGTCCTTTCTAGGATCAGTAGAAGAATAAATGCATATAGAGGGGGAAATGACTAGGAACACAGGAAGAAGCCGGTCAGGAGGCTGGGGAGACACACACAGAAGCTTGATGGGGCTGCCAGCATCACAGGGGCTGCAAAGGGCAGGTAAAGAGCTTCCCCCAGAACTTCAGGGGCAAGTATGGTCAGCTGACACTTTTATTTTGACGTCATAGCCATGAAAATTTTGAATAAGTGCTTGTCATCTTAATCCACCCACTCCAGCGTACAGTGAATCTTTTAAATACCCTCATGTCCTATGTCTGTAGATTGACCCAATCATGGATTAAAAAAAATTTAGTCTCACCCTCTTATTCAGGGGACATTGTGGGGGGAGTTCCCTAAGGGGGCTGGGTCTAGGAGAGCTAAGTACATAAAAATGAGAGATACTGGAAAAGGAAAGTTGAAACACTAGTAAGATCTGGGGAGGAGAGATGGAAGAGGGAGGGATGGTTAATCAAAACAAATGATGCATGGAAAAATTAATGTTTTCTAAGCTAATTAAAAATGTAAGTTTTAAAAAAAATAGCTAGAAAAGATCCAGCATGGTTGGATAATCTTGCTCTCAGAAGCTAGCTTCTTAAACAAAAATCCCAGTCCCAGACCCCATAAGCTATTAGTAAAGGAGGACCTGAGGCTCCCATATATAATAAAGGCTCTTAGCATGCTTCTTGGTTGTCCCCTAGAACTAGCTGGCAAGTCCTTACTGCTGAGCATCACGTGCCTTGGTTGCAAGATGCAGAGAAGGTGACTTGAATCTGAGCTGGATGCCTGTGCCTGTTGGTCAACTTTCACACCGCCAGGGAGTTCTTTACAGCCTCTTGGGTGAGAAAGGGTGTTGTTGGGCTTACTCACCCAAGAAACCACAATGCCAGCCTGCCAGGCAGAATGTGCCCACAAGTGTACTAGTGGAGTGACTGTTGCTTGGGTTTTAGGTTCACTCCACAAGGGGGGAGAACATGTTGGGCACTCTAGCCAAAAGCCCATGGCTGGTGAGATCATAGTTCCTTGAGGCATCAAAATGGCTTCTAACTTTTTATTTTCGCTAGAGATAAAAATTATTCTCAACATTACCCAAAGAAGCTAGTTTCTCCCAGTAGTATACTGTGGTTAAGTGCAGAGAGGGTCATGGCTGCTCAAAGTTGCTGAGAATATGTTATGGCTGTATGTTCACCCGTAAACAGGGCATTTATGCTACTCCGTCTACAGCTCAAGGCACACCACAGAAGGAAGACTGGAGAGAATGTAGGAGCTCAAAGACGGGGGGGGGTAGGGGGAAGGCTGCAAAGTTTTCTTCATGGCATTATATGCCCGTTGTAAAAAGAAGAAAAAACGGGGTCTCACAGCAGCTGCAGTGCCTTGCACTGGACCTCAAAAGATGGGCAATGTCAAGAGTCAGTCACGGGTAAGGGAGGGGCTCATGGGGTTCTAGAATTATTAGTTAGTAATGGATTGATTCTGAGGGAGGATCAGTCGTTTTTCCATTTACATTCCACTGGCGAGCACACCAGGCTCCCGTGGATATTTCCAAACCTACAGTCACATGGATAGCCCTGGTTAAAGTCAGTAGGTCACAGAACAAAATGGAGAGGCACGGGTGTGAAAAGGGTCAGTGATGGGGATAAGGGGGGGAGGCGGAAAGAGTGTGTGGGAGGTGAGAGTAAACAGTGTGCTCACACTGCACTCACGTAAAAAAAAATAAAATTATCAAAGAAAAATTTGATCAATAAAGAAGTTTGGAGTCAAACACATTTTTAAAAGGTACATATGTACCGAGCACTCACTTGCATTGTTATTTTATCCCTAAAATGCAGTAAAGGCCCATCACAGGACATCTTAATTTGTACCACGTATTGGAATAACCCATTGCTGTGGGGTCTAACAGAGGGTACGTAGATTCTTGGCAAACACCGTACTGTCTTACACAATGGATGTGGGCATCTGTGCAATTGTTTCTTCGGTAGCTGAAGCAAGCCATGATCCTTGCGGGGATGGATGCAATGGATCACAGTCATGGAGCACTGAGCACAGCCAGTGAGCACTGAACATAGCAGGAGGCACTGAGCAGAGTCAGGGAACACTAAACACAGGCAGCCAACACTAAGCACAGTCAGCGAGCACTGAGCACAGCCAGGGAGCACTGAGCATATCCAGGGAGCACTGAGCACAGCCAGGGAGCACAGTTGACATCCAGAGAGCACTGAGCACAGCCAGGGAGCACTCATCACAGCCAGAGACCACTCATCACAGCCAGGGAGCACTGAGCACAGCCAGGGACCACTCATCACAGCCAGGGAGCACTGAGCACAGCCAGAGAGCACTCAGCACAGCCAGGGAGCACTCAGCACAGCCAGGGAGCACTCAGCACAGCCAGGGAGCACTCAGCACAGCCAGGGAGCACTCAGCACAGCCAGCAGCAAGGTAGGTACTGCTGTTGTGCCAGCTTGCTGGTTCTTTCACCACCATGATGAGAAAGAACCTGGGTACAGGGGATGCAGTGAGTAATAGGGGCCACTCTGTGATGAGAAAACAGGCACCCCCTGGATCCAGAGTTACTAATTTCAAACAAGACACTATTAGCTTTCTAAATCCGTAAGTGCAATGACTTAAGTTACGTTTTGTGAAATAAAGGTATTTTGCAAGCTCTTGAAAACCGTCACTTCATTGTGAAGCATTTTTCCCCTCTGAGGCTGTGACACGGTAGCTCAGATTTCTACACAACTTTCAGCTCCTTGACACCAGAGATATCTTTTGAGCAGCTTCTTCACTTCCCAGCCCTCCTGAGATGTAAATTCTCTTGGCCCGAGGTTCTCCTTCATTCCACAAACTTAAGATAGGCATTATGACATTTTCCTGCTTTAATAAATTCTAAAGCACGGATTACTTCCAACCCCGTAGCCCCTAGTCTGTCTTTAGCATAGGCCCACATGGCCACACTTGCGTGTGCATGCACTCATGTGTACCCACACCCATACCCACAGAGGCACATACATATATGTGGGCAAATACTCAAGCACTTATCGGTACACACGTCTGTCTCTGTAAAAGCCGTGCGCACATGCAAGGATATACGCATGTATCTGGGGTGTAAGCGGGAAGACAAGGGGAGTTCTCAATACATTTCCTTCGCACCTTTCTTTACATGTCCATCTCCCAGCTGTCCTCCTGGCTTCTCTCCTAGCGGGATCTTGCGACTGTGTTACTCAGCCCTTACTCCCATAGCGGGGGACAACCTCCCACTCTCAAGATCTCTAACGGAATCATTTTTTTTTTGCCATCCAAGGGCCCATTTATAGTTCCCAGAATTTAATACATGGTCAGCTTCGAGTGAGGCAAAGTGACCCATTTTACCCTAAAGTAGAAGCAAGCAGTGAGCTGTAAACAGGTATAACAGAGAAGTGATGAGTACCCTCTGCTTTGCCATGAATACACCATATTAAACGTCAACATAGTCCTGTGGCCTAGGCATCACCGTCCATTACCGAGTGTCCCTGGGCTGCTTAGAAGGAGTTCGTTTCCTAGAACTGGACCTAAAGCCCGCTCCCTTAACTAGGATGTCACGTCTTCCCTCTTGCTTAGTCTTCACTGTCTATGAAAAGTATTTGTCTTCAGCCATCAACATTTTACCAATACTGCAAAACACAACCACATTTCTCTTCCATGAGTGTGAACCTCAGAATTGAAATGAAACAGTCTCAGACAACGGGAACTGATTACAACAAAGCCGTGAGGGAACACAGGGAAGCTGGTATCTGCCCCCTGGGCTGTGTCCTGCTGGGCAGTGTCGCATCTGCAGCTCCCTGCATACAAATCTGTTTTCCTTGGCAAACCATTTTTCTACGGTCCAGCCAAGCACAAGGGAAGTCAGGGGTTTGGGGAGGACTGGTTTACCCATGTTGGCTGTCTTGTTGGTAGCAGGCATGGGCTCAGTTCTTCTTTTCCCCTTTCCTCTTTCCCCCGGCTAGGGAAATCATGAACAAAGGACTGGGCAATGTCACCCAAGAAAGACGATGTCACCTAAGGTGGACGCCATCACCTGATGTGAAAATTACCACCTAAGAAGTTGGCCCCCTTTAAGGGAGACAACATTATACAAAGTAGTAGATGATGCCACCTGAAGCAGATGACGTCATCTGGGGTGGATACAATCACCCATAAGGTATGTATCACCGGAAATGGACAATGTCATTTGAAGTAGATGATGCCACCTGAGACGGACCTTGCCATCTGAGGCACACATTTCACCTGAAATGAGTCCCGAGGAGAGTGACACCATGTGAGGTAGACATTGCTGTTTAAGATCGATGGCAACACCTGAGAGGGTACTGACACCTGAAATGGGCAACATCGTTGTCACTTGACTACGTCATCACTTGATCCAGCATAAGACGAAGCTAAAAGTGTTCACCCTAGGGGAAATCACGATATTCAGGGAATGCCAGGCGCTCTCTTGGTTCCAAACAGCCTTTCATCCTAGCCCCTTAGACTGCCTGTCCTGAGCCCATGAGCCACTACCCCCGGGCAATTCCAATTGAAATAACCAACCCTGGCAACTACCTTCTCTTCAACTGCATCATCCCTCTCTTCTTCTTCAACAGGATGCGGTGTTAGGCACATGTTTGCCCATAGTGCCACACAGCCACTAGGGGATGACATCATAGCAGCCATATTGATGAAAGCAAATCAAGAGAAGCCTTCACTTTCATCTGGCATCTCCAGAACCCCGGGGTGTCAAATATTCCCAGACAGAAGACCCAGTATCACCGTACCGATGCTGGGAAGCTGAAGATGTAACTGTGAGAAAATGTAAGGGGTGTACTAACAAGCAAGGGTCTCTGAGTTTAAAAAAATTATTGTCTTATATTTTAGAAACAGATATTTTTAATTTATGCTTGAAATCAACTATCTGGACCTTTGGGCGAGGCCACACTCTGGGGTGTTAGCTCAGCTACATGGTGGAGACAGACTCTGCTGTAACCATTCCTCATAAAGGAACATTATACAGGAAAAAAACAGCACGAGCAATTTTCCCTAATCAGGCTGTCGAGTGAAAATAATTAAGCAAGATAATGCACACTAATTACAAAAACTGATTCTGATGTGCCGTGTTTAAGGAAGTAGGGATGTGCTTTTATTTGGACGATTACTGATTATTATAAATTCATATTGACTATCATCAATATTCTGCCACAAGTAACAGCAGATATATATATCAACATGAAGTGTCCCACCTTCACATCCACAGGACCTCTCCCTGCTCTCAAGAGCTGAGTGACTTCCCAGAAACTCGAGTGTGGCTGTGTTTGTGCCCATTGCAGAGGGAAGCCAGCAGGAGATAAATGGTGAGATCTTAGCCTAGGATACCACATCTTTTAAGACCTCAGTTTCCCTCATGACATGCTAGAAAGTTTCCAAATGATGAGATGGACCAGCAACAGCCAATGGCAAAGGCACAGGTGAGACCTTTTCATAAGACCCATGAATGGGTCAGACAAATCACCATGTTCTGGGACCTCGGTTACAGCCTGCAAGCATAATCAGCATAGGTTAAAGGAACCTTCCAGAAGCCAGCCAGTTCCTGTTCATATTAGCCCTGGTCCAACCCCAGTCACAGGCGCTTCTGGGTAACTTGCAGAGTCCTTTCTGGCTTTCAAATTCTGCACATTTCATTTGACTTATTTGGGATCGCATAGTAGCAAAACAGCATGCTTTATACTTTCACATGCTACACTTAAGTCTACGATTAATTGGTTTAGTTTCTCTATTAATATAAGACACAAGGCTGACATGAAGGTTTTTTTGCTTTATCTCCTCATAAATGTCTGCCTGCATCTGTATCAGTTTTGGAAGCCACTGCCTTTGCTTGACTGAATTGATTTCATGCCTTTGTCAGCAGTAGTGTGGGAATCATCATATGGGTCTTACTCTGGGGAGATCTCTGTGTATATCCCTCTGCCTATTGCGGAGCTTCCTGATGTACCTGTGTCAATCCAAAACATTTCTATATCGATAGCAATAATGCATTTCTTCATCTAGAGGTAGACATACCATCCAGAAATCTACAGAAAGACTTGAGGACGTGCCCTGAAATGCTCAGCTTACCCAAGAGACAGCGTCTCTTTGATATCTATGAATGCTGCTTTCAGGACTCTCTTATGATAGATGGTCACGGTTGCATAGCACCCTTTTCTAAAAATGCATCATGTGTTTTTGCGTATAACCTACTCATACTTTCTCACATACTTAGTTATCTCTAGATGACTAATAAAATGAAAACTCTGAACAAACTAGCATTGTACAGTACCATTTAAAAATGGCAAGAAAATTATTTGTATGTTTTCAATGTTGACAAGTCCCCGTTCCCACCCTCTGCCAAGAAATATTTGACCTGAAGTTTGTGGAATTTACTAACACCTAGGATGAACTGTTAATTTATATTTTCTGGTTGCAGTCCCCAACAGAATTCTTGGGATTAAATGCTGGAAACTCTGGTGCCAACTGCCCTGGTGAGGCCGGCGTGCAGTTTGAAGGATGCAAGCAATGGAACCTGAGGTGCTGGTACTGATTATTCCTCGTCTGGGGGAGCAGAATACATGGATATGTTAAGTGGAAGATAGTTCATTAGGTTAGATACTTTTGTATAGATGTCTGCATGCCTTTTTAGAGTTAAGAAATATTTAAGCATATCTTCAAGAAAAGACTTCAACAATAAACTGACAAACATGAAAAAAAAAAAAAGACTCTGCTCCCCATTGGTGGCATGGGTGGTTAAAAGCAGACATGGGCACATGCCAGAAGCCATGTTTGGCACATCACTATGTCTGTAAATGAGAAGCGACATCGGAGCCAGTTTATGAGCCTAGGGGAGGCATCATAAAGCAAGAATGCAGCTCCCCCCCCAGAAGAAATCAATTAGCCACAGAAGGCCATGCCTAGCATTAGCTTCAAAGGGGGAGTGAAGCCCTGGGTGATTGTCCAGATTTTACATCTGGGAGGCTGGGCTGGATGTTTCTGTTGTTTCTTCCCAAACACGCTGTAGAACTCTGTAGAGAGAAGCCTTCCTGCCAGCCTGGTTCTAGAGCCGCATCAGTCCCAAATGAACACACAGGAGGCCGTATTAATTATAAAGCTGTTGGCCGTTTGCTTGTTTTTTACTGGCTAGCTCTGACTTAAGTATTTAACCCATCTAAGTATTTCTCTTACCGGAGAAAGGGGTCTGGACATCTTACTTCTCTGGCGGGCTACATCATCTCCCTGTGTTTCTCTTTCCCAGAATCCTCCTCGACTCCTAACCCACCTAGCTTGCTTCCCTATTGGCCAACAGTGCTTTATTCAACAACCAATAACAGACAGATTTCAGAATGACATCTCCCATCAGAACTCATCTTTTGTTACGGCAGGCCTAAGTTATTGCACATTTTGAGTTTCTAAAAAGGTTAGTTTTCAAATAGATTTGCCTGTGTGCATGTGTATGTGTATGTATTCACATGCATATGTGTGTGTATGTGTAAATTGTATAGGAGATTTTCTGTTACCCTTGAAGCAAATATTTCCAAACCCATAATAAGATGCAATAGGCACCGAAAATGGATTTCACTTAAGTGAAAAACTGGATATTTATTTTTTCAAATTCCTGAAAAGGCTCAACATCGAGAACATGGGGACAGCCCTCTTAAAGTGAAATCTCAGCACTTCAGCAAGTCTATAAACGATTCATGAAGTCCCCCCAGATCTTAGCAACCACCTGAGGTCTTTGAGCATCCCCCATTAGCCAGTGAGGTGGAAAGGCACCTCGAGCTTGAAAGTCCCCAAGTTCAGATTCCTGAAAGGAAGAGTCACACTGGAGTGGCACCTGACCTGAGCCTCAAATCCTCAACTTGATCTGCAGCACTAGATGCCACGCCCTGTCCAACACTGACATGGAGTCACAGTCCCGCTCTCTCCACTCCAGGTGGATACCAAGTCCTGATTTATTTTACATGAAGTCCTGGCAGGGGTGACATATCTCGGATTAGGAAGCTGGGCTACACAGAGTGTTATATATTGTCCGCACTGACCATGACTGAAGGACACCGTTGCTACTGGCGTTGAGTTTGTGGCATATTTGAGTCCACTTTTCAACCCTCAATTCCCGTAATCTCATTCAATTACCAAACACAATGTAAAGCGTGTCTTGAGATTCCAACCAAGCAAAATTATCCCAGAATACAAGCCAGGGAAGATAGTGCCTGGCATCTCGAACAGATCTTGGAAGCGCTCAAGCAGCCTGAGCCACAGCAGGACTTGAGCTTATGAAGCTGGTGAGCGAACCATGAATGAAGAAGTGAGCCGCTTGAACCAGATGTTGCAGCAGGACCACAGAGTGCTAAGTACTGCCCGCTCGCACAACTGCCCCCCTCCCAAAACTGTGGCATCACACTGGCTCTTGTATTTCATTATGGACTTGGACAACCTCAGTGACAAAGGTCTCGCCACTATGAATAGACTTATCATGTCACACGGCAACATTCCACGAAGCTCCCGGGTGGATGAACACTTCATTTGCTGCTGTTTGTTGCCAGCAAGAAAAGGAGGAGAGCTGGCCAAGTTGAGTGACATGCTTGCTCTCAGAATTCTGTCATCATAAGTGGACATTCTCCCAATCCCCAAGGGCTGGGCTGAGGATAGAGCATGAGCATGGACAAGCTATGTGCTCTGAACAAGCAGGACACGAGACATCATTATCTAAAAATGTAGGTGGCAGCCATCATCTTGTCCCCAGTTTGTTTTAGTGACAACAACAACAACAGAAGCTCAGTGTCCCACACTGTGGAGGACTACATATGTAAGGTAGATCCATCATTGTACAGCGAGGGGGTTATTCCCCTTACACCTCAGTCTCCCGAGCCTCCTCCTGCCAATGTTATCCATGAGCTTCTTGTTCTGTGGGATCACTCGCTGCCTCCTGCCTCAAACTAAACTTGCTGTCCTCCTAGGAAGCCTCCTAGAAACCTGTGTGTCTTTATATTCCCATCTAGCTTCCTGTTCCCCGTGGGTCATGGGGCTTGTCTCTGTGTGCATGCATTTTTCTCTCCCTTGCAACTGGTGCTTGGGGCTTTGCTCTCGTGGGTCACTCTGACTGAGTTATTCTCCAGAGCTTTGATGCCTATTTTCTCTCTTCTTCCACGACACCCCCCCCACTTATCATTTCACTTCATCTGTTTGGATTTCAAAGCATTTCTTTACAGGATGTGACCGTGTGGCTTGTTTTTTTTTTTGCCTAACGCATGTCCTGTCTCCTTAACCAAATCCAGAGCACAGAGGTCATGAACAAAACTGAATAATTTCGCCTCTAAAGAAGGAGGGGCAAAGGGCACATTGCTGCAGAATGTGTTAACACGGAGAGCAATTTATACTATGCAGATGTGGAAATGTTAGGTCATAGGTGTTCATGTTAAAAACATAGCAGGAAGATTTATATAATACCTATATGTATGATCCTTTACGAGACTATGCACAAAACCAGCATGGAGAGATGGAAACAGCCTTGAAATCCGCCTCAAGTAGTGGTGTGAGAATTCTTTTAAGTCAGTTAATCTGCACGTGCAAGTGGGCTTGTGCATGTGCTTACAGATGTTCATGTGAATATATGCATTTGTGTGCTCAGGCATGTTTGCGTTTGTGCAAGCATAAGTGTGGGCACGTGTGTACTTGATATGTATGTTCACATATGTGTGTGTGTGTGTACATATGCTCATGTATATGAGTGCATACGTGTGAGTACCTGTATGTTTATATGTACATGAACAAGAGCACAAGGCCACCAGGTGAAACTCATGATTCTCCCTCTTCTCAAATGTCTTGTGGTTGCTGGGGAAACACCGGATACTGAAAACACGGAGTCAGACCTCTCATCGCGTCTGTGTGGCCCTGTCGTGAGGATGGGCTATGTTTCCAAGGTCGGTACCCTCTAATTTGTGCATGCCACTCAGCTAATTGACTTCTTTTTACCAGCATACCATGCTAGCTCCTTTCAAAATAAGAGTTTCAAGCAAAATTTTAATTAACTTTATATCACTGTGAGCATAAGCACACATAATCTTCCTGGCTTGGATTTATGCTACATCAGAGTGTCCACAAAGCCACTGAGAAGCCTTTCCTTCTCTCAGCAATATTCACTATCTGGCAAACTATAGCATCTTCTAATTAAGAAGACTGCTGCGTATGGCTGCACTGAAAGTTAGAAGGCTTGGAACTCCAGCTGCATTCTGGGATGCCAGTCCGGGTGGTCTGTAATCCCATCTGTCTTCCTGCTGGGGAAGCCAGATCCCTGTGGCACCATGCCTCATGACTAGGGTCCTTTGTCATTGAGATTAAAAAGTCAGGTTTATGTGATGAGCTGTTACACACAAAAAAGGGGTTCATCAGTAGTGGTGTGTGTGTGTGTGTGTGTGTGTGTGTGTGTGCTCAAGCTTGTGTGTGGGCGCATGTGTATGTGTTGTGTGTGCGTGTGTGGGGGTGAGGATGTGTCTGAAGAATATAAGCACAGGTGTTCGTGCTCACGTAGAGGTAAGAGTTCAACCTTCAGGAGCCTTGTACTTTGGTACTTTTTTAGAATTTATTTTTATCTTAAAATTATGTGTATGCATATGTGCCCTTGTGTAAGGGGTCTGGGGTCTGGGACCATGAATGTAAAAGGTCAGGGCATCGGAATTCTCCAGAGCTTGAGTTAAAGGCATCGGTGAGTTAGCCAGCATGGTTGATGACAAATGAACTCTGGCCTTCTCCAAGACCAGTGCACATTCCTAATGGTCTTCACCCCAGTGCCTGAGACAGTCTCTCCCTGGTTTGGAGATTACCAAGTAGGTGAGGCTGGCTTGCCAGTGGTCACAGAGATCTGCCTGTTCCCACATCTCCAGGGATGGGATTCTGCCACTTACCACCCTGAGTGTCTTTTTGCATCCAGGCTTGGGAGTCTAACCTTGGGCCCTCACACTTGTGCGGCAAGAGCTCTGTTGACTGAGCTTTGTCACCGCTGATTTCAAAGAGCAGAACTCACAGTCCCTGGGGCTAGAGTTAAAAGCACTGGCTTTCCTTCCATAGAACCCTGGTTCAGTTTCCAGCATCCCAGCCCCCACATGGTAGTTCATAGCAGACTGTAACTTCAGTTACAGGGAATCTGACTCTGTGTTCTGGAAAAGCACTCATAAAGAAAATATATAACTCTTTAAAAAGAAGCCCAAAACTTAGCTCTAACAATCTGTGGCATGGTAAGTCAAGGCCATTCCTTAGTGGGACAAACAAAATACCAGCTCTCCACCACAGAGACCAGAAGTGGTGACATATTCCGTCTCTCAGATGAATTTAACCGTGCTTAGCTAATAAACTTAACTATTTCCCTTATCCAACAATCACAGAGGACTGACACCAAGATTTTTGAAGTCCTTGTGGGCCTCACAGCACATATTCCTGGAGAATCAGCCTGCTCCCATAAGTCAACAGTGCCAGGGTGGATTCAGATGGATTCCCTCTGGAACCATGAGCAACAATAAACTCTTCCTTAAGTTGTCTTGGTCACTGTGCTTCACCAGAGCAACAGAAAAGCAACTGACACAGGAAGTGAAGGAGGATCTGAGACGATGCCCAGGGAATTGATCAATCTAACTTGTGAGATAAATAGTCAGTATTCAAAGTTGATTTGTGAAGAACTGTTACCTTTCGCCAAGTTGGTCTGAGGGAAATGTGTGTAAGGTTTAAGCTACGTATTGAAGTGGATTTTTAAATAATAATACCATGCCCAGATCTTAATTTCACTTTGTAAACTTTATATACACATGGGCTGGAGCAATGGCTCAGTTCATAAAGTGCCCATTGTGCAAGCATAAAGACCTGGATTCTAATCCCCAGAATCCATGAAAAATCTGGGTATATCAGTTTGTGGCTAGACTCTGGCACTTGTGGCAAATACAGTAGACCCTTGGAGCTCACTAGCCAGCCAGACTGACTCAAAAACTAACATGGAGAGAAACATAACTGACATCAATCCCAGGCCCCACGCTGCATGCACATGTACTTCCCACATGTGCTTACACATATGATCATATGTGTGCATGTA
Organism: Mesocricetus auratus; assembly: GCF_017639785.1. Lineage (NCBI taxonomy): Eukaryota > Metazoa > Chordata > Mammalia > Rodentia > Cricetidae > Mesocricetus > Mesocricetus auratus. The sequence continues at coordinate 1,178,599 of NW_024429192.1, read as the reverse complement.
ACACAAATCAATAATTATATTTAACTGTATAAACCTAATTTTAACTGTATGCAAAGCATGAAATACACTATATGACTACTAATAGAAAGTTGAAGTTTTGTTCAAACATACTATATGGTGTTTGTGCAATGGGGAGGGGCACTATGCTTACGATATCAATCTGTGGGAACCTCCACCAGTGGGAGAAGTAACACTAGGATTGTCTCATTTTTTTCTTTTTTGTTTTTTGATGCATGAGGCAAGCAGTTCTCCATCAGCGCTGGCACCAAGTAACCCAGCTGCAAAGAACGTCTGAGCTAGGATCTGTGCCAAGGGCTGTACTAGATGCAGGAAAAATGAGGGGACTCTGCAAAATCCTGGCTTGGGCTGAAATTAGTAGCTTGTGTTTCAGTTGAATTAGATATAATCAGATAATTCCATATTAAATTCAAAATGAGTTTGGAAATACGTTCTGATATTTCTGATAGTTCTTGCATTAGAGAGGAACATGGCTTTCTCAACAGCTTCTGAACACCGTATGCATGCGTGTGCACCTGTGAGTGTGTGCATGTGTGTGTGCATGTTTGCTCACACGTGCCTATGCATGTGTGTTAATATACACATGCACTACCACATACATGTTATTGCTGTGTCAAGTGAAGCTCAATGTGTCAGCTCTGCATCTGTTTTCTAAGCTCAGTGACTCACAGATGATAAGCAGCCTCTCTCTCCTTCAGGAGACATGCTTTCCTGAGAAAAGAAAAGGAAATCCACTTAAAAAACAGCCCTCACAATCCTGTCACATAGTCCCAGTGTGACAAAAAAAAAATCTCCTGGCATGTTAGTCTGGAACAGACCACCCTGATAAACTAATGTGTTCAGTGCTGATCGATTGTGTATTATGACTGGCAAATGACTTCATTTCTCCTATGTACAAAGTTCCCAAAACAACCAAAATAGATTTTTTCCCTTTGCATTTTCAAAACCATGTCAGAAAGTTTCTACTACCCTCTGCCATTTGCTGCTCTGCTTGGTGTTCTACTTTCATTCTGTGGCTGTGATTAAACACTCTGACCAAGAATATCTTGTGTTTCACTCTAAATTTATGGGTCAGAGTTCATCACCGAGAGAAATTAGGGCATCAACTGGAGCAGAGGTCATGAAGGAGTACATTTTACTTTTTCCCTATGTTTGCTCAGGCTGCCCACTCATAGTTAACGGCTCCTCTTCTTCAATCAACAATAGGACTATTGTGGGATATTTCTATACTGTGTGAAGGTGTATTCCTGAGAGCGGTGTAATAAAAAGCTGAGTGGCCAATAGCTAGGCAGGAGTTATAGGCGGGACTTCCAGGAAGAGAGAGAATGCTGGGAACAAGAAAGACATTGTCACCAGTCAGGCTGGGAGGATGCAAGATGGACAGTAGGGAAATGAAGTAACACCACGTGGCAGAGCATAGATTAATATAAATGGGTTAATTTAAGTTGTAAGAGCTAACTGTGGCCAAGCATTCCCAATTAATAATAAGTCTCTGTGTCATTATTTGTGGGCTGGCAGTCTTGACAAGAAGGTATGACTACACAAGACAATTCCCCACCACACATGGCCACAGGTCAATCTGATCTGGAAAATCCCTCAATTGAGAATCTCTCTTCTCAAGTGACTCTTGATTGTGTTGAGTTGCAATAAAGACATACTGAAACAAATAGTGAAGCAGTTGAATGAACAGGGACAGAGAAGAAGATGGGAAACAGGCCAAAGGAAAAGGAAGAGGAACTAAAGAAAATGGCTGAGCTGAGTTCCACGTTGTAGTGAAAGAAAACAGACTTTGAGATAGAAATAATTGGAGCAGAAAGTTAACAACAACAGCAAAAAAAACCCAGAAAGATAGGTGATAAATCAATAGATAGCAGGTAGCTGATACAGATGTCAGCGAGCAATAGATGATAGGTATATAGATAGAAAGAAGATAGATGATGATGATGATGACTGATAGTGATAGGTAATATGTAGAGACAGATGGCAGACTGATAATAGATGTCAGATAAATAGATGATGATAGATTGATAGATGATTTATACATAGATAGATGACAGATAGATTATATATATACATGTATATATGATAGACAGACAGATACATAGATAGTTGTTTACACATTGGTAGAAGGATAGATGATAGATGTATAAGAAGCAGAGAGATAAAAAGACAAAGAAGTCCCAAATCTTCCTAACTTGAGAGCCTGGAAAAACAGAAGCCTACAAAGGCACTGTGATGTAGGATACTGTCATTTTACAAAACACACACACACACACACACACAAGTGCTCAAGTACAAAAAGTTGTGACTGTACAGATGAAATGACCCCAATAACCAAAAGTCATATGGAAATGTAAACTAATTATTGTTGAGTGTGTGTGTGTGTGTGTGTGTGTGTGTGTGTGCATGTCATGGTGTTGCATGGAGGTCAAGGACAACTGTGTAGAATTGATTCTGTCTACACACCTTCTTTGTGGGTTCCAGGGATTAAAATGGGTCAATGGGTTTACTTGGCAAGCACATTACCTGCTGAGACAGCTGACCTGCCAAACCAATAAGCAAGAACTGTTATCTATAATAAGACATTTTTCTTGGACTTTGGGAGACATACAAAAATAGTTTATGATCAGAAGAACCAAGGAAAAATCCAGGAAAGAAAGTCAATCAAATTTACAAATGTTTCAAAAATTGCATGGATCTCAGATTCTCTTACAATCACCTTCAACTTGTGAAGAGTGAAATATCTACAAAATATTCCCAGAGATATGCTTTTCCCAGCCCAAATATTACTCAATTATAAGACTACAGACTGCACATTCAAATGAGAATCACTAAATGATGAGCACTCATGGATGAAATTCTCAAAAATTTTAAAATTTAAAAGAAAAAATTAATAGAGGGAAGAAAATGAGACATGAGTCATAGAGTGATGTTTGTAACAAGGTACCAAATGTCTTTAGATCCTTTAATGGACTAAAATCATGATATAATTGGGACAGACACCAGTACGACTATTGTCAAGTAAAACTGGCCAGGGCTCATATCCATCATCACTGACCATGGCTGGTATCCTAGAGATGAAGGGCAGGTGCAGCCTATCACTTTGTAGTTAGAGCTAGCCATTGCAGCCACTAAAGCCAGCCTGCATGATTCATGCTCTAAGAGGATACACACACAGCAGCATAGAACAAAAGAGGAGAAACCTCAGGAAGAATGTCTAAGAAACAGGTGTGTGTTTGCAGCTACAGTCAGTCCCCTACTACAAAACAGATAAGCCCCAAATAGGGTCAAGATCATCCAAGTGAGTTTACGAGGACACAGGGTGGAGAAACACAAGAGATGCCAGTGTCTATCCCTCCTGCCTCTCAGGAAAACCAAAATAAATAAGGTGAAATATAAGAGATAAAGGAAAAAAGCAGAAGTCCGGTGTCAGGTAAAGAGCAGACAGCATACATCAGCAGAGACAGCAAAGGCTTAAACAGCACAGTGAGCAGCCCTACTTGCAATTTACCTTTAAAAAAATGTCAACCTTAAAGACTCTATGTCAGAAAGAAGTTCATTAAACTTTGGCCAGTGGAAGTGGCAGAGAACAGAATGTAGTTTCTCAACTTTGTGTGATGAAACTAATTTCGTGGGATTGTTCCACCTGGAGTCTCAAAGGGAGCCCAAAGTAGAGGTTTAAGAACATCTGGGGAATTGTTCCCCAGCCCGGCTCCTATCAGAGCCCGTGTGATGCGGCAAACACAATAGTCGGGAGAAATCTCATCATCTTGTACATTGTACAAATAACGAGAATGAAAAGAAACGATGAAAGCAACTAACTTGAAAGCTGCAGAAGAAAGATGGAGAAGATCCACACTGCAAAACCAAAGGAGTAAACAAGTAGAAAATACACAGGAAAATCAACGCACTTATGGGCAGCCTTAAGAGTCACCAAAGACACGGGAAGCCAAAGGAAAACAGTTAAAAATACAAGCCCAGGAACCCATGCTAAACAGGCTGAATGGATATGAGAACTGATAAACGACTCTAAAGTTTTGAAATAATTGTAATATGAAGGTACATTCTTGGTTAGCTATGTAGAAGAACAACACACAAAAAAGAGAGAAGTGGAAGACATAAACAGTCAGGGGGTGAAGTGTCCCAGTATTCAGCTTCTTAAGAGGAAATTAGGATCGTGCATATTTTAAAAGAGGGTAATTATCATTATTTGCATACAACGAAATTGCATAAATGAAAAATGCATGAGCACCAATTGGAAAGCTGTCACTAACAGGTAATTCTGTGAAGCCACTGAAGCAGTCAAAGGTAGAGAGAGGCTGCCCTCGTGTAGACAAGACACCACTCTGGAATCTGGATTTCATATCTCATGCCCAGTAGGAAACAAAAACATGAGGCATGTGTAAGAGCCTGGCATATACACCTTTGTTAACAGGACACTGGTTGAGTAGAAGGATCCATTGAAGATGAGTGACTAGCACACCAATGTTAACTGTTTTCGCCCAAGAAGGTTCATATGTTTTTATGTTTGACATCACTGTCTGAGGGAGGGTATGGAGCCTTCAGAAGATGAGGCCGTATTGAAACAAATGGTCACTGGGTGTCAGACCTGAAGGACCAAATGCTAGCCACACTCCACCTGTAACTCCATGTTCACTGGTCCACCAATGCATAAGAAATCTGTCTTTGGCTCCTACTGCCCTAGCTGAAAAACAAGCTCCAGGTTTAAAGAGAGACTCTGCCTTAAATGATTCAATAGAGAGTGATAGAGGGGACACATAACACCCTTCTCTGGCCTCCATGTGTGTATGTGTACACCTACGCGTACATAAACACACACATACCAATTTGAAATGTTCCTTTTAAGAAGAAATAAGAGGCTAAATGTGTATCTTATATTAGTTATGTGTGAATAAGACATGGCTAAACTCCAGTAACTATATCTGGCTTCTGACCACTCCAATCCTTCATTACTTTAACCCTTAGTGGTCCCCTGGGATGCCTGCTCTGTAGCTAGTGACCACACATCTTGCAACTTGTATCTCCCTTTGTAAAAGCATATCTCTGGGCTTGCTATCCTCCCGACACAACGCCTGCTTCTAGTTCCTTTGCTGTTATTCCCTTCCCATCTGGGCGAGCCACCTTCCAGGGTCACCCATGGCATCGCTCGGAGGAGAGCTCGTCAGCCTCGGTGACTTCATCATAGCTACACGAGTATGTAGATTACTCCAGCTCCCTCCTCTGACTCCAAAGTGCCAATCCTGGCTGCTGCCTGATCGTCATTGCAAGAGCTCTGTGAGATGCCTCTGTGATTCCAGGAGATCCCTGTCCACAGGGACAAAATGGGATGAGCACGATAAATAAGCTAAGCCACCCATCTGTGGGAGAAGATGGAGAGCAGGATCTGAGTGAGGTAAAGGCATTCCTGCATGGTCTCTGTCTGAGTCTAGTCTTGGCCTGTGAAGTCCCTCATCTACCGCACTGCGGCGCTCTATTCAGCACGGAAGTGCTATCCAAGTCGAAAGGATGAAGCCTTGCGATTCATCTGGGCTCCCAGAGCTCTGCATCTCCCCTCTGTTCTGCGCGTGTAAATCATACCCCGGGCTCTCTCCCACTTTCCATCCCTCGCATGTGGCTCATCTCCAAGTGCACCTGGACTCCTTCTCCGCCTCCCCATCCCCATTCCTGAGCCCTCATCACCTCACCCTCTAAACAATAGCCAGCGTCAACTTTAAACACACAAACAAGGTTATGTTTTACTATCTCCTGCTTAAAACAGCTACGGCTCCTCTCAGTGGCACCCGAAATAAAACTCCAAGTCCTCATAAGCATGAACAAGACTCTAAGCACCGTCATGTGTCAGTTTAAACATCCCATAACTGGCTTTAGGGGTGCTGTCCTTTGTTGGTATGAAACTCGCTTAGTTACTTTTCCTGTTGCTGTGATAACATGTCCCGACAAAAGCAATGTGTGATAGGGAGAGTTTGCTCTGGCCCACAGTTCAAGGCTGCAGCCCATCATGTTGGGGGGGTACACAGGAGCAGGGGCTTGAGGCCGCTAGCTCCTCACACAGTCATGAAGAAGAGAGCCATGGATTCTGGTTCTAGGCTGCCTTCCTCCATTTCCAGGGTCTCCTACCCAGGGAATACTGCCACCCACAGTGGGCAGGTCTTGCCACTCTATTTAACTTTGACCTGACCATTGAGGACTTGGTTTAATGGCTTCAGCATGCACTTTGCTGGAACTTTGATACCAAAGAGGAAAATCCGCTTCCAATGAGGGGTAAACTGGGGCACAAGTGCTTGAAAATCCTGACTGAGTTGACATAGATCAGTTCTAGAGTCTGCGTACCATTAAAAATTATCAGATTAACTTCCTCCATTCATTCCCTCCAGAATGAAAGCATATGCCTTCTTCAAATGTCACTGTAGTCAACTGGTGAAATTTGAGGGAGGGGCATTGACCTGGACAAGGTGATCTGTTGTAAACACTTTTGGTTAAAGATATTTTCAGTAAGATTGTCATCATTTGAGGACACAGGAGCAGGATAGCAGACCCTTGCTGTTCTGTGTGACACAATCACATCCATGAAAATCTTACAAAGACAGAGATACACAGACATGGTCACAGGGCCTGCAATACAGAGGCAACTTCTACTTCATAAGCAACACCAGTCTCCCACAAGTGTGTGTGAAACCCCAAACGAGTGTATATTGAGCAGAAGTTATCTAGGCTTTTATACTCGCAGTAATGACACAAGGCAATGTGCATCCTGGATCCACCTGCCTCCCTGAGGCTGGAGGCAGATTACTTCAACCCAAGTCTAGCCATGACTCTTTCCGTGTGACTGTTGGTCACGGCCTCCTCAGCCCCAGGAGGAAGGGGTGCAAGGGTCTCTGCCATCTGGATATACCTGGAGCAGGAGTCCCACCCTTCCTGTGCCTAAACAATGGGCTCTGTCCTCTACTTCAGCATTCAGTGATGGGGAAATCGCTACCGCTAAGCAGTCTATCTCCATTTAAAAAGATGTTCTTAATGCTAATTCCTTCTTTTCATGGACATAAAACCTTTCCCCAACTTCTCTTCCTGTCTTCCCTGACCATACGAGGAGTATAATTCTTACAAAGATGGCTTTTCTGACCACACAGTTAGCCGACATGCTAGTATGTATGTCCACACTCCACTCAGGGTCTGTCTGAGATGTCACAGGGCCATTCCTGCTCTGGACTCAACATGCCCCTGTTACCTGCTACAAGTGACCTGATACACTTACAGAGACTGGCTGTTCTGGCCAAGATCACTGACATTTCATAAATGCAAATGAATTGTAAAGTGTCTGGTACTTAGTTGGTTCTAGTCATCTGCTTTGTTGTTTTTCATTCTTGTAGTGTTGGGGCTGGACACTCCCAACCCCAAACCCAGGCAAACTCCCTACCTGCATCACGCCTCAGTAATCTTTTTTTAGTTTATATTTTCAATAGCTTTAAGATAACTGGATGTCAAGAACAGAATTTAAGCCAGTGAAGAAATATCTAGTCGACATCCAAAGCCATTTATTTTGGCCACCAGAGGGCTCCCACATTTATCATGAACTCCACATTTGTACTGAAATGGCTAAGACAATGACACTCAGGAGGTTCAGCAAGCTCATCAGAAGGTGAGACGATTCCCACCCTGGAACATGTAATTTTTATAAAACCCTTTGGTTCATCTCTCTTTGTCCAGTGCAAAGCTCCTAAAACATGCCCAGCACTTCATATGCACAACCAGTTAATCCCTAAAATAATGACTATTGTTTTATTGATCTTCATGTATACACTGATTGAAGCTTTTACTACTCTTTTTTTTTTTTTTTTGGTTTTTCAAGGCAGGGTATATCTTTGGCTTTGGAGGCTGTCCTGGAACTAGCCCTGTAGACCAGACTGGTCTCGAACTCACAGAGATCCACCTGCCTCTGCCTCCCGAGTGCTGGGATTAAAGGCGTGTGCCACCACCACCGGCCCGGCTACTACTCACTCTTGACTGCGTCTTTGTATACCATCAGAGCAGTGCCTAACTTTCAGAAGTATGTACTTCACTGAAAACAGATATTTAGAAGACTGAATGATTGCATGGAATTAATTTTCTTATCAAATTGAAAGCAAGGTTTTAAAGGGATAATGCTAAATGCAGGGGGGGTGTGAAGCAAAGAATCAACACTTTCATACATGCTAGAAATTGAATCTGATGGTCTTGTGTGTTTGCAAGAGTGGTGTCCTGACTGTCTGTAAAGCAGTGGCCTGTTGTGGTACTGATTAAAGAGAACAGGCTGATGTTGGAATTCTTATCAGGAGTATTGGAAACAGTAGGAATGTGGAAGGGAACTCCAGGCTAAGCCATGACAAACTAGTTCAGCAGTAATTTAAAAACCTTGGAAAGGAAAGGCAATACCACCGAGAAACTCACAATGATTCTGAGTAACTGTAAAATGTCCATAAACACAGCTCCCCTTCTCTGAAACTAGGAACTGGAAGGGCTGACCATGGAGAACTACTTTGGTTTGACTTTCAGAACCCTGGAGCAATTCAGGAACTGGAGGTACCAGGCATGTGTAAATTTGGCAGTGAGGTAGGAGCTGAAACCCCAGGTCCTCATTTCCTACCTCCATATTCAGCTTATCAGGAGTCAGACCATTTATTTGGGGGCTGGGAGGTGGCACAGGGGTAAAATGCCACACAAATCATGAGTATTGGAGCTCACATCCTCAGGTCCCAAGGAAAAAATAAAACACCTGTACATCACAGCCTGCCTATAATGCTAGCTCACAGAAGGTAGAGACAGGCGTTCCCAAACCAGGCTGCTAAATATGTTCTGTGTCCGTGATCTGTTGCTTAGAACAGACTAGCTGGAATGTGAACTTAGGGTTCCGTCTCAATAAAGACACTGGGTAATAACTGAGAAAGACACCCAACACCAACCTTGGACTTGCATGTGTATAATAAGCACACAGGGGCATGTGTGGTGCCCACACAAGTGTACCCACACACGGGAAGGAGGGGAGGGGAGGCTTACATAGGCTGAGAGAAGGCTCAGTCAGTAAAGCACTTGCCATGCAAGCATGGGGACCTGGGCACTATTTCAGAACCCATGCACTCTAGGAGTAACCCCAGCATGGAGAGGTCAGAGGTTCAAGGCCATCCACCAGTACATAATGAGATCAAAGTCAGCCCAGGCATCATGAGACCCTGTCTCAAATAAATCAACAAATAGGGGTAAACCATTTTTTTTAATTTCAGAGAGGAGATTTTTTTTCAAAATTTATATTTAGAAATAAAAATTCTTGAAGATGTATGTCTTAAGAAGGCTTTCTCGGAACAACGTAGAGCTTGAGCCCTGCTGACAAGTGGCTGAAAAGGGAAAGAGAAAGAGTAAGAGACGGTTTTAGGAAAGTGGGACCCTCACCCAGTAGAGGAAGTAGGGGAAGTTCTCAGGGGTGGCAGAGGGCTGGGCCACAGTTTTCCCCTGTAGAGTGCCAAGTGCCCCTTACACGCTCGCTCTGGAGTGCTCCCTTCAAGGAAAACAAATAAAAAGTAACAAATTCACCCACAAATAATGATCTAACAGATCATTTCTCTGTGCTTTGGAGTGTGATTGCCTTAGATGGCCAAATGAAAAGGGGAAATAAGGAGCATGAGTGATTGGGGTACCACATGACCAGAGTACCACGTGACTGGAGTCAGGGGTATCTGCATGATTAGAATGGACCAGACCAAAACTTTAAAATATGGTGAAGATGGGGGATATGGGCTAAAGAACCTCGATATGTGACATTGTTAAACACAAGTATGATTTATAAAAATCAAAGTAGATGCCTAAAGATATAGTAAGATGTATGACAGTAAATTCATGTAGAAAGGGAGGTAGGGTATGCAATCTCAATTTTGCTGTAGGTTCTTTATAGCCCTGTATATCCTAACAAGGATTTAAAAGGTAGACAGTGAGCTGAACACTGTCACTCAGCCCTTCCTGCCTCCTCACCCTGAGCATGTGGCCAGCTGCCTCAAGCTGCTGTTCCAAGAACAGTGAACTTAATTCCACTCAATGTTTGTACTTCATTTTTTTTTTTTGTGGAGAGCTATCTGTAAGCCATGGTTAAGGATGGAAAGGTTTATTTTTGAAGTACAAACACTGTATGCAGAGGTGCTCCAAGGGGCTCCATAGGGAAAAGTGTTTTAGAAAAACATAGTTCTCCACATGTATGAAAATAACCTAGCGAATGTCTTCCAACATGTTTAAAATTCTCATCCCCTGGATATAGAGCCTCCCAGTTTTTAAACATCAATTTCTGTGTTCTGAATTTTATTTTATTTTTATTTTATGTGCATTGGTGGTTTGCCTGCATGTATGCCTGTACTCCACAGGCATCCCTAGTGCCAGCAGAGGCTAGAAGAGGGCATCAGATCCCCTAGAACTGGAGTTACTAACAGTTGAGAGCCACCACGTGGATGCTGGAAATCAAACTTAGGTCCTTTGAAAGAGCAAGCAGTGCTCCTAACTGCTGAGCCGCCTCTCTAGCCCTGAATATTTTACAGTTCACTCTCTTTCTAGCTTATTCTTTTTCACTAGATAATCCAAAACAATGTAATTGGTATACATGCTATAATAAATATAAAATAATTAAAAGGACATGTTTTTACTTATTTCAAAATTACATGGAGAAAACAAGGCTTCTCACTCAGTACAGAAAGCTTTTCGTCAGGGGGAGGGTCAGTAGCTGTAACAAGAACCGAGAATTATCTTCAGGTTCAAGTCTGTCTCAGAGGAAAAAAAACTAGGAGAGAACACCCAAGAGCCTGGAACACTCATGTGTCGAGTTTTAGACACAGTAGCCACAGAATCATGCTGAAGTTACCTGCATTGTTTGCTTCTTGCTTTGTCTAGCAAAGTTGTTACGTGCACAGGCGAACAGACAGTGAAAGAGTTTCCACGCACCCCTCTACAAACAGGTTCCACCCAACTGTGTTTGGAGCCCAGCCCTAAAGGTCACTGATTCATGCTGCTTGAAGGAATACTTGTAAACTTGAAACCTGATGCTGTTGGGACAGAGAAATGGCTGAGTAGGTGAAGTACCTGCTGCCCATGAGGGGCCAGAGTTTGATTGTCAAAATCAGGGTTAGTGGCCTGCTCCTGTAATCCTACTACTGGAGCATTAGAGAGAGAAAAGAGGATCTTGAGAGCTTGTTAGGCAGACAGTCCAGTCAACCAGGGAGCTCCAGATCTAGTGAGAGTCCCTGGTCTTAAATATGATGGAGGGCAATAGAGGAAACATCTGATGTTGATCTCTGGTCTCCATGCATGTACACATGAAAATGCATCAAACATACACACACACACCACACACACACAGCACATAGACACACATTATACAACACATACACACACACCCCACACATACACACACCCCACACACACACATACACACACACAACACACATAGCACATATACACATAAACATATTCACACCACACACCCCACACACACACATACATACACAGCACACACATTTGCCACACATACACACATGTATATATACATACATAGCACACACACACACAGGTATGATTAAGGTTAATAAAACTTGCTTTAACTCACTCATTTTGGGATGGTCTTGTCTGTGAAAAATCACCATGAATTCTCTTATTTTCACCTAATGGTTGTCTTTATTTTCACTGTGGATGCTGTCATGACCTTTTCTCTCCAGAAGGGATGGCAAATATTTATAGGTGCATTCACCTTTCAATGTTTCAAGAAGGTAAGATCAAGAAAGGTATGGATCCATGAGCGGCATCCTCCTCAGAGGCAAGGTTCAGATCCTATACATGAACTCTGAGTGGTTAATGCTCCCATCCATGGAGACTGTCTGTGTGATAAGGTCTTATCTCATGTGCAAAAAGGCATCCTGTTACCATGGCAGAAGAAGACTCATGTCCACAATGAGAATCACTTTCCCCCAGCTGGCAGGGACAGATGACTCAATGAAGTCCAGGGTCTACAAGGGCATGTCATTTCCATCCGTGATGAATCTGTACCTCCCACCACCAGCTAGAAGTAGAAGAAGGGACTCTTGTTCCCAGAAGAGAGCTAACCCATGATGCATGTGGTAGACTTTTGTCTAATCCTCTGCCGCATGCTTCATGGGAATTTAATAATTTAATATTCCACAGCTGTCTGATTTGCTGGGTTCTGTTTGTGAGGCTTCATGAGATGATAAGACCACCAGGACCATGCTGAGGCCAAAAGAAGAAGCTTTATTTGGGGGAATGAACTGCTGAGCTACCTCCAGAAGAAGGGGGAACAGACCCATCAGAAAGGGAGTGTGGATTTTTATATGGTGATTTTAGTTGGAGGGGGGGGAGTAGGATGGGTGGAGAGTTATGGGCAAGGGAACTACTGTAAGCAAATTTTACATTAGGGGACTTTTGGATGTTAAGATAGCAGGATGTTTTGAGATAAGGGTCAGGTGGCTTCTGAGAGCTACAAAACATCCTGTTTACATTTCTCCCAATGGGGACTGGTTCCCACATAGGCCATCCAGCTTGATGTCTTAGGGGACTCCATCTTGGGCCAGCCTAACACTACTTTTTCCTTGTTTTATAGATTGGGGAAATGAGGCTGGATAATACAAGCCACATCCCCATCTAGATCAAGTAACTAAGAAGTTCTGAGCCTACGCCAGATCCACAGAACTCTATACCCCACAGAGCTGGATGAAGGGGAGCCTGTTGTACGCTCCCCGTGTGGCTCTGCGGAGAGGAGGGCAGATCTCAAATTGTGGGGTGCTGATCATCTGTCTCTTTGTGGCTGTTTTTGGTTCCATTATGTCATTTGCACGTGTTGAAGAAATGAGCTCATGTTTGTGCACACAGAGGGGATGTGGACACCATGTCCTTCCCTGCTCATTATTTACAAGGCAGGATTACATCATATTTCAAAACATATGCTCCAAAGAGTATTTTTCCCACATTCAATGATATTTTAATTTTACTAAGAACTATTTAAAGCGATCCCAAAGAAAATAATTTCTTTAAGGAGAACTTCGGGGGAAGCAATCATGTTTTATTTTATCATTGCACAAATTCTAATTTTTTTTTAAATTTGTGGTACTGGAGATTGGACCCAGTGCCACATGCATGCCAGCCAAGCACTCTGCCCAGGTGACATCCCCAGTCCGAAGCCTAAATCTCCATAAGTTTGTTTTCTTTACATGAACACACACACACACACACACACACACACACACACACACACACACACACACACGATACATTGTTTCCTAAACAAAAACAAGATGGAATCACTTTGAAACAGTTTCACCTTTTACTTTTAGTAGAAAGATCATCCTACAGACTCAGAGGTTTGAAGTGGTTCAGCAGGTAGTTCAAAATCAAATATATAGGCCATTGGCGCGCGCATGTGTGTGTGTGTGTGCGCGCACGCGCGTGTGCATGTGTGTACGTTGGGGTGGTCTGTTTAAAAGTGTTAAAGTGCTCATGTCTCAAGTCCAGTTATCTGAAACCTTCCATTCCATCCCTTTCAAAGATAACGGACACCCAGTGTGGTTCATGGCATAGAACCTGGGTAGCAGCTGATGCCTGTGACCCCGTGGGGGTGGATATGAGAAGAGCATACACAGTTCCCCACACTGATTGGCACAGGCATGGCCATGCACTTGATGTGCCTGTTGCTGAGGTCACATGGGGCAAGTCTTCCCAGCAGGTGTTGAGCCTACTTCCACAACAAATAAAACAACCAAGTAGACAATGGTTTATTTAGGTAGAAGTAACAGCGGTGACTCGAGGAGAAAGGCATAATTCACCAAACCAGCAGAAGTTAAAAATTAGCTATACCAGTTTGGTTTACCCGCCAGCATGAATTTCTAGATACATCTCAGGTGTGAACTTGACAGTCAGACTCCAATAGAAAGGTAGGTGATCTGTAAAGCATGGGAGAGTGGCTATTCTCCTTGAACCAGATCCTGGAGCCCCTAAAGAAACTTACAGAGGATAGGCAGCCACCAGGAGCAGGAAGAGGTGTGGAAAATCGGCCTTGCACTGGAAGAGCCAACGCAGTGACAGCCAGGCCTCCTGCCACTCCATAGAGGGCACGCTGCCTCCTTAGCTAAGGTATCTATGTCAGCTTCATGGGAAATGGGCAAGAGTTGGCCCTGAGGTCATCTGTGAAGTGGCTTATAGGCCTGTGTGACCAAGAATGTGTGTGTTCTGCTGTTTTTAAATTACATTATGTATCCAGTCATGTCCTCTCAACTTCACATACTGAACCCTCGATGGCCTACAGTACGGCTGCATTTGGACTAGTCTCTCTAAAAAGATGGTCAAGGTTGAACGAAGTCATGAAAGTGAGTCATAATCCAATGTGCCGGATCTCCTCCTCAAAGGAGACAGAGACCCAGACACTCAATAGACAACCATGTTTGGACACAGGGAATACATAACCATTGCTGTGATTTAGATGTGGTTTATCCTGAGGTCCTTGTCAGGCTGACTGATGATTCTCAGATGCAAGTACCCTTGACCTAGAGTGAGGTTCTTGGTCCTTGGGGTGTGTCCTTGGTAGGGGTTCAGGTGGCTTTGGAAGATAGTTGTACTAAGGGCTGAATCTAGTCCCACCCAGAATTCCCCCATCTTACTTATATAAGCTCCCACCATGGGCAGTACCAATACCTGACACATCCGAGAGGACCCAAAATAGAAGCTAGACTGACATGCCACCACCACAAAAGAAGTAAGACCCTTCCCTTCATCAGTACCCTGCCCCCTGAGTTTCTATTATGGCGTGGCAAAGCTGACTCTTACAGCTCTCTACAGGCCTGGGAAGGAATTAAAACCAATCCTGCTCCAAATCCCTGTGAAAATAAATTCTTCCTGTTCATCCACACATTGCTGTTGTTATAGCAACCCCCAAATGAATGTAGATAGCCCTCAGAATGGACTCTCAAGGTGTAGGGTACAGCTAAATGGTAAATACTTGCTTTGCATGCACAAGACCCTGGGTTCTATCCCAGTAGTAAACAACAACAACAACAAAAAAAAAACAAATCAAAACAAACCTCTGAACACACATGCACGCTTAGAAAATGGTCCAAGAATCTGTTGGCATATTCCTTTAGATCAGGAGCATTCTGTTTGAGATAAAATGAGAGATTTCTTTTTTTCTTCTTCTTCTTCTTTACAGAATACATGCACTTTCTTTACCTAGAATCTTCACGGGAGTGACAAACACAGAACCAAGCAAGCTCAGAATGGAGCCTCTGCCACAGGAGTTCTGCCCTCCTCCTGCCTGGAGTCCCCACAGCCCCCGGGGCTTCCATGAAGCAGGGTTTGAAAAATGCTGCTTCTATCCTGATGTCTTGCAAGAGATATAACATGTCAGCAAATTACCTCCAGTTCCCACATTATCGTTAATCATGGGCCTCACGGGATGACAGTGTTCCCCCAGACATGATAAATAACGATGACCCAGAGGCTCCTGTGTGCAGATGTGTGCCTGTGTGCCTGCAGAGGGGGTGGGTATCCAGGAGAGACGGGGAGAAACTTTGTTTCTAATGTCTCCTCCGGGGCTTCCTACAAGGACAGTTGATGCAGACACCATGCAGGGAGGGCACTCACAGCATCCCACCCAGAAATCTTTCCAGGGTCCTAGAGGGGATCAAGGACATTTGAATATTTCCAGGTCTATGGAGAAGGAATGCCCATCTCCACCGAACAATGAGTCATGCTGTCACCTCACCTACTTTGGGTTTTGCAGAGCACTGAGGAGAGGCCTGTGGAAGTTCCCCAGTGAGCAATCTCTGCGTTCTCCCTCCCTCTGTCCAGTTAGCTAGCAACAAGCTTTCATTGCCTAGATGCTTAGCACTCCAGTCAGCTCCTCAGGGTCCCTCACTCCTGGGTTAACCTCGTGGTTGATTTGGTCTTCAGGGTCAGGCCAGTGTCCTTCAGAGGACACTCGGCTCTTGCTGACATATTTCCCAAGGCTGGATGCAACTCATAACTGGGCTGTGGTGAGGGGAAGTGCTCGGGCCTCTGCAATGCTGGGTGAGCCTCCTTGTGATGTTGACTTTTCTGCCTTTTGCATTCTCTCCTGGCTGTACTCCATGCAGTGACATGAGTGTCACCGTTCTTTGTCCACAGTCAACTTTACCTCTGAGAAGTGTGAGGTTCCTTGGGATCTAAGCTTGTGCTCTGGACTTTGAAGGGTATTTAAACTATACAGCAAGCTTCTGTGTACCCCAGAGAACAAGGACCTGATTACACACAGGCCTCACCCGTGTGACTGCTTCCTTTAAAGGATGGACTGGGAACATCCAGGGAGAGAGAACAACATCCCAGGACTCTTTCTTTGCCAGTACACAACCATTATTTTAGATAGGAAACATGAAGAGAGAGCAGGCAACTCTGAGTCTCACTCATTCATGACAAGCTGTGAACTTTGGAAAAGCACACTTAATTTTCTTGAAGCTCAAAGTTGAGGCCGGCTGAGTCTGAGTTGTGTGGCTCAACTGTTTGCATAATGCTAATGTTTATGTAACATGAAAAATGCACAGCTAAGTACCCAGTGCACTATAACCCACTCTTAAGGACAATATTGATGGCGTCAGTAATTATTACAAATACTTAATGGGATGCAGCTTTAGAGTACGGGTGGCTCACAATGTGTCAGCTAAACATGTAGTCTTCACTGAGCAAAGAACTCAGTGATGATGAGACCAATCACCCATGAAAGCAAGAAATCATAAACTGGGGCACAAGGTCGGGGGAGGCCCAGAAGTTGGAATGAGAGAGTTTTCTCCCTTGCCTTAGTCCTTTTTGGTAGGGGAGTTTTTTGTTTTGTTTTCTGTGTAGCCCAGTCTTAGTTTCTGGAGTTGCAGGGACACAGGCATGTGTCACCATGCCTGGCTCTGAGCTATGCTTTAGACGAAGAATCATGACTCTAAGAACATTCAGAGGACCCCCACAACTAATTATGGCTGCAACCCAATAGATAGACCCTGAGACTTCCATTGTGCCTGGTGGTGCAAAGCTCTGTGCTACAAGAGCAGTCAATCACTCTGGAAAACTTTGACTTGGAGATCTTCCCTGCTGCTCTGCCTAAAGTGTCATGAAGCTAGATACAGATGCTGGGAAGCATTCCAGAAGATGGCAGAACTTTCCCAAGCCTGAGAGCACACACACACACACACACACACACACACACGTTAATAACGACGCCATGTGAGCATAACAAGAACGAATCAGTGAAACAAGGCTTTCTGTACCATGCTGTTCATTTGCCTCTGCATAATAAAAGGCTTCCTGGTAATATTTCACCCCCAAATCCAGGGAGCCAAGACAGAAACTGCCTCAGCAGGTCGGCTGCCATTGCTCCCCAAGTCTGTGGGATTGTGTGGAGATGGTTTAGTGGGTAAGAGTGCTGCCACACAGCAGGCCTAGATCTTCAAGGTAATGTTGTTCTATGGTAAGAAACATTGGATCTTAGCATTTATACACATTTCTTTTTTCTGATGTAATCAGAAAATATTTCAGTCACTTTACCCATATATTCCTGAGATGGGAAAGAGGCAGCACGCGTATTTAAAACTGTCAGGCTCATTTTTCAGGCTTCAACAGAAGCTCCTTCCGTGGAAAGCCAGAGTTGAGGGGAGAACAACCACCTGCCCTTAAGTACCCCCCAAAATCCTTAGCATTGATGGCTAGAACCCTCTCAGCAAGGTCGTGAGAGCAGGTTTTTCTTAATGAGTTTATTGGTGTGTGCGGTGAGGCTGGAACTACTTTCTTGTGAGTTCATGTGCGTGTATGTAAATGCATGTGCACATGTGAGCATGTGTAGTGGGGACCAGAGGTCAACATCCTTTATTATTTCTACCTTATTTTTTTTGAGACAGGCGAAACTGGAACCCATTGGTTTGGCCAGATTGGTTTGGCCAGCATGCCGTAGGCATCATTCTGTCTCTGAGGCCCAGCACCAGGATTTATGGACACACCAAACAATCACGGATGCACGAAACAACACCTTGAAGTACGTGCCAGTAGCTACACTCATGGGCTTTTGAGGGCTTTTTACCAACTGATCCAGCTCTTCAGCCTCACAGCCACTCCAAGAGCACCAAGAGTCAATTGTCACGGTAAGCTCCTCCCACAGCTCAAAGAGCAGTACCAGACTACTCCCTTGGAATTGGGAATTATTTGGGGAGCTCCACACCATACCAGGCACCCGCAGCAGGCGGGGCCAGTACCAACCAGTTCTGGAGGAGGAGGCAGCAGAGTGGAAAACGGAGAGGCTTCAGGAAGCCACCAACAGCACACATGCCCTCAGGTTTCTGGTCCTCTCAAACACACCCATAGGCTTGTTGATGTAAGGCAGAGTTTTCTCACACACATACTACTGATGACTCACTGCCAGGGTAGGCAGTCAGTCCTGGATCTAGGATGTTTGAGTCTCTATGTTTATGTTAAACGATAGTCCCCGCCTCCTGTCTCCCCCACAGAGTTCCAACAAAGCAATTTGTAACTTTTAGCACTTGGCCCTGACACTGGTGGAGGTGTCAACAGGAGGGGCTGGGGTGCGATGGTGCAGAGGGTCCCTTCCCACAGTTATGTACTTGCCAATGAGGTGAGGCCACCGGAGTGCCATCAGGGAGGCTGACAGCAGGCAGCCTGCCTGCCTGTGACTGTCAGGAAGGCAGAGCATCTGCACTACACAAGTAATGATTTTTTTTTTTTGGTTTTCCCAGACAGGGTTTCTCTGTATTGTTTTGGAGGCTGTCCTGGAACTCACTCTGTAGACCAGGCTGTCCTCGAACTCACAGAGATCCGCCTGCCTCTGCCCTCCCGAGTGCTGGGATTAAAGGCGTGTGCCACCAACGCCTGGCCTGCAAGTAATGATTTTTAAAAGTATATTTGACTTGGATTTTCATGTAGATTATCTGTGCCAGAGAGATACAGCTCAGAAGATTTGACAACAAACAATGACTTTTTTTTGTCAAAAATGACATGTTATTTGTAATTTTCAGGAGGTTAAAAACATGGAGTAAAAGCAAAGATGCAGAAGGGACGCCCATGCGTGCCCAAATGAGGAATTCCTAATGATCTTGCCTTACCTATAAATTAGCAAGTATTTTATCTAAAAATTTCTGAAAGGTTTTCCTCCCTGGAGGTCCTTGTTTAATTTAATGTTGAATCTATCCACACAGTAAGTAGGAAAGTCAGCCCCTTTACCGGCCAACCTGTGATGGATAAACACCATTTGAGGCATTTAACTATTAATAGCATAAAAAATCAATTTAGGCGTTTAATTTTGATGCTTTTTATTTGGACGGGGAAAATCAAGCCAGATGGTCAGTATGTTTATTTAAGAGGTTAACTTGGCTCCATTATTTAATTTAATAAGGGCCCCCAACACATGAATAGTGATGTCTGCCATTTGGATATTCCAAAAGGAAGGTGGCTTGAAGAGCTGTTTCAAGGTAGTACATGTTAAATGGACAATGTCTGTTAAATGAAATGGCTACAGGGATGCCATCTTGTTCTAACTCTATTTTGTGTCTGCTTAGACACAATTCAACCTTCCACCCCCTCCCCCAGCAGCCACACCCACCTTGGCAGCACTTTTGGAACTGTCCATGACCCTGACTGACTACGTACGGTCTAGATGTAGTAACCAAAATAACTGATGTTTGTGCAAAGTGAAACATAAAGCTAAAATAATGAACAGAAAAAAGTGTAAATCAAAAATAATTGTCAGGTAATCTCTAGAAAATACTGTTAAGCTCTGTAAGAAAACAGATGGTACTAGGACACCCCAGCCCCTCACTGATGCAATCCTCTCCCCTTGAGCACTGGTGTTAATTGTGGGTTTTGTCTTTAAAATTGCTGTACCCCTGAGCGTGGGCACCGAGACCCTCTGAGTCATGAGCCTGCTCTTGGTAACAAAAAGGACTAACAAAAAAAAGCTAACAAAAGGACTCATGTACTTTTAATTGGCTTAATTGGCCCGGCTGCCAATAACAATCTCTTGTGTGTTATTTCAGTAAACGAAATGGGGAGGAAGAAGAGAGAAGGAGAAAGAGAGGGAAGGAGAGACTGCTGGGAATACATGACATCCAGTATCTGGGGCTGCAGTACAAGAGGCCTCTCTCCTCTTGATGGCGTGAGCTCACACTCTCAGCTTCATGTATTAGCCTGGAGGAGCATCCAGCAGCACTCTGACCCACAATCAATACAGCAGCGCTTTGCATTGAAACTGAGGCTTTTTACGGCACGGCATAAACTAACATCCCAGGAAGGCATGCTGAGCATCCCTCCGGTTCCTGAGGTGACCTGAATGACATCTGCAGTCATCATAGCAGCACTCGTTAGGCAGAGTTGAAATGAGCCTCACTGGAGTGGACATTTGTAGGTCATCTGCATCCAAGAAACCTCCTCTGAGCAAGAACTAATACATGAAGCTCCTGGAGTATGCCATTCTGTCACTGCCAACCTGCCCTGGACTTAGGAGCACTTATGGTGGCCCTTCCTGCCATCCGGTTGTCTCCTAGCAGACTGGAAGCTCAGAGTAAGCAGAGAAAAATCAGCTATGAAACTGAGAAAACCCATATGTTTAAACAGAAAAATCTTCAGACAGGATCTGTATCAGTGTGTGTGTGTTTATGTACAGGTAGAAGGGAAGTATTCCAACTACGACTAGTGAAGGAAACTGCCCTGGTACTGCAAGAAGTGATATGAAGGGTTCCACATGGGTGTCATCTCTATGGTCTTAAAGGTGGCCAGGACTCCTGGAGTGATGGGAGTCACTCAAGCAGCACACTCAGAAGAGGGATACTGGAAGTAGATTTAAATATCATCAAAACCAGTCAAATGATGGGAGGGAGTCCTCTGGATGGGACTCCACAGAGCAGTGGCATTGGGGCTCATCCCAAGGCTAGTAACCTGGCAAGCCAACGGGAGCAGGTAAGTGGGGAGGGAGAGAAGGCTGTGGTGCTGCTCCTGTCCTTACTCTTGAAGAAATAAATTCCCAGGCCCCTGACCTCAGTGTTAATATGTGGGTCTCGTGTTTCACAGAGTCCAGAAACACGGAAAATAGAACTGGGCTGTGTTGAGTAGACCAGCTACAGCTCATAGAGGGCCCGATATATGCGTGTTCTTGTTCTCATGGGCTCTAGAAAAGCTCACCGAGGCCAAGTACATTTGATTGCCCTAAGGTGCTCTGTAAAAGCATCCTGCTTCTCAGGGACTACAGTAGGACAATGCCTCTACTGAGCAGTAGCTGTTTGCACTGCTGCTGCTGCTGCAGACTTGGGGTTTGAATGAATGCTGTATGTCCAATGAGCGCTTTTTTCTTACACATTGTCAGATCCACAAGAGTATTACCAGCAGCCAGTTGTACTTTGGCAGAATTCATGGCTGAGCACCCTGAGGAAAGCCCTGCCCAGCGAAGGATGCTCTGCTCTGCTGCAGTGCCCCAACCCCCAATGTCCTGCAAGGTCTCCATGGAGACTGTGGCTCCTCCCTTTGCAGGGAATAGAAGAAGGTACACTTTCCATCACCGGTATCTCTGCGTGCAGGCATAGCAATGCTCGAGATTTCCACTCAGCATTTCTGACATCTAATGTGCTGCCACTAATGGGTAGTCGTAAGCCCTCTACCCCCCCCCTTTTCTAACCTATGGGCACAGAGCAACACATGCATGGCCAGGAAGAAGAGAAAGCCACCCACCCAAAGGAGAAAAGTCACAGTTTGACCATCTAACTACCAAGGAAATGCAAATCGAAACCACAATGAGACATCACCCAACTGCAGTAAGAATAGCTGTGTTCAAAAAGAAGATGACAGGTGCTGGAAAGAGTGTGAAGAGAAGAGAACCCTTGCACACTGTCAGGAATGCAAATTGCCACAGTCACTATGGGAAACAGTACAGGGCTCCTCAGGAAATATAAAATGGAATTACCATATGATCCAGCGATCCTGCTCCTGGGGATAATATGTCCAAAGGAAATAAAATCGATCGATGGGAGAGACCTCTGCAATTCCATGTCTGGTGCAGCATTATATTCATAGCAGCCAAGAAATGGGAAGGATTTGAACCCACCAGTTAACCAGCAAATGAAATACATGCAGGGCATATGCACAATGGGATATCATTTGTTCCTCAATAGACTAAAGTCCTGTCAGTTGTGATGTAATGGGTAAATCTGGAGGCCATTTTAGAGAATGAAACAGCCCAGCTCTTTCAAGAATTGCGCACGCCTTTAATCCCAGCACTTGGGAGGCAGAGGCAAGCGGATCTCTGTGAGTTCGAGGCCAGCCTGGTCTACTGAGCGAGTTCTAGGACAGCCTCCAAAGCCACAGAGAAACCCTGTCTCGAAAAACCAAAAAAAAAAAAAAAATAATAAAAATAATAAATAAATAAAGAATTCCCACTTGATCACTGTTGTGTGATAGATAAATGTAGTGAGATATCCACCTGACCGCACCTGTAGCACTGACCACGCCCTTTTGGGCATGGTCACAGGTGAGGATGTGATGGGGAATGAGTTTAAGTCTGGGGTCCAGGCAAGTGGCTCTCCCTTGCATCCAATCAGGTCACAGAGAGCAGCCCATGTGTATCCATAGAGCGGGAACCTTCTTATGTAAGTGACTTCTTCTGGGAACAAATTATATTTAACCTATATTTGAACCTAGTCCCGTGTAGCATTATCTGTGCCTCCGCAGATAAAAGCATTAATCTCACAGAGGACAATGGCATAGTGGTCCTCAGAGGCTGGGAAGGGACAGGGACAGACTGGTAACTTGTCTTCTTAGGTCAGTTAAGAAAATGCCCCACAAACATCCCACAGGCCAATCTGATGGAGGCAATTCCTTGGCTGAGGTTGCCTCTTTGTAAGTTACTCAAAGTTTGTGTCAAGTCAACAACTGAAGCTGTGACACTAGGCTGAGGGAAAGGCTTTGGGTGTGTCTCTGTAGAGACAGGCATGAAAACATCACACAGTGGCTACACGCACTGAAATGTCACATGGCGCTCCTTAGCTGTCTTTGCGTGCATGTTAAAATACCCGGCTTTAAATAAAAATGTGGTGTCACTGAAAGCACTACACTGCTGAGAGTCCTCCATATTTCCCTACAAAAATGGTGGTTGGATTTGGGACAGTGATATGGAAAGCCCTCATTTCAGGATTTTCTGCTCCAACATGTACACTTATGGAAAGATTATGTGCTCTCTATTCCCTTGGCTTCATTTCTAGACTTATCCTCGCTAGACACAACTGAAATTTTAGCTATTTCTCCACCAAAAACAGCAAAGGCACATTCAAGAGAGTGCACAGAAATTTCAAAGAGAATCCACAGCAGTGTGCCAGCAAGGGACAGCATCTTCCGTGAGATACATATAAGCCACAGTGGTTTGTAGCATTAATGTCTAACCCAGCAGCCAAAGAATAATGGACACCATTCTAGACTCATGCTTCAAAAATGCACACACCTATATAGACCCAGCACTTGGGAAGTCAAGGTCCCTTTGAGGCCAACCTTGGCTCAAACAAAATAAAACATGACACAAAACCCACTTTAAAAGATTTGAGGTTAGTTTAAAACCAACACACTGCTTCATTAGCTTATAATATCAGAGTCTCGGCCCTTCTTTTATTTATAAAGGTTGAAGGGCTTTATCTAGTGATCACTTTAAGTTGAGAATTAATTGAATCACACACATCAAAAGCAATCCTCTTTTAAGATAAATGTTTTACAGAAATCTATTTTTTCTCTTGGACAGTTAATGTCCAAATGATTGGAGAATTATTAATAAATTTGAACACATAACATTCTGTTCAAAGAGGCTGAATCAATAACAAAATCTCTCATAGGCACACAACAAGTCAGAGTGCTAAGAATAGCAGAATGAGTGCCAGGCCTAAACGGGACATCTACATAAATCCACCACCACCCAGGCTCAGAGAACATCATGGAAGAGGAGGTGGAGAGAATGTGAGGGCTGGAGGATTGGGAGGAGGTCTATGAAGTGCTGTCTTCTAGATCCACATGGCTGCCGCACTGGTGAACCCACAGAAGCTGTGGCTACCTGCCCAAGATTGGACAGTAAACATCCCATAACCGCCTGTGTAGATGACCTCCAGTCCTCACCCTGCACTGTGGAGTTAATGCAGATAGTCACTGAGGAAGGGATAATCATGATTCTACGAGGTTGTGACCCCCTGACAGGTTACCCAGGCTCCGGTGGACAGCCATACAACCATGCATCTGTGGGCAGCATTAACTGGACTAAGTGGGCTGTTACAAATAAAAAAATAAAAAACGAGAGACTGTAACACACACACAGAAAAGTAAATGGCCCAGAGACTGATACTTGTGTCCAATCTGAAGATCAGGGAAGCAGAGCAGCCGGCCACTAGCTCTCACCTCAAGCTCAGGCTGACGGGGCTGATCCACAAGTTCTTCAGCAAGTGTCAAACTGCTGCCTCTCCTCAGTGACTGGAGAACGAATGCCTTATCCCAACTCTTGTTTCTGTCTTAAATACCTCTCATGAGTCCTGGGATTAAAGGTGTGAGCTATAACTCTCTTTTAGACCGATTCAGTCTTGTGTAGACCTGGGTGGGCCTCAGATTCACAGAGATCTGTCCACCTCTTAATCCTGAGTCCTACGGTTAAAGGTGTGTGCCACCACCTCCTGGCTTCTGGGATTGAAAGGTGTGTACCTGGCTTCTATACCTTGTGGCTGACTTTGCTTTCTGAATCCTTAGGCAAGCTTCGGTAAATCATAAATAATGTAGTACTACAAGAGATGTGAAGTTGGGGCAGGGGTGTGTTGGGAAGACATGAGAATTGTAGGGGGAAGTGAAGGGTAGAAATGATGATATCTCATTATATACACACATAAGAAGTTCTCACAAAGAATTTGAATCTCTCACTATGTGACAAAGTGTACTGGTTACCAAGTGAGTGTGTTCTCACCATGTAGGAAAGTAGATTGCTGATATGATATTAAATGAAATGCCTAAGCTTTCTAGATCAGAGAGACTCCAATGAGACAGGCACTTGCACACCTAGACTAAGGGGTATGAAGAAGGCAGCTATTCTAGCTGGGTCTGTGGCTATGAAGTATGTGGGACTAAAGCCCAGCATGCCAGACATGCAGACAGCTGGGGTGGAATCCCTGCTCAGCGGGGCGGGTCATCCCAGCCACAGAATTCCTCAGACTTGAGCATTTCTGACAAAAGTCATCCATCTCTTTGGCTGGCTTCTGTCCTGCCCTTCCCTTCCCTTCCCTTCCAACACCTTCAGACCGATTCAAACAATCAAAAGCCGGGGACTCTACTCCATCTAGGATGGAGCAGCTGGGCTCCAGAGTGCATCGTCGCATAGACGAATGGCTGGGTTCTTAATTAAGGATCTTCCTACTGGCAAGGTGCTCATCCTGTTTAATATGTAGGTGACACCATGCTTCAATACGCCTGCTAATTCTCGGGGAAAGGTTTAGAGAGATAATGAGGGGATTTATTCCTAGTTGTCTCCCCTTCCCCCAACCCACAACTCATCTTTAGGTCAAAGAGCAGAAATACAATTAAATTTAGCAAATATTTCTGGAAAGCTTGATGATATTGCACAGAAATAATAACTAG
This sequence comes from Mesocricetus auratus, assembly GCF_017639785.1. Lineage (NCBI taxonomy): Eukaryota > Metazoa > Chordata > Mammalia > Rodentia > Cricetidae > Mesocricetus > Mesocricetus auratus. Next base: position 1,152,895 of record NW_024429192.1, on the reverse strand, counting down.
CCAAGCCCCTGAGCTTGAAGTAGCGGTTTGAGGACAGTTCGTTCCCAAGAGAACTCGGTAGCACTCGGGAAGAAAAGGAGTCACGGGCAGTGGGAAAGGAAGTTACAAGACAAGTTTTTGCTCTTGGTTTCTGAATACCTGCTACATACTTGCTAAATATGACACCTGAATTTTCTGATTAAAAAAGAAAAAAACGAGCCCCACACAGGCATTTCCTGTAAAGATGAGGTTTGCCGTTTTATGAAAGATGGGGAGAATTACAGCAAAATGGCATATTCCCCCCAGGCTGTTTCTCTCCCTCTTTCAAGTGAATCAAGACTCCTCCTCTTCATGCTTCCAGAGACGTGCCAGGAGCAGATGGCATCTTATCTGCTGGACATCCCTGTTTGAATGCCAACTGTCTTCTTTCTGAGCCTGACTTTTCTTCCTGTGTTGTCATGGATGTAGCCGTACCCCTGACCTTGGACCTCTGTCTCCTATAGTTTAGAGCAGTGGTTCTCAACCTTCCTAATGCTGTGATCCTTTAATACAGCTCCACATCTTGTACTGTGTCCCAAGCATAAAATGAACTCGTTGCTACTTCATAACTGTAATTTTGCTACTGTTATGAATTGTAATGCAAATATTTGATATGAAGGGTATCTGATATGTGACTCACAAGGGGGTCACAACCCATAGGTTGAGAAACACTGGTCTATAAGGAAGAGACCTACTTGCAAGTCCCTGACACTAAGGGAGAATCCCATAAAAGGGGCAATTTTAAAAGCTGGTGCGGTGCCCTGGGATCAATAAGTGACTCAAAGATATCCTCTCCACTAGGCCTCTTAGGTGATAGAAATCCAAGGTTTACAGACAACTTGACAAAGAAGGAGTAGATGAAATAAAAACCAATGCCAGCCAGTCCTGCTCTCCATCCCTGTCTCCTGCTGATGTTCCCATCAGCTGAACCTAGTTGGGAGTCCCTGACCAGGAGGCCCCTAGGTTGTGGCTGCAGGAGATACCTAAAAGATGTACCTGGAGAGGCACATAACACAGGCTACACTGTCTACTCAGCAAGTTCAAAAAGGAAACATCTACTGCAAACAACATTCACTTTTCAGTCTAGATTGAAGGGGCTGAGTCTCTCTGTTACAAGATTTTTGGGTTAGCTAACAAAAACACAGAAAACTGAAGTCCTAAATTCAGAGAACAGATAGATTTTAGAGTAAGTATTGCCCAAGACAGTATTTGGGAAGATACAAAGTATTCCTTGCTATGTATCAGGGACTCACATTTTACTGGGTGTCCTGTGTTTTATCTGACAGGTTTCCTCTCTGAAATTGTTTCTGTCCCAGAAGATGAGAGAGCACTGAGCTTCTGCCAGGCTAGCACATTCTACTCAGGGTCAACCCTGTGTGTTTCCTAGTGTTTGCTTTCCTGTCCACTGTAAGTGTTGGCTCCTCCCTCTTAAGAACAATGTTTCCATTTCTATTCATCGTCAGTAAAGACTATCTCCACAGGTTTGGTATCCCACTGAGGTCATCTGCAAATTGCCTCTCTTCTCACAGACACACATTTTTATAAAAGGCATGAAGCCCAGCATTCTGCAAGCCTGATGTTTCCTTACCCATCTTCCAAGCACAAATGGGACACGGATTTTACAAATGGGCCATCCTCTAGGTATCTTCTGTAAACTTCCTTGGGATCCTATAGAAATCAACGTGGGGGAAAGTGAGGCTGTGGTCTATAGCTGTCTCAGGATTATAGCTGTTAACTGAGAGAAGATCATCTTTCTGATGGATGGTGTGGGGAGGTCCTGGGACTCTGCATTTGTGACCTGTTACCATTCCTTTCATTTGTGGGATACTGGAGCTGAATAGGGGCTCTGGTGTCCAGGGTAGCAAGATGGAGAAGATAGAAGCTATGGGATATCGGGTCTAAGGCTGTGTGTGTCTTTCTGGTCAATGTGACCTCCTGTTTGTTCCCATCTTTCATAACCTGACTGCTCCTCTTTCTCCTCTCCTTTCCACTCCTCTCCCTTCTAGTTTTCTCTTCTACCCACACTGACCTTTCCCAGAATCTGCATACCTGTAATTCTTCCTCCCCTCTTCTCACTCATTCACTCCTTTAAAATAGCACCCTCCTTCCTTAACCTACTATCTTGGTTCATTTTTATTGGGACCACCGATCACTCATACATACAAAATTAAATTTAAAACTAAACAAGAATCCTATGCCTTATCCCAAGCACTCTCAGTAAACCTAGTACCAAGAAATGAGACTGATCTGAGTAATCTCCTATCCCAAGAAGGAGGGACTTACACCAATTAGATGCCAGTTAGTTTATTACAGCTATGTAGTTCTGGGCCAGGAGACTTTGACAAATCATCTTTTCTAATACTGTTTCACATCTCATAAGGGTGTGTAAGTGAGCATGACTCAAGAGAGATCCATCCTTCGAGCATAGGTGATTGGTGAAGTCAGTCAAAGTGTGATGTTCACAAAGAATGCGGGAGGCCCAGGGGAAGCCCAGTGAAGTCCTGCAAGGTTCTACAGATTTAGGGTTCTGTCTGTCCAAACCATACTAAGTGAAGGCTGTGTCCCAGACTACTAAATCCCAGAGCAAGAAAGCTAGAACTTATTTTAAAAAGGGGGGCGTGTGTGGCCTTACAAAGTTACTCCCTTCTACACTGGCATGTCAACTGGTATGGTCATTACGTTATGTGGTTCTTGATTAGGCAGAGATACTGTTGAGATTTGTCATGACTAGTGACACTGTTTAGTAGAAGACACCCTGGTCTAATGTGCATGAGGGAAATCTCACAAGGTCCCATCCTAGACGAAATGCTACAGAGACAAACCCTCTGGTAGGTTACCCAATTGCCAGTGGTCAGTGTGCGTAAGAACCATAGCCATGGAGCCAGCCCACATGTCCAATAGCAGAAGAACAGAAGAGGAAGGCAGGGCATACATATACAATGGCATTTGTTTCAGTTATAAAGAGTGACATGATGTTGTTTGTAGGAACAGGAATACAAATGGAGATAGGTTAAGCAAATGAAGACAAACTCAGACAATTTATGTCCCTCCATCGCCCTACTTCCCCACCTCCATCTCCCCCACTTGTGGGTTCTAGACCTCATAGAGCTACATGGAGCATATGTGCTTTGGCTAAATTAAAAGTAGAAATGAAATTGCCTATAGGAACAAACAAGTTTAATGGGAGGGAGAGGGTCGAGAAGGGGGATGGGGTAAGTGGGCAGTGGATACATTCAACATGTAATATAACCCACTAAGAAAACCAATTTTAAAAGTAGAAAATCATCTGCTTTAACAAAGCCGAATTTGACTGTGCAGGTGTTTTGTTTTATTTTATTTTATTTTTGGCTTCCAAAAAGAAGTGCACAAGTGTTGTGAGAATCCAGTTGAAGCTAACACACTTTTCTTATTCATGGGTTATTTTTTTCTCCTCATTCCAAAGAACAAAACAGTAAAATATTGGGAAGTCAAAGATTCATCACATTTCCAGGCACTCAGCATGACCAGAAGAGTCTTGTATTTCATACAAGGAAGTACAACATTTGCTGACTTAGAAACTGCAAATTATATTTAGTGACTGTCAAGAGTCTGCTGTGTCTAACAGTATTTTATATGATTTTTGACTAAATTTATATCAATATTCTATGACCCATGTGTTTTACAACAGGCCATATTTTTAAAGGGTTACATTTGAATATTTTTGTTTCCTTCCAATGATGAGACAGTTAACATTTTGGGTGGATTGGTAGAATGACTGATGATATCATCTATGAACTAATCAAAAGAAAAGCAAAGACCCTCCAAACTGAGTTTTATTGAAATTAATTTTTAATGACTGCTTGGTTTGTATCACTATTTCCCCAAATGCTAATTAATTCTAACTCTAAACTATGTAATTATAATACTTCTTCTGAAATACAAATTATCTGGTGCCCCGGGGTGAAGGAGTTAGAATACATTTCATGTTCCATTCAATAGAAGAAACGTGCTGTTTCCTCGACCGTGGAAACATGAGAGCCACACAGCCATTGACTCACCACCCTCAAGTCTCTCATTTCCTTTCCTTTCCATTTAGCAGGAAGATAGACCCAGGTTGACAGTTGGCATCCAGCAGACTTAATGCTTTTTTCCATGGGGTGGCGTGGAATGATGACCTGCCAGGTTATTTTTGGCTAGGCACTGCAGCATGGAGCCTTCAGCAGCCTTCATTCAGTCAGTGGCCTTAAGTGGCAGCCCCTTGTACCTGCAGAATGTGAATTGACGTTGCCATGGAGACAGAACAACTTTTCCTGGTTCTGTCAAAATCCATCTTTCCCTGTGAGAAAGAAAGCCCAGTAGGTGCCTGGGAGAGGATGGGGGAAGGGAGGGACTGTGCAGTAACCTGTGGAGTGGGAAAGACTCCATCCTAAAATGGTCCATACAAATCCCTCTGTCTTTTGTCTCTGAGAATCCAAACAAGCCCTTGCAGGATCAGTGTAACGTATAAGAGTCTCTATGTCCTTAGCTGTCACTGAAGGACCTGAGGGAATCTCTCAGCCCCTCTTCCCCCCCCTCTCTCTCTGTGTGTGTGTGTGTGTGCAAAGCACATAAGAGTCTCTAGAGAAGCTATGATTATTCTCTCTTATGTTCTCTTTGGGAGTCAGTTCTTCCCTGTTGCTGTGGGATGGCATGCAGGTACCTAAAACATAGCTCTTGAGATGCAGGAGGCTGGTCAGAAGTACGGTATCCAGGCAGCCAGGGTCCTGGCTTCCGAGTTATGCTTGTGGTCAATTTCTCCCTGCTATCTATTCTTGTGTGGTTCTGGATTCAGCCCAGTTAGCCTTTCTCTTAGTCACCTATTTGGACCTGAACATGACTCTGAGCATGAGTTTCATCTTGCAGCCCCAAGCTCTGGTGTCTCTTCTAGACTTCCAGCTTGCAGAAACAGTGAGGGGGAACATCCAGACTGCCAGGGTACAGGGAACGGTGTGGAGATGGGGAACCTCAATGACATGTGTCAGTAAGTGCATGTGAAGTATCAATATTCTGATTTAGTAGGACTCTGTTCAAGAATTATAATATGGAGAGGGATATCACACTTGCATTCTAACCCTTTTCAAGAGCCTGCAAAGACTGGGACACCCTGTCTCAGATTTCAGTGAGACCCAAGTTCAGGCATTAGCTTACATGTAGCATCAGTTTATCAGAAGAATGCATACAATACCATGTATGTTTTCAGCAAGGATCTGCGTTTAGCTGTGTGCTGTCACCACCAAAAATCCACACAAAGGTTTAATTTCACCACATTTTAAAACAGAAGTCCATTCAACACAGTATTTATGAATCAGATAATTCAAAAACAGGTCCAAGCAACCTTCCATTTTCCTCTTTCTAGGTGTATTTATACACAGAAGAGTTTTGTGCTGGTTGGCCAGGCTGTAGAGTCTAGCTGCTTAGTCAAGTTCTAGGCATTGATTGCCACAGCGTAGGTGTTTTGTATACACAGAAAACAACCTTAATCAAACAAATTTATGTAAATGTGATCAGCCTGGACATGAGAAATTGATGTTAGCTAGTCAGTCAGTTGAGTGCCTCAAACACAACAGCAAGAGCTGTGTTATGAATGTTTATGTCCCACTGAAGTACACATTGAAACCTTCAACACAGATTAGTGGCCCATAGGAATAGCTGTCACGAAAGTGACTAGAATGAGAGCCCACTTCAACCACCTGAGAAGACCATGAGGTGTCTCATGTGAACCAGGAAGCAGCCCTCACCAGAGTCAGCCTGTAGCATTTCAAAACCAATATAATACATTCTTAATACATGCTTCTACTGGTTTTTAAGACACAGGAAAACCAGGATACAAACACTAGAATTGGAATAGATGAAAAGATTAGAAGTGTGTATTGGAGTAGTGTGTGTGTGTGTGTGTGTCTTTGTGTATCTGTGTGTGTGTGTGTGTGTGCGCACGCAAGCACATGCCCACACGCACATGAGGACCAAAGTGGGCATCTGGGCTGTCTCTCAGACAGGCTAATAAAGCAGGTGACTTAAAATCAGTCTTCCTTTGTTTTCACACTGACCATACAAGTTTTGACACATGCTGTTCTCAATCAGAGGCCATTGTGACCTTCAGGGAACACTTTACAATACTTGGGAGCATCTTAGGATCTCACAACTGCAAATATAAGCTAGGGGGTTTTGACATCTCATGATAGGAGAAGGAGTTGCTACTGCTAATTTAAGACTTCAAGAGAAAATCCCATACCACCCTCTTTTACAACAGAGAATTGTCTGGCCCCAAATGTCAAGGTGAATCCTGATCTGGGATAGAAGCCCATAGGACGCGTGTCTTCTGTGCGTGAGGGGCCAAATTAAACTGAAGAGAGGGGGAGAACTCAGGGTTAAGGTAAAGGCCACTGGAAGCGGTGAGGAAATAGGAAGCTGGTCCAAAGAAAGAGTCAGATGTCAGTCTGCCTTTAGGATGAGAGCTAGCAAAGAAAGGTCACCCGCTCACTGTCACGTGCCAATTCCAATCAGCCCGAAGGGATCCTGCAATGCAATTTGTTCTACTTGATTATAGCTCATTTGACTCAGAGTCCATGTTCACGATGATCAAGTGCAAATCCTACAAACTGGGTTTAACAAGAATGTGGTGTCCATTAATGCCTTCATTAATTTGATTTCCTCCTTTAAAATGAATCTGTTGATAACTAAATCCATGTCTTTGGGCTTTAGGTTTCTCAGTCTTAAAGGTGTAGGGGGTTCAGAGGGGACCTTGCCTACCTCAACTGCCTACCTCAACTGATCCAAGTGGATGTCCAGAGCACAGTCTGCACATTCTTGTGGATACTCAGTGGCAAGAGAAAGTCATCTTTTCACTTCCAATATTTGACATCAGGACCTACAAACATGTGGCCAAACCATCTTTAAATCCAGAGATTTGATAATATCCCAATAAGAATTTTGTTTTGTTCGAGACAGAAGGCAGACCACACACGCTAGCTTCATATGGTTGTTCATTTGTACTTTCTTACTTCCTGTCTTTCTTTAGCAAGGGAAAATGCCTGTGATGCATCTGCCAGGGATTTTTAATTTTCTTGGTTCAGTGTCAGCTTGGGTATACTCCTTATAATTGTCCTATGGCGTAAGGTTAGCCATCAGCAACCCAATAACATGCGATAAGCAACAGATACTTATGGACAAGTACATTGATGGTTTTTAAGGTCAAAGTTCAAGTAGTGTGGGAAACTCTTCAATAGAGGGTAAGAGATCAAAGCTCTCAGGAAAACCTTTTAGGTGTGTGTGTGTGTGTGTGAGAGAGAGAGAGAGAGAGATAGAGAGAGAGAGAGAAACAGAGGCAGAAAGAGAGACAGAGAGAGAACACATGTGTGTACATGCATGTGAATGCCAGAGGATCTTTGTTCAGACAAGACAAAGAAAAATTAAATAAAATAGAAATACACAGTTTGTATTTCACCATGGAATAGTCAGTCCCTCGGGAGCTTCTTGTGTGAGCAATCAGGTTTATTTTACAACATGAATTTGATTATGACAAAAGATACAAACTCACACTATTTTTTTTTTGGTTTTTCAAGACAGGGTTTCTCTGTGGCTTTGGAGGCTGTCCTGGCACTCGCTCTGTAGACCAGGTTGGCCTCAAACTCACAGAGATCCACCTGCCTCTGCCTCCCGAGTGCTGGGATTAAAGGCGTGCACCACCAACGCCCGGCCAAACTCACACTATTTAAAGTAAGACAATCTCTCAGTGACATTCTGAGAAACCCTTCTTTTCCTCCCCTGTAGGTGATTCTGGCCTCTAGCCTTGGTGACCTTTGCTTAGTTTTCCCAATTTCCTGTTCCTGCTGGTGATCCTCCATGCACACACAGCGTGGACCTCAGCTTCCCAAATATTTCATGCTCACTGATGGTGATCCTCCATGTGTACACGATAAAAACCTCACCTCCTAAACATTTCTTGTTCCTCCCATGATCTTCCGTGCACACACAGTTCCTAGATTCTTCTAACCATGCTCCCCTTTGAACACATACTACCCCCATGCACAAATGTGGACTCTTCTGTGACTTCCAGTACAGGTCTTTGCACAGATCTACACAGCTCTTCCCATCAACAATTACAGCTTTCTCTGCTTGAGCACAGAGTCTGCTTTACAGCTCATTTACTCACAGAAACCTGCTGAGCCGCCCGTGACAAGCACAGACCTACCTGCTGGACAACGGGAAACACCTCTCCTAGTGTCTCTTCTCCTTGATGCACAGCCAGCCGATTCCCATGGCAGAGCCATGGATTCAAGGCTGTTCACAAATGCATGGCAGAGTTCTGCTGAGAGCAGAAGAACCACCCAACTGAACACAGTCTCAACTTGCCAACCAACAGAATGGTGAACTGTGTCAACGTCTGTTGTTGGAAGGTGCTGAGGTATATAACAGATAAAAGAGAAACTCTGAAGAAACCCAGTGCAAACATTTCACTGTGTAATTTCTATGCTACTGCTGAAGGCACGAAGCACATTGGAAGCCCACCTTGCCTCTGAAGGAGGAGCCTATTTCCAGCCTGAGATACACACAAGAGTGTGTGTCACTCCTTTCCTTCTCCTAAAGACTGCACTTCCCTGAGCTGTGGAGACCTAAGCCTAAGCTTTTAGTCAGTCATCTCCAGACAGGCCACTGTGCCGGGGGACAGGGTCTGACAGCCTTGCTTTCAAACTGGCATGGCTCCATTTTGAAACTTTAAGTCAGAGGCAAAAGTAAAGTCATTCTGGCACTGAGATGGTTCCATAGCCAGGACCAGAGTATTTCAGCAAATTCCTGGGATAATTTTACAAATTATAATTGATTTGACTTTATAAAGAACTTCATGATGCTGGCACAGCTACAGTCGTAGTCCTAGTTAATATTTGATGGGGGAAATTCAAGGATTCATTTGCTTGTGTCTCAGGGTTGACATCCAGTTACTCAAAGGGCTGAAATGGAAGGGTCAAAAGTTCAAGTCCAACCTGGGCCATCTATATAGTTCAAGGTCAGCTTTGACAACCTTGTCTTAAAATTTAAAAAAATCAGAAAAAAAGGAGGAGGAGGCTGGGGCTGGAAGTCAGTGGAAAAGCAGTTGCCTAGGGTTTGCAAGGTCCTAAAATTAAATCCCTATTAAGTCAATAAAAATAATAGTAAATAATAATAATAAAATCATATCATTAAAGATTTTATTATGTACTAGAATTTCTTCTGTGTGGCTTAAATAAGACATAAAAAAAGAAACACAAAGAAAGACTCACCCTATTAATTTAAGAACATGGCTACCAAAATGGAATCATTGTTTGAATATTAATCCTTGGTATTTTGTTCTGCATGATTAGATTGTATAAATCAGATTTATAGATAGACAATGCATAGCCATGCTCTATATTTTCTAACAGAGTGCTGATGTGAGCCATTCCTGAAAACTGTATACTGGATGGCATCTTTCTTTGAGAGAAAGAATTGATTTTGCTAGCCTCAACATACCAGTGACGGGTCCCTTCTTTCTGTGTCATATGGTTGATCAATTTATGTTCACTTCTCTCTCCAAGGAAGGGATCAGTTGTTTCAAGTCCCAATGTTTGGGGGGGGCTCATTTAGCAACTCCTCCCCAAAGCTTCTCTCTTGTGGGACATTTAGCATGCTTTTTGTCTTTGCTCCCACCTACTGAGTTAGCTGTCACAGTTTTCAGAATTGCAGATAAAAGAGGAGAAAGTGACCACCATTGACAGTGTTCACAGAAGCCAGAAGCCTCACAAGATGGAGTGAAGCCAAGCTTTATCCTTGGTGATGTGAAAGTGTTCTGCGTTCAGTTCATCCTCTTGCTCAACGTGTTCTATGACTCACCTTTGGAAGGCCCACCCTGTCTATTGATGCTCAGAGGCAACAGTAGACATCCAACATCAGGTCTGCAGGCTTCCAACACAGAATATGCCAGGATTCTTAACAGGGGTAAATAGACTTTGTCTTTATTCAAAGATAATGCTTTCAGTAGTATTAGCTCGTATTCATTAAGAACTGCTTTCAGTCTTCCAGCCATTCCAGTGACTTTCAAAGCCACACAGAGCAAATATCCCAGACTCAGTACTTAATAAATCGAAAGAGTCTGTGTCCTTGTCCCCAGAGACCGGTTCCTTTTTTTTTTTTTTCCTTCAATAGATACGGTCATGTCTTTCACCCTAGCTCTCACCTGCACCTTGATCTAACTGGTAAGAAATGCTCAAGTTAAATTCCCAAGCTTCAGTGAAGATTTTCAACATAAATATAAAAGCTGTGAGAATATTGCAGACAGGTCTTTGAGTCTGAAAGACTTCCTAATCGGCTGCAGAGCCTATCCTTCATACAGCAAAGCTTTCTTTCATTATAAAACATCAGAGAACTGGGTTAATCTTGGGCACCTATCCCTCCTTGGACCCGCTTTCTTCCCTGTCTATAGAAAGAAGGAAAGGAAGATTGTTTACCTTGAAATCATGGTTAGAAGACTCAATCGGGTTTGTGGAGTTGGCCTTGCCATTTTTCTCTCCCCACTCCCTCTAGCAGCTCTTTGAAGGAACAATTTCTGTGCCACTGACAAATGCTTTAGCTCCGAGAGTGCTGTCAATCCTGAGAACTGCCTCCCTCTCCCGGAAGAAGTAAGAATCAAATATAACTTCAATCTCCCCAGAGCAACTCCTCTGCTACTCCATGGATTAGCTTCAACGGTGGCTTGACTATACAGAATACCCCAGAATGTTCTAGGATGTGAATACACTGAGCTACAAATCCAGTAAAAAGAAGGAGCCCCAGCTTCTCCACATAAGACCATCGTTTAAGAATCATCATCCTTGGGCTGGATGTGAGGCATCTTCTCAGACGCTCTCCTCCCTCTGACAAACAGCAGTGAGCACAGGAGTAGGTTAAAGCTGTTTGCAAAGGGCATGAAGAGAGCTCTTGGTCTCTTAGTTAACCAGTCATCTACAGTAAGTGATCCACGGGGTGCTAACTAAAAGAACAAAGGGTGAAGAACTTAAAATCGCATCTCTCTGTCTTTGAAATTCCCTATCCAGAGACAGTCTTTCCTCTACTTGGAAAAATCCCAGGGCCATTCAAAAATCAATCAGAGCACAGGAACAAAGGGCTCCATCAGGAGAAGCCAGCACTCTCTCATTCGTCTTGAGCCCTGCCTTCCCTCAGCACCCACAATGTTTCCCCAGTCTGCCTTTCTACCAGGCACCTCCTAATTCCGCTATCCCCATGCTCCTCAGCCTTGAACTTCCCAACTCCCCCCTGGACCTTGACCCAAGTTTTCCCATTTCTGTTGCTCACTAGCCCTGACACGACTCTTTATAATGTAAGACTGCATTGTAGATGTGAGGATCAGTTCTTTCCTGGTACAATGCCTCTGTGCTCCTTTCCCTCATGTGTAAAGATGCTGTGTCCTGTTACACGCTGAGGATCCCTGTTCAGCTTTCACCAGCACTTGACTGGACCCTGCCTCCCTTGTCTCCTGGGATGTCTCCTAGTTCAAGAGCCTCACACTCCTGTCTGTTGGAACCCTGCTGCAGAGGGCCCCTTCTTCCTGCACCTAACTCAGTGGCCTTCCAGGCCTGCCCTTCCTCTAGTGTTACCCTGATTGCTTCCTCTGTGCTCAGGACACAAGAACCCCTCCATCAGTGTTTTGTCATAACCCCATTGTGTTACAACCTGAAGTACACAGCCCTTGTCATTGTTTCCCTTGCCAGGTATATCCACAATGTCTCAGTGAACTTGCTTGGGGAAGAGGCCATCAAAGGTGGATCTATCAGAAGAATAAAACCCAGAATTTTCCAATTAGCCTCCATAAAGACAGTGGTCTGGGCAAAATGGTTCAGTCCTTGTCTCCATGAAAACACAAGTGGCTAAGTTAGAAGAATTCTGGCCATGCACGTGCTAGAAGAAAGAAATCGTTTCCTTTGCTTGCTTTGCAAGATGAATGGAGGAATATCTGCTGTTAGGTGCTAAGAGAGCAGGGAAGTTGGGTGAAAAGGGATTCATTGTTTCAACACCTTATAGAAACAATAAATGCTACTTGCTGTCTTGACTTAAAAAGGACCACATGTGCCTTCAAATGCTTGTGTGTGTGAAAGTAAGCAAAAATAATTTTTTTATATCATGTTACACAAATGTTCAAATATATAGTATTTACTATACATAGATGTAGCAATCTGCCTTTTAGATAATTTACATTTCCTAAGTCCATTAAAATGGTTCTTTCTTCAGTTTCTTTATTTAATATCCAAAGCATAAAGCCTATCCAAAAAGTACTGTTATTGAAAAAGGAAATTAATCTAGCCACATGTGCATTTCCCCATCATCTATATACCCATCCACCCACCCACCCATCCATTGACCCATCCATCTATCCATCATCCATTCATCTATCCCCCCACCTTTCCATCGGTCCATCGTTTATTCACCAGTCCACCTACTCATCCATCCTTTTATTTATCCATCCATCTGTCTACCCATCCAACCATCTACTTATTTATCCATGTGTTCATCAATTTGCCCATCCTTCCATCTGTCCATCCATAACCCTATGTATTCATTTGTACATCCATCTGCACATTCATCCTTCCATTGGTCACTCATTTCTCCTCCTGTTTATGTATGAAAGTGAAGTGTCTTATTTAAGTGACTACAGCGTGTTATCACTTCTGATATCCTAGCTTCTTAGAGGATAACATCCTGAATTAAGTTTTCTAAAGTGATTCCTTTCAATTAACTTTTATTGTTAAAGATTTTATTTATCTGTTGTTTTGTGTGAATGACTGCTTTGTCTCTGTGTGTGTGTGTGTGTGTGTGTGTGTGTGTGTGTACATTGCATGCATGTGGTACTCAAGAAGTTCGGAAGAGTGTGTCAGGTTGCCTGAAGTTGTAGTTGTAAACAGTTATAAGGGGCCATGGAGGTGCTTGGGGCTGACCTTGGGTCCTCTGTGAGAGGATCGAGTGATCTAACCACTGAGACATCTTTCCAGCCCTCCGATTATTTTGATAACTATTCGGTTACTGACACCTGCCAAATCAGACACTATGATCTTATTTTAAAGCATTTTGTACTGTTTTTTTAAGTGACTTGAGAGAACTGGTATCAACTTCACTGCTATGAACTATCAGAACTTTAGGAAATGAAAAGCAAAGCAAAATATCAAAGCTTTGCGTTAAAAAAAATCAACATTGAAACAGGCAATTGTATGGTTTTATCCCTTGAAATTAGGGTATTCCCAAGTTAGAGTGTAAAAAAATTTTTATGAAAATTGACTTATGACTAGAATAGAAAAATTTGACCCCAGGTGGTAAAATCAATTCAAATTCCTTTTGACACTTTCTAACCTTGGAATTTCTCCAGGAGCAAGTAGCTGTATAAAGATGATATTCTTGGATATTAATTATTTCTAGTAGTTTCCATTGGGGAAAAAAGTCAATGTCATTTGTGACAGTGCAGAAGAGAGTCACGCTTCTTCCTCCTCTCATCTATAGAAGGGGGAAAATGGAAAATTGACTAGACAATGCACATGTCTTCAGCATAGCTGAAGGGAGTCTCACCATCAACAGCAGACTCAGGGAGATGACAAGCATAGATCTGCCTAAGGAGAGAACCTGAGGCCCCGAAGGCACCTCCCCAGAACTCACATTCCCTCTCCAGGGCAGTGGCACTCATCATTAAGTGCTTGTGGTTATGAATATACTTCATGCCTGCTGTCTTAAACAATATACTCCTTCTTCTGCTCCCAACTCCCTTCCTTCTGTCCCTGATCCCTTCTCTTCCCCTTCCCTTTCCTTCCTTCCTCTCTTCCTTCTTATTCTTTTTATTTGCATTTATTGAAAGGGCCTTGTTGGGCCAAAGCTTACCATGCAGCCAGAAGCTGATCTCAAACTGAAGACAATCTCTTGCCTTGGTCTCCTGCATTCTGGGATTTTAGGGGAGCACAACCATGCCCAACATGGTTTAATGTTCCTTTTATTTAAGGATAATTTATCTTGATTGCTGTTCAGAATAATGATTCATGGGAGTTATCAGTATCTTTAAACATAACTACCAGTATCTACCAACATATGTTACTACATACCTTGACAGGTAAGGCAGTTAAGCCTATTTTCTGTAGTATGCCATGTGGTATCTGCCATGTGTTATCCTCTGATGTCAAACGGTGGACGGATAACATGATCTCTCCCAATGATACTTGGGGCATCTTACCCTTTAAACTTGGTTTCAGAACATATGCTGAACAATAATCTAAAAGAGGGTATGTTAAAAAAGAGAGCTCTGGCTTGGGTAAAAAGAAGGGATTTTTGTGCTTGTGGTGAACACATCTTACATGGACCCATTTCTCCAAGAGGTAGCCATCTTTACTAAAATGTAAACACTCGTGAGGCCAAGTCACTGGATCCCTGCTGGACTGAGATCCACATCTTACCTGATCTTAACAATCAAACATTCTCTGTGTGGAACTATTCTCATTAACGAAATGCATACCAGAGTGCTGAGCATCTTAAAGAGCTGGGGAGAGTTAAATGAGATGGATGCATCTCATCTTGAAGGCATCGGAGAAAAGTTAAATGAGGTAACACATACTGAAAGCTTAGAACTGAGCTGAAGAGAAAGATAGATGTGAAAAAGAAAACACTTGCTTTCCCCCATTTGTTTCTGTTTTTGTTTGTTCGTCTAGGTGGCCTCAAGCTTGCCATGGCTTGTTTGGAACTCTTGATTTTCATGCCTCAACTTCCCAAAGTTGCTGGGATTACAGGTGTAAGCCACCACACCTGGCCTCTCCTTTTTTTAAAAAATAAGATTGGAGAACTCAGGCAAATAATTCCCTTAGATTTATAGCCTCATCAATAATAAATTCAGGCAAAAGTACAAAAGTAGGGAGATGTTTACAAGAGATAACATGTGATAAATTCTTGGCAAGTCTTTGCTCTACTGCATTTCACCTCTACTATATTTTAGTCTCCTCCTAAGTTCTATTCCACATTTACTAATCAGCACAGGAGATTTATGATGACCAATGGGATTAGATAGAAATCGTCAGCACCGTGAATTCTGAAGAGGATTGTCTTTAACTTTCTATATGCAAGACTATATTCAATCTCTTTTGTTAATGCATGTTAGGGAAGCACCTTACACCCCCAGAAACCTACTAAGAGCAGAGAATACAGGGACACATGACTGCCAGCTCCAGGACCCTGAAAAGATCAAGGTCTAGGGTGAATGATTGGCAGATGTGATGCTGGAGGATGCCAGCAAGGTGACTGACTAGGATGAAAATGGGGGGGGGAGCTTTCAGGCAAGGAAACCTACCAGCCTAGATGGGATTTTAAAATAAGACTCCCTAGAAGCACACAGGACTCATAATGATTTGGGGAAAGAGCATCTATATGGTTGAGACGTGCTTAGAGGAAATACAGTCCACCCTCCAGGAACTGCTCCAGCCTTTTCCACTCTGTGATCCTGCCCTGAGAGGAAGCATTTCATCACTTACAAGTTTAGTCTCGGGCCAACTGCTCATCTGCCTGAGTGTCAAGGAAGAATGGACACCAGTGGGTGCATGTTCTGCTTTATCCATGGGGAAGCAGCAGATATGGGTCTGCAGGAGGGTTAGTGCTGTGCATTGAAATGGGCGCGTCAGAAAAATCGTATGTTGGAGTCCTGAGTCTCAGCACCTCTCAAAGAGACTTCCTTATAGCAGGGTCTTTGCAGAGGTACTGTAAATCATGTTCCTCAAAACATGCAGATTAAAATAAAAAGTAATCACTGGGTTCTAATTTAGTTCAAGTTCATGATAAACACTTGAATATATAAATATGTTTTAGCAACACACAACTTATGCCCCCCTCACTGCTTATGCAAGGTTTTGTTTTTTGAAATTTTAGTGTCTCACAGTTAAGAATGGTACAAGAAGACAACATACAAAGTTCCATAAACAACTCACATTCATTTAACCATTTTTACAGCTTTTGTTGTGTTGCATAATGGTTAAGCGAGATGACCCTCCTGATGGGGTTAGTTTCTAAGTACAGTGTCAAAATAGGTGTGTATTCATTTTGAAATTGGATGTTGAGTCTTAAACAGTATTATCTACTGGATAAGCATATAAATTAATTCTGACAATCACTTGATGACAAAATTAGTTCATTAATTTTTACAAATTCAGTAGACATAAAACTCATGGCTACCTTATGAAATGTATATTACAGTTTACCAAACATTACTCTGTATAGAATATTTTGGTTGTTTCATATACCAGCTGTAAACTTTTATATACTGTTATAAACTAAAATAAAAGTACTTATACTCCAGGAAAAAAGATAGGTGTGCATTGTTAGGAAAACTTATCTATCTGTGCTTCTGTTTTCTATGCAAGAGAGGGAGGACTATTGTACACAACCTGACACAAACTTCTGGTTTTAGGATGGATAAAGATGGCACAGTTTCTCAGCACTGATCTTTTGAAAATACAAAGACTTCAGAAATTAGTCAGCCCCAATGGTTCTGGAGTCAGGATGCCAAACACTTCTTACTCACCTCCTGTTCTCAGAGCAGCATCCTCTCTGCGCAATCTACTCCTGGATCTCAAAGCTCTTGGTTAATGATGAGCATTTTGCATGAAGGTTCAGAGTGTTTCCCCTCCTGTTCTGAGCATCAGTCCCCTGCATGGTGGAGACCGATGCTTGATCTGACTCTCCAGGAGGGCACTCCCTGGCAAAGTGCTACCTCAGAAGGCTCTGGCTTAAACCCTTTGAACGATGCACCTTAAACACCTCAAAACACTCTTTCCCCCTGAACACAGATCCTTGAAAGAGTCCCTGAAATATTCTATCTACTCAATGCAATTTAGTCTGAAAGTGTTGAGGGGGTTGGGGGGGGAGGTTGAGAAACAGGCAGGGTGAGACTCAGAGAGACTCCATGGTACACACTCTTGTAAAACTATCCAGAAATGAACAGTGCTACGGAGAACCCAAAGTCCAAGGGAACTAAAATTGTTACCTGATTGGTGAGATCCACAGGGAGAAATTAATTGGAAAGAATGAATCATTTTGTGAGTGAATGGGGCCTCTCCAGCCCCAGCTCCCATCCAAACATCCCTGGGCTTACATCTCTATTCCCAGGACCTTCATTCTTACTAGGAAATAGGATTTGTTCCTTATTATCATTAGTTAAGGCTCCTTGGGAGGTAAACTGTGGGTAGATGGCAGTCCCTCTAAGAAGTCATGCTGATTTCTCAGGTAGAACTTAACTTCTGTCCCTTCTTCATTCTCATGGGACTCAAGGGTTCTATTTTCACACTCTGCCTATCATTCCACTGTCGATATCAATTATCCAATATCTGTGGCTCTCCAGCCACTCTACACGGATCCTGGAAGATAGACTGCTCTGCATCTATAAAAACTGGCTATTTGGAGATCATTTAAATACATATTTCTGACACAGTGGGTGTCACAATGGGCAGTATAGTATTTTTTAAAAACAGTCTTAAACCATGTCTCCCCAAATGACATGAAACTATTGAATTACTGATACCTTCAAGAATGTCACCTGCATGGATGAGTCAGTGGAGGCAAAGAGAAAGCCAGGCCAAGGCATAAAAGTAGTCAGGAAAAACATGCCACTGCCCAATGTTTTCACAATGGTGCCACACTTCTTTTTAACTAAGGTCACATTGCTCTACAGCAGACTAACAGATTTCCAAAGATGTACTTGGTCATTTCAAGGAGGTAGGTTTTTCCAGAAATAAACATTTAATTTCAGAAACTGGAAGGCAAAGACAATACATAGTTATGGTTTTAAATGACCCACTCAATGTGAGTCAGAAGTAAGAATATTTTCAGGAGCACATTTGGGGACTTGGTGTTTTCCATCATGCAATAGGAGAGCAATAGTGATAGAGCCCAACAGACAGATCAGCAGGTAAAGGTGCTTGCTACAAAGCCCAACATCCCAGGTTCAATTCCTTGACCCTGTACGGTGGAAGGAGAAGATTTTGGGGGGGTGATGTCAGAGCTCTCAAGAGGATTAGTGTTTGTATATTCAAAAAGACTTGTAATCTAGCTCTCCGATTTCTATTCTAGGCAATGTGAGGGATCTGAAGTGGGCCCTGTTCATATGCTTGAATTACTAGCAGTCTGTATAACTGCTAGACCTATGAGAAATAATTGTTAAGGACCACGTAGTCTATAGCACACAGGTCAGAAAGTTCACCAACTCATGCCCTTCCCAATAAGGAGAGAAGACTCACAGAGAACAAAATTATTTAAATGCCTCGCCATCAGATATTCACATCACAGCTAGACTTTCAGCCTCTAAGGTCTGGGTCCATGTTCTGTTGTGTGGCTAATCTAGGAAAGATCATGGGAAAGAGGCGGCATTCCTATCTGCATTCAGATAACCTGCCTGCCCTGGTTACACAGATATGATATTTTCTTTTCACATTAAGCTCTCTGAGATATCTGTTTGGCCTAATCCTAAAGATTGCAAACTGAATTTACTAGAAAAAAAATCCTGTGTTGAAGATTTTATAAGGCCAAACGACTGAAGTTCATAATTAAGGACAGTTAAAATGTGACAGACCAGAGCCAGCTTATCTTGGACTGTTCTCAGTCCCATTGAAAGTCATCCATTGGCCACCCTGTGTCTAATCTAACATCCTGATGATTACCAAAACCTTAATATATACTCTTAGAAGACTCATGGATTTCAGCAATCCTACACTAACAATATCATCAGATAGTGTTTGATCTATAGAAGAGCCTTCTGTAATTTACTGTAACTACCTAACCTGTGATCCCCACCAATGGTTTAATAAATATCTTTTTTGTGACTTTCTTTCTCCTGAAATTAAAAAATAAGATAAAATATAATTTATCTACTTCTAATATTTGGGGAAACATTAATCCCTTTTCTTAGGCCATGGTCACTCATATTCAGCTCCAGAAAAAAAAAACACTCATTTCTTCTGAGGTGAGAACTGTGATCTTACAACCAGATAGGTAACCAGTAAGTCCAATAAAAGGTAGCTGACCCAGATAAAAGGAGGAAAAGAATGCAGAAGGCACATATCTTGCCTACAAAATAGATGGCAGAATTTATACTATCTCATAGGCCAAGAACCTTAGACAGGAAAAAGTCATTCCCCATATGAGAATATTTTAGTGTACAAACAGTAAAATATCCCACACTCATCACTAATATCTCCATTGTACACATTTCCTTATATAGAAAAGTCCTGCCTAAATCAATGAATCATGGATACGGAGACAAGGATTGCAATGGGGCCCCCTTGGAGGTTCCCCTGTGTCCAGGTGGTCTGTAGTCAGCCAGAATCAGGCTCGCTGCCCTCCAGGCCCTGAACCAGAATCCTGAGTAGACCATGGCTGTCCACTAAGGGCCATCTGAGGGAACCAAGCACAACAGGAGGACTTATATAGAGAACTGCCTTCAGGAACTTTGGCCCCAGAAGCAACTGGGAGGTGAGGTGTAGGTAGCTCTCTCATCCTCAGTGGCTTTCCTGAATTTTTTTGCCCACATTAGCCCATCACGCCCAAGCCCTCTTGTGGGTCACCCTGGCAAATCTGATGTCCCAATTATCATGCTCTACATGGGGGTGAGTGGAGCCAAGTAAAGCCGGCACCGCAGGATGCCATCTCCCCGGGCACAGGGATGCGTGGCGGGCGTTTATATGACTGGTCATTTTAAAGTCACGATTGATTTAATGAAAGTCTGGAGGTGCCTTTCCCAAAGTTGGAGTTGTGTGTGACACCGGCCTTACTCCAACCACATTCAGGGGAAAAGAGACTTCCGGGCCGTTCTATGGGAAGTCATGAGTGTTCCTGTACCTTCCGGGGTAGGGCTGTGAGAAGGTGGCTTTGTTCCACGTTAGGGCTCAGCAGGGGTTGGATGGTCCTTTAAGGAGTCCAACACCCATCATGGGGGAGGAGCCACAGAGGGGCGGAGCCACTTGGGGAGGAGCCACTGGGGGAGGGGCCGCTGGGCAGCATTTTTTCCTTTGGGTCTAAGTCAACTTTACCAGAAGACCTCTAAGCTTCAAGTGAAACAAAGATGAGTCCAGATCTTGGTAGGACTGACCCTGCGGTCTGCTCTCTGCCCACAACTCCACCTACCTCAGAGGTGACGCACCAGGGACAGACAACGAACTCCTTACAGTCCCCTGTGCTACTTGCCCTTCCATGAGGCTTCCAGATGCTTGTCCTTTTGCTTTGTACGTTCACACCACATCCCCACTTCTCCCACCCCTTGTGGGACCTTTGGAAGGTCCCAGACCAAGTGACTAGGAGGAACACACAAAAACAATCATCCTCATCACAAGGGCCCAGATGCCACCATGCTCCCCATATCTCCTGCAAGCTCCTGAAAGCTAATTCCTCGAAAATCAAAAGGCAGTCCACTCTGCTTCAAAGCCCTGGGAACCAGCTGTCAGACCACATGAAAGCCATTCTCCTCGCGGTTAAAATTTTAATGTACCACTTTACACAGGGAAACTAGAGGGGTTTGCATAATTGACAGAGCACAGAAATCCACAGACAGCATGAATACTCTGTTTAAGAGAGGAGAGTAAGTAAGAGACTTGAAAGGAAGGCATGCCCCTCCCCCAACAGCTTTCCTACGTACCATCAGGGGGGTGCTGTGGAGTTCAGCACAGGGGACCTTCCCCCGCCCCCACCCCCTCAGTCAACATCCAGCGCCCAGCCTTACTCCCTGGACCTCTGCTGCTCGGTTTCCATAGCAACGCCTCCAGCATCCCTCAGAAGAGCTTCACACTGGCAGACCACCACACTCAGGACAGACAGCTCTGACATGTTTTCCTGAACAATGGGTGTCCTGGTCTGGCCAGAAGAAGCAGGGAGCTGGGAGGCAGAACTGGGTGTTTCCCGGCAGCCCTGACTCTGGGAGGAAATCCTTGGCTTGGGCATCAAGCAAGGGGCACTAGCTCTCAGTCTGCTTCCTCAAGCAGAGGCAGCCTGGCATATGGCATCTCCAGTTTTTCCAGGGACAAGCGGTATGTTAGCATCACTGGGGGGGGGAGACAGGGAGAGAGCCAGTTGGCTGATCACTCTCCCCGCTGCCTGCACCCTCAGGCGGAATCATATCGCTTTACGCAGATGAGTTCCTAACAGTTTCTTCAATTTGGCTTTTATAGAAAAAAAAAAAACAAAAAACAAAAAACCAGCTCCTCTCGCTGTGTCAACAGCCACCCGAGGGCCTACCGCTTTACGACATAAGTGTATTACTATTTAAAGTCAGGCTTTTAGCTGAGCACCAGCGCTGCCTTCGGAGTTTAATTACCGCCCTCCCCACGGGGCCCAATGAGCCATACACTCCACCCAAGGGGTTTTCTGCTAGTGGTAATCTTTAACTAAGTCAGGAAATTCAAACCATTCCTCTTAAAGCGCCCTTGTCTAATGCCTCCTCTGACACAGGACTATGGGCGAAGGTCTGTGAGTCGCAAGCTGCTGAGAATTTCCAGTTGGAAATGAGCCGGCAGGGCATCTTCTTGTAACACGCATAAATACATAATTTGATATGTAAGCATATTAGACGTACAGTTCTTCCTCTGAGTCACCAGAAAAGGGGGTCCAACTCCAAAAGCCGGGCCAGCGCCTGAGTCCAGACCCAACATTATAAAAAGCAGCCTTTGCTCCCTGACACCAAGAGGGCTCACGCTTTCTTTTCCAGTTGTGTCTGGCTGAACAGAATGTGTTCAAAAAGCCAGGGTCGCCATTTTCCCATTTCCTAAATACTCATTAAATCATGGCTTTGAAGCATATAATTGAGGCCAGAAACTGTTTAAGATGTCAAGGTCCATGTTATCTGAGATGGGTTTAGAGTTTAAAATCTACTTCATTTCCCCCAAACCACCAGAGAGTCAAACAGAGTAGATGCAAAAATTTTTTTCATCCATTGTTTGGAAATAACAAAACATATTTAAAACAATGTTAATTAAAAGAAGGTTGGTAGAGTGCCCTCTGGGTGTTGACTGAGCCTGTGGTATTAGATGGCATTCTTAGATTTACACAAACACCCAGTCCCCTGTTCTGCACAGAAGGTGGCAGCTGAAGGATGGAACCAGAGATGTCAAAGCAACTCTCTCCTAAGGAGCACAAGGCATGGTTACCCCGAAAGGTTCTACCTGCCCATCTTCTCGTCCATTCCTCCTGAGACTTAATATGGCATGAGGACTATTATCCATAGCCAAGTCAGGACAAGGAAAACCCTACTTTATTTTATTGTTTTAGCAGTGAGTATTTAAAGAGAATGGGGTGCTGGAAAATCGTTACAGAGAGGAAAACATGGAAAGGAGACCCTGGAGTCTAGTGACTTGGTGATGGACATCTTCCCAGAGAAAAAGGTTAGGTTAGCAGGACTGAAGACATGGAGAAAGCGTTGCAGAACTGGGGGTCTGACCTTTGAATATGCAAGGTGATATCATAGCAGGTGACTGATGCTTTAACCTCAGGGGCCAGGAAGGAACCTTGTGTGACCAAACTTCTAAGCGCAGGGGAGCTGCTGGCCAGCACTGGTGACATCCAGGAGCTAGAAGGGGTCTTAGAAATAATGACTTTGCAAACCTAAGGAAATGGGCTTTAGAGAAGCTCAAGGAGGAGAGGATTCTGTCTTTCAGGCATTCTGTAAGAGCGGCAGCAGGTGCGAAATGGCCACTTCTCCTTCTTTTAGTCTCCTAGTCATTCTCAGGTCCCTTTGGACAGAGTCTGATGGAGCCGAGGAAGCACATGGGCATATTTTTGAACCTGCAAGGGTTATTACAGTGCAGAGTGGGCCTGAGCTGACAATGCTAGAAGTTGGAAATGGTCTATTTGACAGCAGAGGGGCCTGTGCAGTCCTTTTCTGTGCCTATGAAACAAATTCTTAAAAGCTGAGCATTTTGCTGAAATATCATCAACCACATACCATACAACGACATTATCAGATGCCTAGCAGAGCTGCTCAGGTCTGCCCTGGACCTCACAAGGCCTTACACTGAGTCCTCCTGTTGAAGGCCTTCAAGAAATGCTTGCTCTGATCCTGATTCCTTACTGGAATAGAATACTGGGGAAGGGAGCACTAATCCTTAGATGGCTGCTGGAGGCTACTCTCTTCTCTGTAGAACCATCTGCTTCCCTTGACTGGTAGCTTCCTCCCTCTATCATTTCTCATGATTTGACTTCTCCTCCCAGGTGTGATGGGTTTGTGTGCTAGTTGCTATTATATGGTCAGATCCTTTGGGACCTTATGAACATCCATGTAGTAATTTTTGCATATAATTTATGATGAGGTTACCTCTTGATAGAATCATTGTAGAATCAAAAGTATTCTATGCTGAGACAGGATCTCTCACAGAACCTGGAACTCAACAATTTTGGTAGACTGACTGACCAATGAGACCCCAGAACACCCGCCCCCATCACTGCCTCCAAGAGCTGGGATAACAGGCTTGCATTGTCATGCCTGGCTCTTTCATGAGTACTGGGGATCTGAACTCAAGTTCTCATGCTTGGATGAAAGCACTTTACTGACTAAGTCATCTCCCCAGCCTCCAACCACAAATGGGCTAAATTAACATAACACCAGGCTTCAGAGGTGGGAGGAGCAACAGTTTAGCAGCAAGTGGCCAGTCTAACGTGGGTAAAACAGAAGCCATGGCACTTCCAAGGCCATTTCCCAGATAGTCCAGATCAGCACACCACATTCCACAATTCTGACTCAGTCTACTAGGCAGGAGCACCTCTCTCTAGAGATACCTGTCTCCCAGGAGCCTCTGTGGAACCATCTACTTCTCTAGTGTTGGTACAATGAGAACCTGCCCATCAACCATATTTCCATCTTCTTCAGAAACCCAATAGTCTATATCAGCACTTCCAGCTCTGTCTGCCATCAAGGGTTAAATGACTTCATCTCTATCCACCTGAAATATCTATTAAGCTATGCTTAAATTTAACATGGCTGACCAAGCCACAGGAGCTTTCTTCCTTTAGTTTTTTTTTTTTTTTTTTTTTGCTGTAGTGAAATTGACTCTTGTGCAATCTTATGTCTCTTCAACTTTTGGCCCACCTTCATGAACTAATTTCACCATGATTTATGCCGCACAAATTGTTTTGAGGTGACTGTTATATACAGAACCTAAAAGCTTTCCCTTCCCACCACATAATCACAGGCATCAATTCTTCCACTCAAGGAGTGAAGCGTCGTCTCTGTGATTGTAGTTAAAGAACAGGAGGGAACATCTGGAGAGGGCTTCCTAATGCTTTTAGACCAAGATTAGGATGCAAATCCAACCCGGAAATTGAACCCTCACTAAGCATCTTTGCTTATCTGATTACCACTCAAAACCATCTGCACTTAATTTTAAGACAACAAATTATTCCACAATCAGGCGGGATTAAAGGACCGAGCCTCTTATAGTTTTCTATGGGTGGTGGCACGTAAAGCTAAAAGAAAGGGTGTGTGTCACCCTTACCTAAAATTTAGAAACTCACCATATGTTTTGCTTGTATGTTTGAGTGGAGAAACCACTCAAACCAAAGCTTTCTGGTCTACCAAGGGCATGTACACTGAGTGGAGATCTACTCCTCCCTTCTGAGAATTTGTGATTAGAGGAACACAGTAGGTGTATCTTTCACATCAGTATTGGGATACTTGTGCAAAACAGAAAGACACCAAACCCCAGACTGTGGGAGTCTACCAGGCATACCATATAAAGGGCACATTCCAAGGCCCTACAATACTTGTTTTCTCAACTATAGGCAAACAAGACTTGCACATGTCTGTGTCATTACCCAAAGCCATGTCTGTCTTTCTTCAGCAATCCTTTAACCAGGAATGGAGGCAAGGCATCTAAATGTTTCTCATTGTTAAATGTCAAGATATCACACTAGTTTGGACCCCCCAAGAACTATATACACTTCCACCACCAGCACTTGCTTCAATTCTCACAACCATTTATTTCCACCTATAATTATTTGTTTTGAATTATTTCTTCTGATATTCTAAGGCAGAGTCCTGGCATTACTCAAAGGAGAGTTAAAAATACAGCAGGGCAGTTGCACAGATGAATTCACAGAGACTGTGAGAACACACAAGATCAAGCAAGACAAAAAAACCAACATGGTGCTGGAGGTGGAGTGGTCATCAGGAAGTCCCGCCCCTAGCTGAGGAACTGTTGACAGTTGATGGTTGCTAAGAGACAGGGCATCAGGATGAGGCCCCATGCGACTGTCGATGTCCCCACCACATGGGTAAGGGGACTCCTCAAGCTTTAGAAAGTAACGAAGAGTACATGAAATCGAGAAGGAACAGTGGTGTGGAGGACTGGAGAAGAATTGGAGGGGAGCAAACAGAAGGAGGACTTGATCAATATCATTACATGCATATGTGAGCTTCTCAATCAATGAAAAATTAAATGTTTTAAAAATAGTATATTCTTGAGACACTTTAAGACCAAATGCCAGGATGAGCAAGTGAATGAAAAGACAAATATCCTACATTCCAGAGACCTGAAAGGTTTAGTCTCAGTCACATGGATACTTTCAAACCCAGTGTCAAGTCATTGCTATTCTCGCTTATCCTCAGCTTGATGGCAGGAAGTTACCAGTTTAGGTTGGTACCATTCCATACAGCCAAATCCAGGATCCAAGCTGGCACCATTCCATGTGCTGGGCACCCAAAAGAAGGGAAAAGTACACATAGCCTTGAGAGATTAATGTGCATGGACCATTCCTCAGGGAAGTACTTTACAGATGAAATCCAAAGAATAATTGTCACTTCTCACTGCCAGAATTGATGATGTATCACCTTGACTAGAGTTCCTGAGGACCCATTTAATTGGCTTCTGGAATCTGCTCAGAATCAAGGTTCACTTGAGGTAGCACCTCTCAGTGATGCCAAAAGAAATATAAATCAAAATGAAATTGTGATCACAGGACCACAGACTACCCTATTTCATTATGGGAGATGACATATTAATTTAACTCTCACATATGAAATGATTGCTTTTTAAGTGAGCTCAGGACACTCAATGATTAATTTTAAACCAACTTCTGTTCCAGTAGTAGCAGATTTATCAGTTGGATGAGAGAGATACCAACTGAAAAATATCATAGTGTTAGTATTTAAGGGGAACTTTTGTGAGAAAAACAGGATGGCAGGAGAAAATGCAATTCATAACCCACGTTTAAGGTTGCTTCCTCCTACCTCCAAATCGAGACCATTCTAGAATCACTGCCTTGAAGTACAGGATGATATTGATGCCTATGTTGACAGTAAAATGCACCAATGTATACTTAATCTGGTGTCTCACTAGAACATGCCAGAAAGCTAAAATAAGGGAAATTAGATTTTTACTGGCAGTATTAAGAATCTGTTTTATGGTCCTACTGTGTTGTGATTTGTAGCTTCATTTAACTTTGCACTCCTGAGCAAATACCATGGGTCAGTGTTTCTTGAAGATCTTTTATGTCTTTACCATTGACATTACTCAAATCGAGTAACCAGCATATAAATAATTTATGTGTGTATGTGTATATCTGTGTGTATATGCATATGAGTGCAGTTTTCTGTAGAGGCCAGAAGAGGACACCAAGTTTCTCTGAAAATGGCATTGCAGGTGGTTGTGAGTCTTCTGACATGGATGCTGGGAATTGAACCAGGGTCCTCTGCAAGAATGATAAATGTTGTTAACCATTGAGCCATCACCCCAGCCTTCGAGGAACTAAAGTCTAGAGACCATTAGTAAACCCCTGAGTACCTCTTCCTTCCCTCTCAGAGACTTGATATCATGATAGTGATGTCACTGAAAGACAGTTATTATTAAAACAACCTGTGTTGGTTTTTTCTGTAAGTACAGACTCCTGTCCTGCAGGTGAGTTTGTAGTGATTCTACTTATGAGCAAACAGAAGTCAGTCTATGCATGACAGCCAGACAACTCAGGGTCCATTCCCCAGGACAGGTGTCAGTTATAGCAAGACAGAGACACTGATAGTTCATTAATATATATATTACAGTTTCCCTCATTTCACAACCTATCCTGGTCACTCTGCCACCTTTGGAGGTAACTTTGAAATGGTGTTTATTGACAACATGTGGAGGCATGACCTTCAATGGCATCACTGGTGAAGTGAACCTATGAAAAGAAACCCTTTTTGTTGCATATATCAAGCAGTCCCAGAATACAAGGGAGACACTTCTCCTACCAGATTGTCTGGGGCACTACAACCCTCAGAGGCAGCCCTCCATTCTCAAATCTCACCTTAGGTGAGGCACAAAGTTTACAAGCATCACCTTAAGAAAGGCTACGGAGCATGCATTTGGAATAATATGCAGTTAAGTATGGCAAAAAAAAATGCAGACAAAGGTTTGCAAGCAGAATTCACTGAGGATCTGATCTCTGTGGGGTACACAATTTTTATGTTCATGAGCTGATGCCTTCCTAGGTGGAAGAACTAAGTAGATCCAGAGTACAAGACTCACGAAGAGTCAAGATCCAACACCACTGCAGACAGATGTGTGTGCCATAATTATAAAACAATTATTCCATGACTAAATTGTGTTTCGCTGGCTCTAGATGAGCACGGTGTCCACTGCTAAATTGTGTGATAGGAGAAGAAAAGAGAATACTGGAATGAGATAACATATTATGCTTCATGTCGTAGTCTTAATGTAATTGGCTAACTTAAAACCCACAATCAAGAGAAAACAAAACTATAGCCTTTGGCTAAAGACGCTGCAAAGGAAAATAAGTTGGAGAAAGGCTGAGCTCAGATGTTGAGAGCATCAAGCAACAGGTGCATTGCAGATTGTTTGGGGGATATTTTATGACAGTCAACACAAGTGTCTTATGACTTGTATGCTTAAAAAAACCCACACATTCATCTTTTACAAAGACACATGTACAAATGTGTGTATATGTTTGTATGCATGGGAGTATGTATACGAGTGTTATGTGCTGTATGTGTATGCATGCGTGGTATTCACAAATGTTATATACTTGTCTGTCTGCATTTACAAAGTCTTCACTGATGTGACACTGAAGAAGACAGTTAAGTCTTTTAAGAGAACACAGAGCAGAGGGTACCAAAGTTAAAGATGCCCCCATGCCCCCCCAGTGCTCATCCTCTTAAAAGTTCATTGATTCTGAAAGTGTTCACACGAGAGTGCAATGGTGTATAGTGTCGCACACATGGTGTCTGTGTTTGCAGGATGGGTGTGGGTGGGAAGGTGGGAAGCTCTCGGCATCTTTATTATTACAGTTCTTTGCACTGTTACTATGTTGTTTTAGTGGTTTTTCTCATTGATCTGACATAACACCTAGCAATTTAGGGGAGAAGATATTTTGACTCATGGTTTGAGGGGACAGGGTCTGCCATGGTGGGAAAGTCATGGTAACAGAAGTATAAGCTAGGTGGTTGTATCACACCCACAGTCAGAAAACAGAGACATGAAAGATCCCAGTAAATGGGCTGATCCCACTTACACTCAGGGTGTGTCTTCCCTCCTTAAATAGACTTCCTTGGAAACATCCACGCAGACACATGTGTCTCCTAGGCGATTCTAAATACAGTCCACTTGACAATGAAAACTAACCATCATGGACGTATTGTGAGGGTTCAATGTTTCACTCAAAAGCCCCCAGTAAAGTTTTCTAAAGCCCGGGCCCAGTTCCTACTCACTGATAGGGACACCGCCGGATAGGCTGTCACCTGCATACATCCTCTCATCTCCTCATGGGAAGCAACGACCTGTCTTGTCATACTTCTGGGCAAGTGATATGGGGGAAGGGAGGGCTGCCCAGCAAAGGGGTCAAGACTTGGCTAATTTAACTCACAGAAACAGCTGACCTGTACAAGATGGACCCCAGACTGATGGGACTGATCCAGACCCCTTGAATGTGGGTGTCAGTGAGGAGGCCTAGTTAATCTATGGGGCCTTGGGTAGTATTTATCCCTGGCACACAAATGGTCTTTGGGTGCCCATCCCACAATGAAGGATGCTCTTTCAGTGAGGACTCTTAGGGGAGAGCCTAGGCCCTGCCCTAGATGAAATGACAGACTCTGGAGATCCTCCATGGAGGGCCTTACCCTCCCTGGGGATTGGAGTGGAGATTGGGTGGGGGGTTGGGGGCACCTGGTGAGGGGGGGCAGGGGAGGAGGAGAGGGAGAGGGAGCTGGGATTGATGTGTGAAACAAGCTTGTTTCTAATTTTAACATAAAACAATGAAAAAGAAACCAGCACAGAGCCAAGTGACTTCAATCCCAGCATACTGCCACCCAAGTAGAGCATGATTGGAGCACTCAGTGCTTAGTATCCAGCCCAAGGCTTCCCCGCAATGCTGACTGTGAAATGAGCTTGGCCCTGGTCATAGCTGTAGACTCCCAAAGCCACACTCTCTCTGTGTCTCACCTTTGTGAATGAAGCACTTTTCTCAGAGGGGTTTTTGACTTAGTGCTGTGGGAACCTCCATCTTTACTTCCCTCACTCGGGGTTCCTATCGCTGTGACGAAACACCATGACCAAAAGCAAGCTGGGGAGGAAAGGGTTTAATTGGCTTACACTTCCACATCACAGTCCATCATTGGACAATGTCAGGGCAGGAACTCAAGCAGGGCTGGAACCTGAAGGCAGGAACTGATGCAGAGGCCGTGGAGGGGTGCTGCCTATTAGCTTGCTCAGCCTACTTTCTTACAGAACTCAGGACCAGCAGCCCAGAGATAGTAGCAACCACGACGAGCTAGGCCCTCCCCATCAATCATGAACTCAGAAAATGCCTTACGGCCTGGACTCAGCTAGGCGTGAAACATGGGCATTTTCAGCCTTCAAGTAGCCACACATTGAAGAAAGCAAAGGGTGACAGGGCCTACTGTGATTATGGAGCTGACTGGAAGGATGGGTCTGTATTAGCCAATGTTGATAAATGCTACTTTGAAAGAGGGGAAAAATACCATCCTAAAACATGAAAATGTTCAGACCTTGCCAACGCTACTACACCAAGTACTACCTTAATACTTGGTGTTTCAATCAATAAGGAGCTAGACTCCATTACCACATCAGTCTAACAACTCAAGCCAACAAAACCCAGCATACAAAGAAAGGACAGTAAAGACAAATATTTGAGCATCTATCTACTACCAACATTGGTTCTCGGCAGAGATCAGGGACTTCTCAAACTACAAACTCTAAGAGACATTTCCATGTGTCAGCTTTCCCCGTTTTCTTACAGGCAGAGAGTAAATCACAAAGAGCATAAGCGCGCTCACTGTATATGTGCCCATGTCTGATTCTGAGAACTCCGGGTCCACAATGACAGCCAACTGCTCACATCTGCCACTGGAGACATTTTTTTTCTGACTTCCCATCAGCTTTGGCTCAATGAAATGATGCTCATATTCCCTGAGCTACTCTCTAAATGGTCTGTGTCTTTTTTTTTTAATGACATGTGGGTTTAGGATGCTTTATGGCATGGTATAGCCTCCACTTTGCCCTTCAGTTCAGATCCTAGGTTTCTCAAGGACTTGTTTTCATGAATCTTATGCTGGCAGAGGCAGGAGGATACTGCCTAGGAGACGCAAAGGCAGTACAGGGAGTCCATGGAACTGCTTGACGAAAATAAGATCAAAATCACGCAGGGAGCCTAATGTGGGGGCCATCTGTTTATATCCTAATCTCATGTAACATCTGAGTATGCTGCACCCTTTAAACTCTTCAAAGCACTTTTTTTATTATTATTGAACCTGATGTGTGGGCTCAGTGACCAAGATGGAGACAGATCTGCGAAGCAAGCTGGGTAAGTAGACTGACATATCAGCGAGCTCTGGGTTCGATTGAGACGGCCTGCCTCAGCGAATAAAGTGGAAGGGCAACCGAGAATGACTCCCGACAACAATCATGGACTTCCACATCCATGTTCACCCACATTTCCGAATGTGCACACCACACACACATGCATGTGAAGGTGAAATAGGGAGGAAATTTATCTGATGCTAATGGCATCTTCTAGG
The DNA here is from genome assembly GCF_017639785.1 of Mesocricetus auratus. Lineage (NCBI taxonomy): Eukaryota > Metazoa > Chordata > Mammalia > Rodentia > Cricetidae > Mesocricetus > Mesocricetus auratus. The sequence continues at coordinate 1,121,838 of NW_024429192.1, read as the reverse complement.
ACTGAAGAAGCCTGGCCTTCTCCCTATTTCCCTGACTCGCCCATGGCTGCTGTTCCTGATGGCTGTGCTCATCCCACGTTCCTCCCTTCTGCTCAGTCTCACATCCACAGCCCTTGCTCCACACAGCTCTCATGTGGAGAAAGCAGGCCTGGGTTCCCAACCGCTTGCCCCTCTTCCCCACGCCAGCCAGCCACTGGGCTGTTTATCTCCTTACATCACCGTCTCTCCCCGAACTGCTTTTCCTGACACCTCTGAAAATAACAGCTCATTAGAAAGTGATCAGAGACTGAGTGAGCAATTGAATGCAATTACACAAAATTACACAGATCTTAACCCAGGCACTCTACTGTGCCTCAGCTTGAGAAAGCCGAAGGCCTTTATTTACTGGCCAGGCGTGTGGGGTCACCATGGTAGTCCCCAAGAGGGAAAAGGGGATGACTCCTGGGTACATTGTACAGGAACCTAAGAGTTTGCTGCTCTAGGGAAGGGAACGTATACAAGGAGAGGAAGAGATGGATGCCTGCAGGTGTACACAGAATGTCAACAGAAAGCAGCATTCAAAGAAAGCTTTGCGGCAGGCAGTGTGGCATGGGGAGGCAGCAGAAGTACAACAGAGGCCACTGACTTCAACCCATGAAAGCGTTCAAAGAATGGGCAGAGCAGCCATTCCCACAGGATCCCCTCAACTCAAAGTGGCAACACAGCCAGGATGCTCTTAAATCCTAGACCCCCCATTGGGTGACTCACTCTCCCCAGTTTGACCAGGGCTGTCAGCCTTTGTCTTAGAGCCTTGCCACATGGCTAGCTGCTGTGCTCCTGCTGAGTCATGAGGCCTGGTCACCTGTTCAAGGCCACATGGGTTCTTGCAAATTACTTACACATGGTGTGCAAAGCGGATTGGTGGAAAAGTCATTCTTAAGTCTTTGAAAGTCTAGTGGATTGTGGATGTTTACCATGAAGCATCCTCCTTACTCATAATGCTGGGTTACAGGGGGTGTTTTACAGTTTTACGGTTTTCAAACTTGAGAATCTGTACGCCTACATATCTCCAGGCCAGAACCCAGGTTTAAATATAAAATTTTGTGTCTCAGACACCTCATGCCCAGAAGGCAACTTTCTATGGTACTTTTAATAATTTTGTGCATGAAACAAAAACCTCACAGTTTAGGATTTCCCACTTGAAGGTCATGATGTTACTCAGAAATTTTTGAATTTGGAGAACTTCAGATTTAAATTTATGAATTGGGGTTGCTCAACCTGTGTCACCTGGCATATATATGTTGTATTTGCTACCCAGGCTCATCGGGTCACCTCAGTAGCCCCAAAGAGAAGTGGAATGATGCATATATAGTTTGATTTTTGTGGTACTAGATAGCAAGCTTGGAACTTTGCACATTCTAGGCAAGCACTCTACTACTGAACTACATCCCAGAGCTCAACTGTTTTGTTTTAGTTTACATTTTGTTGCATTTATTTATTTGCATGTGTGTGTGCACTGGTTCACTTGTATGCTTGCACACATGCCACAACATAAACATGGAGATCAGAGGGCAACTGTGGAGCCTGGTCTCCCCTTCCACCATGTGGATCCTGCAAACTGAACTCAAGACTGTTAGTCTTGACTGCAAGCCCCTTTACCTACTGAGCCATTTCACTGCTACCTAGAATTCCTGAGTGAAGAGAGCCTTGTAGCTTCAGTGGTGTTAATTTGCATGGTCAAAAAGGAAGGCAGGAAAACAAGAAGTTTAAAGTGAAAGACTTTTCTATTACAATAAATACATTTCAGTGAAGACAGAGATGTAGAAGGAAAAGTTGGGGCCTTGATTTCAAGGCAAGGTGACCAAAAGAGAAGGCAAGGGGTAGTGTGTACGTTTCCCACTGGAAACCAAGTGCTTTGGAGGCTATTGGAAACAGACTATCCACAGGCAAGGAGTCATTTCAGAGATGTGCTTCCGGGATCATCACAGAAACCTAGGCATACTCACCTCTTCTTCATGGATGCAGGTTACTAGTTGTCACACCAAACATGGACAACTGTCCTGATTTTGCTCAGAGACAGGGTTGTTCCCATGCTCAGCCTGCCCACCTTCACTCCCTCCTCTCTCCTGCTCAGTCCTAATTAACACTGTTCCTCATCTTGCTGTGAAGCTTGTACCTAGGATGCAATGAGGATGGAGTTGAGTACCTCAACCGTGCAGTGCCAGCCACACCTCCTCATGAGGTTGCTTTGAGCTATTCTGCTTTCTGGGCCTTGCTTTGCTTTTGGGAATATATCCAAGACTCATGGAAGAGGCTGGACATATAGCTCAATGAAGAGTGCCCACCTAGCATGTAGGACTTAAGAAGTAAACACCCAAGAACCAGAAGTCCAAGGTACTGCCAGCATCCATAGCGACCCACAGCCATCAAGACATTCAGAAAATCTACCCCTCCATAACTTCTTCTGAAGGGCCATACACTAAACTTGCATATAGCTATTTGGACCAGAGATAGAGTAGCAGGGGAGGGGGGATGTCTTGTCTTAGGTGCTCAGCTATACACCCTGTGCCTGGATGTTCTGAATGGGTGACCGTAAAGCATACTTAGGTATGAGCAGATTGGAGCTTGATTTGAAGAGAAAGGAGTAGATTATGTTGGCAGGGAGAGAGTAGCAGAGAGGAGCTCGGGCACCCTGAGGGCCTCCTGTCATTCTGAGATGGTGATGGAACCTGACAAGGACAAAGACTCCGATGTCCTCCCACAGGTGCTGGATTTCTGGCTGTTTTATCTCTTGCCTTGAAAAGGAATGAAATCACATTCAGCCCATAATTCGTGATGTACGCAAATAAATCATGACTTATTCAAGTATGTGATCAGGGTAAGAGACAACTTGTCACTAAGACAAAGTGATATGCCACCAGGATGTTCCTCCTGGATCTAGTTAGATCACTTGTCTTCAAGGGGTTAGCCCTGGATGCTGGAGATAAAAGAATCAAAAGTAGGTGGAAGGAAAGTAAGAGTTCTGATTTCTCCCCTCACACACCCAGCCTGTGCCTTTGGAATGGCTTCCCTAGGTAAGACGACAATATGAGGACACATGGAGGGGGTCATGAGCATAGCCTTCCATATGTGTGCTCCCTCTGTCAGTCAAACATGCTCTTGTTTGCTATGGTGCTGGAAATGTGGGACTGGATAATTGAGGTGGGTACTGAGATATATTCTAGACAGTTCAGCAGCCATTGGAGAAGGTTGGACAAGAGGTGTCATCCACTGTTAGTCCCACCACCCCCAAAAGGCCCCACAGAAATGCAGTAAGCAGGCTCGTTGTCTCATTCTAACTGTCATGATACATTAAGCTATATAATATACTATACCTTGTAAGTAATACACTATATAATATACTATATACCCACTATAGTCTATATACTGTACTACACGCCATGTACTCTATATTATACACTATAATGTAGTATTCACTGCACTAAAGTTACATAGTATATATTATAATTTACGTACTATATCAGTAAACTCTACCCTGTCATCCCTTATTCCTTATTTCCTGCTTTTCTATAATGGTGTGTATGTAGGGGGGTGGTGTATGATCAGCTGTCTTTCTCCATTACACTCCACCATTTTTTTCTGTTTGTTTTTGAGACAGGCTGTCTCACTGAACTCTCTGCTCACCAATTGACTGGACTGCCTGGCCAGTGAGCTTTGAGGATCTGTCTGTCTCCACACCATCACCCCACCTCTTCCTCCCCCGTAACCCATGAGGATTGCAACCCCAGCTGTCATTGTTACATGGTGCTGGGGACCTGAACTCAGATCCCCACGTCATGCAGCAGGCACTTTTGTCACTGAGCCATCTCCCCAAACACATTGCTGCTCATTAAGCCCCTCTTCTCCCTCCCCTATGGCTCCACAGGGCCAGGATCTGTGGGACTTGTTACTGTGCACCATCCCAAATGGGTTAAACTCTTGGCGTGCCATAAACACTCAGAGATTTGAAAATCACTACAGAGACTCATTCAAAAATATTAGAGTTCATCCTTTTAGATATTTGTTCTTTTTCTGTGAACCCAGGACTCACTGAGTCAGACCGTCTAACTATCCACAGCTTGCCTTAGGAATCCCATCTCTTCCTCCTTGGCACAGAGGTTACAAGTAGGCCACCATGCCCATCGCACATTTACATGGTCCTGAACCCTGGTTCTCATACTTGCAAAGCAAGTCCCCTGAGCCTACATTTGTGAAGTTTTTAGCATTTCATATATCAGGTTTCTGATTATGGGTGATCAGCTTATATTTATATAACAAACACTTCAAAAACATGAAAGAGTAGAAAGACAAACAACGAATCCTAATCCACTATGAGAAACGGTACCTTTTGACACCTGATGTCCTCATCTTTACCAGGGACTTTTCCCAAGCAATTGGCTGTGACCTGAGCATAGCCTGTGAGTCTGCTCCAAGAGCCTGAACAGCGGCTCCTCTGAAACCAGGAAGGCTGCCCTTAAAATAGGCTGCTTCTGTCCACTGCAGGGTGACAACCTTCACAGGTCAGTATCTACATGGACCAGGTGGAGGCTGATTAACCCAGACAACACCAACCGCAGCTGATGCCTAGCCCTGGAGGGATGCTATCTCCCTGACTGCTGGAAGCTTTGAAGATGGGTGAGTCCTGAGCAGCAGAAAAGTCCTTCAGGTAGACAGACTAGTCCACTGCCTGCCCAGAACACCTCCCTGACCCAGCATGTCTGTGGAATCATCTGTCACCCCATTTTCTCTCATCTGTATTTTTTAAGCATCCTCACACAGCCCAGATTGTCCCAGACTGACTTATTTGCTTTTTCTTAAATCACCTTAGTCTACAATGAAGAAACTTAATTAAAACTATAAGGGGGAGGGGAAGAGGGACTAGACAGCAGAGCCTTGGAAGCAAAGTGATTTACTGACTCTTTTCTCCTTTAAATGCAAGTCTCAGCCCTTTGAAGATACTATGCATTTTTATTTAAAACCCTGAACATTGTTTAGGACTCCAGTCAGCTCTGAGGTAGGCAAACTCCTTTCCCAGTGGCACAGGGCTGGCAGTTTAGCATGTAGTCGTGCTCCTGGAGAGCTGAGACCTTCAGCTACATCCAGTGGCCCAGAGGCAGCACATATTGTGAGGATGGGGTCAGAACTCTGCCTGCAGAGGCCTCAGGATCTGAAGCCTGGCCTGACTCTGGGCATCTCTTTGTGCTTCCCATGTTAGCTCTGTGAAGCACAGAGTGGTGCAGCCTGCCTGCAGCCCTTTGAGTCTCTCTCTCGCCCTGTCCCTGGCTCTCTGTACCTCGGTGGGGGGTAGGGTTGGGATGGAATGTTTTCTGGCAACAGTTCACTACCTCTGCCTCAGCCTCAGTCCCGTAGGGTCAAGTGTTATGTACCTGGTAGGATTCAGCTCAACTTTCCAGCCCATCTCTCAACTATTAGGAAAAAATATAAGTGTACACACACACACACACACACACACACACACGTATGTATGAGTAAACTCATATACACAAAAACACCACCAACGGGATTCATCAGGGTTTCTTGTGTGTTTGTGTGTACCAATAATTAAAAATAGTAAGCCATATACACTCTGATGGTTAAAATTAAAATTACTGTCAATATTGAAATTGGAGATAAAATAGAACATTACAAATAATCATGCATTTCTGGCAAGAGTTTAAATTGTACATTTTGAGTTTTCTTATGAAGTTAAACATGCAATTTCAGTCTAGTGTTTACCCAAGAGAAATGCTAACATATGTTCACAAAAAGACTTCTATAATAATATTCCTGCTAACCTTTCTCATATTAACCAAACACTGGAAAGAGCTCAAAAATCTGGAAATCAAAGGAGAGGGGGGCGTTGTGTGTAGAATAAAGGAAAAATTCTTTCTGAAACCAACAACATGTGTAATTCTTGGTGGTATTACCATGAGGACAAGAAGACAAAGAATACACACATGACTTGATTCTATTTATATGGCAGATGGACCAAAGCAATCCATGAAGACACATGAGAAGGGGAATTTCATTGGAAGAAGGACAAAGAAACACACTTGGGTGACAGGAATTGAAACATTGCCCTAAGTACAGACAAATGACAAAACACATTTAGCCAAAAATGAATCATTTGTACTTATATAATTGCAAGTCAAAATTCACTTAAGAAAAACTATGAGACGGTGGCACACACCTATAGTCAGATCACTTGGGAAGTTGAGACAAGAGGGTCTCCCTAAGTTCGAGTCCAGCTTGAACTATGTAATTAGATCACACCTAACTTGTTTATTCAGTGAGACCATGGGGAAAGTTTGCATATTTAAACAATAGGAGAATGTATTTGCAATGTCTGAAATCACTAAAGTATAATATTCAGAATATACACCAGCCTCCTTCAAAGGAGGAGATTTCAGCTATAACTCAGACAAAGGCCAGGCAAATTTTAAAGAGAAAACTCAAAAGCTACCAATGAATACAAATAAAATCACCAAACTGACCAGGAAGGAGAAAGAATCAAAGCAACAAAAATAAAAATATCTATTAGTTGTTTTCATTTATCAAGGAAGGGAAAAGAGGTAAGAGAAAAGAGGGAGGAAGGGAGGAGGAGAGAAAGAGAGAAAAAGACAGAGACACAGAGAAAGAGGAAATCTGTTTCAGTGTATTGCTGACTGAGGCTTGGAAGGAGACAGTACTTAAAACAGGTGAAGCCTGGAAGAAATCCCCAGAATTGGTAAATAACTGAACCCTCAGATTCTAGGAATAGTACAGACCAAGCAGATTTTGTTTTTAAATGCATGTCTTGGCTGAAACAAAAATCGGAGATTCTGAACAAAGTCAGGTAGTCTGCTCAAAAACCAAGCAAACAAAAAAAAAAACAATATTTTTCTATACCCAGCTATATTACCACCTACAAACAGAGCAGAAGAAGACACTGCCCACACAAAGGCTTCTGAGTCCTCACAGAAGGAATTGGGGAAGGAAGTGCGTGACAAATGGGAACCTACCCATGTATACCCTGTGTAAAGACTGCCCTACAGTGGTACTAAGTTAATTAGAACCAGGTCACACTAGACCTGGCTACCCTGTGTGAAGGCTGCCCTATAGTGGTACTGAGATAACCAGGATAAGGCAACACTGGAGATGGACAATTCAGATCACCCCACAGGAGAGAAGAACACTATGAGTGCATGAGTAACTCTAGCTCTATCAACTTTAACTTTTAAAAGGACCAATAGGGGTATTATTTTTTAATAAGTATCATTTTAATTACACACATATATGGGGTGCATTGTGATAAGCACTGTATCTACTCAATATATAATGCTCAACTCAGGGCAATTAACATACCCACCTCCTTACATGTGTATGGAAATTTTCATGAGCATGCAAAAAAGAAAGCAAACTTAAAATTCTAGTCAAAACTTTGAAGGCTGGAAAAGAAGTTCAGAATTTAGTGGGCCAGAGAGAGGGCTCAGCAGTCATCAGTTGTATTCCCAGCACCCACACTGGATGGTCAGGGACCGTGAAGTTATCCTACGGCTTCTGAAGATGCCTGGATTCATGTATGCATACACACATGTGCACACATATACACATAATTAAAACTAAAAATAAAGCTTTCAAAGGAAGAGTTTATGATTTAGAAAGTGTTAAGCTCTGTGCTCATTACTAAGGTCACTAGCTTTAAGGTTTATGAGTCAGGTGCACTCATAAAAGTCCATAGATTCAAGAAGACTAGACACCATTTCAGTGAAGAGAACTCCAGCAATCCCCAAAAGGATGACAGGGAAATGGGGGAGATGGATCCAAGACAGAGCACCAACTGCAACAGAAATCCAAAGGAATGCAGATGTGCATACATTACCCTACAGAAGAAAGATCACAGCATTTTACATTTATTCTCTCATGTGTATTCATGTATTGTGTGTGTGTAAGAGAGTATATGTACACATAATATATATATATATATAACTTTGATCCCCTTCTTTCAACCACTACAAACTCTCCTTCTTCCTCAAAAGTTCCCCTCCCACGTACTTGTCTTATTTATTTATTTATTTATTTATTTATACATCTATGTCACCCTCTCCAATACTCGAGAAACATTAAAGAGGAGGAAGTGAAAAAAATATAAAGCCCAGTGGATGGGAGTAGTGTGGCAAACGTTGTCTTCTTGAACAGCTGCACTGTGGTCACCTGCTTAAGATCTACACAGGAATGGGACAGTCAACAACCCGTAGTAGATAGGAGTGGAACTCATGAGGCCCCACCCCTCCCTGAGGAGAAGCAGTTACTGGTGGGTGTAAGAGCAGTCCATTCCTCAGTGGTGTAGCCACTGATAAGTTGTCCTTGCTCAAGAAATCAACTCCTCGCCCATGGTCACAGAAGGAACCCTGTTAAAGTGCAGTGGTTCACAAAAAAAGAGAGAAAGGCAAAAATATCTACGCAAGAATCCCGCCCACTGAGTGCTGCCTTGCTTGTGGAATGGAAAGAAATGTATAGCTTGAAACCATATCCTTGGAGATAGGAAACTAAGTCGCTGGAAATTAAATTTAGCAAACTGGACGATGCAAATGCCAGCAACTTTAACCTTACACTGGCGAAAACAGGAACCAAGGGAAAAGAAAAGCAACGGGGGAAGAAGGAAGCATCAGGTCCTCGTTGTCCTCGGGTCCTGTGGGTCCTCGGGTCCTGTAGGTCCCTCGTGGTCCTCGTGGTTCTGGGGTCCTCTGGGTTCTTTTGGTTCTCGGGTCCTGGGTCTTCATGGTCCTCAGGACATATGAGTCCTTGTGGGCCCTCATGATCACCGTGGCCCTTGGGTCCTGTGGGTCCTTATGGTCCTCGTGGTCCTAGGGTCCTCTGGGTTCTCATGGTCCTTGGGCCCTGGGTCTTCATGGTCCTCATAGTTCTCGGGTCCTGGGTTTTCATGGTCCTTGGGTCCTCAGGTCCTTGTGGTCCTCATGATCTCCAATTCAATGGGTCCTCCGACTCTCTGGGTCCTCCAGCACCAGGGTGACAGTAGGATACATTATGATCAGTTTAGATTCTCAGAGGCCACCTTCTGCCAGTACCACTGAAAGCTGTGATGATCTAGGTGCCAGGCTGTGTGCCCAAAGTCTTCCCTGAATCTTTTAGAATCTCCCCTGTAGCCCAGGAGGCGGTCATTCCATCCTTATTTTCTAAAAGGCCCGGGAGTGTCCAACAGCACACCAAGTTCATTTTGCTAGCTCACAGGTAGTTGGACTCCACCCTAAACTTTGTTCCTCATTCCTCATACCAAGCTACAGAATTATTCTTGGTCATTCCAGAAACACATGCAGGGATCAAGGGCAAGACAGAGACAGGAGGGCAGTGCCAGGAAGGGAAGATTTATACACTGCTTCAGGCTTTCACACAATGATGTCTCCTCAGCAGCCTGGCACCTGACTCCCCTGCCCATAGGGAGTGCACAAGGTACCCAGTCTTCCCAGGGTACACCAAGGCTCACCTGGGAACATCTCAAAGTAGGTCATTCACAGCCAGTGTTAATCCATTCCAACACCTTCCTATTACTGAGAAACATTTTGTTTTCTCTTTAAATAAACAAGTAACTCATTCAAATCCACTTGCACTTCTAGAATAAAAGATTATGGCCCAGGGATACTGTAAAATGCAATTTATTTGATCTGCTTATTTTTTTTTTAAATCCCACACCCCATATGTTGTTGGCAAGATTATCAAAGAGTGAAATATGGTGGAACCACAATGTGATTACTTCAGAGAAAGTATTCTATGGCTTAGGATTAGGGTTCCTAAAGCCCAGGATTTAAACAAACCTAGGTGAAGAAGCCTCACATCGAGTATACTGTATCCTGGGGGGAGTTCTAATACAAACACACAAAGTAACATATTCAGGAACTGGTTCTCTTTCTGCATTCACAGTGATGTCAGATAACAGCAAGGAATACAAGGCGGACTGTGTCTCGTGACTGTGTTAAAACAGTGAGAATGGGACCAAGGAGATTCATCAGCAGATAAAGGGTACTGGCCACTAAGCCCGAGGACCCAGGTTCGGTCCCTGAAATTGACATGGCGGCAAAAGGAGAGAAATGACTCCCCACAAGGTGTCTTCCCTACTGGGCAGGGAAGTCAGATGCCAGGTTGTCACGGTCAGAAACCAGTGTGTGAAAGACTGAAGGGAAGTGTAAATCACAGCCTTGTATGCACTGTCCTCCTTGTCTCTGCCACAGCCCTGGTCACCACACTCACTTCCGGAACACACACACACACACACACACACACACACACACACACACACACACAGTCTCTCTTTCTCTCTCTCATGATGATGATGCTGACAAATTAATTCTTATAAATAATGAGAATGATTATTGTTCAAAGCACATGCCAAAAAAAGAAGCCCCCCTGTGCTAAACTTTCAACGTGACTTTCAGTCTTTCATTTTTGTTTTAGGCTTATTTTATTATTGTTATTTTAATCACGTGTACACACGGGGGAGTATATGCACATGAGCGTGGCACCCTCAGAATCAGAAGAAGACATTGGATCTCCCTGGAACCATCGTTACAAGCAGTTGTAAGATACCATGTGGGTGCTGGGAATTGAACTCCAGTCCTCTGGAAGAGTAGGAAGTGTCCTTAACCACTGAGATATCTTTTCAGTCCCAAATTTTGACATGTCTTTTAAAGAGTAGCTTCTTATGAGAAGTACATATGATAAGACCTCACAAGAGCTACCATGGCCAATTGAGCGTACATGGTGTGTTAGCAACACTTCACTAGGCCACACCTCTTAAAGGGCCCAACATTGCCATACTGAGACCAGCTTCCAACACACAGTGCCTTCTGTGGGGGGAGACACAATGAAGCTATATTAAACCCTAGAAGACACGACAGCGACTCCGTTTGACCGGCTCATGATGGACACATGTCAATCATCCAAACTCACAGAATGTATAGCACCAAGGTGAACTCCAGTGTGAATGACAGCTGCCAAACTAACCATGTCCCGGTGAAGGTTCACAGCCCTATCAAGTGCAGTGTTAGATGGGGTGCTGAGGACAGGCTTAGCATGAGTGCACAGGGGTAAAGGTGTATGAGGGAAATCATGTTTGCATCTCCAATCACCTTGCTGCAAGCCTAAAACTGAGATACCTGAAGACCAAAAAATCAACATGTTGAAAGTAGTGAATAAAATATGACATATCAAGATCTTTTGTTTTGTTTTATGAATGGGTAGGTGCACGGGGGCAGAACACACTTACTTCTTGTGTGTCTACATGCACACTTGTGTGTGCACGTGTGTGAAAATCAGAGGTCTCTGCCTCTATCATTCCCTACTTTGCTTTCTTGAACCCGAAGATCACAGACTGTGCTAGACTGACTGGCCAAAAAGCCTTAAGTATCCACCATTTCCACCTCCTAGCACTGGGGATTACAGACACTGAGTCACAACACCCAACTTTTTTATGTGTGTGTAGGAAATCCACAGTTTGCACCCTCATGCTATGCATGTGGGAGATCCACATTTAGCACCTCATGCTTCCAGGACAAGCACTTGGCCCTGAGCCATTGTGCAAAATCACTTTGCACATTGCAAAATAAAGGAAAAAAAATCAACCCTCCACCAGCCCTCCAACTGGATTCGAACCTTCCAGGAGTGGGGCACCTTTTAGTAGCACTGTGGCAACATTTGTAATAAATAGTGGCAACATTTGCAATAAATGGAGCCACGTGAGCTCTGGGGCTGGAGTTGAGCCTCTCTCCCTGAGTTCTTAGGGAACTTACGCATCTCAGCTCAAGCACAGAGTCTCAGGTTTAAAGCCATTATTGCCTGGTCCTGGATTCTCAACTCTGTCTACAAGCGATAAAGGCAGCAGCAAGATGGCGCAGAGGGTAAAGGCACCGGCAGTAGATCCTGATGACACAAATTTCGTCCAGGGGACCAGGTGGTAGAAGGACTGACTCCCTCAAGTTGTCCTCTGATGTTTACTCATGTGATGTGGCATGTGTGTGTGTCAATGTACACACACACACACACACACACACACACACGAGAAAGAGAGAGAGATGCATATAAAATAACACTTCTATAATATTCTGATGGGAATTTGTGATAATCAAAAACAGAAATAAATTGATAATATGCAGAAGCTGAGGCTTGAGTTGCAGCCAGGAAAACCGCAATGAGCCGCAGCGGACTGGGAGCTCTAGGAAAAGGCACATACCTACCTATGCAGCCAGAAAGAAGAACAAGACGTTAGAAGTGGAGCACACGATGCCCTGTGACAAAGTGTGAGGTGAGGGAGAACTCACCCTTGTTCATCACTGAGTGGGACCAGAAAAGACTCTGCCTCCCACAGATGCCTGGTAGAGCTCCTTGGTAGACTCACCGCCCAAATTCTTGGGACCAGACCCCAAAGGAAAAGCTAGGGTCGGGACCCCGTGAAGCCCAAATTGCTGAATATCCAAACCCGGAGAGTCTGACCAACCATGGGTGAGAATACAAAATGGTTACGGAGGTGGTAAGAGGCACCGGAGCTCCTCAGAAGCAGGACAGGCCAATAGGAGCCAGAGAGAAACTTTCCGCAGTGTAGCAGGCCTGTCGAGCTGTGTTGTGTCCCTGGTTTCAGCACACCCATGTTTTAGTGAGAGATGTGGGCTGTTTCCAAAGGGAAAACACGCCCAGGTCCTCTTAGCAGAATCGGCCGATGGAACGAAACGGCCAGATGCATGCTCAGTGACCCTTAAGTACAGCCGAATCAGAGTGACGGCATTGCCTGGGAGCAGGGCACCCTGGGATGCATCTGTCCCTGTGATTAGGCTGAAGGACAGAGACACTTCAGCCCAGAGCTCCTGCTTCTCTGACTGCAGAAAAAAAAAATCACTTATTAAATGCAAACATATTTGTCCTAAACAGGCCTCCATACATGACTGCTGAATGTTTCTCTCCTAAGGGCCTCTGGGTATTCTGAACCGCAACCTAGCTTGCTGTACAGGCAGCTGTCACCTGAAGACACTGGTAACCAAGCAACTGAACATCGGCCAATCAGAGCAGCCCATCCCTCAGCCATTCCCAACCTAAAGGCTCCAAAATCATATCCAAATAAGGCAAGCCTGGTGATGCACCCACCAGCCAATCTCTGCATGTCATCTCTTGTACTGCAGGTGCAGAATGGGCTTTCTTGCCGCATACCGAAACATCTCCCCTCTGGGATGCTCCCTGTTTCCAGAGCCGTTCTTTTCTTTGACTAAAGTTTGTTCAATTCTGACTGGCATCCGTCTCTCTGAACTCAGCAGGGTTTGCTGAAGGCAGTTCTGACTCTGAAGGTCTCATGCAGGCCTGGGCAGGCTTCCTGTGATGAACCAGTCAGCCTCCATTTTAGGCTTAAAAGCCATCTCGTAGTAAAGACAGACTAGGTTCATTCCTGTTCATGATTAAACCTGTTTCTCAAGGATAGGGCTGTGTCCCACCTGTAACATTAACTACAAATGGTTCTGTACTGCCTGTTCCCGTACTGGTAGCCATGTCTTTGTTTTAAAAAGCTATTTATAACCATCTTGCAACCCTACATTTGTTTTCAAAAGGTTATATGACCACTTACGACTACCTTGTTATGACCATGACTACCTTGCTATGCCTACCGTGCAACCATATCTTTGTTTCAAGAGGACATAAGACTATATTGTTCCTATAATCCTGCCTGTTTTGCCTCCCAAATGCCCCATTTGGAAACCCCCTACCCCTGAGCTATAAAAGCCTTGTCTTCCTCACATCCAATGCTGACCTCTCAAACCCCACCTTGGGGGGGGGGGTAGGCAGCAATGTATGAGAAAAAAACTGCTTGCTTTAATTAATTGCTTGCTTTGACTAATTTGGCCATAATGATTTGGGTTGGTTTTCTCCCATGTTTTGGGATTAACACCTGGTGATGCTGACAACTGCAGACCCTCCGACTGACCCCATGTCCCTGACAAGGCAGCTGTGGGCTGCCCCAGGAAGGCAAGGGGGCGGGCTAAGCAAAAGTCCACGCTTGAAACCCAACTTGGAGAAGAAATCGCAGAATATCACCTTTCCTTGTCCACAGGTATGCTGGACTCGGTCAGTTTCTTAAGTAAACCCCTGTTGCCTAACAATTGTATAAAGCCTTGTAATGTAAAAGCAGAGCACAGAGAAATGCTAGGTCCTTAGTGTAGATGTCCTGGCAGAAGCAAAGACATTCTAAAAGAGACACACCCCTCCCTCTCAATCTATCAGATTTTTGAAACAATGGATTCCAAAGAAATGGAAACTTCCTCAGGAATCTCATGCTAGGAGGAAGAGAGGGCGCCAGTCAGAAGGGCAGTTTGTCCACCTAATGGAGAATTCGCAGGGTTCTAAGAGTTTGACAGAATACCTCACAGGATGAGGATGAAGCCCAGACAAGGACAGTCAGTGGAGGGCAGGACAACACCTTCACCAAGACAGCTTAGATGTGCATATGGGTCCCACTTCAGGCCCCCAGTGACAGACTTAAGGGATTTGCTGGGCTCTTCATCCCTCTTCTTAATGTGGCAGCAATGAATAAATCTCCTCTTTTATGCTTTCCTTTTGTAATTTGACTCTTTGTTTTCTTGAGGATGAGTGGCCAGACCTAACTTGGAGTGCAGTTTGTGCCTCCCATGTTTGATAACGTTAAGTAGTAGAAAAATAACGTTGGCAACTGTAACCCTATCAAGAAGCACTCACGAATGAAACCGTCACAAAAATATGAGCAGATGAGTTATGCACATACCAATGTGCTGGAAAATTCTATACTCGTTGAGTGTCGTATCAAATTTTATGAGAGTATCAGTCACTTAAAGAAAAAGGATAATAGGGGCCAAGGCTCCATGTGGAGTGTCGGATACGTGTGCATGTGTTGGGGCACCCAGGTTCAATGACTAGTACTTTAAGTAGATAAATAATGATAGCATTTGGTCTTTTAAGTGACAGTATTACAAACAAGTGAGGATACAGCTTTTATTTAAAATAAGTAATTTATCATTTGAGAAATCATGCCTAAATTCTAACAAGACCTCCAGATAATATCTCTCCACTTAGCGTGTATCTCCATTCGAGTTTCTACACGTTCACTGGGACATTTTCTTTTAAATTGCTATTTTCCAATTTACTAGGCAGATTACTCTTTTAATACACTCACAGAGCCTTGGGGGCCTAAGCTGGAGTTGAAAGTTAAACATCTATTTGCATTTCGGTTAGGAAATCCCAGGCATGGTTCCATCAGACTTTGACTGTCTCTGTGGATTTGACTAAGATCAAAGCCCCAGCATTAAGGGATCGTGGGTTTTCATGCTCCCAACAGCCAATTGCAAAGAGCCATTCCTGCACACCACGTGTATGTATCACTGCCTGTCTGTATTTCCCTCAGTCTGTGTTCACCTGCTTCCCTTTGACTGGATGCACGGGTGCTGATGTGCAGAAATCTGCAAAGCTCAGAGTAAGCAGAATCTGAAATGTAGCCTCATGGAAACCAGACCACAGCGCATGTGTAAAACCCTGTCCTGATCACGAGGGGGTGGAGGTAGTGTACAGCCAACCCACGGGGGCCTCCAGCTGCTGGTTCTTGATCCACAGGTATAGATTTTTGGACACAAAGAACACCGCTCTCACATCAAAATGGATAAGAGACAGTTTATTCTTCCCCAGCTAAATTTGAGTATCCATGGCCTGGAAACACGTATTTAGGTTGGCCTAAATTCCATGTTCCAATGTGGAAGCACGTTCATAAAGCTGTATAGTTTTACAGAACAAAGGGAGTCTTAAATAAGATCAAGGAAAGTTTAAAATACAGTTGATGAGTACATCAGAGAGGCAGGTACAGCAAGATGGGGGGAGCTTTCCTATATTCCTCAGATCTGATCACATTCTTAGTTATGAAGTTGGTGGAAACTATTTTCCAGGCAAGCCAATATATTATAAAATGATTTTTATCTGTGAGTCACGGGATGTTATTAGTTCTGGCAGTGGGGTGTGTAAGGAATGGATGTCCAGGAGGCTAAGGTTAGCCTGTGATAAGGTATTACCCTTTACACCTGCAACATTCCAACCTCTCCACATTACTACAGTCAGTAGCAGTCAGCCAGTCTCTGCAGACACAGCTTCTTTCTAGGAATTCTTCTCAACAGGCCCTTGGCAGTGACCTCAACACTCAGGAAGAGGCAGGTTCCTGCTGGCCACCTACACATAAACAAGGCAACATAAATACTGTACACCTCCATATGCTCAGGAAAATCAACAGTGTGATTTTTCTTAACACAGCAAATAGGAATTTTTAACTAGGATATTTTTCCTTTGTAATTAATCTCAAACATTACCCAGGATGGTAAAGGTGTTTATAACCATATAAATCAACAGGGGCAATAAATTTCACCCAAAGAAACGAAAATTATGAGATGGAATGGACATTTCTAGAACAACAGATTCTCACTGCTATTTTTTGTTTTACTTCAGGCTCCTAAAAAGTGATGGGTAAAAATGATTACAAGGCAATAAATACGATCTTATCTAAATGCTTGCAGTATAGACTGCTCCTGTAGATTTCCTTCCCCCAAGCCATGGGCAACAGAAAAATCAAAAGCGCTTACTTTTCTATGGATATTCCTTAGTCTGTGCTATTCTACATTCAGGGAAGTATTTCACAAGATCACTGAATAAGGACAAAGAAAATTATGTTGACCAAGGGCAGGGACAGAAAACCTTGCTCATGGAGAAAGGAAAATGAAACCATGTATTTCAAGAGAAGAAAATGACACTCAGCCACTGCCGCTGGGTAGTCTAATTTTCAGGACATGCATATTCCAACCTAATAACTAAGAACTAGAGACTTGCATTTGTAAGGCAAAAGAAGATGGGTTTTGCTAGTTCACATGACACATCACAGCCCTGCAGGAGTGTATGTCTCCTCATTCTTCAAAGGCCATGAAAATAACTGTTTTTCTGCCTCATTCTTCAAAAGCCATGAAAATAACCATTATTCAAGATGGAATTGCAATCTATCAACAAGTCACTTTTCCGTGGGGGTAATCAATGAGAAGCCAGCCATCTACCCCACAGCTCTTACCTCCAAAATACAATCTTGAGACTTCGGTAGCCAATTAATGTTTAATTCATGCTTTTTTTTCCCCTAAAGAAAATGAAAAGAAAAAAAAAAGCACCCAGCTTCTAAGATAACAAGGCATCAGAGCTAAGGAAATGCAACCTGGAGATTTTAGAAGTCATCCTTGCCCATGTGTAATCCTACGGTATGTCTCTGGTGTGGTGCAGAACTTAGAATCCCAAGCCTACAATCACAACTACACAACTATCTCACTCCTGAACTTCTGAACACCAACCATTCAGAAAAAAGACATGCTATAGTCTTTCACTCTCTGATAAGTTGGGTCTGGATGATGTAGCTTAGAAATCTTTATGAAGAAACTGGTTCCAGGGCATAGAAGAAAGGCAGAAAAAACAAAATGTAGAAACTGGAGAACAGGAACGGATGATGCGAAGGCTTCTTCTGAAGAAGGCATGGTGCATTCATGAACTCACGGCAGCTGGCAGCTGTGGTTCCTAGCATAAGACCTGTGCAAGATCGGGACGTCAACATTCCATCCTGGAAAGTAAGGGGAGGGGCTCCTGAGACCCTACCCTCCCTGAGAGTCTACTAATAGATGCTGGAGGAGGGGGTGTCAGAAAAACACACTGAATCAAAAATCAAAAGTACTGCGGAATGCTGCGATCTGTGTTTTATAACTCGCTGAATGATGTTTTAATTCTGCCTATCCTGTTCATGCATCACTGTCTCCACCATTCAGATCAGGAAGGCGCCACAGATGGACTGGGCCTTTGTCTACGTCATCCCCTCACCTTGAGGTCCCAGATTCCTGTCCTTGGTAATGCCTTAAAAACTCATGTGGCAGAATGCCACAAACGGGATGGATAGGAAATGCACTCCTCACAGACCTGGTACTGGGGTCAAGGAATAAGAAATTAGTATTTCTGAAAGGTGGTATCCCTTCAGGTGTCCAAATGGTGGGCCGGGAGGGGCCGTTCACTGGGACCCAACTCATCTGTGAAGTTCTGCCCATATGACTTGCACACACACACACACACACACACACACACACAGAGAGAGAGAGAGAGAGAGAGAGAGAGAGAGAGAGAGAGAGAGAGAGAGAGAGAGAGAGAGAGAGAGAGAGAGAGAGATGGAGACAGAGACTTTAGCCCATAAGGTCAGCACACTGGGAGTTTTGCTAACATATGAACATATGAACCATGGAGAACACAAGTATTCGGATCACTTCAGAAGGAAGTAGCAATGGGAACAAACCTATCTTCATCCACTTAGACACTTGTACTCAAGCACTGTCCTTGGTACTGGGGACACGACCATGGGCAAAATCCATCCACAAGTCACCATCCTCCGAGAGCAGACAGGCCAAAGAACACAGAGGTTCTGAAAATCGGGCAGGATCTGCTCTTCAGAAAGGCAGAAAGAGACAGCTTTGGTGGTGGCTAAAAGCCAGGGAGCGAGGGAGGGAGGGTCAGTGTGGATAAATAGCTATAGGACGAGACCACAGTTTCTGGGTGTGTTATGGATGAGGACAATTTATCACAGTTTGAGAGAAGAGCTTGGGATGATCTTTTAGTTCCTCTTATATCTCAAGAAACTGGCTACCCAGGCCTCTGTGCTATCCTCCATTCAGAAGCAAGGTGAGAATCCATGGTACCTAAGGATCTGACAAGTGGACCATGCATCTGGAAAACAGATGTGACTGCCTTCTACCTCCTGGACCAATGGCCATCCTTAGATAAGGGGACCTAGTGAGGTTGGGGGACTGACTGCAGATCTACCTGATCTAAGGGCTGTTTTCCTTGACTTAAAAATTGTGTCTGTCTGTCTACTTTTGTCCACTGAGCACGGAGGGCTGGCCACTTACAGGAACCACCCATCGGCAACAGTGAGATTGCTATGGGACAAAGGTTCCTACTTGTACCAGAGAAGGAAGCTAAGTGATGCAGCTTCCTCAGACCTGTCTGTGGAGAAGAGACTTCATGCATGAAGACCCAGGACATTTGGAGACCTTGCTAACCAGGAAGTCCTCAGTGTGTCAGCCTGGAGAATGGGGATCACCTGGCTGTTCTGGAACCACATAGAAAAGAGACAAGACCTCACACAGACACTGTAGTCCAGCAGTTGCTTCAGGCTCTAGTTGCCTGGTGATGCTCAGTTTAGGCTACATGTGAAGGGAAGGTCTGCATTTCTGAACTAAGTGCACATTTTATTACATTTTTTCTCCAGGTGGAAGATTACCCTGAGAACGCAATTGTTCCTTCAAGGAGTTCAAGACTGGATGCCATCTATGCGGAGTGACGGGGAAGCCCCCTTACGTAACTGCCTGCCAGTCATCACAGAGCTACATGGGCTATGTACTTTAACATTTAACACTTTTTATCAGAAGAAGTGGCCACATGCTGGCAGGGAGGGCCAAGTCATCTGCTTTGTAAGGAGGGTTCCTGCTGTGATTTAAATAAAATTCAAAGGCATACAGGGCTTGCATAGCTACAGGGCTCAGTTTGTTATCACCCTGTCCCACTTCACTATAAAATGTCCTCCGTCTAGACTGTCCTTCCTCTAAACAATGTTTCTTCCCCCTTCCCGTGTTCAGAACTCCCTCCTGTGCCTGTGCACAGTTGCTATTTCTTCTGTGCGTCTCTCTTCTCTCTTAGGCCTGAGCTAAAACACCACACTGCCTAGAAGCCTGCAGAGGCTGTTGTCTGTCATCCTCTTCTCCTGGAACATCCCCACCTCCTTTCCCTGGGTGAGTTCCTTCCTCACGGTTGTAGGAATCACCTTTGAGCATACACTTGTTTTCTGTTTCCCTCATAGAAAGTTTTCCCCCTGAAAACACAGACATCGCGTACTGGAGCAATGACTCTGCTGAGTGCTTGTCCTGCGAGTCTAAGGGCATACATTTGATCCCCAGTACCCAAGTGTGAAAATGCACAGTGATGCATGTTGTAACCCTAGCCCTGGGAAAGCAGAGATGGGACAATGCTACTCAGTGCAGTCCAAGCCTACAAAAAAAAAAGGCCTTATCTTAAGGGAGGTGAACCAAATTCCTGAAGATGACTCCTGAGACCGTATACTTGTGTACATACTTATACACCCTCACACACACAGCATAAAATAAGAAAAACAGGGACCTCATCCTTACTCTTTGCCATTCCTGGAGTGTTAAGAAGCTGGTAAAAGTTTATCACAGACATTTGATAAACATGGGATGAGCTAATGGACTGGAGATGCTGGCCTAAGCTTAAACTTCAGAGTCCGGGAGATGTACAAAACAAAGCAAGTGACCAACTAAATGCTTCCTTGACCAAACTGGCTTTGAATTGTACTTCAGAATGAAAACTAAAAGCATTTTTGTTTCCAAACTTAAGCTTGATACTTCCTCAAAAGTCTGTTAACTTAATTACATTAGGTGTAATGAATAGAAAGACCCTACATCCACAAGCCAGAGGGGAATCTCTGTCCCTTAAAGGAAAACATCAGCCAGTACCAGACCTGAGACAATAACACACGGTGTAACACAGTTGGAGATATCTACAGAACCAGGAGGCCCCAGAAGGTGACTTGCTTATCTTCTTTACAGCATGACGGGCCTATGCTATGGTGGTCAGGAGTCTAGGAGGGTGGTCACCTCACCTAGATAACAACTGACCCTGACAAACATTTAAGTGTAACCTTGGGCAAGGTACTTAAATTTGTTGGGAATAATTCTTATCATTTGTGAAATAAGCATTAATAATTTTCTTTAAGAGACGGTTGCATTAGCTGCTTTTCCCATTATGGCAGAATCATTGACTTTCAGGAAGGAAGTTTATTTTTGCTCACAGTTTGAGGGTGCAGTCTATCATGAGTGAGGAAGACGTGGTAGCTGCCTTGTACGGTAGCTGGTCACATTGCAGCCACAGCCAAGAAGCAGAGACAGCTAAATGCTGGTGCTCAGCTTTCTTTTTTCATTTTTCATTTTTGTTTATTCTGAAACTCCAGCCCACAGAGCGGTGCTGTTTACTTTTCATGTGAGTCTTCTCGGTTCTATTAAAGCCAACTGGGACTTGGTTTAATAAACAGACCAACAACCATGCCCTCCAGGCCACTCAAAATCCACTAGAAATGACCATCAAGATCAACCTTTATGACTCTTAGGACTTGAAATCAAAACAAGTAACCTGGGAAGCCATTTGTATTTGGCATAGGGTAGGAAGCAATGAACACTAGTCTCTGTGTCGAGATGGTAGCCTAAGGTGGGTACTGGGCGGTTGCCCATGAGTAGAACTGTATGATAGGGGACGTCCGTCTGTATATATGTTTCTCTTACTGCTTGATGAATAAAAGACAGTTTGGCCAATGAGTCAGGAGGTCAGGCAGGGCTAGGAGATGAGGAGAATTCTGGGAAAGGTAGGCAGGGAGAGCCTCCATGCTGATGAAGAAGTAACAATATGCCGGGGCATTACCAGGTAAGCTATAGCTTCATGGCTACATAGATTAAGACAGAGCTAGCCAATAAGCCCTAGTCAACGGCCAACACTTTTATAATCAATATAGTCAATATAGTATCCATGTGTTTATTTGGGGCTGAGAAGGGCTATAACGATATTCGATGCTATGTAGGGAAAACAATATATTTATTTACCAGAGAGAGAGAGAGAGAGTCGCACAGGCCAGGAGTTAGAAGCGTGGCTGGCTTCCTGGAGAAAAAAGGGAAGCCCCTTTTCCTTTCACTTCCTTTTATCTCTACCTTGACCCCGCCCTGTTGGGTGGATAGCTTTGTGGGGTTCACTCCTACAAAGGACGGTGGGACCTGATGGGAAAAGAGACCTCTGAAACAACTGTACATGTTATAATAACTGGGCTGCTGTCTGTGATGCCCAGAGCACACATGGAGAGCAAAAAAGGATGCACATTGTTGCAATGTTGGCATCATTCAGAGAAGTATGAGCAGAAACACGCACACATGCCTACGAGTACCACGCACGCTGAAAAAGGTCCATGGTCCTCACCTTCATTCTGGGTGCAGGCTCTTCCAGAGGCCCTGCTGCTGGACCCTCAATGAGGATCTGAGTGCTGCCAAGTCACAGCTTAGCCCAGGGTGTGCCCTTATAGATGACCATCCCCAAGCTCC
Source organism: Mesocricetus auratus (assembly GCF_017639785.1). NCBI lineage: Eukaryota > Metazoa > Chordata > Mammalia > Rodentia > Cricetidae > Mesocricetus > Mesocricetus auratus. The sequence goes on along the minus strand of NW_024429192.1, from coordinate 1,099,612 downwards.
CCAGATACCCATATTGGGCATATTCTTGCTGATAACTTGTCTTTCCCATAAGTAAAGGCCAATTCTCTTTTCCTCATGCAGAATTTATCACCAGTTTTTGGGGTGGCATGTATCTGGTGAACATGTTCCATTATATTCTCCTGTCCACTGGAGCCCTGAATAGCTAACGGTCATCACAAACCAACAAAGTAGCGCTATTTTAATATATCTACAACAAAGCCATTCATCAGAGATGAGGTTGCTGAAAAAGAGCAAAACTACACAGACTCATGGATGTGTGTGTTTAGTTTTATTAGAATTGCAACACAGACTTACTTAAAATATTTTGGGGGGGGAACCAGGAAAAAGTAGTATTTGGTTGGTTAATTTTTTATAGATAAATATGTTTATTTGTTTGATTATGTTTGTTAAGAAAGTCTCTTACTCTATAGCCCAGACAGTTCTGGAACTCATTCTGTAGCCCAGACTAGGTTAGCATCCATGGTGATCCACCTGCCTGTGCCTCTTCATAAACCAGTACACATAGCTTGCCAGTACTTGGTTTTTGTTGGGGGATGATTTCATAATGAGTACTGTGCTGTGTGTTTGCATGACAGAGACCTATAAGTGGTCAAAGGACAGATAACAAGTGGCTGTGGGGTACCCAGCCCCAAATGGGACATCTATAACCCAGTCTTGTGCCTGAGGCTTGGGGGAAATCATGGAAGGGGTGTGGCAGAGGGGAAAGATGTTCAAGAGCCCTGAAGCCTGGTTGCCTGTCAAATGACAGCTTCTTCCAGACAGAAAAAGAAGTTTGTTACTTTCATGAATTCTCAACAATAGGACCTGCCTGCATAAGACCTGCAAAGACCACATCAGTCAGTATTGGCAAGATGAATCGAAAGGAATTCATAAGGCTCCACCCACAGGTGAAGAGTTACAGGTTCATTTGGTACTTTTTGATTGACTTTCTTCTTTCTTGGGGAAGACCAAAGTCAGAGGGAACTTGTTATCAAGCCAGCCTTGGTTCATGTCACAAACCATGGCCTCTTTGTTCTGGGTGTGCCCATCCTCATTCTCACTGCCCCACAGACCTGAGGTAGGTGACGGTGAGCCACATATTTGGCCCGCAGCAGTCTGCCTCATGCATCTCCTAGAGCTAAACCTGGCAAGGCTTCACAAGGGTGACTTGAACAGTTCCAACAATGTCATATCCAAATTGGTGATTCACAAGAGCACACGGCTAGGACTACATACTACTTTGAGAAGAATAGCCATGGACATATTATCTTCATGAAGCTAATGACACCATTACACTTTCCACTGGCCACCTTCACACTCGGGACCCTAAGACTGCTTTCCCCTGAACAGCAACCTTCTAGGGATGTATTGATAAAGAAACATTAGACATGACATGCCCACCTATGTATATGGTCCTGAAAAGCATCCTAAGAAACTCATTGGGCCATCCTAAAAAAGGGGGTCTTGAAAGTAGAAGACGGACTAGCCAAGAAACGGAAAGGATGGATGGGAATGGCGAGGGGATAAGAGAGGGTAATGGGGTGAATGTGAATTTTCAAATGCATTATGCATGTAAAAATGATATGATGAAACCTATTAAGTATAATTAACATTTACTATTAAAAACGTAAAGACATATTAAAGACAGAATTCTGATCTTTGCTGGCTGGTGCTGTGTCTGAGCCACATGGAGGTTCTTGAATTATCACCTTTTTTGTCAATGGTTACTGAGCTTGGTGGTTGTGAGTTGATTCAGGTAAGAAGAAAGTGCTGTCTGCTCAGAGTTCTACATTCAGGGAACAGAAGTCTGTGTGGGAGGGCAGGAAAGTGGGCTCAGGCTGCGAGCTCACCAGGTAGCCCAGACAGCCCCATGGAAATTCTTCCCAGTAAGAGAACATCTTGAACAATCCCATCCAACACCCCGGGTGTTATTAAATACACACACAGTAAGAAAAACTATTGAACTCAAATTGTTTTAAAGGGAAATGCAAGTGATTTAATGGTGGGGCTCACAATACAATTTTATAGTTGAAATTACTCTTCAGGGAAAATAAAATCGCTCATTTGTGCCTCATCTCTTGGAAATGTCATAAATATGTAAAGCTGAGCATGGCCCATCACAGAGTAACAGGGAGTCAACAGGAGGCCACATAAGAAGCAAAATCAACAGCCTGTTCCTGTACTTGTGTTTGTCCCTAAGATGAAACTCCTTGTCAATCATTCATCCTCAAGACACAGATTCTTAAAAAATCATTTCTACTGATTGCTTTATTTCATCACCTAATTTGCTAACTTATAACAAATTCAGAAACCACCTTCTCTCAGCACAACGTTCACCACCTAGTAAGATGAAGGTATTGCTAATCCCCTGGGCTGTACTGGCTTAAGCCACTTTGATCGGACTTAGAGGTCTCTGCTGGGGCTTCCGTGCAAACAGTAGATAGGGCGGATCAAAATAATTCATTTCTCTATGATGACCTTGGAGGTAGAGTTCCTGTATTTGAGTTTGATTTTAGGGGATGATGTGGCCTCTGTGGTTTAATCTACAGAAATGGGTTAGTGGTGACATTCCTTCTACACAGATGCACGGTTTTTTCACTCCTTCAAGTTAACAGAAGCCCAGCAAGCTTCCGAGGAATTTAACAACATTGGATGGTTGTTAGCAAAGGTTAAATTTGTCTATTAAGTTTTGCATCACTAGAATAATAGATTTAGAGACAATTTAAGTTGACAGCAAAGAACAATAGACCACTGCTCCTTGCCACCCTTACTTAATGCCCTTGGTAATGGAGACACTGCATAGGTATCATAAAATTTGCCACACCTACCTGTAGTAGTACAGAAATGGTAATTCAACTTCTCATGAGGCCGAAGCTAGTAGGCCATAAGTTCAATACCATTTGGGCTACAAGGTGAGCTCAGGAACAAATGGTCAACTTTTACCAAAAACAGTTTTAAAGGAGCACTGTGCCTGCCTAGAATGCATGATACCCAAAAGAGAAAAACAAATATGTGATAAATATAAATAAATTAATTATAGCCGACAGGCCTATATTGACCGATATTAATTAAAGTCTATATTTTAAAATACTATTTCGTGTGTGCGTGTGGGTATGGGGATAGGGACCTGTGTAAGTGCAGGTGCACAGACCCATGTGTGCATGTACATGCAGAAGCCAGAGCTGTCTTGTTTTTTGAGATGCTGTCTCTCACTGAATCTGAGCCACACTGATTTGGTCAGACTGCCTAGAAGTGAGCTCAGCGAGATCCCGTTGTCACCATCTCCCGGTGCTAGGATGACAAGACACGTGACACTGAGCTCTGGTCTTTACATGGGCTCTGGGGATCTGAACTCAAGGCCTCACGCTTGTGCATCAAACACTTCACCCCGAGCCCTCTCTGCGGCCTCAAGTCTGGCTTTTCACAGAACTTCTCTACCTTGTTCACTCCATGGTTTTGATGAATGGGCAACACCAAGCATTGATGGACAGAATGAGACAGGACAGAACCAAAGAACGTTCGCCCACTACACTCTAAGCCCATTCCACTTATTAGTCTCTCCCTGCTCCAGGCCCCCAAATATCTGGAAACTACTGATATTTCTTAATTTCTTTATAATTTTGCCTCTTTTGGAACGTTCTATAATTGGAATTACATGGTTAGAGTCGAGAAGCATTTTCAGATTGGCCTCCTTTGTCTGATAACACACATTTAAGATTCTCCCATGCCCATTAGCAACTTGACCAATGTCCGTTAGTTCAGTCCTTTTTGCCGCTGAATAATATTCCACTCTATGGATGCATACAGTTCTTTCATCCTTTTAATTACGGAACAGCCCCCTGACTGTCATTTTGGGGGACGATAAACTGTGTGTATGTCACACACTGACATGCAGGCATCTGTGTTCCTTCTCCCGCATTCATTAAATATTCGCGGCTCTTCTTGTAGCTGCCCCGCAGCCCCCAAGTTTTCTGTTCTCTCCCCCCTCCCACCACCTCTTTTCAGTTTTCTTCCTTTTTGCATTTCAGGTTGAGGAATTCCTATTTGGGAATCCCCATGCTAGCTGACTCCCCTCCATTGGGTATGGTCCTATGCGCATAAACCTACCCCAAGGCATCACCCACACCTGTTTGTGTTTCCAGAACACCCATCAGTCAGCCATCCACCCCTGCCTCTGTCGCCACCTAACCATTGGTGTTGTCTGCTTTGATCCACTGACACCTCAGTCTACTAACCATGACTAAGTTAAATCTCTATGCAATGTCCCAGCCCCTGCACTCTCAGAACCTGGTCGTCATGTCCTCTCTTCCTTTCCATGTGAATTCTGGCTTCCCATTTCCTGAAAATGTTGTTACTCAGAGCCAGATGTGATCCCCTTGGGTATCAGAAGACAAAGCACTTTGACTCTGGATGGAGTTCCGGGAGGCTGGCCAGGAGCCATGTTTGTTACATTGTGGCTATGAGTTCAAAAGACTTTAGTTTCACCTTCCCCCCACCCCCAACCTCCCTCTCCTGCTGCCTTGGTGTTGCTCTGCAAACTCATTCTTAGAGCAGGGAGGTGGTGGCCCACGCCTTTAATCCCAGGCTGGACCGACAGCCTCCAAAACAATACAGAGAAACCCTGTCTCGTAAAACAAACAAACAAACAAACAAAAAACCTCATTCTTAGAGGCTTCTGGTCTGCAACTGCCATTCTAGTTGTGGTGAACTGCTATTGTTTGGGGGTCCTGCTGATGTTACTGTGAGGTGCTGGGAGGGGGAAGCTTTGTGCTCACATCTCAGCTTTTAGCATATCTGAGCCTGAACACAGCAACCCCCACCCCAGAGGGGTTCCATTTTGGGGAGTTCTCCATGACCCCCCACCTTTGCATCTTTCTCTTCACAGGAGGCAAGGAAGCAGGAGAGGCTGCGACATCTGGCTGACTGTCCTTCCTTCGGGCCAGAAATGGACTTTAAAAAGCATTTTTTTTCATTTAGAGCATAGTTTGTAGGGCAGGCAGAGAACATTGGGCTTACTTCAAAGGTCCCTCCACCATTTGCCATGGCTCCAAACGTCTGAGATTGATGGGGGATGCTCTTCTGTATGTATGTTTCTCTTGTTGGTTGGTGAATAAAACACCGATTGGCCAGGAAGAAAGACAGATGGAGCTAGGGGGACAAGGAGAATACTGGAGAGAGAGGCACAGTAGGGATGTCACGCTGCCAAAGGAGTAACATGACAGATAATGGGTAAGCCACAGTCTCATGGCAATACACAGATTAGCATATATGGGTTAATAATTTAGAGGGAGCTAGCCAATAAGAAGCCCAAGGCATCGGCCAACAGTTTCATAACTAATATAGCGTCTGTGTGTTTATTATTTGGGGCCAAATGGCTGCAAGAAAACTCAAGCAACATGGGATTTCTCTCATATGCGAGTGATAATCCTATAAGGTTCCTGGAGGTAGAACAAAGGTAGAGAGGGGATTCCCAGGTCTCTTTAGCTCTCAAGCTATGCAGGTTTGTTCCTGCTCAGATAGGTTGATCCTGGCTGTCACCCTCTGTATTGATCTGCGCTTCCAGATTCCAGAGTGATTTCAGCCTTCCTACGGTCCCACAAGAGTCACTTGGCTTTTAGTTTGTTCCAGTTCTGTTTGTTGTGGGAAACAAGAAACCAAATGGGTGACAGTTTCCAAGCTCTGTATGTGCGACAGGTAAAAATGAAGGTTTGTCATCTGTGGGGAAAGGACAGATAGCAAGTATGTTTGGCCTTGAGAAACATACGTTACCTCTGGCCAGCCACTCAGGTCTGATACTGTCAGCTGAGAACAGCTGTAAGCCAACGCACACTGGACGGATTGGCCATGAATCAATAAAGCCACACTTACAAAAGCAGGGGGGACCAGGCTTGCTTGACAAACCACAATTTTCCAGACCCGACTCTGGGTCAAAGGCCACGAATCAGAATACCACCAGGGTAAACGAGGAAAATTGGATCGGTTTTAAGCAGTTTAGTAAATATATGCTATTTAGTAAATCTATACTAAAGACATTATCGGCAAACTATCACATTGTTTTGAAAGAAATATTTTACTTTGGGTAAAAAAGAATATAAATCAACACTTCTCAGTTGTTATATGAGAAGATGGTGGGGGCATTGAAGAATAGAGGGGGTATGGGTGTTGGAGACCAGAGTCTCCACTGACAGCAGCTGGAATGGGGAGGAGGGGACACTGGACAAGAACTAAAACTCTGTATGTTCTTCTATCACATATATCCGCTGTGTTTGTATGTGGGGAAGGGGGACACAGTGCATACAAGGATGCAGGAGTCAGTGCTCTCCTTTCAGTTCTGGGGATCAAACTCAGGTTGTCGGACACAGCGGCAAGTGCCTTTTTTTTACCCACCTAACCATCCTACTGGTTCCAAATCCAGATTCTTTACATGGTCATGAATAGCTTAAATATCGATGAGTTCAAATGCATCTCCGAACATGGAATAGGTCAACAATGCGCAGATCAAACACAAATGTCCGAGGTGGCTCAGAGCGAGTTTCGCTTGAATATGGATTCCGATGCAGTTCAAACCCAACTGTGACTTGAGGAAACACAGTAGCTAAAGACCCCTATAGGGTCACACAGCCAAGGGACAGCCAGAGTGCTGGGTGCTGATGCCACTTAGTGAACTGCCTTCCTGGATCAAAGCACGGGTCTCACTCAAGTGGATCTGTCTTCCATGGCGCTAGTGGTTACCATGTAATCACCACAGATCACATTCTTTCAACAGACAATATTAATGGTCTCCATGTTTTCATTCTTTTTATTTTTTTGGTTTTTTTATGAGACAGGGTTTCTCTGTATTGTTTTGGAGGCTGTCAGACCAGCCCGGCCTCGAACTCACAGAGATCCACCTGCCTCTGCCTCCCGAGTGCTGGGATTAAAGGCGTGCACCACCACCACCCGGCTATGTTTAAATGGCTTTTAAAAATCAACTAACAGCATCATTTGCCCCCACAAAGGAGCATAATTATGTATTACTTAATCAGCAAGGCAAAAAATTAAAAACATTCTAACCAAACAGTCACCATTTTGCCTGTGCTGTAAAATTACAGCAAATAATAATAATAATAAAAAAACAATGGTTCTGATCAGTCACTGGCCATCCACAAAAGACCATGGCATTATAAAAAAAAATGTGCTTCAAGCTACTTGAACCCAACTTCCCTTTGCCTCACTGCCCCCTTAAATTCTGAATCATCCTATAACATTTCATCTGGCCAGGCATGGCAGTTTTCTACAAAGACATATTAAATATGGGTGGTCAAAATGAAAGAATGGAAAGTCTCCCAAATTGGTCAGGTCTTTCCCACTATGTGCTGCCCTTGATAGACAGGGGAGGAAGCCGAGAAGAGCCTGAATCACTGAGATGTGTATGTGTGAAGGATTAATAGGGAAAGGTGCGCTTTGTAGCTAGGGAGTTTCAGGAGAAGACACCCTCCATGCAGTATTGCCCACATCTTGGTCCTGTGACTGAGTCCTACAAAGAGAGATGAGTAAACTAACAGACACCAGAAAGCCAGAGAGATTAGGCCTGGAGGCAGAGTTGCTATTGGAGCTGTTCAAGTCTGAAATTAAAAAAAAAAAACCATTTTATATTCTATGTGTATTGTGTGTGCCTATGTTTGTATTACGCTATCTGTGTGCAGGTCAGAAGAGGGAAACTAGTCCCTTGGAACTGGAGCCACAAGTGACCATGCGTCACTTATGTGGGTACTGAGAACCAAACTCAAGACTTCTGGAAGAGCAGCAAGTACTCTTAACCACCCAGCTATCTTCCTCAGCCCCTCAAGTTTGACACTGTAATGTGAGGTCAGCACATATTGAAGCTAGCAGGCGTAAAGAGAGCATTCTTCCCGCCAGCTGTCTGGGTCCTGCCGCTGCCTCGGACCCCAAATAACACATGAGACACTATAGTAATATGAAGCTGTCAGCCGTTTGCTATGGTTTCTTAATGGTAGCTCTGACTTCATTATTAACCCATAATTACTAATATATATTTTTATAAGTTCTTATCTTACTGAGGACACAGCCTCATGCATGCTCTCCTCCCAGGATCACATGGCAACTCCCTCTTCTTGACTTCATTTCCCAGAATCCTCCTTGACTCCTAGTCCCACCTATCTTGCTTCCCTATTGGCCAACAGTGCTTTATTTAATCAACCAATAAGGCAACATATACACAGAAGGACTTTCTCCCACCAAGCAAGTGTATACAAATATACACAGTCATAATAAACTCCAGTAAAAATATTCTTCCCATTGGTAGCAATTAGGGAAATGGCCCTGGAAACCTAATAGCAGGACATGTCATGACAGACACGCCTCTGCTTAGTGTGATCTCACACCTTCCTAATCCTAGTATTGGTTTAAACTATCAAGTGCAAAATTCATTTAGTATGCCAGAGAACCACTGCACAGGGTTACAGAACACAGCGTAGTGTGCACTTTGGCTGGCTGGAAACTGCAGGTTTCATACAGCTATCCCAGGCAAAGGCCGACATTCAAAACTCTACTGAATCTGTCTGCATTCAGCAACATTCTGATGTCACAGGCCATTCAAGGGAAGGCTGTCACAACATTCTGATGTCACAGGTCATGCGTTGAGCCCCTGCCATTCAAGGGAAGGCTGTCTTCTTCATGGTCATGGGTCTTGGCGTGCCTCAGAAGTGATCATCACAGAGGTATCTCTCAAACAGAGCAATCAAACACTCCGTGAGTGAATATAACGACTGCTGCCAGGGAGAAAGGGGGAGGTGATGAGCAGAGTACCCTCAAAGGACCTATCTCATCATGCACTCAAGGGAAACTAAGAATCACGGCTCAAAATGAACTGAGCTCTGTCCAAATCCCATTTGATAACGAAGCCCAGCCCCGGCGAAACAGGCTCCATGCCATGGGATGGACCACAGAGACAGCGGGCGTGGCACTGCTGGGTGCTCTGGCTGAGAAGGCTGGTGACACTGAAAACACTCAAGAGAGGTGACGGGAAGCACTTGACAGAATCACCTTCGTGCTGCGTGTATCACGCTCCACCGGTCTCCACCCACCCTTCAGATCCCATGGATCATCCAGGCACACACCGAGCTGTGCTGCTTCTCAATTGCCTTTCATGTTTTGTTTCCATTTTGTATTCCCACGAAAGCACAAGTGTCCGTGCATCTATGCCATCCGTGCAGCTGCCCAGGGTGGCCAGAACTCCTGGAACTAGAGTTACGGGTATGTAGAGAGAAGCCTTTTCCTTGCCAGCCGCTTTGGTTTTCCCCCCACCAGCCGCCTGGGCTCTGCCGTGTTGTAGTCCCCCAAATAACACACAGGAGGCTATATTAATTATGAAGCTGTTGGCCTTGCTTGTTTCTTACTGGCTATCTCTGACTTAAGTATTTGACCCATCTAAGTATTTCTGTTACTAGACGGACATCTTACTTCTCTGGCGGGCTACATGATGACTCCCTGTGTTTCTCCTACCCAGAATCCTCTTGGACTCCTAGTCCCACCTATCTTGCTTCCCTATTGGCCAACGGTGCTTTATTGACATATACACAGGACTTCCCCATCATGGTTGTTTGTGAGCCACCGTGTAGATGCTGGGAACAGAACCCTGTACCACTGAGCACCAACAGAGTACTGCTGAGCCATCTCTCCAAGCCCTGCTCCTAATTATTTTTTCAGAGAAGTGCTTGGCGAGAGGCACAAAATGGGAAATGTAACATTTTAGTTGGGGACATTTAAGTGACGTCAGCAAGTTTGGGTCTCCAACTGCCACCCCTTGTCCTAATTTAAGTCTACTGTCGCTGGAGTCTATCCCCTGGTTCACACCCATGATCCTTCTGTGTAAAAATGGCAAGATGGGTGGATGGCTTCAGACTTTTAAATTAGTAGGTCTGGGTTTCTCCCCCAGCAGGATCCAAAAGGAGCTGAAATATGCACACCATACTGAATTTTCAGTGCCAGAAGCAGCAATTAAGCAAAATTGTTGTCGTAAAATTTACAGTGAACTGAGTGAGAACACCTGGTTAGCTATCAATTAATTCCCCTCATTATGTCCAGCCCGGCTCCCTTTTTCTTTGTGTGCTATGATACTTGGATGTGGGGAGGGGGTGTTTATGGTTTACAGTCAGGATGGTAGTTAAGATTTCTGCGAATGGGAAATGCTTTCCCTCATCTCTGTGTAGATGATTTTCACACACAGGGAGAGGGTGATGCTTCAGAAAGGACAAGGGAAGGGACACAGGCCTGGCTGGTGTTTCCACATGCTCTTGCTAGGGAAGGCGGGGTGACTCTGGGAAGCAGTAAGTGAAGCGAAAGGGGCCTTAGAATGGACCCACATTTGTTGGTGCAGGAGGGAGGCTACACAGGAGGAAGTGAGTCAGCTTTGGTGGGGGAGTAATCCAGAAAAAGCAGGTGTGAGGCCATTAAGATGGCCTGGGTGGCCACTATTAAAACTGGCTACCAAGATGCAGTTTGGGAATTAATATTCTGTCCGCTGTTGCTCCCTTTGCCTGTGTTTTAAGCGTCTCACAAAGGTTTGAGGCCACCTGGCTGTGAAAATAATACAGGGTCGCTATGACTACACTGGAGCCCAGGAAGACAGCTTTCCCTGGAGAGAGTATTTGAGTATATTTGAAAACCACACAGCACGTCCAAGCAGCTTAAGAACAAACAAAAATCATTTTGGGGGAAAAATATAAAATTAAGCACTCTACCTCACTTTTGCAAATGAAAAGTCACCAACATGTTTCTAGGTAGGAATATGCATATTATGAATGTCATAGTGGCCAGAAGGAAATAGCTGTCATTTGCCCCTGAAGCTAAGCTGCCCCCAGGAACTAGTCTAGAAAACACACAAAGAGTTTTGCTTAATTGAGCCTTTTAGTTTCATTTATGTCTGACTATGGTGGTTTTACATGCATATTTTATATGCTTAATTGTGTGTATATTGTGTGTGTTTGTCTGTGTATGCACGGTATTACACCATGCACATGTGCACAGTGGAATAGGGAATTGTACACACCCATGAATGTATCTATGGAGGCAGATGCCTGTGGCAGAAGGAAGAGGGTGCTGGAACTCCTGGAGCTGGAGTCAGAAGAAGCTGTGAGCTGCCCAAATGCAGGTGCTAGGAATAGAACACAAGTCCTCTGTAAGGGCAGAAAGTACTCTTAACATGGACCCAGCACTCTTGACCAATGATGCAACTTTTAACCCTTCCATGTGATGTCCATAATTTTAAATGGACCGTTGCTGCTATCAGAGCAGGACACAGATTCAAAACTTGCTACTGAATGTAGCAGTGTTAAGAGGAGGAATCATCTCCCACTTTCCCTCTTTATAGGCTGGGGACCTGAAGCCATCAGTTTTTCTTCAGTAAGCAAAACTGGCTGTTGCTGGATACACTACTAGCTGCTTGCCCACAGGAAGCCTCCTGCTCATGGGCTATAATTTAGCAGAGAAGAAAAAAAAAAAGAAAAGAAAAACAACAAACAAACAAAAAAACAGGCAAGGCAATGAAAATGGAATGCATCACTGGGCACCCATCACCTGGCTGTTTGCCAGAATTTATCTTGCATTTAACAGACACCAGGTAATTAGAAAAGGGAGAAGCACAAAATAATCAAAAACCTGAGGTCAAATTACACCTCCGCACTCTCTTCAATCCCTCAAGTTCATTTCAGCCCAGGAGAAAATGCAGAGAGGTTTATAACCCAGCGGAAAGCCACAGGAGAATGAAGAGAATAGACCCCCATCTCTGCAACCGGACCCTGGTAAAGAACCCCTGCAGGGCACAGGGAAAATTCGATCCTAGGATCTTCAGGAACCTGCTCACAGGAGAGCAAGCTCAGCCTCCTCCAGAGTTCACAGGTGCAGGTTTGTTCTGGACTCTACTCCCCAGGATCTGGGAAGCCAGCCAGGGAACTGCCTAAGGGTTTGTTTCAGGCCAATACTATTCCGTATGGTGATTTTCTATGCTCTGAAACTAGAATGGGCTAAAAATCCCGGTGAAAAGTAATAGAAGACTTAGAGCCAATGGAGCTAGCCTTAAAGGATATATATGTATATACATATATATGCTACTTTAATTAAAAAAATCATGAACACCAAACTGCTGGGGCCTTTATAGAAATTCTAAGTGCTCTCATATGTAAGGCTGTGAAGAATGGGCCCTTGTGTAACACTGAGACAAGTTTCTCAGGGGAGGATGCATCCAAAGTTTTACTTCATGGCCCCAAAGGTGACCTTTCCTCTGATATTGTAATTCCACCACTGAGACCAGAGAGAGAGCAAGCAGCAGCACAATGACTCAAAGGTATATGGCTTTGCCAGGCAAACATGAATACCTGAATTTACTCCCTGGGACCCAAACTGGAAGAAGAGAAAGAGAGAACCAACTTTCAAAAGGTGTCCTTTTACCTTTACCCATGTGACACGATGCATACAGGCATGCACACACACACACACACACACACTCACACACACCACCACCACCACCACCACCACCACCATTACTACTGAAGTCCTAGGTATCCTCATTTCATTTTTGTTGCTACGATAAAATGCCCTAATGGAAAAGCAACAGAGTGAAAGAAGGGTTCATTTGGCTTCCAATTCCAGGTCACAGTCCATTATTTCATGGAAATCTAAGGCAGGGATTGAAGCCATCACATCTACAGGCAGCAGCAGATAGAGGACAATGCATGGGTCCTTGCTTTCCTGTTTGTTCACTCCCAGCTAGCTTTCTCCTCTTTTCAACTGTCCATGACCACCTGCCTAGGGAATGGTGCCACCCATAAGGGGCTGTGTCTTCCTACACAGATTGTCACCCAAGATGCTCTCCCATAGACATGTCTACAGGCCACCCTGATCTAGATAATTCCTCATGAAAACTCTGTTCCTGGGGTAATTCTACATTGCGCCCTGATGACATCAGAACCATCCAGCACAGTGGGTGCACACTGATTTGACCAAGAAGAGTGTTTCAGATGACATGAGATGGAAGGTGCTGTAGATCCAGCAGCAGACCATCTCACTGCGGCACAGCAGAAAGTGCACACCAGCCCTTCTCTATCCTCCAAAGTGAAGGTGGACATTTCATGTAACTCAGTAGTACCATTAAGTCGCATTTTAACAGACTATCAGCAGCACCCAAAGAGACACATTGCATTCAAACTGCATAATCTACAGACTACATATGCATATAGCAGCCTTACCTATGCATACTTCATCCTCACTTGTCAACTCTCGCACAAATAAAGCCCCTTGGTAACTAAACAGAAAGGAACAAGTCTGAGAAATACATCACCTGGAACTTCATCATTGTCCTACTTTCATTGCTGCTGCTGTGATCAAACATTCTGATACAAATTCCAAGTACTGCCTCTAGTTTCAGGGAAGTCAAGGCAGGAACTCAAGCAGTTTTTCATATCACACATACAGTCAAGAGCAGAGAGAGAACAAATATGCACACACTTGCTGGTACTCGGCCCTCTTTCTACTCTCATTATAGTCCAGGATCCCCTGCATAGGAAATGGTGCTACGCTCAGTGGGATGGGTCTTCCCATGTCAATTAATCAAGACAAACATGCCTACAGCTCAACCTGAGGCAGACTCACTGAGACCCTCATCTAATGATTCTAACTTGTGTCAAACTGGCAATCACAATGATGGTGATCATTGCATGAAAGTTGTAAAGGCGCTGGACGGAAGACAATTGTGATGTCGATGGGGTGCATCATCTCTTGAGATAATCATGTATTACCATACTATGTGCCACTGCTCACTGACAAGAACATCATGAGGCGTATGGTTATGACTCTGTGTTCCATCTGTATGTGCTGGAGAAGTGAACGTAAGACTGAGATAGCTCAACACTTAAGGTAGCTTGCTGCTTTTCCAGAGGACCTGATCTCAATTCCCAGCACCCATGTCAGGCAGTTGACAGCTAAAGGATCAGTGTTTTGAGGGAGGTTTGTCACTTCCTAAGAGATCAGGAAGTGTCTTTAACACACAAGTTCTGGGAATGTGGTTATTTTGTATAGGTGACAGGTAGGATTTCTGTGGCTATGACAGTGCTAGGCCTTCTCAGTGGCCAGGGATGTGTGAGAGATACAGTTACATTGTGATGGGGGATGTCCTTCTGTGTATATGCTTCTCTTTTGGTTAATGAATAAAACACTGATTGGCTGATTGGCTGATTGGCCAGACGGAAGTGACATAGCTGGGTAGAATCAGGGACAAACAGGAAATCACTCTCTTCTCTTCTCCCTTCCCTTCCCTTCCCTTCCCTTTCCTTCCCTTCCCTTCCCTTCCCTTCCCTTCCCTTCCCTTCCCTTCCCTTCCCTTCCCTTCTCTTCAGACATGCTGAGCATTTGACATGTAGGACGCCAGAGAAGTAACAGTTCCCTGGACCTTTCTCCAGTAAGATAAGGCCACGAGGAAATACATATTAGTAGTTATGGGTTAAGAATAAGAAGCCCAAGTTGCAAGCCAACAGATATATAACTAATGTATTGTCTGCACGTTTCTTTGGGGGCAGAGAAGGGCAGCGGGGCCTACCGAGCCAGAGAAAGCTCACGTTACAACGTGAAGCTAAAGTCAGCTCTCTGCCCAGATCTTCATATTACCATGGGTCCCAAATACAAAATAGACAGTCTTTGCATGCATCCTTGCCCTAGATCTACCAAAAGAATAAAGAAAGTACTATGTGCACATGTTTTTAATTTTTTTTGTGTGTATGTGGTACGCATGTTTGTATGCAGGTGTGCATACGTGTGCTCGTGCATATGGAGGCCAGAGGACAACATTAGTAGTTGTTCCTCGAATACTGTCCAATGGTCTGGACATCAGTAAGTAGACTAGGCTAGCTGGCTGGCTGGCAAGTCCCAGGGATCTGCCTGTCTTTACTGCCGCAGCACTGGAGGTGGGGGTAAGGGTGGATGCGGTGTCACTGCATTGCTGGGGAGACTACACTGTTGCAGCACTGGGGTTGGAGGAGGTACCCCAGTGCTGCCGTACTGTGGAGGTTTTACTGATGCAGCACTAGGGTTGTATGGAGATATTCCACTATTCCAGTGCTGGGGAGGTTTTGCTGCTGCAACACTGGGGGGGCAAGGGGTGTGTCCCTCCACTGCAGTTCTGGGGAGGCCTCCCTGCTGTGGTGCTGTGGTTGGTGTGGGGGTGGGGAGTTATACCGCCACAGTGCTAGAGAGGGGGACTCCACCCCACCACTGCACAACATATGCTCCTTCCCGCCCATCTCTGTACATCCAACTTCATAGTCTTTCCGAACACACCTCTACCCTGCATCCGGGTTTGTTCCACCCAGGAATTTTCTGCACAACTATGCTCTGTCTGATCTAATTTTCTGCCCTGCTTAGCAAATTCTTGTTGACTTAATTTGAATATTACGAGTGACTAAATGTTATCTAGTTAAGATGAACCCTCCAGGTAAACAGTCTCAAAGTCAATCATGATCTGGGCATAGCTGGGTTTCTGTTGTTATTTTGGTTTTGTTTGTTTAATTTCACTTAAATTCTGCTTCAATAAAGTCTTTATGTTTTACAGGGCCTAGATTTTGTAATCCACCTGACCTGTGATTAGCCAGGTACATGGGCTATAGGCATGTACCACGCTATAAGCTTGTACCACCATGCTGAGCCCAGGGACACTGATATTTAGATAAAATGCAATTCACTCTATTTTTTATATAATCCATGTTTCTCCATTTTCACAACTATGAAATAAAATATTATATTCATTAAATTATCCCAATACATAATGAAATTAATTATTTAAAAGAAAGGAAATTAGGTTTGTTTGCATAACTTATTTTCATTGAACCCATTGTGTCTTTTTTGATTAGCACTTTATTAAATATCTACTTATAATGAGGCTACAAATAATTTGCTCTAGAAATTCATTTTCCATTATGTCTGTAAGTGTTACAAATATGGCCATGAAGACTTCTACAGTTAACAAACCTTCTTTATTATAAGATTAAATTTGAATTAAAAACTATTTTTAAACAGCCCATATGAACAGTTATATACTGAGAAATTTAATGAGCAAAACAATACTGACAGACCCTGGACACATACTCCATTAATGTGAGACTAAATTATGAATGAAAACTAAACCAATGATAAGTAATGATTGGCTCAGTAATTTAACCCCGTCAATCATAACTGAAATCAGATAATTTCACTGTTTAATTTTACCAGCCATTGAAGGCAAAACAATACCAATTCTTGATAAATTATGCCAGAAACACAGCTATCTATGGGTTCTCTCAGATATATTCCAGAAGGCCAGTGCTACCTTGACACTAAAACCAGAGAAGGATACCAGAAAACAGTTTTTGACCAATATCCTCAATGAACATTGGTGCAAAAGTCCTCAAGAAATTAGCAAACCAAGCCCAATGGCAGATTTAAAAATGTATCTGCCATGACTAAACAAGAATTACCCCAGGAATACAAGGATGGCTCAATATCTACAATCAACAAACAACACAGCATGACTACACAATGAACACCTATGATAAAACCTGAATAAATGAGGGACAGAAGTGATGTAATTGAACTTCATAGCACACTCTGTGTGTGTGTGTGTAGGGAGAGAGAGAGAGAGAGAGAGAGAGAGAGAGAGAGAGAGAGAGAGAGAGAGAGAGATGAGAGAGAGAGAGAGAATGCCAAAATCTCAGCCCAAGCAATGTATAAATGAGGCAATTCTTATCAAATTGGCAATGGCAGTCTATAAAGCACTATAAACAGCATGGCCCATGTTATAACCCAATTGAGCTTTGACAAAGGTGCCAAGAACACACATTGGAAAAAGATGATCCTTTTAAATAGATGTACAGAAGAAACTAGCTTTCCACACAATAGGAAAATGAAGTCACACAGGTAACTCCAAAGGCATTGACGGCTTAACGAGAGGGCCTCAAACCAAGTCAATATAGAGTCGCTAACCCCCTTTGCAGGAGGCAGTTTTGAAGAAGGGTGGGGGAACGACTCATGATGGAGCCCTTAAATGCACACTTAAGCGATTCAAGGGGAACTCACGAAAACAGCCTTCGTAGCGGGGTTAAGTGGTCGACATCTTTATAGAGCAGAGACCCCCCCTTGTTTCCCTAAGATGTTCCCTGAGCCCAGTGAACTTATTAGACACTTTGATGTCACAAAACCGTGTGATGTGCATATGTACAAATGATCCAAACATGGCAAAAAGCTGCTAATTTTTTTTTAAAAATCAATAAAGCATGTTTTTAACAAATGCATTTTTGCACTGGATCAAAGAGAATGCCGGGCAGCTACATGCTGCAGATCTGACACGCGGTGGTTTTCCATTTCAGGGATACAGCTATGCAAGAGGAAGGCAAGGCCAGTCTGTAATAAGCTTCTCTGGGGCAGAAGCAAAGATGCTTTTCAGACGAGAATAAATGCACACACAAGGCTGTGTGCACCTCTGTGTGGAGAAGTCACCTTCTAGGAGCTTCTGGAAGACACAGAAGACTGAAGCCCTTTCTGCAATGTCTCCTCACACTCCTCTTTGCCTGCAGAACACACTTCATATGTAGGAGTGTAGTCGGGAGAAAACCCTCCCCAGGGGACTTCTGTTTGTTTTTCAGTTTACAGTTCTTTAAAGCATCAAAACAATGAAAGAGGCTATGAACAAAAACTCACCTGAGCCTGTTGCCATGGGCACCTTCACTGACTCTCTTACCACCCAAGGACTGTGCTAATTAATATAGGAGCTGCCACAAACATGGGATTTTTGGAAGGACTTCACTCCCCCTTGGGAGGCCACTTTGGAGGTTCACTCTGGTGGACAGACACTCGTGCCAAGTTCTTACCTGGAGTTGCCTAGCTCAGCAGAAACCATCCCCAACAGCTCTTTGAGAGATCTCACTGAGTCTCGGTTTCCATTTCGCTGCCCAGACAGCCAGACCTTGCCTATATGTTGTGTTCCGAGGAAGCAAAATGCAACTGAATCTTGTTCCTTCCGTCAATGCAATAAAACCAAGAGACAAATGCAGGCAAATCAGAGAGAGTGATCTGCTTTTCTATCTGTCTGACCCAAATATCTACCCAAAGGAGAATGTCACCAGTCCTGCTAGAGTATAGCTGGAGGGGACACAAGGGGACAGTGGAGACCCAGGAAGTATGAGCGGTGAGCATTTCTGCTCAGTCACTAGAGAACACTTACAGATACCTCTCCATCCACCCAGTCCCCCATCCCAATATGGCTTAGGACCTCCTCCATGGCTCAACTCATAGGACTGAGCCACAAAGGAGTGGGTCCTCTATGTTCTGGGAGACGAGTGGCTCGTCCTGGCTAACTGCTTCCTTATAGTAGACCCAGTTGCTTACCTAGCCCATTGGTTCCTGCACATTCACCAATCTCCCCCTCAGTTCCAGTACTTCCATCCCACCTCTTCCCTCATCAAACTAGGTCATTACCTTTCAGAATGCACCCTAAGGTGACTTTCTAGGCAAGGCATTGGGTAGCATTGGTCTCCCCTTGGCTCCATCCGACTAGAGGGCATGAGTCGCTTTCCCACTAGCTAGCCCAAAGCATCTCTGTCCAGAACCACTTCTCAAGATCCTCTCTGCTCCATCATGTCTCCTGTGATTATAATGACTGGGATGGTAGGGATAAATTACAATGTAAGGATCTATCACAGAAGCAAAATGGACCTTACTGATGGATGCTCAGAACTCAAGCAGGGTGAGGAAGACACCTAACTCGGACCCATGAGCTGTAGTCAGCTTAACCAGACTAGCCATTGTTGGGCTTTGTAAGTGCTTGTCAGTTCACATTTATAACACATATGAAAATAACAGAGTTTATAATAAAATTAAAGATAGAACAGTATTTATTCATCATTTAGGACACACGGAAATTAGTTCATGTCATAAATGGAAGACAAGCTGGAGGAAGTAAGACACATTCACAGACATTCCCCCCATACACACACACCCACCCACACAAAGCATTTACACACATATATGTATTTATTAAAAGTCACACATAGGACTGGAGAGATGGCTAAGTGTTTAAGAGCACTTGCTGCTCTTGCAAATGACATGGGTTCAGTTTCTAGACCCCACATGGTGGCTCACAATTACATGTAACTCCAGTTCCAGACGATTCTATGTCTTCTTATGACCTCTTCGGGCACTGAACGCATGAGGTGCATGGACGCGCGCACACACACACAGACAAAAGACGCATGCACATGTAACACTTAAAATTTTTAAGACTAGACTAGGCATACATTGTATCTTGGGCTGTGAGCCTTGCCTAGGAGCTCAGCCATCTCTCCATACATGTACTAAAGGGCAATTATGTACACACACAAGAACGCATTTTATGCACAAGCACGTGCATATTCACATTACAGGACATATAGTTCCATATTAGTAAAGCCTATGCACAGTTTGTGCACCACAGACGGTTAGGATAACTGCCATCGTTTATTAAATGCTGTAAATGGAAATAAGATGTCTGCCCTTCGGCAACCCGATCCTATCCAAGTCCTGAAGTTACTCAGCTAGGATATGTAAGGGGCCCTGCCTCTTCTTTTACTTCCATGGCTGTGGCTTTCTATCCTGACTAGATTTCGTGCAGTATTGAGAGAGAGGGGACCACCTCACTACACAAGGGTGAATCGTGAAGTTGAGCCATCTACAACTGGAGAGAGGCCGTGCAGGATATGCGTGAGTCCTCTTTGCACTGCGACATCACAAACATTGAGTCACATTCAATACAACACTCCTAGTATTTGCCGGCTTCCAGTTCTTAATATATATGACTTTTAATTTCATCCATCTCCTGGGAATTTGTTCTCACAGGTTTTCTAAAATCATGACTTAGCTGATTACCCATCTCTTGACCATAGCCTGCCTTAGCTTTTCTGTCTTGATTTGTCACTCTTTTCCCATTTTTAGAGTGTTTATTGGCATCTTTACACACTGTGGCACTCTTCTATTTACTGTCTCATTTGGGACTAAAATAAATGTTCAAATTTTATTATTATTATTTGGATGGAATCCAACTGAGTGTGATGCTGGGGTTACTGGTAGAGAAAGGACATCTATGATATTTTTTTGTGAATCCACAGGTGGTCATTCTTTTCATGCAGGAGTCACACCCCGTGTGGTAGTTTGAATGAAATGGCCCACCCCTATGGGCTCACAGGGAGTGGCACTGTTTGAAAGAATTAGGACAAGCAGCCTTGTTGGACTGTTGTGACCTTATCAGAGGAGGTGTGTCACCGAGAGTAGGTTTGGAGATCTCAGAAGCCCAAGCTAGGCCCAGGGGTTTACTTTCTCTTTCTACTGCCTACCAATCTGGATGCAGAAGCTACCTCTTCAGCACAATGTCTACCTGTGTGCTAAAAATGCTTTCTGCCATGACAGTAATTGATTAAACCTCTGAACCTGTAGGCCAGCCCCAATTAAAGGTTTCCCTTTATAAGAGTTGCTGTGGTCAAGGTGTCTCTTCACAGTAACAGAAACCCTAAAACATCTTGTATAGTGAAGGTGCTAGACCTGGGAGGCAGTAACTCTTTAAGAGCCAACAAGATGGTCTTTCATATCCTTCTGTGGCTTTGGGGTTCAGATCAGGGAGAACAAGGCCACTACAATAGCATAGATGTTCTAAAAGTCCTGCTCTTGGAAAAAAATCACATTTTAATTAACCAAATAAGTAACTGGAAAAATAAAGTATGTATAGAAATAAGACTTGTCTATATTGCTGGAATTTTTAAAGAATGTCATTGATTCAAACAAACTTGTGGGAAGCCTGTAAGCCCAAAGCAATGACACTCACAGGCACACGCACGAGTTCTCTACCTGGGAGATTAATCAAAGAGAAAGGAGGGGCTTGATTGAAGGTAAGATGGTTATCCTTATGGGTATCAGTCATAACTGTTGGCCAGGAGCATGTGACAGGGAAGAACTGAGGAAGTGTGGTGAAGGTGGGGTTCAAATGAGGCCACCAAACCCAAGGTAAATGATAAATAGGTGTTTATTAGGGGAGCACTTACACAGTCTTTCTGCTCCAGAAGATATAGTCTCTGCCTTTCTGATGCTCTTTGCAACCCAAGAGAGTATAAGCCAGCCCCTCCTCTATCTTATCATGGGTCATATCTGTACCTGAAACCACGCCCAAAGGGTGTGGCCATCAACACAAGTTCTCCAGCAAGGCAAGATGCCACTACAGTGTGGGGCCTGTGTCTGTGTATCAGGAGTTTGGGGCTTTGTGACCAAGAGAGGTAAGGCAGAGATTTGTTTTCTCCAAAGCGATAATACAGAAAATGTGCTTATTCTCTCTTTATCTATCCATCTATCTGTCTATCTATCTGTCAATGATCTATTGTCATCTATCATCACCATCATTCTACCTATAATCTATCATCTATCCATCTATCATCTATAACCCTATCTATGCTCTATCATCTACCTATTATCTATCTTCCTATCTATCATCTATCTATGATCTATTATTAATCATCTATCATTATCTGTCATCTATCTTCTTTCTATGATCTATCTTCCTATCTATCTATCTATGTATCTATCTATCTATCATCTGTCATCTATCTATGATCTATCATTATAATTGACATCTATGTAGGAGGACTATCATCAAGTGTGGTCCCCCCCCCCCGTAGGTTGCTGGTGCTCCAGTGGGTGGCCCCACACCCATGCACACACTGGCAGCACTCATTGGACTTATTGGAGACATGTGAGGAGAGAGCTGGGAGGGAGTAGAAAGTGGATATGATCAGAATACATTGTATACATCTACAGAATTCTCAAAGAATAAGTTTTTTTAAAGCATTGCTAAAATAGTGCAGATGAAAAGTTGATAAAGAGTTAAAGAAAAAAATGGAAAACTGTTAATGAAAACAATCTAATTAATGAAAGAAAGAGGGAGGGAGGGAGACAGGGGCTAGCAAAACTTATCAGCCTGTAACTGGGGAAAAGTATGGTGGGAACAATGTTTCTGTGTGTACGTGTGTGTGTGTGTGTGTGTGTGTGTGTGTGTGTGTGTGTGTGTGTAGGTGTGCGTGTGTACGTGTGTGTGTGTCTATGTGTTTGTGTCTGTGTGTGCCTCTGTGTGTGCATGTGCATGTGTGTTGTGTGTTGTTTGACAAACTGTGGGTTGAGAGCTAGCTTCAATGTGGTTTCCCCATAAGCCAGTTTGTGAAATCAACATGTAGCTAAAACATATGTGTTGTGGGTCTGCCTTTCCTCTCTATTTCTGTTCCAGGAGATAAGGTGGCACAGTTTTCACAACTGCAATCTACTTAGGGCCTTTTTAGATAAAAATTTCATAATCACTCAGAACTAAGCTTCCCAAGTCAAAAGAACTGATCTAAACACGGAGAGGACACAGGGACAAGGTCAGCCCTTCATACATTACAAAATAAATATATAAATAGAAAGCCCTACAGGCCCCCCAGCATACAGGCAAAATGGATTCTCTGAAGAGAAAAAAATACATTTTGTCCTAATATTGGTTTAATAGATTTTTTTTAATGTGATAAGACGACTGGAAGAAACCTGGGTAAGTCTGGATGGATTATGCAAATACTCATTTCATTCTTGTGCTGCGGGTGAAGTAGCTGGACCACTTTTTTTTTTTTTTTTTTTTTTTTTTTGCTGGCTGTAAACCCCAACATGCCCTATCTCTGCTTCACAGCTGGTGAGCAGAACCAAAGGATTAGGTGTGATAAGCACGTGATGCCTCTCGGAGCTCAGAGGAGTCTCAGATGCACAGTTCCCTGGGGCTTAGGATGTGGATTTTAAAATGCATTTTCCCAATCTTCACCAGCTTATCTCAAGTTAGAGGTTCAATATTCTCCCTCAGAGAGAGGGAAAGGAAAGGGACCGACAGCATGCTGCATCTGTGGCAGGAATGACAGAAACTGTCATCTGTGGGTGATCCCATGATAGAGAGATCTTCCTCCTCCTCCTGAAAATGTGAGGTTTACACTGTGAACAATCCATACAAGTTTGCCATGTTACAGTTCTTTTTTTTGTCAAGGCAGTGTCTTATTAGCCCCTCACTAGTCCAGCACCTTTTGGGCTAAAAGAAGGATGGACCCAGCTTACTGCATCTTCATCATCTGCAGATTGAGATCTCAGAAGACTCAGTTGCTACAAGCACTTCCTCTCCAGTACGACTACAACAGTCCGGAAGCCTAGGGATGTCTCTTCTACATCTCATTCAGCAAATACACACATACTTGCCATCAGTGACTCACTACACATTCCGACTTCCCCAGGAAGGCCCGAGGGCCAGGAACTGAGACAAAACTTAGCATTTCTTGTCCACAAAACATTATCCTTACCTGCCAGGAGCTAGAAGTCTCCATTGAGACTAACAAGGAATATGCTAAAAAATAAGGCAGACCAGCAATGTTTACCCTTTAGAAACAGTCCCAAGCTGAGGAATGTACCCACATACCCCATTTTCCTGATAAAACATAACAGAAATCAATCAATCCATCTTCACTGAACCTGAAAGATAAATTCAGGCCCTGGATGGACACATCCATCACAGCGGTCTGCCTTTACGCTCTGATGTGGATGAACAGGACTGATAGAGGAAATTTACTTTTCACTGTGTTTTCCTTCTCGTGGAACCTGTACACCTGTGTGTAGAGCACCCTACTGATGCCCCAGGATTCCTGATGAAAACCGTCTGACCATAACATGCCAAGCACACTCTATCCGGACCACTGGATAGAGATCAACAGAGTGTGGTCTCCTTGGGATGCCAACTAGCAAAGACGACTTTTTGAATGCACCATCAGCGATGGATTTCAGATGGAGGGAGCCTAAAAATCAACTGGCATTGGAACAGAATTACAAGCACTAAGGCCTAAAACCTGGGTGATGAGAGAATTGGGAGGAATGGCTGTGCCCAGTCCACGAAGGCAGATAGGGGTTAAATGGTTCCTTCATGTGACTCTGGGGCTCCCTGGTTTCAAGCATGGCAGGGCTGGGGCTCTAATTAAGAAATGGGTAGTGCTGCTCACCAGTTGTGTGTAAGCTTTAAGCTAATAACTCAGCAATTACGAGAAAAATGAGCAGTAATTACACCATTTCACTCGCGGCTAGACAGATGGAACGCTCTCTCTCGTTATTGGCAAACTGTCACCGCATTCAGTCCCTTTTGCTGTTTACTATTTTTGTATTTTGATTAAGAGTAATTATAGGCTAGGAAAATATGAAAAACATGAATGCTGGGCATCCTTTAAAAATAGAAGGCCCTTCTCCCCGTTCCGCGTTGACGGGTTTGCCACAAGATCCGTTAGAC
Organism: Mesocricetus auratus; assembly: GCF_017639785.1. Classification (NCBI taxonomy): domain Eukaryota; kingdom Metazoa; phylum Chordata; class Mammalia; order Rodentia; family Cricetidae; genus Mesocricetus; species Mesocricetus auratus. The sequence continues at coordinate 1,075,242 of NW_024429192.1, read as the reverse complement.
GGCATCTAACATCACAGCACCCTGTATCCTGGAGACGGTCGAGGCTGGAGGCACCATCTGTGTCTCAAATGGCTTCAAAGAGATTTCCAGTCTGGCTAACTATATGATTTCCGCACAGTCCACAAACAGCCTGCATTTGGGTCTTGCTTCTGCTTTGTTTGTTTGTTTGTTTTGTATTCATGGTTCTGTATCCCTCAGGGTCTCCCATTTCATATCCAGTGACCAAGTGCAGAGCTGGACCTGCCTCTGGGATGAATGAACAGTGGGAGAGCTCTCATGGCTGTGGTGTCCATGGCTGTGGGTCACAGATGTTCTGCCCTCGCCATGGTGAAGAAATTGAGTAAACGTGTCCAGTCTCAGTGATGCTGGGTGTGGCCCACACATCTCCTTCCAAGCCTTTGAGTATGAGCGATGCCAGCCAAGGATGTTATGAGGTGGACCCTTTGTTTCCTGACTTTGTGACAATATGCAGAGAAGCTACAGAGAGTCACATTCAACAGCTATAATTCTAGCTGGTAATGCCGATGCTCACGTGGGTCGAAAGTGATTTTAAAAGAAGTATCAGTGACAAATGAGCGCACATTGAACACATTAGTCAACAAGTATAAATTTCAGCTAATATGAAAAACGTCTGCTTTTAGTTAAGTCTGAAGTGTGAATGAATGTACTGTTTCCATGGTTCTATATGAATGACTCTGTGTGTGTGTGTGTGTGTGTGTGTGTGTGTGTGTGTGTGTGTGTATGAGTGTGTGCATGTGTGAATCCGTGTGGGAATAGCATTGAGCTAGGGCATCATGATACCAAGTCTGATGCCTGTAAAGGTGCCCACCCAGGATGATCTGATCGTACCCACTCAGTCCATCCCAGCCCACACTAAGCATGATTTCAGACAAAGTTACTTTTTCCTTCCCAAAATGCAAAGCTGGGAGCATCCGAGAAACTGTTTGCGGTGCGTTTTCTTAATGCGAGAAAAATGGGGGCTTGTTCTACACAGGCTGCCTATTGATTCACAGAACGGCCCCGTGTTCACGCTCCCTCTTGCTAATGGCCTTGCCTCCTGTGTGGTGGTCTGCTGAGCCAGCAAGAGGCACAGAATTGATTGGGTCCTTTAAGCAGCCCTAATTGTGCTTCTCCAGGGATGGGTGCACAGGTCGGGAAGCCTGTGCCGACCAAAAGCCTGTCTGTCTCACAGCAGCCATTGCACGGGAGCCAAGAGAAGCAGCAGGAAACGAGGGTGGGTTGGGGTGGGCAGGGAGAACTGTGGACAGGGCTTTTTCTTTTCCTAGAAGATTCTGCAGCTGCCACATAGCTGGCTTTCTCCCAAGGCTAGAGGGAAAGGATCAGAGCTGTGACCAGGTGCTGCAGCCTGGAAAGGGGACCTCAAAACTGATTCTCTCTGCTGCTTGTCACCTATGCTGCCTTACACCTCCCTGGGCCTTCATTTCTTACACACGCAAGCTCCTACCCATCTTCATGTCTGTACAGCTGCATCATGGACTCATGGACGTTTAACCAAAAAGCAAACAGTGTAAAGTAATTAGGCAAGTCAGCTCAGCTAATGGCTTCCCAGTGATTGATGGGTGAGTGAGAGGGAGATGGGGGAGGGGTGCCCTAGGAAGCCAGTTGCTAAGGGAGCCCAGGGGGTGCACCTGGTGCAGAGAAGAAATTGTCTCATGCCCTTTCAACCATGCCAGGGCCCATCTGCCCTCATCATCTAAACATTTGCTGTACCCTAGCTGAGAAGGGTCCGTAGGATGTGCAGGGTCTCCCTCCCTCAGGCTAACCCCCTTCATGATACTAGCATATACCACATACACATGTATACCCCCACAGAGACCACAAGTGTCACACACTCATTTCATAAACATTATGTGCACATTATACTGTTCACCAACTACACATGCATATGAAAATTCACACCATATATTACAGGGCACACACACACACACACACACACCAGGACTCTTCAGAACTTCCGCAGTTTTAGCAAAGCAGTTTTCTCTTGGTCAGTTTTCTCTTGTGGCAGTCAGAGACCACAGTTTACAAAGACACTCTCTTTTCACCTTCTTGTGAGTTTGTATTTTATAAGTATCTTCTTGTACAGGTGGAAGCCAGATGACAATCTTGAATGTCCTTCTTCGGGACTTTGGTTTTTGAGACAGGGTCTCTCACTGAGAGTAGGAGTTCCCCCATTAGGCTAGGCTATCCGTCCATTGAGCCTCAGGAGCCCCTACCAGTCTCTATCACTCCAACTCTGGGATTATGAGCACACACCACCACACTTGATTTTTCTAATGCATTCTGGAGATCAAATTCTGGTCCTTGTACTTGAAAAGCACATGCTTTGCTAACTGAGTCATCACCCTGACTTCAACTTGCTCATGCAAGTTTTGTTATTAATCAAGAACTTTGAAGATGTCTCTGAAATTCTATACATGAGCTGTATAGGTCAGAGTCCAGTTCCTCACCAATGGTGGTAAATTTGCTAGTAATCGACGGAAGCCTAATAACTGTAGTACAGTTGTTTCTAGGTGGGAAAAATTAAACTTGCAGAGAACTTGAATCTTGCCCATTCAAAAATTCATCATGGAAACTATTTACCTCAAACACTCATCATAAATGTCGTAGTAGCCAGAAGACATTTTTCCTTTTTCAGTGCATAAGCTCTTGGTCGTCTCATCTTTAATTAAAAATGTGGCTCGTTTATGGGTTACCACATATCCACATGAAAGAGAAGACCTCCCCAGCTGCTTCTAAGCATCCAGATGCTCTTGAATGGTCTGCCCATGTGTCTTCCACATCGAAAGTGTCACACATGCAGAGTGGGAAGGAATGTGTTACATACAGGAGGGAAAGATATTGGCATTGGTCCAGAGATAGAAAATGAGTTCATTCCATACATGTAAGACAGTGTGTGCCTCAGAGTGATGGAGAAAAGGAAGAGAAACAGACATGATGATGCTGTAGACTAGTTTATATTTTGACATAAAAAATGATATTTTAAAAGTCAAGTCAAGCTGGGCGTTGGTAGCCCACACCTTTAGTCACAGCACTCGGGAGGCAGAGGCAGGTGGATCTCTATGAGTTCGAGGCCAGCCTGGTCTACAAAGTGAGTTCCAGGATAGCCTCCAAAACAATACAGAGAAACCCTGCCTCAAAAAAAAACAACAAAAAGTCAAGTCAATGATTCAGTAGATGCTATCCTACCCATATTCCCAGAGCTGGTTTAAAAATAACTGAGCAACCTAAACAAATGCCTACATTGCATTTAAGTCATTCTTACTATGCATTGACACCCAAACCAAAGTGCTCAGCTGGTTACTGATCCTGGAATCCCATATGCCCACCAAGTCACTCCTCTTTAGAAACTGCCAGTGGGACCTGTCCTTTTTTGCAGAGACCAGAAGACAATGATGTCTTGGCCAAGCTATCATCTGTCCCCTTGTTCTTCAAACACCTCTCATTAAAGAGAAAGTATGGGAACAGATGGCTGGAGAGTGGGTTAGGCAAGGCTCTATGTAGGAACTGACCAAGTTCTAGAAAATGGATGTTTCAGGTTGACCAGATGTCCAGCTCAGATGACATCAGGCCTGACATTCAGGGTAGGGTGATACTGGGGCTTGCAGCTTGAGTCATTGGTTCCTGGCACACAAACTGCCTCCAGATAGCCTTGGCAAGTGCTAGGACTGTCAATCACAGTGTTTAAGGCTGAAAGCAATTGCAGCTATTCAGACCGATTGTAGAGCACAGTTGTGAAGACAGGGGCTAATGGAAACTTTGCAAATAGTAGCAGAAATTTAGTATGTGGTCCTAGTGAGCATGTTCTCTTTTCAGTATCCTGCAAGACTCAACATGCCCTGTGTGTGGTAGGGGCATGTATGTGCATGCGGGGAGGGTTCCTGTACCTGTGTGCATGACTACTACAATGACCAGAGGTTGACTGACATCTTTCTACCATTCTCCACCATATTCTCTTGAGACAGAGTCTTTCACTGAACCTTGAGGTCACAAATTTTCAGCTATCAGCAAGCCCCAAAGATCTGCCTGTCTCCTCTCCTTGTCTCCTAACCCAGTGCTATGGTTGTGTGTACATTCTATCATAGCTGGCCTTCGACATGGGTCCTGGCGATCTCACCTCTGATTTTCATCTTGAATGCAAGTACTTTGACCTACTGAACCATGTGCCTAGTCTCAGAATGTTTTTTGAGTTGATTAAAGAGGTGTTGGGGAACTTATCTGAGAAGCATATATATCCTAAGTATTTGTTTACATCCCATTTGAGTTATCCCAGAAATTATTTCTACTCCTGCCCCCATTATTTGCTAATGCAACTCACCTGTTTCCCCAAACTACAGCACTATGACACCTGGTCATTTTACACAGGAAGCTCTGACACACTGAAAACTGACTTCACAGCAGCTTGATGAGGGACAAATCACACCTCTAGTAGTTGACAGCACACACTGTCAGCTGATGTCCTAAGAAAGAGGTTGGTTCTGCTTTGGTAGAAACATGATCAGTTTTTGGAAGATATATTGTGTTGACTTAAGTAAAATGCAACAAAACCAAACTCCCTCTGCTGGTGACTAGTCAGTCTCAGGTGAACAAGCATTGCAGCCATTTTTTCTTTCCATTTGAAAAGCTGTTTCAGGGAATGAACTACCCAAAAAAAAGTCCTAATGGCATCAAACCCTCCCAGAAGAGGCAAAACTGTTTCCCTGCTTAGCAGGGGACAAGGGGAGTAGCCTAATTTGCTATTGGCCACTGTCTGCAGATCTAACCACTGTCCCCTACAGCCACAAGACCCTATTAGCTGTTGTCATTCTTTCCTTGGAAGAAAACATTAGAGATTTTAAAAGAATGAGATTGTCTTTAGTCAGATGGCAGTGTCCACCCCTCTCTCACTGTGTGTGTGTGTGCGTGTGTGTGCGTGCATGTGTGTGTGTGTGTGTGTGTCTGTGTGTGTGTGTGTGTGTGTGTAGATATTAGAAGACAATGTTGGGTGTCATTCTCAGGTGCCTTCCCCCTTGTTTTTGAGACAGGATTTCTTACTGGTCAGGAGCTTGGCAAGTTGGATAGATGGGTTTCCCAATGAGCCTGAGACCTGCCTGTTTCAGCTTCCCCAGATGAAGAGTTGTTTATGTTTGTTCTCTTTCTTCTTTCTTTATTACCTTCTTTTCTTTCTTTCTCTTTCTCTCTCTCCCTCCCTCCCTTCCTTCCTTCTTTCTTTTCCTTCCTTCAATCCTTCCTTCCTTTCCCTAATGTAGGTTCTGAGGATTAACCTTATAGTCTTGTGTTTCCCAGAGAAGCACTTCATTGCCTTGGTTATCTCTCCAGCTCCCAAGTCTGAATTTGAGCCTCCAATACCTAAACTTTATATCCTCTTGGACATGTTGCTAATAGCATGAGCAACAGACTCCAGACATACAGCGTATTCTATCAAAGGCAGCTTTGCCCAGACTGGATGAGAAGCCTTTGAGCTGATGACAGGATTCCATATGTGACCCTGGGAAGGGATTATCCCCACAGTAGCCTCATCTGATAAAAGCAGACATAATGCACAAACAGGTTTATGATAGCCTGAGAGTCAGGTAGTCTATGCTCATGTGAAAGAAATGGTTAACTCAGCAAGCTGAAGTGTCCAAAGTTTACATGTGCTAAAGGATGGAGACAGGTTCAACACACTTCCAAGGTCTTAGAATACCCACCTGATAGGGTCTGTGTAGTTGGGACAAGGACTATGCTGTAAGGTTAGAAGCAAGGTTAGAAGTAGCCTTTTCTTTGTTCCTCTGGGATCCTGGCCCATGGTCTAATTACTAGAGTCTTATAGGTCAGGCTTGGAGATGCTGGAACAGGGCAGTTTAGGTCAGTCAAATGAGCACTGCATAGTCATATGTCACTGACTCCTGATTATAAAAAAAATTAAAATGAAACTCTGGATACCAGACTTGGCATAGAGGTCCTGGTGTTCAGTTCCTGATGTTCAGTCATGTGCTGTGAAATATGTTTCCCTCTGGGTTGGAAGACATGTAAGACGGTGACCTCATCGACATGACTTAAGGAAGTCTTCTCTACGAGGTTTCATAACCCTGTCATCAGGCAGCCATGTGGACACTCACACACGTTCCAGGAAGAGAAGAAGTGGTTCCCACTTCAAAGGAGAGGCAAGTGGGAGCTTTTGAGTGTGAAGTGTGTAAATACTTGGTCCCCACATGGTTATACTCTGTTGGAGACTGTTTATTCCTTATGGTGATGGGGGTCTTACAGTAGGCAGTGGGTCCCTGGGACCAGGCTTTGAGCCAGATATTACAATCTGACTCTACTTCCTGTCCGCTCTCTGCTTCCTGATTATCAACACAGCTCATCAGACCAGCCTCCTGCTTTCTCAGCCATGATGGTCTGCATCCTTTCTTAAGACTGTGAGCCCAATTAACCCTCCTCCTTCCGTTTCTTCCTGTCAGGTGTTTGGTCATGGGGACAGAGAAGTCTCCCATACCCTCAACCAAGTGTCACTTCCGCAGATTTTAATCTTGAGGTCTTTTACCTGAATAAGTTTCAGACAGCCGCAGAAAGGGTTCTGCGAGTCAGTGGGTGACCTTGCAAATCCTAACAAACTCTGACCTTCCTACATGGGTTCCTACTGTAGTGTGGATCATAACTGTCTCCCAATGGCCTAGGTGTGAACATTTGGCCCCTAAGGTGAAGCTGCTGGGAGGCTGTGAAGCCAGCCATTTGCATGTGTGGGTTTCAGTAGGAACGCGTTCTCCATGTAGGCAGAGAGCTCATGCTGTTCCTGCCTCTCTTCTCCTTCCAAGTCTCCAGATGAGGTTTTCTCCTCTACCCTGCCCTCCCACTGCTATGTGCTTTCTGGCTAGAGGCTAGGCAGCAGCAGACCAGCCAATCAGGTGCTGAGGCCTCTAAGACCTTGAGCCAAAATAAACTTTCTCTCTAAGTTGCTTGCCTAACCAGCACAGTTCCCATTGGTGGTGCAGCCTTGGAGCACAGAGAGAGGGTGGCCACTTCAATGAGCTTAGGCAGAGTGGACTGTGTCAACTGAGACTTCTACATACAACCAGAGCTCCCTGCATGGAGGTGTGGGAGACCCTGAGTTCAGGGATCCATCCCTGAATCGACTGAGATCACCACAAATCAAATGGAGTTAACACTCTGCCACCTGGTGTACTGAGGTGTATATTACAAACTGACTGAGCTACACAAAGACAAAAAATATAATTTCTTACGCACATAGTATTTGTGCTACCCATGTGGAGATATGTGGAGATTAACCCAATCTGCCACAATATCCCTAGGGATGTAATGTCCTTTTTGTTTTTCTTTACAGAACATATTGGCTATTGGGGGGGGGGATACGCAGCAAAACTGCAAGGCAGAGTCCTGTCAGATATATAGTGGAGAGGTAGAAACAGATGCATCCTGATGCGTTGCTCAGGGAAGCACACTTTCCGTAGTCAATGCAAACATCCATCCGTGGCTTCAGGGAGCCTCTCTGGCCCCAGTTCACCTGACAGGTTATGTAAGGCAAGAGGTGATGGGGGATGCCCTTCTGTATATATGTTTCCCTTATTGGTTATGAATAAAACACTTCCTGGCCAATAAGGCAGGAAGACATAGATGGGACTAGGAGATGAGGAGAATTCTGGGAAAGGTAGGCAGAGAGGGCCCCACCAGAGCGGTATCCATGTAGAGCCTGGGAGGATAGGACACACTAGGCGTTCTCCAGTAAGATAAGATCATGTGGAAATGCATCGATGAATAGAAATTGGCCAATAATTAAGACAGGGCAGCCAGGCATTGGTGGCGCATGCCTTTAGTCCCAGCACTCGGGAGGCAGAGGCAGGTGGATCTCTGTGAGTTCAAGGCCAGCCTGGGCTACAAAGTGAGTTCCAGAACAGCCTCCAAAACAATACAGAGAAACCTTGACTCAAAGAACCAAAACCAAAACAAAACAAAACAAAAAAAAGACAGGGCTAGCCAGTAAGAAGCCCAAGTCACTGACCAACAGTTTCATAATTAATATAACGTCTCTGTGTTTATTTGGGGCTCAAGGGCGGCGGGACCTGACAGGCCAGAAAACTCATACAACAGAGGTCCTTCCCTGGCCATTGTTCATGGTATTAATTTTCTATTGCTGCTGTAATAGTATATCACGAACCCAGAGGCTTAAACAACATGTGTTTGTCTCGCAAGTAGGAAGCCTGAGTTCTATACTCAAAATTCGCATTTAAAAAGGGGGACAGGGAGTAGCATGCTGTCACAAGCTTGTTGTAATCCCAGCACCACGGAGAAGACAAGCAGATCCCAGTTACTAACTGGTCAGCCAGTCTGACCTACTTTGGAAAGCCAGCTTACTATAGGGATCACCTACTGACGTTTCACAGGTCTAGAATTACAGGTGAGAGCCACCACACTCAGCTGGCATCTATGTGGGTTCTGGTCCTCTCATTTACATGGTGAGCATTTGAACTGCTGAACCTGTTCCCCAGGCCTCTTTATCTGTTTGAAGAACCATACAGGACATGCTTGGGCCTTCAGGCAGCACAATTCTGCATTACTTTCGTGAGAGTTCCCAATGTATTAACAGTCTCATCCCTTCTCCCAGATGCTTCTGATGTTGTTAAGGGTTAAGCTGATTACACGTGACACTTGGGTAAAATGGTACGGCTAACTTCCTTTCAGCCAGTGAGGAGGAGGAGGGTAAGAAATAGAAATCAATCAGGAGGCTAGGAAACAGCTCTTTCTGTAAAGTGCCTGCCACATAGGCATGAAGACCCATGGATGCTTAAAAATGAAAAACAAAAGGGCAGGTCTGTAAACTAACACCAGTGTTGTAGGAGTAGAGACTGGAGGATTACTGAAGCTCATTGGCTACTGGGTGCAATCAAATTCATGAGCTTCATATATAGTGAGAGACGGTCTCAAAGGGGGCGGGGTGGGTAGAGAGATATTGAGACAAACAATGAACATTGATGAAAAACATCTCACATAACCTCTGGCCTACATACACACATGCACACACACACACACACACACACTCGAGAGAGAGAGAGAGAGAGAAAGAGAGAGAGAGAGAGAGAGAGAGAGAGAGAGAGAGAGAGAGAGAGAGAGAGAGAGCAATAGAATAGATCCCACCTCATTTTAGGTGAGGATGAGGTGCCACAATGCGTCTGATTTTATCCTGTTTTGCCTCAGTTATGTCCAAGTTGGGATTGCAGTCATTTGTTCAGTGAGGAGGGTCAACTGCACACGGGAGGTGTCTGCTTACAGGGACCTATTTATTCAAGAAAGGGACCTCAACTACATGTCTATCCAAAAACACTCAGAAGACTAAAATCAGATTTTAGACATACAATTTCAAATCTTTAAAAAAAAAACCAAACAAACCAAAAACAACATTTTGCTACTGATACAGCCTGGCATCAGTAACAGGCTGTCTACATGCCCGGTGGCTGGATACACCTCTGGGCCACTATGGTTAAATGAGCCTGACAGGGATGGGGAGGGATGTGGAAGCCTGCAGGTCAGGAGCAGATGATATTCTTGGGCTGGGTTATTCTGCTTAATCTTCCATCTGTACAAGTTCCCTTTGAGCTTGCCTAAGAACCACATGAGTGATGATTATTAAGATGCAATTCTCTGTTGGACTCGTTACCCAAGTCATCTTCATAATAAATAAGAACAAGCAACTCAGGGCATAACCCTATCTCTCAGGCCTTACCCCCAAAGTGGCACATACATTGTTTTTTTTTCTGAAATAACATCATGAGGACGAAAAGATAGCTTCTGCAATGTGGCATTTAGCTGGGGGTTTTACTCTGGAAGAGCCTGTGATCCTGACACAAAGGGATGCAGTCTATGTGTCTGTTTACATACAATGTTTCTAGAAAGACAGACAGCTAAAGGCCAACAACATCTGAGAGTGATGGGTAGGGATCTAGAAATTGGGGAACGGAGGGCTGGTCTGGCTAGAATTAGGCATTCTTTTGAATTCCAAACGATTGCCTATTCACGAAAGGAAATGAAATAGCATAAAAGCAAGTGGCCAGCCATTCACGGTTGAGAAGATGCTTCTCTGTAGAGACAAATGGAACCAGTGAGGCTTTCTTTTGAGAGTCTTTGAAGCAATGCTGGGCTGTTAGCACATCAATTTGGTAGATGCAGAGGTTCTATCAGGAACAAGAGAAAGAAACGGATTCATTCTATGATTGTTAAGATGAGCCCAAGTACAGAAGAAAGAAGCCAAGGGAAAGAGGCCTGTGCATATGTCATTTCCTGGTGTGTGGCACTTATTTTATGTTCTCAGATCTGGAAAACATCCCCCCCCAACCTAGACCTGAGTGTGGTTTGCAACACACTTTACCTGAGGGTAACAGTGAGCCAGAAAAGAACTTTGCCATAAGCCCTCAACCTCACATCAACAGAGCACCAAGGGAATTTTCGAAGAATTTTCATATTCATGAAACTTAATTATAGCAAAATTGCCAATCTGCAAAAACATGTCCGCTTTTGAGCACTACTTTCAAGTCTGAAACAGAGCAAAGAGACAACAGCTTCACCCCTCCCCTCCCCCAGATTCCCCACAGTTTGCATAGAGAACCACAAGAGAGAGGGAGGGGGGTCGGGAGGAAGGAAATACAAACACACCAAGAGGGGCTTTATCTATCCAGAATACCAAAAGTCCTGAAAGAGGAGGGATCTTATGATGACCTTGTAACCAACCATCACACACAACTTCTGGGTAAAGAGTTAGATCAAGTCACCAGTTTAAGACATTAGCCCTAAAGATGCTACAGATTTCAGCTCCTGGGTTTTGGAGGAAGCTGCCTAGACTACAGGCACACTGTCTGCTCTGACAACCAGAAGCTGAATGGGGGTGGTATTTTAAGCCCTTTCCGTAATTACTGGAGGTGCAGAGTGCACCTTGGAGAGGAAGAAACACCACCTGAAATATCCTAGTGTCTGGGCTTCCCCGGTATATGGACAAAAAAAAACGATCCATAGGGTCTTCCCATGTGTAGAAACAAAATTACACATATGCTTCTAATCCTGTGATAGAAATTGAGGCAATTAGTTTGTGGTGCAGCTGTGATTTCCTGCCAAAGAAGTAGTCATAACCACCAGCCTGGCACATGGTTCTTCCCCACTTTCAGAGAGACCTTTGTAAGTTTTGATCCAAGGCTGGTGTGCTAGTCATGAACTTGAGTTTGGCGACACTCTGCCTCATTTAATTGCCTTTCTATCTATACCTAGGGTTCCTGCTTAGGCTGTAACACTTGAAGGTTTAACCACAGGATGGCCATGCAGTGTACAAGGGGCCTTCCCACCACACTTCAAGCAAGAAGGATGGAATACAGTGGATGGCATTTTCAGACAGGGGATTTTTACACAATTTACAGTTAACAGATAGAAAATGTACTGAGAACCTAAAAGAAGACAGATCACAATGCAGGCTAGGGTCTGGTCAGCAAGACTTGAGATCTTCCTGTCTCTACCTCACTGGCACCAGGAAAACAGGTACATGCCATCACACCCAGCTTTTTGCATGGGTTCTGGGGATCGAACCTGGATCCTTGTGTTTGCAATGCACACATTTTGCTAACCAAGCCATGTCCTTGGGCCACCCCTCTGTTTTTCATGTCTTGTCTCCATAATCTGCTTGAATTATTTATTCTGGAATAGGAAAACACTTAGCAACCCAGGGCTCAGTGATCAGCAACCCTGTGATAAATAGACATGGGAACAGTGTGTGCCTAGGAGTATTGTGTGATTACTCTAATCTCCTACACCAGATGCTCCAAGAGTAATTAGCACACACAGACACTGCCGTGTATCCAATAAGAAAATATTCTCCGGGTTCACACCATGCTCCAGCAACTGCTCTCGGCATCCACACACCGTCCCAACTCCAAAGCTGAAGTTCCCGTCCCGGCATATTTCATTCAGGCTCCACAGAGCTAAAGGCTGCACAGAGTCCCAGGAAAATCACACCAAAGTCTTCCCAAAGTTCTTACAATTTAAGTTTCTACACCTACAACTGATTCCTTTTTCAAGTCCTTATGGCTTGCTGTTTTCAATATGTAGCTATGATAAAAACTAACCCAAATTGGCTCATCAATCATATTCTTTGTGTGTGTGTGTGTGTGTGTGTGTGTGTGTGTGTGTGTGTGTGTGCTTTCTTTTCATTGTTTTGAGGCAAGGTCTACTCTAGAACTATTTTAGCTCAGTCAAATTCTTTTATCTGCACTAGGATAAGCTTTTATGATTTTATTTGTTTACAAATTATTATATCACCACTTCATACTATTCCTTAGATAAATCTTTACGTAACAATCAGCTTTCCCTTGTACCCATTTAACCTAAAGAGGTGAAACTACCCTTTGTGCTGATTAGTTTTTTTATTTATTTAAAATGTATTTTTTCATTTTATGTACCAACCCCAGTTCCCCCACCCTCCCCTTTTCCTATCCCTACCTTCCCCCCTTTCCAAGCCCCATCCACTGGTCAGAAGGGGTAAGGCCTCCCTCCCTTGGAGAGTCAACAAAGCCTGGCATACCAAGTTGAGGCAGGACCAAGGCCCCTCCCCCTGAGCCCATTTCCTATGGTGGGATGCCTTGCTGGTCAGTTTTTTTATTAATCAATTTGACGCAAACTAGAACCATCTGGAAAACGGGAACCTCAACTGAGAAACTGTCCTGTGTGCAACCCTGAAAGGCATTTTTGTTTGTTTAATAAATAATGTGGGAGGACCCAGCCCCACTAGAGGTGGTGCAAACCCCTGGTCATGGGTGCTAAAAGAGAGTAATCTGAACAAACCATAGTGAGCAAGCCAGTAAGTAGCACTCCTCCATAGCCTCTTTTTCAGCACCTGCTTTCAAGTCCCTGCCCTGACTTCCCTCAACGATAGACTTGCCTCCTCACATTTCTCTTGGTCGTGGAGTCTATCACAGCAATACAAAGCAAACTAAGACCCATTTTATGTCTATGTCTCTCTCTCCCTCTCCCTCCCTCCCTCCCTCCCTCCCTCCCTCCCTGTCTCTCTCTCTCTCTCTTTCTCTCTCTGTGTGTGTGTGTGTGTGTGTGTGTGTGTGTGTATGGACATTCACATGTCATGAGATGCATATGGAGATCAGAGGTCAACTAGTACATGGGTCTCAAGGATGGAATTCAGTCAGCTGTCAGGCTTGGTGATAGGTACCTTGATATAGAGCCATCACTCTGGACTATTTTTTTTTACCTAACCATGGCTCATTTTAGATAAGCAACCCTTTATGTACTAGGGTTTCAGCACTCCTAACTAGCATGAAAATAGTCCCTTGTTTAATTCGTTGTCAATTTTTTTAAAAATGAACATTCATATGCTGCTCCATCCCAGACTGGTGGTATGCCAACTGTTTGTACTAACCACAGACTCTGGAAGTTCAAAAATGGTGATGACTTGTCACTCAGATGCTTCCTTCAAGCTCATCATCTAGAAGATTTCAGAAACAATACAGCAAAGCGGAGGTAGAATAAAGAACCATCTACCCAAGCTGCCAGCAAGTTTTCCATATATTCTGTCATGGACTTAGATACAAGCAAATCTCTATGGCTAGGGAGACAGCTCCATTTGTAAGGTGCTCACTTTGAAAGTGTAAAAATGTCAGGTCTGGTGGCATGGATTTTTCAGCTCCAGAACTGAGGAGGCCGAGACAAGTGGACCTCTGGGGCTCAATGGTCAGCCAACCTTGACTACTTAGTGAGCTCAAGACCAGAGAGACCTAGTCTAAAAAGAAGAGAAGATGTGCAGGGCTCTGAGTGGCAACATCTTATAGCCTACACATGCATATATACATGTATACACATTCTCTCTCTCTCTCTCTCTCTCTCTCTCTCTCTCTCTCTCTCTCTCTCTCTCTCTAACACACACTTCTGAGGGACAATGCCTGAGACTGTCTCCTAGCCTCCACATGCATGTATACATATACACACACACCCACGCATACATGAACACACACACACTGCATCCTTTATTAACTACTTCCTGCCACCACTGCTGCTTTCAGGACAGCCCTTCCACAACATTTCATGGTACGGTTTGGAAGTCCGGTCTGATGGGTATTTATTTGTTCAGTGTTCAGTCACTGTTGATACACACTCAGTGTAGAGTACTTATCACTGATGCTCACACTCATGTGTCCCATTCATACCGACCTGTCAGCAAAGCCAGATCAGCAGGCTAGACTCCACAAGAGAATAAAAAAAAAACAATCAATACCCTTTGAATTAATCATGCAGCCCATCAGATAGGATTATGGGTGCAGGAAGTAGATAACAGATGGGCAGGACCCATGTGCTTCTCTTTTCCTCTAGTTTTCCCTTTGTTTCCCTGGGCCACTCACGGCACTTTTGTGATTGATTTCCAATACCTGCCTCTCATTCCAAGTTTCTGTCCCACCTAATTCTGTGCAGAAAGGATCTAAGCAACAAAAAGGAAGACTCGAATGTAAATCACAGGGAAATGTGCATTTAAGTTACTATGTTTCTCTTAATGTTTAAATGCTGGTTACATATGATGGCTAGAAATACACTAAGTCTCCTGTTGTTCAGTCCTGTCATGGTAAGGTGATGCACATGAGTATGAATGTGTGTGTGTGTGCGCATGTGTGTGTGTGTGATATGCATGTTTACATGTGGGCATGTCTATGTGTGCATTTGTGCATTGCATTTAAGTGTATATTGCATTTATGTGTATACGCTTATGTGTGTTTCTGTGCTTATAGAGGTGTTCAAGTGTTTGGATGTCTATTTTGTATATGTATGTGTGATACATGCATGTGTTGGAGTGTGTGTATGTCTCTGTGTTTACATGTCTGTATGCTCATGTGTACATGTTTGTTCATTTCGTTTATGTGTATAGGCTTATGTGTGTTTCCATATGTGTTCATGTGTGTTTACATGTTCATTGTGTGTGTGTCGTATACATGTGAGTATGTATGTGTGTATGGTACATATGTGTGTATTGGTGTGTTATATGCATGTGTGTATGTATGGTGTGCGTGTGTGAATGTCAGTGTGCTTTGTATGTGTAGGTGTGGTATATTCACAGTTATGGGTATAATCACTCACAAGGACCACGAGAGTCTATCTGGAGGTCAGAGGTCAGTAAGTCAGGTGTCTCTCTCAATCGCTTCCCCTTCTTACATTTTGAGAGTCTTCTCATAGAACTGGGCAGTCGCTGTTTTGGCTCCATTGGCTGGCCATCCAGCATCGGAGATGCACCTGTCACCCCAATGCCCCAGTGCTGGGGTAAAAGGCACACACCACATGCCCAGCTTTTTATGTGGGTATTGGAAACAGGAAATCCAGGTCCTTGAGCTTCTGTGCAAATTACTTTACCCACTGAGCCATCTCTCCAGGATTGTACCAAGAAGTCTGCTAAACCACCACCATGGATTCCAGGCCCATCTCCAGAATGACTGTCCTTCCAGTAAACCGGGTGTCTAGAACATGGGGCCTAGGCTCTGCCCCCTCTTCTTAAGTGGATTTCAAAATCGGCATCACCCTTTATCATCTACAGCAGCCTTTCTCATTCCACTCTGTGTAACTGCCCACAGGAGCACCGAGAGAATTCACAACCACAGGGCAGAATGAAGGCAGCTTCGGCTTATATCTGATATTTCAGACATGAGCAAATAGGAAGGCATTTTCCCACCAACAGCAAACAGGTGCAGGATTCACGAGGGCATGGGAGAAGTGATAAATGTGGGTTTTAAACTTATGAGATCGGCTTTCCAGCTCCATCATTTTCCTTGTAAGGATTATTTGTGTTCTCACTGTTTATAAAGGTTTTGTTGTGGGTGAAGAGGGGCTCAGCGGTTAAGAGGTCTTAGTGGCTTCTCTTGCAGGGGACCTGGCTGAGCTTGAATCCAGCACCCATACTGAGCCTCACAACTGTCTATGTAACTCCAGTTCAAGTGGATCTGACACCCTCTTCTGCCCTCCACTAACACTAGGCACTAAAGTGATCTATAGACATTCATGCAGGCAAAACAGCCATACGTATATAAAATTAAAAAAAATAAAGTGTTTGTCCTTGTTGAGACACTCGTGATAACATTTTGGTAGGGTTGATAAAGGCATGATAGAGGTACGTGTGTTCATGCTTCATATCCGCAGATCAGAACCAGGAAACAGAGAGCAAGGGCTGTGGAAACAAACCCGATGCTCACATCCAGATCTGCAAACAGCACACATGTGAGGGACCCAGGGAAAGCTACTCATCTGCCTCAAAGAAACCACAGCATGTGCATGGCTTACACCCAAAATGGACCCCAGAGTTCATGGAAGCCTGCTGCAGGAGAGACATGGGCAGAGCGATGTGTGGCTGGTAGCAAAACAGTGGGGTTTGTGCTGACTGGCTTATTTCTCCTGACTTATTGGCGACTGTAACATTATGGACACATTCTAGGGAGCCCTTGTAGAAGATGTAAAAATGACCTGCAAGGATAAGACACACTTCCTTTAGCACTCTGCTATTCCTAGAAAGAACATGAAAGTGGACAGCTTTGCAAACTTCAGACCCTGGGATCCTACTGTTAAAGAACCTGCTCACTTGGAAACTGAACACATCACGCAAACCAGGCCCAGGTGCCCTTTGGCGCTCCACCAAGGGATCTGGCCTGGCTGTGTTCCCTTCTGGAAAATGGCCTTCCTCCCATTTCAAGTTCATTTGGCTTTTCCAATGATGGGGTTTCAGTTCTAAGGGATAACAGTGCTGAGAACTAAAAATGTCACCATCTAATTAAGGAAGGGGGGTGCACGGTGTGCCTTTCTCTCCTAAGATGATCTTTGGTCTGAAAATGGCCCCATGAAAGCTCTTTATGAAGCCCTTTCTTTTCCTGTTGTAAGAACAATGGTAGCGAGAGACACTGTGGGCACAGTAGGACAAAGGAATGCTTAGAAAATGAGCAAAAGGTAAGAGTAAGGGAGCTATGGGGGGAGAGGAGGGAGGGAGGGAAGGAGAGGGAGGGAAGGAGAGGGAGGAAGAGAGGGAGATCTGTTCATAGGCTGTTTAGCCAGAAGCAAAGGATGTGTTTGCCCTCTGCATGCAAGGTTTCCCTGGGCATGAAATCTCCACTTAGTCCAGGAGTGGAGAGTGTGTATTGCCAAGGGGTGGCCTGGTGGAAAGGATGAGATCATGAGTATTTGATTACAGTCCACATGAGAGGACCCCAAAAGAACTTTTCACCCTTCATATCATGCAAAGAGGCAAGAAGACAACTCTGAACAAAGTGCCTTGTGAGGTAAACCTCCCCAGCACTTCGATCTTAGATTCTTTAGGACTGTAAGAAATAAATTCCTATTCTTTATATCAACCAGCCTAGAGCAATGTGTTACAGCACCTAAAATGGACAAAGACCATGCATGCAAGAACACACATGTATGCACATGATCTCATGTACACACACACTATCCACAGAAACATTAGAAAAACATTTAAATACATATACACAACATTTTATTCACATCAAAATGTAATCTAAATATTAGATATTGAAGTAAGCTTGGAGTTCTAATCTACTTCCAAAGTGATTCAATAGGTTGCACACGGCTTTCACTGAGGCGTTAAAGAAATAGCTTTCAAACCATCAGTTTCTGTGGTACCCCCGCCCCCGCCACTGCAATAAAGCAGGCTCAGCCAGCATTAAACAAACTGTGCCTGGCACATCTCCAGTTCACCCAAGATCTTCGTAAACATATTGCGTAATTTGTTTTTAAAGTGGCCATGGTTACAGTGGGGTCTTATCTATCCCACAAGCTTAAATCACAGTCATGGAACAATTGTAAGTGGAGTGCAATGCAAGAAGAGAAACAGCCTACAGGATGGCCCTGGCTGTGGGTCTGCTCTGCACTTACAGAGCAGGTGGCTTGGACCCTCTGGATTTTTTCCTCATCTTTACACAACTTCCCAGCACAAGCATGGTCCTCCAGTGAAATGGGAAGATGCCCTTAGGCCATCTTCATTCTTACTTTGTCTCACAGGCATCCCCCTGGCCAAACAACTGTCCCCCTTACTCCTCTTACTATGTGACCCTCTCCTGTCCCTTTTGTCCAGGTCATAAAGTTGGTCTGACGTTCTTTCACTGGCATTTTGCAATTTCAATAACTGATGGGAGATGTCATTCTGAAATCTGTCTCTTATTGGTTGTTGAATAAAGCACTGTTGGCCAATAGGGAAGCAAGATAGGTGGGACTGGGAGTCAAGGAGGATTCTGGGAAAGAGAAACACAGCGAGTCATGATGTAGCTGCCATAGAGGTAAGAAGTCCAGACCCTTTTCTCCAGTAAGAGAAATACTTAGATGAACAATTATGGAGTAAATACTTAAAGTCAGAGATAGCCAGTAAGAAGCCAAGAAAACGGCCAACAGCTTCATAATTAATATAGCCTCCTGTGTGTTCATTTGGAACTGATGCGGCTCTGGAACCAGGCTGGCAGGAAGGCTTTACCCAACAAATACCCATGATCATTCATGTGTGTAAAACTTCCATCACTGTGTAATGTTATATAGGTCCATGTGCAGCAGTCTTGCATACAGAGGCATTTATCACTTCAATGGAAGGACAGGTATGCTCTAAGGACTGCAGACACAGATGTGGGTCCAGTGCATGGGACAATGACATGATGTACTGCTAAAGGTCTTGGCATGTGTCTGTTGCTTGGGCTGTGCTTTGATCAGGTGTTGTGACTTAGATTTTTTTTTGAGATAAAGATCTCAAGAATCTCAGGCTATCTCTAACTCGATTTATAGCACAGGATGACCTTAAACTCCTGAACCTTCCTGTTTTACCCCCAAGTGTTGAGTGTGTGCCACCACACTCAATTCATGTGGTTTTGGGAAATCAAGCCTAGGGCTTCATACATGATGGGTAAGTTCTCTACAAACCATGCTGCACTGCTAGCCTCCAATGACGTAACTTAATATATGCTGCAGTGTAAAATTGAAAGGGGTGTGGCAAAACAGGCATTTTAGGAAAATAACAGGAAACAGTGCTCTCACTTTGGGAACAATGAACACTGGAAATTGTGTGACCCATTTTCACGTTTTTCACATGGAGTAGCACTATGAGGCAGGTGTCAGCTGCAAAGTCCCAAGATGCCTCTGATTTGCCAACCGAGACACCCTAAGAGAGGTGATGTTAAGTCGTAGTTTGGAAAAAAATAGATAAAACCAAAAGCTCTTTCTCAAAATATTGAGAATAATTTGAAAGGAAAACACCACTATGTTTTTGACAGAGAAGTCTCACATTGAAAATTTACTCATCTGTGTCCAGCTCCAATGTACTGTCCTTGATGGAAGGGAAGGAATGATTTGAGATTGACTTGAAGTTACAATTTTATCTTTCAGGCTCCTAGAGAAGAAAAGCCACCACCTTTCCTACCCTGTGTGCCATACTATCAACCTGTTAAGCAATAGTGGCACACAGTTATGGGGGTAACCATCCACTTTCTGATTGGACCTGATGTCTGTTCCACAGGAAGGAGTTCATGGCTAAAACCCCATTGCTGGGGATGCTATAGGCCCCATATAGACACCTACTATGATTGTTTTATTAAACAGACATGTTATCCAACTGACTTCTATAATATTTATTCTTATATCCATCTACTATAGCTACTTTCAGCCTTGGTCAAGATGTTTCCTTTTGTAGCACATGTGAGATTCACAACAGGTAAAGGTGACGAAAATAAATTACTATTGAGTTCCCAGGCCTAAATGAGAGATTATACCATGATGGGGGAATTTCCTTCTGTATATATGTTTCTCTTATAATAAAACACTGATTGGCCAGGCAGAAAGTGTAGGAGGGGCAACAAAAAGAAGGAGAAGGAGAGAAAAGGACAGAGAGAGAGAGAGAGAGAGCCATGTACAGACCAGGAAAATAGGATGTGCTAGGCATTCTCTGGTAAGATAAGGCCATGTAGAAATACACAGATTAGTAGTCATGGGTTAATAATTAAGACAGAGCTAGCCAAAAAGAAGCCTCAGCCATTGTCCAACAGTTTTATAACTAGTATAGCATCTGTGTGTTTATTGAGGACAAAGAAAATGTGGGACTAGGTGGGACAGAAACCTCCATCTTCAATATCACCTACTCCAAGGCTCAGGGAGCATCACAAAAGAGGGAGTGGGAAAAAATGTGAAAGCTGGAAGATGGAGAAGAGTGTTGTGAATGCCGTCTTCTGGATGGGGCACAGCCTTTGCACCTATGGCTTCACAGCCTCTACAGTCTCCAGCACAAGCTCTGTACAAAACTGAAACCTTCAACCTTCCATCATAGATGTGAGGATGGTTCATGAGAGCTGGCCCCTCTGAGGGTCTAATGGCAGTTAATGATTATAGGCGAAGGGGAGTAACTTTCTTTGTGACCCAATAAATAACCAACCTACCATGATCATATAAGCAACCGTAAATTAAGTGGTATACACTTATATACATGCACAGAAATGACGGGGACTTATTGGTAAGAAGGATCTCAGCACAAAATACTGAGATAAAACAACACAAGAGGTAGGATGATGGATATGCAAATTTCTCTGGTTTGATCATCAATCAATATATGACCTAAATATATTATACTTCATGCATCTGTACAATTATATATCAATAAAATGCTACATAATAAAAAGATTTTGTCCTTGTCTTAGGCAATTTTGCATATTTGCTTCATCTTTAGATAACATAGTTTCAAAGACATTGTTCACATTTCCCTGAAAACACAATTAAATACCCCAAACATATCAAATATCCAGAGTTAAATCTAGAGTGGTTTATGTACTTGTAAATCTCTTCCTTGCTTTAATAAATCCCTACATTAAGACTTGTTACTGTTGTAAGTGGCAGGTCACTCAGATGCTGATGCTACCTGTGTCATGGGTGAGCTATGGGACCTCCCTGGACCTCAGGTTCCTCATCTGAGAAGTGGGATGGTGAGAGTGACTACCTGGGGGATCGCAATGCAGCTGTCAATAAAGCCTGGCATGTGCATGCGATGCCATGGAGAGCTGCTTAACAGTCTGTACTCCTAGGTGTTCCTGTACTCTGAGTCACCTGTGGCAGCTAAAGCAAAAAAAATCCTGTTTCCCTTCATGCCAGTTGGTTTCTAATTTTATACCATCAAGTTTATGTTTGAGGAAACCCTTTTATCAAGTTCAGTCGAAAGGTGTTACAATAAAACCCTGTACACTGCCGGTTCACAACACCCTGGTGATTCAGTGTCACTATGATAAGGTTCCAGGTCATTCACCCACATCCTCTGCACCCTTTGAGTTTTGACACCTCTTCTTGAATCATCTTTGCTTTCCCATTTTCACAAGTTCCTCGCTGGCAACTGTTGATGTGTTTCAGAAGCACATTGGCGAGAGTGCTTGTGTTCAAAGGAGGTCCTTTGGACCAAGATGGACACCTGCTTCTTCAGTGAAGATCTACACATCCCAGGGAGACAGACAGTAAGATGGGGAGAAAATTCCCTCCATGGACAGACTGAAGCCAGCCACATGTTCACTGAGAAGGAGCAAGATAGGTACTGGTCGGGTAGCTTTGGGGACATGTAAGTCATTTGAAGGAAGATCTCTTTTGAGGCTGGGGATATTTGGATGATGGCCATTAGTGCCATCATATCCACTCACTTTCTTAGCAGTTTTGATGGCTATATTAAAAATGTGATTGCGTGTGTGGAGGGGTATAAAACAATTGAGCCACCAACACAAAGAAGCTTTATGGCAAAGGAGGAGACAGCCAAGTGGTTTTGTGTTACAGAGGCCAGCTTGTATGGTGGGCCTTTTGCTATTCTCTGCGAACAGGGACTTTGAAGGGCCCTCCCTCTTAGAGTAGTCACTTGCCTGAATTGTATAAGTAAATCCATTTTGTGCTAAATACTTGCCTCCCCTGGAGTGTCCAGGATGAGGTGTCTGAAACCCTTGCCTCCAATGATTATGGCTTTGCCACAACCTTCTGCTGGTTGAATTCAGTTTGTTCTATGTCACTTCATGGGGAAGGAACTGAGCTCCAGCTGGTGTCCTCTTGGCTCTGTCTCTTTGTGTCCTTTCTCTCTACTGACTTTCCCGAGCCCCTTCCTGTAACAGTCTCAGCATGGGTGTAGCCAACTGTACGCAAAGCCCTCTGGGTTCCAGCAAGTGACCAAAACTGGCATGATCTTCAGAATCCTTGATACATACACAGAGTATCCTGGGAGAGTTGTGTCTAAGAAGAGGAGTGACTCAGACAGCAGAGATTAAGAAGAGAGATAAGAAACATGGAGTTTCAGTCTCCTGTCCTTTATGGACCTGTGAAGCCATGAGTACCCACTTGAGGACACTGAAGCTAAAACCAGAGAGAGACACCTGTCCCTATGACCCCAGCCAGTGCTCAGAGCAGCAACTGGAAGCTGCTTTCTCTTGGAAATACAGAAAAGTAATTCAGGAGGGGTCAGGGCCTGCTGCAAAGAGCCCTGTGTTGCTTATGCACACTATACATACACAGCACATAGACGCACGACACACACTTCACTCCCCACATACACCCCCTGCATGTCACAAGCACCATGAGGAAATATATACACAGATGGACACCTCCAATGCCACTCCTGGGACAACCCCAAGCTTGGGATAAATTTGCTAACTCGCTGTTTTCTTTCCCTTTTGCAAACACACTAGTATGGTTATGCCTTGTGTCCCTCCTTCCTTGGTTTGGGACTCTGATCTGCAATGCATAACTTCCACCACTGAGGGCAGAGTTCTTCCTTTTGGAAAAAGACTTGGCTGTTCAAGGTCTTTGTGACTCCTGGGTTGTCGAAGGTCATTGAAGCCAACTGTTGACTACATATGACCCCATCTCAGGGTCCTCAAGAAACCTAGCAGAGTCACACTGGCCTGGCTCCAATCTCACTTAGGGTGACAGAACACAGACAGCCAGTTCAGTGAGCAATAGACTTAGCTAAATATAACTAACAGCTTTCAAATGGAAGCGCTCCCCTTCCTTCTCACAAGCTTTCTCAGGAAGCAGCTCCATCAGGCCAAGCACACCACATGCCCCAAACCTTCAGACTCCAGGCCCTGCAATGAAGCCACTTTCTGTGCTGTCAATGAGGTTCCTATTTGCTAAAAATCATTGTAAGTTAAATCAGATAACATACATGGACAAAAACCCGGACTTAGGAACATTGCACTCAATTTTCATTGGTTCCAACAAATTCTTCACGAATGTTTCTTCCACCCGGTGATGCCTAGGGGCACACATTGGAAGCCAAACATGAAGTCTGTTGGTGACACTTTTGTCCTTTCCATCACATGAATGCTGACCTCATTGCCCACTTTGGCTCCAGAAAATTATGGTTGTCAGCGAGGTGACAACCTAAACAGCAAAGCAACAGACTGCCTTGAAAACACTCAGCACTGGTTGGCTATAAAATTAAACCTCTCAACACTAAAAAGTGAGCTGTTGTTTCCAGATTATAGATGTGGTCACAGAGCACGCACACACACCCAGACCTCCACTGTGGCATAGCTTTTGATCCCAGCATCTTGCCCCCAGTGAGAATGGATTGTATCCAAGCTACTCTCAGAGCAAAGCTTGATAAGATGCACCAAAGGGAAGCTTTTCCTAATTTTCTTGACTCTAGCTTTCTTTTAATTATTTCCCCCTCCTTCCTAAAATGCAAAGGCTTTCTTAAATAATACTCCTCTCCTGGAACTTTCCCTACTTCCCCAGCCAACATCGTCTGCCACTTGAAGCCTTTTGCCCATTCTCCTGCCCCCTCAGTATGCTGCACTCTCTAAGCTCTTTAGAGCCGAAGCCATCCCAACAGGGTTGCTCCTCAGAATCACCTCCCGGGTTATCTATGACCTACAGACACGGTTTTATCCCAATTCATGCACAAAGGCTTCATGAAAACTGCAGTCTGCGTCCTTTTTTATTTCATGGGGACTGGAAACCATTCCCTTTTATCCCAGATGTAGGAGAGAAGACAGTCATCCTTAGACCTATCAGACAAAGCTCTTGGGTTGTCTCAAGACAGGGGTCCGTCAGCTAGGAAACGCTACAGAGGGAGGCAGCGGCTGCAGAAACAGTAGCGCCTGCTCTCTCCATTTCCCAAATCTGGTATCCTTTGGCTGTGTCTTTGATGTTAGTGTGCCTGAGCCCCTGGGGAGACTCTCACAACTTTATCAGCAGAAACAGAGATGGAGTGCATGGGGGGAAAATCTCAATGGGGCACCACAGACAAAACCCACAGAGAGAGACACGGCCATTGTTCTCCAGGATTACGTCTTAGGGCTCTTGGCAGCAGCAAGGACTCCATGCACTTTGATAGCCAAGCCACTGTATTTTATTATGGGGCTACATTAATATTCAAAAGGTTTTCGCTGCTCTGCAGGACAAGGATGTGACAAAGGGGCATTAAATCAGGCAGACAGCCCCCATGACTCACTGCCCCCACTACTCATTGCTTCAGTAATGTAAGAACACAGTGGGTCAGAGTCCACCATATTTACAAGGCTGCCAGGTTTGTGGTATGTACCTGTCCCATGCACACACAGCTCTAACCCACTATTCACTGCACCAGAATTGGAGAGCAAATGTGAAGCCACTTGGGATGGGAGATGCCCAGGTGATGGCAATGGAGCCACCAGACATTATCATCTTTGGGGTAATTATAGGAGTCCTACTCTTAGGCAATAAAGTACTCTTTGCAAAGATAATCCAAAAGAAATGAACTCATTCATGTCCTGGATATTGGAAACTTCAAGACTAGGGAAGAAGCAACATTTGTTTCAGAGTGTGCCTCAGGCCACCTGCAGCCTCCACCACCCCCACTCACACCCCAACCCCAAAGAGAAATTGATCCATACAACCCAATATGCAGTGAGTTCATTGAGACAGTTGTAGGGAAAAGGGACCAGTCAAAGAAACACACCCTGAGCAGGGCCAAAGAAACACACTTTGGCCCTGCAACCAGAGCTAAAGAAATGCACCATAACCCTGAAACCAGTGCCCAAAGAACACACTTTGTCCCTGGAATCAGAGTCAGTGAAAGAAATGCACCCTGGCCCTAAAAATTGGAGCCAAAAGGCTAAAAACACACTTTGGCCCTGAAACCAGAGCCAAATCTGACTCTAATCCTATGCAGAAACTAACCAATCCTCCAGCAGATTTCTAGCCAATCTGAGCTCAGCACTAAAATCTGACCAATCCCCACCCTGGAAACCCTATATAAACCCTGTGTCTGTTCAGCTTGTTTCTGTTCACACTACCAGGTTGTCCTACAGTGGCAGAGGGCAGCTACTCTCCTGGATTCTTCCCTCCCAATAAACTCCTTGGATGAGTTTTGGGTGAAGATCTTTTGCGGTGGAGCAGAGAAGACCCTGGGCAGAGCAGAGCAAGCAGGGCTGTAACACTTTTGTCAGGGAAACCTTCCCCTGGCAGAGTGGGTACGCTGCTCTCTCAGGGAGCAGAGCTGAACTGTAGCAACTTTGCCTGAGAAACCTCCTGCCGAGCAAAACTGCTACACTGTGCAAACATCCCAGGAAGACCCTGTCCTGAAGGAGCTGAGAGGATACACTGGGAAAGCCTTTTCCCTGAGGCTAGGCTGTAAACTGCTAAGCTTACTGCAACCTGTGGTGGTCCTTGGCTCCCCAGCTCCAGGATACCTTTCCACCTGAGCTGTGTAGCACTCAGTATTTCTGTGACTCCTGAGTGCCAGGATACCCATCCTATCCCGATCTGCCCGAAATGCCTACAACAGTCATATCAGATGCTCATTATCAGAGTCCCTTGGACCAGTCCGATTTCTTCTTGCATATTCTCTGTAGTATAGACATCTTTCTGTTGCCTCTTGTAGCAATGCATCAGTGATTCAAATTTCCTTTCATTGAAATGCAATTTGGAGGGGTGGGTGGGGTGGGGCAGAGACCTCCAGTGAGCAAAGCATTGTCAATGCAAGTGTGGGGACCTAAGTTCCAATCCCCACATAGAGCTGGAGGCAGAAGCCAGTAACCCTAACATGCCTATGGAGAGATGGGAGGTAGAAACAGGAGAACCCATGGAAGCTTACGGGGCAGCTAACCTAGAGTAAGGTACAAAACAGCAGCAGACAGACAGAGACCTTGTCTCAAATAAGATGTAAAGAGAGGACGTCCACTTGTGTGCTGTGGCACCTATCTGTGTGCATGCATGCCCACGTGTGTCTGTGTGTGTGCACATATGTATGTATGTATGTATGTATGTACGTGCACATGCACACATGCACTTGCAGAAACACAGATATCCATTTCCAAAGTCTAAAGACACTTTGGTGCACAGATGTACACAAATATGCTGCTCACATACTCGCAGCACTTTGGCTGCTCTGAATTCAAGTAGCCCCCAGGCCTTCAAGGCTGAACCCCACGGCACCCTGAATACCAGGATGCCCACCCAAGGGGCAACTTTCCAGAAGCCTCAGGAGGCACTAATCTCGGTACTGTCCTTGGGACCCTCCTGGATGTCAGGGGCCCACATCTTCCTGAAGCTAACCCAGTTTCCTGTACCAGCTTTGGAACCCCCACCAGTTCCCTATGGGAGGAGTCACTGTTAAACTGGGTAGTCTGTTCCAAGGAGGAATACTGCCTGGGACAGATGTTCCAACCAGATTCATGGAAACCTAGGCTGCCATGGAGATACAGGAAAGGGAAAGCTGGTCTGAGCACAGCATGGGATAGATCTAAGCTAACCTGGCAAGACTTGCAGATGGAGTACAGGAAACATGCAATCTCACCATTTGGGCATCATCAAGGGCACGTGTGTCATTGGGACATCCTTTCTGGAGCTCAACTTGGATTCAGAAGAACTTTGCTGTGGCTGGGACCTCAGGCTGTGCAAGATCTCCCTGTGGCAAAGAATCTGGGAGCGACTCCAGCAGCTCAGCCTCCATACCCCACCACTCCTCATCCCCAGCATGGTTCCTCCCCAGAGCTGCCATGCCTTCGCATGCCCTGTGACCTGTGTCACCTCCAGAGAGAAGTACAGGTCTTCTGCACCTCTAAGCCATCCCAAACTAGCTTATTTATCAAGATACTGGGTGTTGTTAACTGCTTCTATCACCTCCAGTGACCTTATGACCTTATGCCCTCAGTGGGCCCATGGTACCCATAAGTACCAGTGCCTCTTATCACAGACGTGCACTCTCACCCACCTCTGATGACAGAACTTAGCAGACTCTGGAGCACTGAAGTAATCAGTCTAACTATAGGCCAGTTGGATTCAGGCTGAATGACTAGAGTCTGTCTCTCTCCAACTGGCTGGCATACAAACAAACAGCTGTTTATTTATGGGTTCCTTCATAAGACAAAGCCCAATTCTATTTCTCCATCTCTTTTTTCACGCCCACACCCCCTGATTTCATCACTGGACTTGTGACTACCTTGATGAATTACACAAGAACGGAGGTGTCATGTGTCATGTCCAAGTACAACTTCTCCCAGGGGAGATGCCGAACACTGAATCAGATGTGTTGCTCTGTGACAGTGGAGTTGACTTTGGTCCAGACCCCAGAGTGAGGGGCACAGAGAGAAAAGCTCCAGATATCCTCCTTTTGGGATATACTCTCTGTCTACCCATTTCAATAAGAGGAGATTTCCTCTCCTGGGATACACAATACCTAGTCATGTCAATGTGGGGTCATTTCAGTCTTTCCCAGGATACTCTCTGCTTAATCATGTCAATCTGAGGCCCTTTCTCTTAAACACTGAACAAGTAAGCGATAGCCTAAGAATGTCCCCATTTGCCATGCAGGCTCCTAAGGAGAAAAAGTGAAGACCATCAAACCATGAACGGCGGTGGGCAGAGGTAGGCAGGTGACTCTTAATTCTCATTACCATGGTCACGTTAACTTCTGAAACTCAGCATGTTTCAGACTGTAACAGATTACACAATCAGCATTGCAGCAAGTATATATCATCCACTGGAGTGTAAGGGCATCAAGGTCTCCCCATGCTACTGCTAAAGCCAAACTTGGTATCATGGGCATGTAATCCTACATATTCAAGGGGCTGAGGCAGGAGGATTGAAAATCCAAAGCCAGCAAGGATAACGTAAAGGACCCTTCTCAAAATGAAATGCCCAAAGCACAGGGTAATGGAGTTATGTGGCTGGATGCTCACTGAGTACGTGTGAGGTCTATGCTCAAGCTGCACGACAGAAAGACAACAGGCAGAAAAGTAACGCACATGAAAAGAACAAAACAGTGGCAACAACGAAACTAAACTAAGACCTCTGGTCTGTCCTGTGTTTATTTCTTCAGTGTGTTTTCAGGATGACATACATTCATTTTCATTAGGGTCTTTCAAGTGGCTACTTTACATGAAATGACAGGTTTCAGATGTCATCCAGGTAATTATGAAGCAGAAACAAAAACAAGGCATCTCCATGAGGGCATCTGCAGCTTGTCTCTGTGAAGTGACAGGATGCCATAGCTAGCAGGGGACAGCACTGGTGTGTGTGTGTGTGTGTGTGTGTGTGTGTGTGTGTGTGTGGTAAGCATGTGGTGTGTGTTTGTATGTGTGTGTGTCTGTGTGTGTGTCTGTATGTGGTGAGTATACATGTGTATGTATGTATATGTGGTATGTGTGGGTATGTTGTATGTGTACATATATATATGTATGTGTGTGTATGCACATGTGTGTACATAAGTGCACACTCCCTCAGGCTCTTGCCCTAGTTCATGGAGACCACCAAGAGCAAAACAGTTGCTTCCTGCATGTAACAACATGCCATTCATCTAAATTATTTCCCACAGCAGCAACACGTTTTTAAGTCACCATGGAAGGAGACAGAAGATAGGAAACCTGATCACTGTGTCCAGCTGGCTTTTCCAGGTCAAGAACACAGGACAGGAAGCTAACTTCAATAATGTTGGCAGTGGATACACACACTTTGGTCTCCCGCAGACTGAGATGGTCTTGCATTTCTGGATAACCAAAATAGACCGATCCAAAAGTTATATCCATACAAACATCCATTTCTGCATAAAACACGTGACATTTCTCTGACCACACTTGAAAGGAAAACCAAGGCTTCTGCTTCCACCCAGTTCCAGAACATCAGCATATGCACGTCACTGAAGCAGCTCAGGGATGCAATACTCAACTTACCTGATTTTTAAAAGCAGAAATAAAACCATAAGTTTCCCCCCCAAAAAAGTTAGGGCTGTGCGCACAGTACAAGTAACTAATGTCCCTTCATCAGCCAATTCTTCAATAAGTTGGGGAAATGGACCACCATATACCAGCGGGTATGGTGACCCTACCACACGCATGCCACCAGGCCTAATTATAAGATGGAGTCAACCAAGACAGGCTCACCCTATGATATAATCAACCAAGGTACTCTTCCTTCTATCACACACAAGCGCAGGCCCAATTCCTACCTCGTGACAAACAGTAATACTCAGCCTACCTGAGACAAGTGAAACCGTGTCTTTCTCCCATGAGACGACAGTGACGTATGCCTCCACCGAGGAGGGGATAATGCACTTGAACACCGCGACATTGCCTCTCATGGTTTTCTGGTCCTCCACACGGACTGTATAGGGCTCCCGTAAAACTGGAAGGCAGAGAGAGGATCCTTGTTAAGAAGCATAGACAATGGGTCCATCCCAGCCAAGACGCTGCCGTTCTAATGCAAAGGCCACGGCACACAGATAACAATGGCATAGCACAAACACTGGAAAGAAGCCAGCAAATGCATTCATCTGTCTTCCAACACCTAGCTAAACACTCGCTTCATTAGCAATACGCTACACCCTGCTCTAAAGGAAAGAGTCTAACCTGAGACATTGTACTGTCCCCCCCCCAAAGAAGGCATTAGAAGGCATGGGAGGGGGTCATTGGCTTCATGAAGGAGGAGGGCAGAGTCTAGGGATTCCCATCCCTTAGTCCACTGAAGACCAAGGTATAACAGTAGTAAGGAGATAAATACAAGACTCAAGAAACTCAGGCTAGACAAACGACTCGGTGGGTAAAATGCTTGCTGTGCATGTGTAAAGATCTGAGTTCAGATCCCCAGAATACATGCATAGCTAGCAAAAACAGAACATGGCTATATCCCAGTGCCCTACGGTTATATGGGTGGTGGAGATAAAAGGATCCCCAGACGGGAACAGGCCAGTCAACCTGATGTGTACAGTGACAAAAGAACAAAGAGACTCATCTCCAGCACAGTGGACAGCAAGGACTAACAGTAAGCGTGCCCTCTGACCATGGCACATACATGTCTTCATTCCCACATGTGAATGTGGAGACCCCATATTCTCTGTCTCCACAGAGGGAGAGAGGGAGATCCTGGAAAACAATAAAACAAGGAAAATAATTCCTTAGATATAAATTCTTCCAACATGTTTAAAACCTGTGTGGAAAACCATCACTGTTCTGAGAACTGTCCAAATATTCTCAATGATGGGAATATTCCAAAAAGAGTGCAAAGGGTCTTCTCTGCATATCTGTGGCTTTAGGGCACAGGGAGTGCTCAGTGCCCACCCAGCATGCACAGCTACCTGGGTTCAAACCCTTGTCCTGCTGTCATTACCTGCAAAGCAGAAGAATGCCCCAAGTTTCACCTGCACCAAACAGGTGATGAGGGGAGACCTCATGCCTGGGGTTATTGAGGTAGCCACTGGGGCAGCCTTGTGTCTGCTAAGCAGGCTGGGTGAACCACCTGCCCTAGAGATAGAGACAGAGCCAGTCTCTGCATTAGGGTTAATGAGATAATGATGAACCTTGCTCTGTACCAACTTCATTCCCCCAATTTTATTTTATTTTATTTTATTTTTGGTTTTTACGAGACAGGGTTTCTCTGTATTGTTTTGGAGGCTGGCGGTCCAGCCTGGCCTTGAACTCACAGAGATCCTCCTGCCTCTGCCTCCCGAGTGCTGGGATTAAAGGCGTGCGCCACCACCGCCCAGCCATTCCCCCAATTTTAAATCATGCACGGTGGAAAGGGCAACTCAAGGTGTTCATTCTGAGTCTGAAAATTTCTAGATATATAATGAAAACACCCCGTCATTCAATTAGCTTCCTTGAAGGATGTCACTCAGCAGAAAGAAAACTGGCCATGAAAATGATTTCTAGAGGGGCTAACACTCTAGGGAAGAGAGGGACTGTACCCCATGGAGTGTCCAGTGTGCCAAGGGACCATCTCTAAAAGGGGACTGCTGAGGGAGGCTAGCAGTGACATGGAGAGTGCCTTCATAGAAGACATGGCATTGACGACACTGTTGCCTCTCAATCGGTTTATTCTACTGTTGACTCTTTGACAATACAAACATATGAGTTCATTCTCTTTACTCTCGGCCACACCCTCTTCTATTCCCCTCCTACCCCTATCATCCCTGGATCCCTCCTCACTGGTCCCCTTCCCACATCAACATTTTCATCTTACGACCCATTGTTCTCTTTTTAACATTCATATTTGATCTTTTTTTTTCTCAGCTTAGAGAATGTCTTCATTCCTATCTCAATCAGAGGTATCCTTCTAACTGGAAGACTCTTCTGAGATCCTGTGCCTGCTCTGAGTGTGGTGTGACTTGAAGCTCTGGGTAGCATATAAAGACCATGCCTGCCACAAGAGGTCCATGGGGCACAATTCGGGAACCCAAAAGCTTGTTCTCGGTGCATCATTGTGGTCAGGGGAAGGGAAAAGTTTGGGTAAACAAATGACTAGAGCCCAAGGAGAGCTGAGGTCTCGTTTCTAACTTGGAAAGGGGCTATAGAGAAAAGTGAATGAATATAACTCAGTAATGAATAAGAACTCAGGCATCAGCCAGGGGTGTTGGTGGTGCACGCCTTTAATCCCAGTACTCGGGAGGCAGAGGCAGGCGGATCTCTGCTAGTTCGAGGTCAGCCTGGTCTACAGAGTGAGTTCCAGGACAACCTCCAAAGCAATACAGAGAAACCCTGTCTCAAAAAATAAATAAATAAAAGAACCCAGGCATCAGGGAGAGCACCAGACAGAGGAGAGGATGGAACGAAGAGAAGGGGCATGGATAAGAAAAATAGAGGAGGGGAGCGTGAGCTCCTAAAGATCTGATAAGTGTCTGAGTCTCTTGCTTTGTCGTCCTCCAGAATCAGGCAACTACCTTAGACCCCCAGGACACTCATCTTTACACATTATACAGGACACACCACACATGGAAATGTTCACCAGAAATCAAGTCAAAGAGCCCAATTCCATGTCAGCCAGGAAAGAGGAAAATGCTACCAAAAGAGACACAAACAGCATCTCCACAGCCTGTGTGTCTCAGCCGGGGCCATTGTTGTTCTGATAAAACACTATGACCAAAGCAAATTGGGTGGAAAGGTTTGTTGAGCGTAAATTTCCAATCATTGAAGAAAGTCAGGACAGGAACTGAAACAGAGCGGGGTCCTGGAGGCAGGAGCTGATGCAGAGGCCATGGAGGAGTGCTGCTTACTGGTTTGCTCAGCCTGCTTTCTTATAGAGCCCAGGACCACCATCCCAGAGATGGCACCACCCACAATGGGCTGGGTCCTCCCCAACCAATAACTAATTAAGAAAAGCTCTACAGGCCTGTCTACGGCCCAATCATACGGAGGCATTTTCTCAATTGGGGTTCTCTCCTCTCAGATGATTATAGTTTGTGTCAATCTAACGTAAATCTAGCCAGCACAAATGAACCCTTGTCATTTTGACACACAAACACATCACTGTAAAGCCATAACCTTTCCTTTCTTGTTCATCCCTTATTAATAAAAGCATACTATAAAACATTTTACAGCTGGGCAATGGTTGAGCATGCCTTTGATCCCAGGACTCGGGAGGCAGAGACAGGCGGCTCTCAGTAAGTATGAGTTCTAAGGACAGCCAGGACTATTACACAGAGAATCCCTGTCTCAAAAAAAAAAAAAAATTAAAAAATCCCTGTCTCGAAAAAAAAAAAAACTTTACAGACTGAAAATGTCCCACAGCCTTACAAACTCAAACACTTTAAAAAGTTCTCTCATTTAAAATCCAAAGTCTCCATAAAGTACAAAAATTCCCTTTTTAAAAGTTTAAAGTCTCAACTGTGGATCCTATAGAATCAAAATAAATTAGACATATTCTTGCTTCAAGAGGGAAGAGCCAGGGAACAGTCATGATCAAATCGAAGCAAAGCCAAATTCAACCATGTAAATGACTCAGTGTCCAATGTCTGGGATACATTCGTAATTCTGTTCTCTTCCAATGGTTTCGGCCTAGTCTCTAGTTCTACCTGCTGCAGCATGCACAGCGTGTCTTCCGAAACTCTGGTTGGCTCCACTCCACTGTCAACCGCTGTTCTCGGCAGTCACCCTGTTCTCGGCAGTCACCCCACGGTACCGCCATCTCTGAACCGCTGGGGTCTTCCTGTTCTTACTGGCCCGCGCTTTCACCGGTGGCCTCTCCTGGGTTCTCTTCACGGTGCCACCACTCAAACTCTCTGTGTGGCGCCTTTACATCTGTGCTTTCCACTGGTACCAAGCCTGCACCTTCGCCAACAGCCTCTCCTGGGCCCCTCACAGTGCCAAGCCTCGGCTGCAGTCCACAACCCCTTCATGCCTTCAAAGCCAGCACGATCTGGGTGACTTACATTGCCAAGTTTGGCTGCTAGCACGAGGTACCACCTCAGTCACCTCTGGCACAGAGCTGTGTGCTGACTCTGAGGAAACACTTCCCAGAAGATTTTACCTCAATGACGCTGGTCACGGCTATACGTCTCAGCTCCAAATGACCAGCATCGATTGTCCCAGTAATGAAATGGTTTCTCTTCATTGGTTCTGGTATTGTTAAATACAGCTGATGCTTCAGGCATAGCTGACCAGAGCCATAGACTGTTAAACTATGCGATGGCCCTTGTAGTCTTTAAATGACTCTCAAGCTTCCTTCTGGAGCTTAGCAAGCCAGGCCTCCGTCCTCTGAATTTCTCTTGATGTTCTTATCTTCTGCACTCCCAAAGAACATCTCATCAAGGTTTGAATGTTCAATGGCTTTTCTAGTCCAAATTTCCAAAGCCCTTCCACAATCCTCTCCAAAATAGATGGCTAGGTCTGTCATAGCAATACCCCAAAATCCTGGCCCCAAGTTCTGTTTTAGCTGGCATTACTATTGCTGGGATAAAGCAATATGACCAAAGTTTTGTTTGGCTTGTACTTCCAATATTGTAGTACTATCACTGAAGGAATCCAAGATAGGAATTCAGGTAGGGCAGGAACCTGGAGATAGGAGCAGATGCAGACACCATGAAGTGGGGGTGGGGGTGGGTCTTTGCTTACTGGTTGCTCCTTATGGCTTACTCATCCTGCTTTGTTACAGAGCCTTGGACCAACAGCCCAGAGATAACGCCACCCAGAACCAGCTGGACCTTACCTCCTCAATCACTAATGAAGAAAATGCCTGCAGCTAATCTTATGGAGGCATTTTTTCCTGAAGGTTCCCTCCTCTCAAATGACCACAGTTTGTGTCAAGTTGACATACAGCTAGCCAGCACACTGTTCCTTAGGCCTGAGCTTCAGGGCCACAAGTGACCAACTGCAGCCTATTTCATGTGACACTTTCATCCAAGGCTCAGCTCCTAGCCTCTTTAGCCTCAGGAACCTGTGGAACTCCATATACTGTGGAGTGACTTCTTTAGCCATCCATTGGCCTCTCTAGTGTAAAATCTACCTTGAAAGTCACGATTTTGAGCCTCTGTGACTATTGCTTCTATCCCCTATTAATTCAGCTCCAGGTCCTAAGTCAGTAATGTCCCTTGGTTCACTAAATACCTGTGTCCAAACAACTCCCTATATCATTCATTCTCAAGACCAAATGGAGAAATCCATCTAAAAGCCATCATAGGGCCCGGAGAGATGGCTCAGTCAGTAGAGTGCCTGCTGGGTAAACCAGAGGACCTGAGTTCATATCTCCAGTATCCATACAGTGATGGGGACAAGGAGAAAGGAAGATACCCAGAGCTCACTGGCAGCCAGCTTAACAGAGTTGGTTCAATGAGAGACTGTCTCAAAAAATAAGTTAGGAAACAATTGAGACACCTAACTCCATCTCTGATCTCCACCTGCAAAGCGTGCATGTGCATTCTCTCTCTCTCTCTCTCTCTCTCTCTCTCTCTCTCTCTCTCTCTCTCTTCTCTTACATACACACAATTCTAGATATATCTGACACAGGCACATAGCAAATACTCAGTAAATATGGTCATCCCTTGATGGGGGATGTCCTTCTGTGATGGGAGATATCATTCTGTACATATGTCTCTCCTATTGGTTGATGAGTAAAACACTGTTGGCCAATAGGGAAGCAGGATAGGCAGGACTAGCAGAGAAAGGATTCTGGAAAATGTAGTAGCAAGTTGCCATGTGATTCTGGGAGGAGAGGATGCTTGAGTCTGGAATTCTCCATAAGATTAGCAATTATGGGTTAATAATTAAGACAGAGCTAGCCAATAAGCAGCCCTAGACATTGGCCGACAACATTGTAACTAATAGAGTCTCTGTGGGTTATTTGGGGGCTTTGAAAGCAGAAATCCCGCAACATTATGGTCCCAGAAACATGGCTACTAAGAACTTCCACATAGAAACTTCACAAAAACTCAAAAAGGATTTTAGAAACAAAAACAGAGGCAAGCACAGCTTCTTGGTAGCAGCATTTTCTTGGGTGAGCTCTGTTTCCCAGGCATTGAGAGACATGCTGCGACTCCTTCTAAAAGCAGCTTCCTAATTTACAGAAGCAGCCAAACCTCAGCTGTTAGCGAGCACACAAGACTCGTGATTAGAAAAAGATACAGATTTACAGTAAAGAAAAATATAAATAGGTTTGGGAGAGAAAAAATTAATGATTAAGTGGGTATACTGACACACATCTTTAATCCCAATACTCCAGAGGCAGAGGTAGGCAGATTTCCAGAGGAAACCCTGCTCAGAAAAAAAGTAAAAGAAATACAATAAAAAAGCCAGATAAAGATGGAAAATACTCAGAGAGTCTGGATTCTATATGCTATAGTGTTGTCTTTAAATTGTTTGATTGCCGAGGAAAGAACTACAGCTGCTAAAATATTTTCTTTAAATCTTGCTAAATGTTAATGGACTATTCTTCTTGATAACTGTTTTGTTTATATATAATTTGACTATGTTAAAGTTAACCTTTCTTTTTATTTAAACAGAAAAGAGGTGGTGATGTGAGATGTCATTCTGTACATATGTCTCTCTTATTGGTTCATGAATAAAACACTGTTGGCCAATAAGGAAGCAGGATGGGTGGGACTAGGAGAGGAGGAGGATTCTGACAAATGTAGTAGGGAGTCGCCATGTGATTCCAGGAGGAGAGGACCCATGAGTCTAGCTCTCTCAGTAAGACCTTGTAGTATACATACATACATACATATATATATACATATATATATATATATCATTAGTAGTTACGGGTTCATACTTAAGACAGAAGCCCTAAATATTGGCTGACAGCATTGTAACTAATAGAGTCTCTGTGTGATATTTGGGGGGCTCTGAAGCGGCAACGGGACCCAGGCAGGAATCCTGCAACACTTCTGTATGCTGTGAATATATGTTTCTCTTGTTGGTTGATTAATAAATCTGTTTTGGTCAACAGAAAGGTAGAATTTAACTAGGCAGAAATTTTGAACAAAGAGGCAGGGAAAGACTGGGGAGGCAGGATCCCAGGAAATCAAATAGGTAAGTCACAGCCACACGGAGATACACAGATTAATAGTAATGGGTTAATAATTAAGAGAGACTAGCCAGTAAGAAGCCTAAACCATTGGCTAAACAATATATATACATATATATATATAATATATACATATATATATAATATATACATACATACATATATACATACAATAATATATATATGTATGTATATATATACACATGTCTCTGAATGGTTATTTCTTAACCTCTGTGGGACCTGGTTGGCAGAGGAAAACCGATTCAGAGGAACTGAGACAGAGAAGATCTCCCTGGGCAATCCGTCTTTATCTACAACCTGCATTAGCTCCAGTGACTGTTTCTGTGTTTTAGAAACAACTTGATTTTAATTTTTCAAAAGTCTTCTGTGCTTCTTGGGGTCTTCTCTTGAATTCACAGACATTTTGTAAAGAGGTGACCGACACCTTTAACATGTAGTCCAGGCTCAAGGAAAACATTTTTTTCTCCTTTTCTTTGTAGTCTCCTTTAGTTGCTGCCAGCTTTTGGAATTGTATGTAATGTTCTTTCAAATTTTGATAGAGATTTATTCCCAAATATTGCTTGATTTTGATCAGATTGTAAATAGTACTTTTAAACTGTCTAGTGATTGTGTATGTGTGCATTGAGTTGAATACTATGATTCTGTCAGACCTACTTATTAGCCCCAGTAGTTTTTTTTAATGGATCACATCAGATTTTCCACATTCATGATTACATTGACAAAGTAGTGTAATTTTTTTAATTGGGGGAAAGGAAGTAAGGTGTATTTTATGTGTGTGGGTTGTGGTTGTTTGATGTATACTCATGTTTGTGCACAGGCATGTGAAGACCCGAGCCTGACATTGGAGTCTTTCTTAATCTCTGTTATCAATAAAGGGTCCCTTCATGAGTCCAGAGCTCACTGATTGAGCCTTCTGCAGAGATCCCCATTTACCCTCCCAGTTGAATTATAGGAGGTCACCACACCCACTGGCCATGCACAGCAGGGAACCCAACACCCATCTTCATTCTTGTGCAGCAAGAACTCTGCCCACTGAGCAGGGTCTCAGTCCTGAACTTGGGTCTTTGCAACATTTTAATTTTTTTTGTCGCACTGCTCTGGCCACAACTTCCAAAGAAGAGATACTCAAAGCCAGACCTTGTATGGTTCCTGACTTATGGGGAAGCATTGGCCATCACTTCTGATGCTAAGCAGGCCTGGGTTTCTGCCTTTGTTGGAATGAGAAAATTCTGACCTACTCCAAGCCTTCTGAGACTTCCTAATCATGAGATGGGGAGCTCTTTAATTTTCTGCATCACACAAAATGATATACTTGTTTTCACCTTTAATGTGGCAGTAAATTAATTGGTCAGTTTTCAAGTCTGAAGCCATCCCTGCCTTCTGGAAACAGTTCTTGCATGGGCTGTGTTTTATATGTTATTTCATTCAGTTTGCTAAAGGTATGTGAAATTTAATATCCGCATTTGAGAGACACTTGTTTATAGTTTTTCTTTTCTCATAATTCACGTGTCACGTTTGGATCAGGGTAGTGTTGAGCCTAAAATGATTTGAGGAAATATTAATTCTTGTTCAATTTCCTGGAATAATCACCTTAGAATTTTTTTATTATTTCTGTCTTAAATGTTTACTAGAAGTCAAAGTGAAGCCATATGATCCTTAGATTTTATCATAGGAATTTTTTTATCTACAAATTCTTTAATTTTCAAGTAAGTTTTGAATTTTTTGATATTTGTTCTTAATATTCAATTACACAAACACACACATATGCAAGAACACACACACACCTCTGAGGGACAATACCTGAGACTGTCCTCTAGCCTACACATGCATGTATACATGTATACATGTGCACATGCACACACACACACACACACACACACACACACACTGCATATCCTTTATTAACTACTTCCTGCCATCACTGCTGCTTTCAGGAT
The DNA here is from genome assembly GCF_017639785.1 of Mesocricetus auratus. NCBI lineage: Eukaryota > Metazoa > Chordata > Mammalia > Rodentia > Cricetidae > Mesocricetus > Mesocricetus auratus. The sequence goes on along the minus strand of NW_024429192.1, from coordinate 1,036,543 downwards.
GGCCCTTCCACGTGATGTCATGGTTTGGTTTGAAAGTATGGGTTGATGGGCATTTACTGGCTGTCGAATTGATTGACATTTGTTCTTAATATTCACTTGTAGTCATTTTAACAGTCCTAAAACTTGTGTGGATGTCCTTCCCAGCATAGAGAAGTCACTTCCTCTATCCTCCACATTCACAGCAAGCCTCTCTCATTTTCTCCCTCCATCTGACCAGCAGTGTGTACATTTTATCAGTTCCTTTGAAGGAACCCACTTCTAATTCCACTGGACCCTCTGATGCCTCCAGACCATCTTCTCTTTGCCTCTACTCCCATCTTTGCTTTCCTTGATTAGATTTATAATTCCATCTCTATTTAGGATGGAAAGCGAGGCCACCTTTTGAGGTCTCTCTTCACATGTAACCCCATAGGTGTCCAGAGCTATGCATTCTGTACTGCTTTGGTAAGACCCCAATTGTCTTTGTAACATTTGAAATACCATACACTAATTATGCATAGCAACAGGGTCCATTACATTTTTCATACATGTACACGATATGCATTTAATCATATGCACCCTATTATCCTCTCTTGTCCTCTTCCCAACATATCCCATATCCCTTCCCCTTTCAAGTGTTTTATTTCCTTGGTGACCCAATGAATTTCATTAGGGTTGCCTACAGAGGTGTGACATGTGACTACAGGCACATGAGTCTCTTCCCAGTGGCTGTAATACTAAAGAAAATGTCTCTTCCTTCCCCAGCAACTGTCAACTGACAATAGATTCTCAGGGAAGGGCCCTATGAGCCCCTTCCCCTATGAAACTTACAGGTCAGATGCAGGCAATCCCAGTTGAGTCCAAGAGTCCAAGAATTCCATAGCACTTGGCCCTATTCTCTAGCTCCCCTAACCCTGCTTTTTAATTTTGTTGTGGTCTCTGGGATTGATCCAAACTTCTATGATTTCTGCAAACTTAAGCTTTCTTAGTTGTCTTTTGGAAAATATAGATCATTATTTAATATCATTTATGTGAGCATATGTGTCTAAAAATGTGGGTGTTCACAGAAGCCAGAAGAGGGTGTTGGATACCCTGGTGCTGGGGTTACAGGTTGCTGTGAACCACCTGTCATAGATGCTGGGAACCAAACTCCAGTTCTCTGAAAGCACCCTTGATCCTTGAGCTATTGCTCTACCCTAAGACATGTATCAATTAGAAGTGTATTTAGTACCCAAATATTTGGTCATTTCACTGAGATTTGTTACTAATTTCCAACTTAATTCTACTTTGGTCAAATATCATGTATTTTATGAAATCTTATGAATCTTGTCTTACTGCCCAGGATGTTACAATAAGTATCTGTGTATTCCAGAAGAGAATGAATTCTGTGTTGTTGGATAGATCATTCTTTATTAAATTTTGAGTTGACCAACTTGATCAGTGACCTCACTCAAGGGCTCTTTATTCCTAATTGTTCTGTTTCTGCTTCCATCAATCACCGACAGAGGGGCATTAAGTTCCTCAGCTACAATGACAATTCACATTCTCACTAATGCTGCACCAGTTTGCATATTATGTACTTTGGTGTTCTGTTACCAGATGGGTAAAATTCATGATAGTCATACCATCTTTTTGTTTTGCCTTGTTTTTCCTGTATTGTTTTGGAGGCTATCCTAGAACTCGCTCTGTAGACCAGGATGGCCTTGAACTCACAGAGATCTGCCTGCCTCTGCCTCCCAAGTGCTGGGATTAAAGGCATGTGCCACCAATGCCCAGAGATAGTCATATCATCTTAATTATCTTGAAATTACCTCCTTTACCCACCACTGATATCTGCTTTACTTTTTTTCTTATTTTCTTCTGTCTTTCAGATTAGTGCTTTAGACTCATTTATTTTTACACATATGGGTATGTTTGGCATATGTTTACAGTATGTAGCAAGTGTGTAAAGTGAATACACAGTCCAGAAGAGGTCATCAGATCCCCTGGAACAGGAGTCTGACAGTGGGTTGTGAGCCACCAAGTTAGTGCTGAGCACAGAACCCAGGTCCTCTGTACGAGAAGTCAGTGCTTTAACTCCAGAGCCATCTCTCCAGTCCCAAGTTTTAAACTGTGGTTTTAATGACTACAATTTCCCTTCTTGGTTGCCTTATTACCTATAACTCTCTGGTTTGCCCTTTTAATATTGCTTCAGACTTAATAGTACATATCTTTAACTCATCACCACCTCTAGTAGTATTATGCCATGACACTCTCAGTAAATGAATCGTTATTATTAGATTTTCCTGACTTTACACTAGGTTTTAGTGCTCTGGCAGCCAGACATTTCCCATGTTCATACCACATAAGACACCGATATCATCTTTGCTTAAATGTTCAATTATGTTTTAAATGATATAAAATTAGCAGAGAGAGACATCAAAGATAGGTAAATTCCTCCTAAACTAGCATAGTACTATTCTTGCTATAGGCACACCAAAAAAATGTATGCATTAAATGAAGCAAGAGCGATGGGGGTCCGCAACATGATCATGGAATGGCTTAGCAGGGCCCCTGCTATAATTAGACACTAGGACAACAGATATGGGAGGCCAGTCGATCCTGGTTAAGATGACAGGACTCAGAAGAGCCCAGCTAACCATTAATATCTGTCCCTTGCTTGCAAACCTATGAATGAAGCTGCTATGAGTATCAACATCTGGATTTCTGTATCCTCCATTAAGATGAGATATTACAGAGGCAAACCTCAGGCTGATTAGCTATTGCTCCTCCATGGCCCAGTTCAGGAAATTGTGGGTTTGTGTATCTGTCCCTTTATAGGTGTTTCCTTTGTTTGCCTTGTCATTGGTTCAGATAAACCCCTCCTGCTATTCCACCTGGGCTATAAGCTAATGCCGTTAGCCATGGTTTGCTCAGGATGAAGCATGTGGTGGATGAGTTTGACCTTCCCGAGTTCCCCCAACTCACTGCTTTTTGCTAATCAGCACACAGAGACAGGCAAGAGACAGCGCCATGACAGGGGCCCATGTGTACCCAGTCTTTGGACAAAGAAGCATTTTATGTTAGAACTATGAATTCACCTTAATGAGGCACAGTAAGTAGAAGCACCTCCACTTCCAGGTGCCCAAGCCTCAGTCAAAGTCATGCAAAGACTGAAATATTCAGAGGTCAGAGAGGATCAGGGCACAACAGGACAGGTGTGCCGCACTCAAACTCAAGAGTAGCTGTGGTTTCCTGTGTCAGACATACACACGATTAAGCCATCCAACACTTCCACATGGCAGCAGAGGGGAATCACAACCACTACCACCCCATTAACGCTGAGGAGATTTTGGCAGTCGATTGCTACTCAAGGAGGGAGAGGCGGTTTTCCTCAAGTGTGTGCTCTGTCATAAGTTGACTGTGCTCCACAGGTTGGCCCTTGACACATGTATAAATGGGCAACACTGATTGGATTCAGTGGGCTATAAAAAAGAAAGACATGAAGGAGGATGCTGGGGTGCATCCAGGAGGAATTGGAGGTAGAAGAAATGGGGTGGAGGCAAATATTCTTAAAGTATATTACGCACATGTATGAAGTTTTCAAAGAATAAAATCAAAGCTAAATTAATTACTAACATTGATGAGAATGTGAACTCCACCCGTGAAAGAGAAAGTGTGGGTGCAATGGGTTAGTCCAGATTTGATGCTAGTAGTAGCCTAGAGGGACAGTTCTGATGGCTGAAACAGGTGACTCCATGAAGGAGGACCCCTTCAATGACTCTGCAATGATAAATGGCACACTTGTTCAGAGTATAGCTAACTGTTTATTGTAGAAATTACTCACAAGAGAAAACGGGCAACCCAGATGAGTCAAGTAGTCTTCTGTTACTGAACCAGAAGCCGAAAAGAGGGCAAGATGCTCTGCTGCTTGGTCTTTTATTCCTTCCTCTGTACACGCCTCTAGCCACGCCCCAAAGCGGGCCTGGCTAGTGGTGTAGTTCACTGCCCTGTCTCTAGTCATGCCCAAAGTGGGTGTGGTTAGCGGTATGGTTCCACCCTTTCATTACCACATCCTTAGGCATCTTTAGAGCACCATGTGGCTAATGGCGGAGTCCTAAGTTTCTCCCTACACCCTTTAGCTCCCGTCTGTGCCTCACTGTCAGAGGTGACATCGTGCCCCCTCATCTGCCCCTGAAGGACCATGTGACTCTGTCTTTTACAGACAGGGGGCCGTAGCATTTGCAAACTTTCAATAAACTATCTAAAATATTAACAGAGCGGGAGGGTTGCTCAGCATGCGAAAAATGCCCGAGTTCAGTCCCCAGTACTGAAGAATAATTAAATGAATAGAAAAAAAAGGATTAATGCAAGCATGATGCATTCATAACAGGAAGCGAAATTAAATAAGGAAAGGTGATATGGAGACATGGGTGTCCATGTTTCAAGTTCACTAACAGCACCCGTGCCACAATGCAGAAGGGACACCGGGCACACTGGTGCCACAGCAATCCTTTCAAAGCTGCAGGATCCAGCACAATCAATTGGTTCTGTGACAAATTTAGAGGAAATTGAAGTGAGGGTGCTAGGGTGATGGTTCATTGGGTAAAGCGCTCGCCACATCAGGACCTGAGTTGGGATCCCCAGAACTCCTGCAAAAGCTGGGCAGCACAGCCTTACAACCCCAGAGCTGGGGTTGAAGGGTAGGCAGTGACAGGCAGATGCTCAGAGCTCACTCCCAGCTAGGTTACTCAAATCGATAAGCTTGAGGGTTCATTGGGGGACCCTATCTTACAGAATAAGGTGGAAAGTGACTGAGGAAGAAGCCCAATTAAATGTCAGGGCAGGTGCACACCATTCACACCCCCAACCCTGAAAACAAATAAGCACTGAGAATTTGAATCAGTCTGCCTGACAGGACACCCAAGTCAGAAATCATGAATCCAAACACAGAGAAGGCTATCTGAACTCCCAAGTCATTCTGTAGTTGTAGTTTGTAGACTATAAATGAATGCTCTTAGCACCTCACCAGTATGCTCAGTTGCCAAAGGCATCCAGGATATCAGGCTTTGAGGTCCCTACCCAAATTTCATTTGCTTTATTTTAGTGATTTGACACATTTCACGTTCCCAGATCCTGATGAAAGCCAATCTTCTGCTTGTTCTAAGCACATTCTTTGGGGGTTTGGGAACTGAGGAGCTGGCAGCTGAATGTATGACTGTTTATATCAAATGCAGACTTCCCAAAAACATCACATACTTTGCTCAGGCCCCCGTGTCTCCCAGCAGCAGCTCCTCACCCACTGTAGAAATGATTCCTAAGCTTTCAGTATTGACTGAGACAACTCTGAAGATCACACCTGGTCATTCATTGTGTTATGTCATACACAGGCATGAGCCACTGAAAACATTGAGTCGAAGTACCGTAATGTGAAAACACAATAAAGTTGCCATGGGGCTTGATAACCATTAAATTCGTATGAGTGAATGAGTGTGGTATTTGGATACATGTGAATACCTGTATGCACTCACAACAAAGGGCCAGTGGATGCATCAGCAGTGTCCACATAAGCTGATGACATTCCCAGGTCCCTCAGCCATTCTGTCATCCTCCTCCCATCCAATCAGACCCAAGGAAGAAGGGTACTCACCAGCCTTGATGTGGACATCCTGACTTCTAATTTTCCCTGAAGGGTTTTCAGCTGTGCAATAGTAAGTATTATCATGGATTAAGGTGCTGAAGCTTGAAGGAGGGAAGGGGAAAATTTGGAGAGTGCCATTGGGATGGACGTGGCGGATCCCGGGGACATCGTAGATCTCCTCGCCCGTCGCTAGGTACCATCTGAGAGTCACAGGAGGGATGCCTGCAGCCGGGCAGGGCACCAGCGTCCCCGACGTGCTTGCAAACACTACCTCTTGCAGCGATGCATTGACAAAGTAGAGGCTGGAGTGGGGCTCTTCACTGAAAACTGCAAGAGATAACACAGACCCATCAGTCAACCTGAGAAACAAAGGGGACTGCACTAAGATTAGATAGCTTAGCATTGCTTGAAACCCTCCAGAGAGTCTGGGTCTGGGAGGCAAGGAATGATGGCTATGTAGCAGACAAGCCATCTGGGGTGAACTTAAGAGTCTTTAATGCATGCCCCATGACCTGCTCTGCCTTTGGTGACCACAGTTGTATTTTGTACTAATTTTAGATGCATGGATTCCCCTCCTCCTCCTCCTCCTCCTCCTCCTCCTCTTCCTCCTCCTCCTCCTCCATAGAATCTAAGTTTCCTAGAGATCAGGGTCTGGAGGTTTTCACTATTTTCTGGGGCACAGAGTCCAACTACCAATGGGCCCTCTATAACAAGAAGCAGGAAGTAAAGTCATACCGCCAGGCCTAGGATCAAAAGCTCCATCTACCAACTACACTGAGACCCATGAAATAAGCCATGGTTTTGAACAGTAAACCTGAAGATGACGGGTATAAAACATTTTTAAAGAAAATGAAATACTATTGCAGCAATGCACATTTTGTTGAAAATTTGTGGAAATAAAGAGAACAATAATGGGGAATCACTTCCATCCTACAGTCTCTGCTCTGACCTGAATGTTTGTCCTTGCAGACTAATCTACCCAAGTGCCTTTCCTATGTAGGAGTGCCCCGATGATGGTCACGGAACCAAGATTCCATCTTTCTCTTAGGATTTATGTTTTATCCTCTTTGGATTCAAAGTGCCGACATGGCTTGGTGTGGGGTCCCAAGGCTGGTCCTCACAATGGGTCAGGACCTGCCCTTCCTCATCTAGCTATTCTTAGGACTGTGTGACAGGGGAGGTGTGGGCTTTGGAGTCAGGTGCAGTTGCTATTAAGTCCGATAAATGAATGTACCCAGCTACTTACAAGGACTCAGTTGGCACAATTTGAGACAAGCCCCTTAGCGCTGTTTATGTTGACAGTGGGGCTAGAGAGATGGCTTGGTGGTTAAGGACACCGACTCCTCCCCTTCAGAGGACCTGGGTTCAATTCCCAGCACCCATATGGTAGCTCACAATCTTCTGTAACTCCATTTCCAGGGGATGCGACACCCTCACACAGACTATAAATGCAGGCAGAATGCCAATGCACATGAAATAAAAATAAATAAGTAAACAAATAAAGATGATGGAGCTGGTTTTGGACAAGCAAGACTCAGTCTGCTCACTAAAATGCAAGGGTACAGTGGGTGGGGCCACACGCTGCTAGTAGAGCAGTCTCAGAGCTCTGGAGGTAGGCTGAGCATACATGTAGCTAAACAGCCAAACAAGAGCACTGCATGTGTAGACATCTGTCTTCCTGCCACTGGAGATGTTGTGTGGGCTCCCTTCCAGATTCCAGTTTTGCCACCAATGTCTTCCCCCACGCCCCTGCTAGAAATGCCATCAGTGTTGGGCCATTTATTGATGGTGCATGGCATTTGCCAGACTCATGGTCTACCAGGTTATTGGTTTAACTATTTCCTATATGCACATTCTGACAACTTACATTTTAAAAAAGGGGATGGGGATGACAGTAAGCAGAATGGCATGCATCCTGACCTGGAAGCAGCTTAGTTCTAGGATTGACCTAGTCTCAAGATTATTATTGATGACCCTTATGCAGATCTAAAATGAAAATTACAATCAGGGCAAAGCAAAATGCAATAAACGTAACATTGAAGAGAAAAAGCATCAGCATATATAATGCTGGAGCTAAGTCCTATGTTTGTGGAGATGAAAAAAAGAAAAGCCTGATGTTAAATGGAATAAAGGGAATAGTATCCTGGGGCAAGACACTACCCAGCTAAGCTTTCACATTGTGAAAAGGAATTAAAGGAACATTTAAGCAGTGAAAGAAACCATCAACAAAAGAAAGATGATGCAAATGTTATCGAAGGAGGGCACCAGGTTCCAGCCCTAGCAAGCAGAATTTGGAGTTTTAACCAAACGGCTCTGGATTTAAAGTCAAGAAGGACATGAAGAAAGGTGTTGTGGAATATTGTTCCACAGGTGAGGAAAGCCATTGAGACCAGTCTTGTGGCAGGGGTGTCCCTTCATGGAGGTCCAAAAAGACCATTGCCTGAAGCTGTGAAGGTGAAGCCAGGATTAGGGGAAGAGTTGAAAATGCCAGATCTATGGGAAACCTGCCAAGGAAATCTGCAGGCCGACCATGGAACCAGCCCAAGAGGGAGAAGTGTGTTTCAGTCAACAAGAGAGAGTTGAGATGACTACTTTGACATCAGACATGGAGATGCAGAATTTGGAGTTTTCCCCTGTTGAATTTGCTGTCCTGCTTTGGTCCAGTATTTCCTCACTATGCCCCCTTTCCTTACTTTCGGGAAAAGTAATATTTATTCTGTCCCATTGTATACTGGAAGCATGTGATCATCTTTTTTATTTTAATTTTACGGGGTTAGGGTTACAGTTAAGAAATTTACCTTGACTTTCAGAAGAGACTTTGGATGTTTAAATAGTGTCAAGACCATGAAAGACTTTGGGGGCTGCTTAAGTTGGACTAAATGCATTTTGCCTTATGATATGCCTGCAAAGCTATGAGGGGCAAGGTGTAGAATATAATTGTTTGAATGAGATTGACCTCATAGATTCACATATTTGCATGATTAGTTCACAGTCTGGGATGGATTAGGAGGTATGCCCTTGTTGGAACAGGCATGGCCTATTTGGAGGAGGTATGGCACTTTGAGGTTTCAAAAGCCCATACCAGGCCCAGCCCACCAACACTCTCTGCCTGTCTGTGTGTATCTCTCTGTACTCCCCACCCTCCCTGCTGCCTGCAGATCAAGATATAAAGCTCTCAGCTAATTCTCCAGTGCCATGCTTGCCTGCCTGCCTGTCACCATTCTCCCCACAAAAATAATAACGGACTAAGCCTCTGAAACTGTAAGCAAGCCCTCAATTAAATGCTATGTCTCTTCACGGCAATAGAACATTAACTAAGACATGTCTCTTGATCATGTCAAGAGGTCAACTCAATCCATTGACCAATGCCATCAGAACATGTGTTCATGTACTGTATTGTGGGCTGTTTCTCAGAATGTATTCCCGTCACCGACTGAAACAAGACTGTATTCTATGGATGCTTTTATTATATAAAAGTGTATATGAAAATAATTATTAATTATTGTCCCCTTGATTGGACTTGGGAATCTCTAGGAGACTCACCTCTGGGCAAGACAGAGGCGGGAAGACCCACCCTGAGTGTAACTTGTGCTATTATGGACTGAATCAAACAGGCAAACACAAACTTTGAGTCATCTCTTGGTTTCTTGACTGTAGACATACTATGACCAGCCATCTCACACTCCTGCTGCTATGACCCGTCCAACATGATGGACTGTAGCCTCAAACTGTGAGGCAAAGTGAACCTTTCCTCAAGATGCCTTTGTTAGGTATTTGTCACAGCAAATGAAGAAGGTAATTAATGCAGTGATGTTAATTTACCAAACTCTAATATGTAGCATTCTTAAAGTATCTATCAAATGCTACTCATTCACCATGTCTCCATTGCCTCATCTCATATTACTGTGGTACTGCAAATGCCCATGTGTAATCTGTCAGTCTTTTGGAATTTTTCTTATGGAATGGCTGTTTCACAGAATTACATCTATTTTAAACATACTGGGATCGTCCTTCACAATTAGGGAACAGACTATTTATGGAAGCTGAGAAAGACAGACTAACTCCCAGCAGATATGCAGGTACCCAGAGATCCAAGATAAGCCTCAACCCTTCACTGTGGAGAGGAGGTGAGAGTTTGATGCCTATGAGGTTTACATAGTCTAGATGAGATACACCGGAAGATGTCATCAGTCTGTGCATCTCAAAACAAGCCTCCAACATATCCTAGAGGCCAATGGCAGACAACCTATAGGCCTACAAACCCAGAATCAAAGATAACTAGTGCTGTGTTGACCATGAAGCCACCTATGGTACCAATGGTGCCATACAGAGAGACAAGTACCTGTGGGTCAGTGACAGATTTCTCCAGGGTACTGAGATACTGAAGAACCTACTGTACGGTGGCCATATGGACTGTGGCCTTCTGTCTGGGAACAACCTAATACCATCAAAGAGAAACAGAAGGGATAGCTTTCTCCCTTGTAAAATATACCGGACCACGTTTCACGATCTCATTCACCCTGGATTCAGCAACTATAATTGGTCGGAACTGGGTTTCTCACTTGGTAAAGTGCTTGCTTGATAAGCATGAGGACCTGAGTTTGATACTCAGAATCCATGCTTAAAAGGCCAGATGTGGTATCATAGGCTTGCAGTCCCAGGGCTAGGGAGACAGAAACAGGATTCCTGGAACTTGCCTACCTAGGCAAGTACCAGGACAGTAGTGACCTTGGCTCAATAAAAAGTTAATGTAGGGGCCATCAAGACTGCTTTGCAGGTAAAAAGGCTTGCCCACATGAGTGTGATGACCTGATTTTGTTACAGATTCCACACAAAAAGGACAGATGTCTCAGTAAGCATCTGTGATCTCAGTACCCCTATAGTAAGCTGGGAGGGAAAGATCAAAGAGTCACACGGATGCCCACAGGCCAGAAAGTCTGCAGCACAAAGCATGACAGACAGAAGAGAGACCCTACAACAATAAGGAAAAGAGAGAAATGATTTCCAAACTTTGTCCTCTGAACTCCACACATATTCTGTGGCATACCCACACATCCATACACACAGATATTCATCTACCTCATATGTACCTGCATACATGAGCATACACACTTTCTGTATTTTTTTAAGGAGTATTAGTTGGAGAGCATCAAGAGAATGCTTGGCTGCCATTAGACCTGATCGAGAGCTCCACCAACCAGGGCTGTTGGATGGTTTCACAATGGCCTATGGCGGTGAGTCGGTGAGTCCACAGGCCATGCTCTTTTCTGTCGGTGCTATTTCTTAGGCAAATAGATCATCATATGGCAAGCCGATCATTTCCACGTTGTGCACCAGCGCCATTTCCTAATGGTGGGAAAGCAGGAGGAAGCGCGATGAAGTCATCTGTCCCTTATAGTCTGTTCACTCTGCCCTTCCATGACACTCAAGGAGCCATGCAAATGTCCTCTCCTAGAGCCTCAGCACCTTCCACATCTCTCTGTTACTGTGGATGATGTGGATGAAGTGGTTGATGCCTTTCTACAAAACCCAGTCTTAGGTTGGCTTTGTGCATGCGACTTGGGCTTCTCCAGGCTTCTGAACTGGGATGTGCTTCTTTCTCTTGGTGACCTTGAGTCTAAGCAAGGCTAAGGACACCTGAGCCAGGACTAAGGAAAGCTGTCATCTCTGAGAAGAGCGTGGAGAAAAACACATTTTGTGAAAATGATACCCTTTGAGGGCTCATCAGAGAGTGGCTTCTCTGACACTACTCTCCTAAATAGAACTGACATCTTCAGGAGAGCTTTCTAAGTCAGAATATGGAAATCATCCCTAGCTAAGAGATCTACTCAGATCAGAACAGAGACTGTGGCTCAACATTACAGTTTTCAATTCAAATAAAAAACGTGGATGCTAGCACTGTAATTTTACATTTGAGCTTTCTAAGAAACTGACATTAACCCCAAACATATTGTTAGGAATGAGGTAACTGTCATTCTTCAGGGCTAATTAATTCCACCCAGATTTCCGGGGATTTTTTTCCCTGCATTAATCTTCTGCCAACTCAATTGTGTGTAATGTGAACTAAATAAAACTTGGTCATATCTGAATTTATCCTTCCCTATCCTGAAAGTAGTCTTGCCAAGAATAGCGAATCTTTGAAACTATGTGTATAAGAAATATTGCTCAATTAAATGTATAGTTTGCTGTTGAAGACCACATTTCAAGAGCCAGCTTGTGAAATCCTTTAAATGACTGTGCAGAAAATGTTAAAAATAAAGAAATAAGAGATGTGGAGGAATCTGGTCACTCCTCACATTTTTAAGGCTTTTCATCCTTCTTTGACCTCATACCACTGGTTTTAATAATATAACATAAACTTAATCTTTAAACTATGTAGTCAAGTATGGTGGTGAATCTCTTTAATCCAAGCTTATAGGAGGCAGAGGCAGAGAGTGGCAGATTTCTGTGTGGTCAAGGCCAACCTGGTCTACATAGTGAGTTCTAGGACAGCCGGGGCTACATAGTTAGATACTTGCAAATGGAATTGCAGATTTGTTCAGAAAGGTTCTGTGTCTACTATCTGTTTGTGTAAACAGAATAATGGAGTTTAGTGTTGTAGAGCAGCCCCTACTTCCTCTGTGATCTGGGCTTCTTCTACTCAGAGCTCAGTCAGCCTCCAAGTAAATTACATATGTCAGAAACAACAGAAAGCTAAGCAGACTGTTTGGCATGGGCTTATGTGAGATCCCGGGGAACCCACTGAAAGCAGCCAGAGGGTCGGACTCCAGAGACATCTTCCCTCAGCTGCAGACTTGGCACTATGTTACAGCTATCACATATGGCACAGGCTCCAGTGACAGAGAATGTTCCACACAAATGAAAAACAAACCCATGTTCAGCTTTCTTAAAATGTAGACTTGGTCGGGTGACACAGTAGGTGGGGGAGAACTCATACAAAACAATAGCAAAAACCATCCCACCGGGGACATTCACCGAGACTAGCTGTGTACCAGGCCTTGGGTAAGGCCACATTCCCTGGGACACTTTAGCCCGGAGGCCTAAAAAAACAGCATTCTGTCTGCTGAGTACTCCAGAGGCATGCGTGACTACGCGATCCGAGTCTGGGAAGGTGGAGAAGGCTTTTCATGTGATAACAGGAGATGTAACACTCTGGGACTCTGAGCATCACTGTCAGGAGAGAGCTAAGAGTCCCTGTGCTTGGCAGCTTTAACTGTCAACTTTATTAAACCGAGAATCACATTGGGCGGTCTCAATGAGGAGCTGTCTAGATTAGGCTGTCCTGTGGGCATGTCCGTGGGGGGATTGTCTAGATTACTAAGCATGGTGAGAAGATCCAGCATGAAGTTGGTGGCACTGTCTTATGGGCTGGATCCTGGGTTGTGTAAGAATGAAGAAACCAGCTGGGTCTAAGCAAAGAGCAAGCATAGGAGCGAGGATCTGTGCACTGGTCCTCTCTCTGCTCCTGATCGTGGACACAGCACTTTCAGTGCCTGCCCTGACTTCCCCCACAGTGATGGGCTGTAACCTGGAATTGCAAAGTGAACCTCTCCCACCCCATTTGTCACAGCAAGAGAAGTAAAACCAGAATAGTGCAGGGCACAGAAATGTTCAGAACATGGCTGAGCCATATAGAGGGACACCTCCATCTTGAATCAGAGTAGCTTTGAAGACCCACAGGAGACCATTACAAGCTGTGACTATTCACAACCCCACACGGAGGGAGAAGATGGGTCATGAGGCTCAGGAGAGTCACAGGAAGTGTCCCATGAGATCCTCAGGAGGCATGTTCCTTCCCTCTCTGAGATAAGTGGGGTGGAACTCTCTTATGCTACAGCTATATTTGAGTCACCCCTTCTCCAGTAGGTAATGTTGATAAATTCACTGGCTCACCAAGCTGGAACTGAAGACAATTCTTCCTTTGTTCTGTTGGTGCACTCTCTGCCTGGGGTGAGGAAACACTTCTTTATGTTCCCTCAGGAGAAGCCCTGCCAGAGGAAGCTTGAAGTCCTTATATTCCCCTTTTCTATAAATACTTATTCAGTACACACCAAGTATCTGGTGCTCGTTCAAGATCTGGACATATTAACAAGCAAGGCTCGGGGTTTCACCAATGCCATGACAAAAGGCTAGATGGCTTGTTCTTGGTTCTACAGAAAATAGGTCATTACACCAGTAGGCACATTCTGGAGAGAAATGAAAGTATATGTCCACACACAAACCTGTATTACAAATGTTCAAATCAGCATTGCCTATAACAACCACTGTGGACACAATCTGTGTGTTCATTAACTGAAGAGCTGACACGCAAATTGTAGTTTATACATACATTGGAATGTTACTCTGCAATTAAAAAAAAGAAGCAATTAAGTACTAACATAAGCTACAGTGTGACTGACCCTAGATGATACTGTAGTGAGATTTGAAAACCAGCTACAGAAGAGCACGGGCCACGTGATTGCATTAAAGTTTCCAAGAGAGGAAATTCTAGAGACAGAATGTGGGGCAGTGGTTCTCCTGAAGCAGGAATGGGGTTCAAGGAACTAGGGAGTCACAGTAAATGGTGCAGGGTTTCTGTCTGAGGTGCTAAAAATGTTCCAAAATGAACAGTTAGAGGCTGCACATCTGTGGACAGATTAAAACCACCACTGAATTACACACACTAACTTGGTTCATTTTATGGCAAGAAAATTACATCTCAAAAAAAACAAAACAAAAAAAAAAGCTGTTTCTAGAAGTTGAGATTCATGGCAAGTTTTGAAACAGAGCAGCTTCTCCAGATCAGAGTTTGGGAAGGGAAACACAGCATAGACAGGAGAAAAGGTCAGAGGCAGGATGCCTGGAAGCTATTGTGCCAGCTAAGAGGACAGCAGCCTGATCACATGGACCCATCTGATCATAATCTCCCCAGAATAAGTGGACAGAGCCCTGACAAAAAGTCCATATGACAGAAGGGTGATGGCTTGACAAAAAGTCCATATGACAGAAGGGTGATGGCTTGGATGTTTGGCCACTAAGATGAGCCATTAACAAAAGGGACAAGCAATACAGAGTAGAGGGAAGGGGAAGAGAAAACAGGACCAGCTTTACCCAGTGAGGCTCAGAGCACTGCCCTTGGACACACATTAGCATATTCATCTAAGGCTCTACAAAGAGTTTTCACAGCCTGGGAAGTGCATTCATCCTTAGGTCTGATGCCCCAACAGAAAGCACAGGATGACCTGAGATGGTTCTGCAGCCACGGGGAGTTTTTATAAGTTGGGGAAAGGACATTTGACAGAGGATTTGACCCCAGATACAGATTGAATACTACATGCCAATTACACACACACACACACACACGTTACACGGTACATGGATACTTGCACATTATATACATATGCCATGATATAAATATAGTTTTAAATTTTTAAAAGCATGCTTGCCTGTACAAAGCTTCATGTATTTCTTGTTGATTTTATTATAGATTCTTTAAACAGGTCTCAAGCTGCATTCCAGGCTGGTCTAACACTCAGCATATAGCCCAAGTTGGCCTCTTTCTGCTACATTCTTCAGAGTTCTGGGGTTACAGTCATATGCGGTCATAATCCTGGTACATGTTTGGCTTTGGTTTTGACTTTAGATTTTATATTATGTTGCTTGTTGGTGGTGGTGGTGATTGTTCTGTTTGCTTGTTTGCAGTGCTAAATTGGAACTCAGTGCCTCATGTAAGTTAAATCATTGAGCTATACTCCCAGTCTCTCATATCACAATACAAAGAAGAAGGAGAAGGAGACGGAGACAGAGACGGAGATGAAGATGAAGACGAATAAGAAGAAAAAGGCGAAGGAGGCAGAGGAGGAAGAGAAGAAGAAGGGAGGAGGGGGAGAAGGAGGGGGAGGAGGCGGAGGAGGGTAGGGAGGAGAAGGAGGAGGAGGGGGAGGAGGAGGGGAGGAGGGGGAGGAGGGAGAAGGGGGAGGAGGGAGGAGGGGGAGGAGGGAGGAGGGAGGAGGGGGAGGAGGGGGAGGGGGAGGAGGGAGGAGGAGACAGCAGCACAAGAGAATTCCATCTCTGTTCCTATCCCCATCAAATACAAACAGAGAAAGACACCCTGATGCTAGATTTAGGCGTAGAGAGATGAATGGGCACAGGTGGGGGTAGAGACAGTCCAACTGCTGTCCTAATTTGTCTTGATCTGGATGCTCTTCCATTCAGCCGGTGAAGATTTCCCTGAGCTGTACACTGGGTTCAGCACACAGTGACAGCATGGCTGTTGTGTTATACTCAAAAAGTTAAGGACACCAAAAAAGAAAGGAAGAAAGGAATACAAAGGATATAAGTGGAGAACAGTATGGTCAGGGGTCTAAACCTCCCAGATCCCCCCCAAAAAACAATTGGGGGGAAAAAGGATGGAAGGCAACTCAGGGGCTCACACCTGCAATTCCAGCACCAAGGAGACTAGAGGCAGGAGGATAGCTGTGAATTTGAGTTCAGCCTGGGATACACAGTAAGTTCCGGGCCAATCTGAAATTGTCTTTCCATTTATTCTTCTCTCATACAATACAACCCAACCACTCCCAGTCCTCCCCCTCCCTTCTCCCCTAGATCTGTTGTAGAATATTTGTTTACACTGTGTGAAGGTTGCTCCAATAAAGAGTTTAATAAAGAGTCACTGTGATTGGTTTAATAAAGCCCTGAATGGCCAATAGCTAGGTAGGAGAGACTGGCAGGATTTCTGGAGAGAGGGAGGGTTAGGGATCTGGGCTCTGAGATCACAGCAGAGAAGTGCCAATGAGATGCAGAACAAGATGGAGATACAGAATGAAAGAAAGGTAAAAAGCCACATGGTAGAATGTCTATTAAAAATGGGTTAATAAAAGATATAACAGCTAGTTAGGAACAAGCCTAAGCTATAGGATAGGCTGAGCTTTCTTAATTAATATAAATGTCATTATTTGGGAGCTGGAGGCCCAAAGAAAAGTCTGATTATACAGATCCGCCACTCCTCTGTTTCCCTTCAGAAAAGAGCAGTCTAAATTATAAAAAGAAACACAGTCTGAGCTCCCATGCTCCCTAAGAGAAAGAAATGAACAAAATGGTATTATGAAACATCGCAGAGCTTTCAGCATGTCAATGGCTCCCGAGATGTTCAGAATGCCTGAGAACTAAGGCAGGACACTGGATTTATGGGTCACAGGCACTCATTTTGAGTAGACATGTCGTTTGGGTTCAAAATACTTTTACTGATTCCACAAGAATCTATGAGCTTTCTGTAAAGGTCTTCCAAAATGAAAGGAATATAACTCTGCCATGGGTAAATACATCAGGGAAGTTGATTTGAAGACTCTCAACTGCTTTTAAACTCAGTGTCACCCAGATCTGGCCACTGAAATTCCATGAATAGTGGTCTTACCGTGGAAATTACCCAAGTGTTTGAGAAGCAATTCCAAGTGAGGGCATAAAGACATGCCTCATATATTTTGGCAACAGCATGCTAAACTCTATTGTATGTTGATGGTACTTGCTGGTCCCCAGCACTGAAGCCCTGGTTCAAGTACCTCCTTTGAAATAAGAGCTGGATAAGACTTGACCTTGGCAGAAAATGCAGGGAGTCCCACGTCTACTGATAAAATAGCCACAGGCACAAAACTAGAAGCCAGATTTGTACAACCAAGCACCCAGGCAAGACAGGCAGGACAGGGAGGACAGCATGCAGCAAACCAGCCAGGGCCTGCTCACTTCCTGAGAGAGTTTCCAACATTAATCGAAAGGGGAAAACAGAATTTCTAAAGAGTGAGCTCACACCATGGGGGTGGACACAGAAATGAGAGCTCAGGAAACCATTAGGCAGAGACATTGAAAGAACTGTGATAGGGTGTCCCACAATGCTCCAATCAGTACAACAGAACGAAAGCATGTTAGTGTGGACAGGGCATATTGGCCGGACACTTTGTCAGCCTCTGCCAGCTATATAATACCTTTACTTTGGTTCCCAACTTGGACGTTGCTGAGGAATTCA
This sequence comes from Mesocricetus auratus, assembly GCF_017639785.1. Classification (NCBI taxonomy): domain Eukaryota; kingdom Metazoa; phylum Chordata; class Mammalia; order Rodentia; family Cricetidae; genus Mesocricetus; species Mesocricetus auratus. Next base: position 1,018,946 of record NW_024429192.1, on the reverse strand, counting down.
GTTCTGACTTGCCTCCCAACTAGACACCACACCTTCCTCTAGTCTTCCCGAGTCAACCTGTCATAGCCATCATGTAATAGAGGGGCCACAACAAACAGAACATAGGTGATGGTGCAGCCTTGGTCCAGGTATTCAGAGCACAAACCTTTGCTTAGCAGAAGTCTCTACATGTTTATTGAATAGGTCATTAAAGTCTAAAAGGGGAAATAGGATTTTTTTAAATCAAACTCCATATAACTGAGTAAGTCCATTATAAGGAATAATTCCTGATGTGAATTTCTTAGACATTATCTTAGACATTACCTGAAATCCATCATCTAGCTCCCAAAGACCATGAATGACTGAGAATATGATTCCTGGATGGCCTGAGAACTCACTTCTGAGATTTGAGCTGCTTTGTAAGAGTGCTCTTTATAGCCGACATTCTTACAGATTTCTATAACACGAAAAATAAAACTCCATCTTTCTCTGTGTGTTTCACAAAGCTGCAGAGGGAAAAGTGTTTTACCCAGAAAAAAAGCTCTGGAATGTCAGTAATACCTTTCTAGAAAATTATCTCATATGTGCACAGGAGTTCATTGCGTACATAAAGTCTCCAAGTCCCTTGGGACATCTGGAAGTTGTCGTTAACATAGCTGTGGGTGTAGTGTGCATTTCAGGAGGAGAACACAGGTCCTTGAGTCAGCAATGTGCATGTTACATATGACATCCCAGCATATAAATTTTAAGTTCTCGGGTGTCAAAGGACACAAAAGTGATAAGCAATTCAGAAGAATCAGAAGCCCATGGAGGAGATGGGTGTCCACATGGCAAATGGGCTAACCTAAATTTGTGACTGATTCTGCCATGCTTTGAATGGGATCTGAGTTGTCCCCTGAGGGTCTGTGTGCTAGCAGCTGTAACCATGTGCAAGGTTGTCATGGTTACTTCCTTCTGCTGTGACAACATACTGTGACAGAAGTGACTGAACGAAAAAAACGGGTTTGTTGCTCACAGTTTGATAGAGAAGTCAAACCAAGGCAGCTGGTCACGTGGCACCCACAGTGACTAAGCAGACATCCACGAGGACCTACCTTTCTCCTTTTTTATATTGGCCAGGACCCAAGCCCAGGGAATGGTACCAGTCACTTTTAGTACGGGTCTTCAAAATTCAAGTGTTCTCCTGTTTTCTAATTATTCGGCATAATTCCTCACAGGCTTGATTCCTCACAGGTGTTCAGAGTCCTGTCTCCTAGGGGATTCCAATTCCTGTCAAGTCAGTAATGGGCACCAGCTACCACAGTGTGGCATTGTGGAAACAGTTGATGCTTCGAGAACTGGCCCCTAGCTGGGATTGCCACCCTTGGACTAATACAGTTCTCTTGGGACTCTGGTCTCTGGTCTTGCTGTGTCTCCATCCACACACACATTCTTCAGGATAACATCTGCATCTGCGTGGTATGGCCAGACTAGCCCTCGACAGAGCCAATGACATGCTTCTTCTATATAGACCTCACAAGCAAGCCTTGCTTCTTCGTATATGACCTAGCCTCAAACATTTTGTCATAGTAATGAAAAAAAAGCAGACTAATTCGGATTCCTTGGAATTTGGAAGCATAGACACTTGGGCCAGGGGTAGAATAAGTTAATGAGGGAAATAGGATGAGATCAGAATCATGTGAGGAATTATGAATGAAGGGAACAGGCCAAAATAAGAGCATAGGTACTAATGCCAACATTATAATTGTGTTGAGAGGGTTGCCTCTTAATTATTAAGTATTAATGGGAGACACTGTGGCGATTACCTGTATGAGTTGAAGACCACACCGTGGCCAAAGGAACCGTCATCCAGCAAAACAGCAAAGCAACTACACATCAACACGAGGGTGGGGGTGGGGAGGCTATGTTAACAGAAACCACCAGCATCCACTAAAGAACCGAATGAACCAGAGCAGGGTCTGAGACGCTGTCACCACATGACAGCAAAACCTACATGCAGTGACGACATCCCCTGCACCAGTGTGTAACTGCAAGCCAGGCACACAGTGATGGAGAAGCATGCCCCTTCCTCAATCTCACAGCTCACGGTCATGTTGGGCATCCTATACTCTGCTTTCCATTTCACTCCGACCATGGGGGCTTACTGAAATACCATTTTGGAATGGTTTCTTTTTTGGCCATTTTTTAAAAAGTAGGCTATCGAGGGAACGACTGCAGTCTAACCTGGTTCTTTCAATTCGCCATCTTTTACACATCAAGGGCTGAAGCAGGGATCTGTGTGGGAAGGCTGTGGACCCTTTAGGAGGTAGAGCATTACTAGCCTGGGGCCATAGCCTGGTCCCACTTCTTGTCCCTCCACTTCCTGCCTGTGGATGCAATGTGAGTACCACCAGGTGTCTTCACCACCACAAAGGCCTACATTCCTTCCTAACCTGTGACCCAGCATAGACCTAACCCCTCCCCTAAGAGGCTTCTTGTCATTTATGTGGTCACAGCAATGAGAAAGTAACTAAGACACCAGGATAACCATAGCTGAGTGCAAACTAGTCCAGGCAGTAACAGAAGGCATGCTCCCCCTGCTCCCTGCCCCCCCTCCCCCCGTCAACTCCCCAGAGAGCAACTTCTGAGAAAAAGATTGGTGTTCAAAGACCATGATGTGTCTGAATGGATTGGGAAGGGAATTGGTTTCTGATGGAGAAACCAGAGGGGGAGTTAGTAACCCGTGCTGTAAAAATTAAGCAAACAAAGAAGCGAGTGATTAGTTTTCCTCTGGAAAGCACAAAGCTGTAATAGAAAAGTTCCTCTCGATTGCCTATGGTTCCACAGTAGCTAATGTTTACACAGTCAAGCTAGCTACTGTGATGTAAGTTCCCAATTCTGATTTACCTACATTACTATCATATACACTGGATAGGGGAGGGGGATACACGACCTGTAATGCTAATTAAACACCTAACCTGGACCTGGAAGTCCATTTCTGTGTTACTGGATAATCGAAGAATCTGGACTGAATATGAGAAGACACCTTGACAGGGGTCATAAGGGGCTCAACAGTTAAGAGCAGCTGCTATGCTTTCAGAGGACTGGAGTTCAGATCCCAGCACCCATGTTGGGAAGCCAACAACTGCCTGGTACTTCAGTTCTGGGGAATCTGATACCCGCTTTGCAGCCTCCATAGGCACCTGAATATGTAGCATTTGGGCACACAAACACATAAATAAAAGTAAATTTTACCAAACAAAATAAGGAGGTATAAATGAGTCACTGTTAGCTTTGTGTATTGGTTGACTGTATCTATAGACTGTATCTATAGACTTTGTTTCCTACTTTTCTCAGAGGCAGGGAATCCCCCCATATGCCACACAACTGTATACATGAAGGGACCACATTTCCTACATACTATTTTCACTGTCAGTCAACACGAAGCTGGAGGGCACAGATTGAGATGTAGAAATCTCACCTAGAGGGACCCAGATGAGGATGTGTGTGCCTGAGTGAGCACATGAAGGCCAGGTTCCTCCTCCTCCTCAAGCACCCTCCAACTTACTGCATGTGGCGCAGGCACACAGGTGTGCCGAGGATGCCGAGTGTCTGTTTCTATCACTCTTGGCCTTATTAATTTAAAATAGGTTCTTCCACTGAACCTGGAGCTGGGCTGGTAGCCATAAGCCATGGCAATTCTTGTTTTCATCCCTGACAGTACAGGGGTTACAGATGTGTGCACAGCCATGCCCAACATTTTATAGGGGTGATGGAGATTCGAACTCAGGTCTTCATTGCTTACACATTACACAATGAGCCATGCCGTCAGACCTCTCTACCTTACTTTTTGAGACAGAGTCTCCCGCTGAACCTGGTGGTCACTGACTTGGCCAGGCTGGCTTTCCATAAAGCTCTAGCGGCCATCCTGTCTCCACCTTCCCAGCACAGACATTATACAGATGTGTACGCCCGTACATTTATGTAGGTTCTGGGAATCAAAATAAGGTCCTTTGTGAACAGTCTTTCCAGTATCAAAATACTAGATTTTCTCTAAAACTATCCATTTTCTTGATGGTTGCTCAAACCAAGCTCAGGGCAACTCCTCCACACCCCACTTGCCTTGCATCTTGAATTTAAAAAATTGCACCTTCAAAATCTGCTCAGAATCTGCCACTGACCCCTACTCGTACCTCTGCTCCCAATCACCATGGCTTTGCCCCTTGGCTTGATCCTGCCCTGCCTACCAGGCTGTGCTTTCTCCACCCTCTTTCTAAGCCACACTTTCTCAACTTCCACCCTTCTGATGCAGCTACAACCGGACCTGTAATCTCTCCCCTTGCTCTTGGTTTTCCTACAAGGTCTCTCCCCACTGTTACTTATTGGGGGCTACCTCCTGCACCCATCCCTGCTATTTCCCCTCCAGCTACAAGGCCCCATTGTTGCCGCCAACCATCCCCGCAGGCTCCCATCTCTGGACCTCTGTGCATGCTCTGCCTCTTCCCAAGATGTTCCTAATGTAAAAGCCACTTGCTTATTTCCTTACCTTGCTGAGTGTCGTTGCTGGCCCTGTCTTTCCAAGGAGGACCCCTCTTTGGTCACCCAGGTCACAGCACCAGCCTCTGACCTAGGACTTGGGCCCTGTGTTCTACTTCACACTTCCCCATCTGTTCATCTGCTTGCATGATCTGTCTCTACACCCACCTAAAACGGCTTCCTAAATCATAGATATTTTAGGTGTCTGTATTCCCTAATATATCCTCCATTCCCAGGATCTCAATAAATATTTCTTCGCCACATGACTGTTGGGGTAAATTCAATTGCATATAATTATATCTCAGTGACAGATGATACTTTAAATTGGTCTTTCCCTGCAGATGATTCATTGTGCCATTTACGGAGCATTTAGTAGACACTTCCAGAACTTCTATCCCTTCCAGAGACTCCACACACCTACTCTGTCTCCTCTAATCACCTGAGTGCTTGGTGTCACAGACTCAAGCTGGTTGAGATACAGTGGGGGAAGGGGCTAAGTTATCGGGGCTCCCATATGTTCAGTCTGCACATCGCAGTGACAAGGTGAATCCTTCACCACGGTGTCCTGCATACGTACACATGACACTGTGACTTTTTCTGTAAGCAGCTAGCCTCTCTCAAAAAAACTGATACCAGGGCATGATGAAAGTTTATAAGGCTTTGGAATGGGCACCAGGAAACACACTGTGTGTGTGTGCCTAGAGAAGCACATGCCTTTGTGAGAGTCTCAGAACATCAGCCTGCAATACTATCTGCAAACATAGGCCAGGGCTGTTACAACTGCGGATCTGGGCAAAAGGGAACTGAATAGCTGCCCTCCAGGAACATTCCTTATGTGGCAAGACTATGCAACTCTCCTGGTGTCCATTAGAGCGAGCTGGGGTTGCTCTTTTTAAATTGAGATGTAAAATCCGTAGGGACAAGCTTTGGCATTGTTGTGAGGCACAGAGCTAAGATTTGGTTCAAGGTCTTAATTTAAGTAGAGACTGTCTTTGACCTCAGACTTGCTTGAGGAGGAGGAGAGAGCTCAAGGACATGCTTAGGAAGGAGGGCGGGGGCCACAGGAGGCTGAATCCTTGTCATAAATCCTCTCCTGACACATCATTTGGTTATTGCGCCAGGCATATCCAACTGTAGGCCAGTGGGTCTCACACAGCTGAGAACAGCTATGAATATAGCCCAACACAAGATCATAAGCATACTTAAAATATTATGAGATGGCTTGAAAATTATTCTTTTGTAACTAGAGAGCCTACCAACACCAACCATTGTCACAGTGCCACTTGTCTGAATGCACGCCCAACATTACTTAGGAATAATGACTTAACAGCTAAAGGGTCCAGCAAGTTCAAAGGCAGCCTATGTTACACTACTAAGTAAAATCTCATCTCAAAAACAAAACCAGAAAAAGATCCTGAGAAGGTGGCTCATCTTGTCTAGTGTTTGCCACTCAAGTACCAGAGCTGGAGTTCTAATTCCCAACACCCAGGTCAACATTTGGGTGTAGAGGAAATCTGCAACCTGCCATGTGGAAACAGACAGGAGGCTCCTGGGGATCCATTCCCAACCAGTCTAGACAAAAAAAAAAAAAAGGAAGCTCTAGTTTAAAGCAATTTTGGGAATGTTCAACATTCACCTCTGGCTCCACAGGCATGTGCATACACACACACACACACACACACACACACACACACACACACACACACACACACACAGAGAGAGAGAGAGAGGCTTCCATCTTCTTTTTTAATCTCCTACACTTGGACAGACTGAGGCTCTGCAGCATGTCATTTCACTAGAGTATAAGAAAATTCTACCAAGGAATGTCTTTGGCCCTAGCATTTATTTTCTGTTTCTTCTCACTGTTATTGCTCATAGAATCCACATTCTGAGGAGATCTCAGAGTTCAAATTACAGTCAAGGATGAAAGCGAACCAAACCAGAAATCCATGCTTTTCAAGGTGCTTCCTTACTTTAGGTCTGAATCCAACTCAAAAAATGTCACACATTCCAAGGTTCCCTGGCATCAAAACTAACTTGGAGAGACCGGATCTCAGTTGGAATTCATTGAATTTTGATGGTTTGTCTATCTCATGGAATGCATCTGCTGAATTATACGAGGTCATCTAAAGAAGGATCACATTCCCCTTGCCATGAAGTATTTATGCCAGAGAAGATCTTGAACATCCTACAGGCAACAAGACACTGCATCAGCAAGCCTAGAACCTAGGAAATAGGGCATAGGCTTCATTGAGCAGAGATCCTGCAGCCACCCAAGGCATTTCCTCATACTTAAAAACCCACTGTCAGCCATGGAAGAGTCTGATGTCCCACTCCCCACCACCAACCACACAGGGAAAATTCATAAGGAAGTCCATTATCCCATGGAAATTTTGAGTTGATTTGGACTTGACACATTTGAGGAAATGTGCCAGAGACACATCTTTTCTAGAATGTTGGTTTGGCCTAGAATCCTGCAGAACATGTTTAAATGAGAAAGGACTTTTAAAACATTTCCTTGCTGATAACTTTTGAAAACCAAATTGAGATGGACTGCCTGGAAGTTACTACTGGAATATTTAAAATTAAATCAACTCGGGATCATCATTTTCCAAGAGAGCATGAAGACAGCACCAGACACAGCTTTTGCAGAGCTCAACGAAAGTCACCTTTTACTGGACAAAGCTGAGATGCTACATTGAGGAGCCTCTTCAGTACTGTAGGCGATGCCCTGGAGCCAGAGTAGGTGTGTGGTCCAGCTATTTCTCCATGGCTATTTGTACAGGAGTGAGATCTGCTGTGAGATATTGCAAGCTGTTGCTAAGGCAACAATAGTGCAGGAGACAGGGAGTAGGAGCCAGAATCCATGCATATTTCTCCAGAGCCTATGTCACCAATGTCTTATTTGTATTACGAGGGATGATCAAGGTATCATATTATAAAGATCATGCATGCATCTGGCTTAGGCATTGTGTGGTTACTCTTCACTGATGAGTTGACAAGATTTAGCATCGCCATGGAAGCACAGGTCTACGTATGAGAGTATATATTCTGAAAGATTTAAATGAGCAGGGAAGACACATCCTGAATGTGGGTTGTTCTTTACCATGGGCTGGGTTCTTGGGTTGATTCAAAAGGAAAAAGTGAGCTGAGTAACAGCATTCATGTCTCTCTGCTTCCTGATGGCATATGCAACGTGACCAGCTGCCTCACACTCCTGCTACCATGCCTTCCCCACTGTGATAGACAGACTGTACCATGTGAGTTAGAATAGACCCTTCCTTCCTTAAGTTGCTTTAGGCCAGGTGTTTCATCACAGCAACTGGAAAGTAACTGAAAATAACAGTGGGATTGCTGAGGCCCAACATAAATACCATAACAAAATAGGATAAGGGCTATTTGCAAAGTCAAAAAAATCATCTAGTCTTTAGAAAGTTAACCTATGACCCCCAGGTCACTAACACATGGCTATTTTCATGTTTGCATAGAGAGATTAATTCTATTCAGTGTTTTTTTTTAAAGCTAGGTGATGGTGCTGCTTGTCTTAATACCAGCACTAGGGAAGCAGCAGCAGATGGATCTCTGAGTTCAAGGCCAACCTGGTCTACAAGAGTATGCTTCAGGATAGCCAGGGCTACACAGAGAAACTCTGTCTCAAAAATAAAATTAAAAAATCAAAATGATAAGTTTTGACTCTATTGTTTAACATAAAAGGCTAGTAATTTGGAGAATGCCAGAGGCCACAAAAGTGCACACTTCAAGGACAGAAAAATGGCCAAGTGCTGTCATCTTGCATATTCTGAAGAAGTCCTCCTCGGGAACCAGCGAGCCAACCTCCCCGTATTTCTGAAGAGACACGGGCTGAACTGACTCTTTGTCTCATTTAGCATTTGGCCACTTAAGCCACCAGAATAATAGTAACAAGAGGTGATATTGGCTAGATTCTGTGGCACATGCTCTTCAGTGTTTTGTGTGACCTCATCAGCCCAATGAAGCAGGTGTGTTGTGTTTCTTATCACAGGAGGGAAAGCAGAAGCCAGACAAGGACTACACCTCATGGGGATGGAAGGTTTATGAACTTGATAGATCACACTGACAAAACTTCACAGGACCTGGTAGCTGAGAGAGAGAGAGAGAGAGAGAGAGAGAGAGAGAGAGAGAGAGAGAGAGAGAGAGAGAGAGAGAGAGAATCTACATCTTGACCTCTGCTTCCCATAATTATAAGGCAATGTTGGATTAAGGCATACCCTGGTAATCTCTTTTGGTTTGATCATCTCTTTACAGGTCCTCTAAGGCACTTGGGTTTATGATTGCAACTTCATGAAATTTGAAGAGACACATTTTAATCTGCTAACAGAAAGAAACAGGGGTAGTCGAGAAGTATCCTGGTATGGTAGTGATAGAATAATGGTGACTTCTCTATTCAGAAAAACCAGGTGTTTTTACATGGCCCTTTGAACTTTAGAAGCCCAAGGTGGGCAGGTTTTTGCCTCCATGTATAATAAGATGTTTTACCAATTATGCTGCCCCAGTACTGAAGGGTTTGCAAAGATGTTTCCAATGTACAGGCAAAGTTGGGGTCCTTAAAGCTTGATTTGGCAATATCTAGGTTCTCTTGCTTTCCAAGGAAGGAGCAGAGATTAATGAAGCTGAAAACGTGTCCTCTGCCTTAGAATAGACATCATTTCTATAACTTCATCTCTTCGGAGACTCCTTTTCTAGCTGATGTGAACAAGGGTCCCATAATTAATTACATGTTAACTCTCATTCTTAAAATAGCTTATGCAATTATTGAGACAATTTCAAGTGAACATGCTTTGAAAAATAAGTTACTTTTGCCCCTAAACTAGTTTTAATTAGCTACATGGATCATAAAACTGGAAGACTCCAGCTTGGATTCAAGATAAAAAGCATAAGAATGATGGCTACAAAACACCTCTAGAGAGGGGTCGGGATGGAGAGAAGTCTGTGTGTGATGGTTATCACTATTTAATGACACTTGGTGTCCTGGGCTGGAAGCTAGCCCCATGGATGTGAATATCATTTCCTATCTATCCTGCCACAGTCTAAGTATACCTGCCTTTTCCTATGATTGGCAGGTCAGACGAATGGATAGAATGATTTGAAAGAATAATGCTGACAGCTGACTTAATAAGGGAATGTGTCCAAATCTAATTTTCTTTCCAGCATCTGAGAAACTTTCTCTTTGATAAGCATTCTATGACATGTACACTTGCACTTATGCGACACGAAGGACTGTGCTAGCCATGGGAGGAAGGCAGAATTGTATGCAGATGAGGAGGGATGTACAGCCAAGTGGCCGTGGTCACCATCTACAGAGCAGAGTTAACAGCACTTGCAAGAAGGGAGGACGGAAATTATAGGAATGCAAGCAAAGAGGAACTGCTTCCAACCCACAGTAGTAATCACTATTGTGTCCATACCACATTAGATCCCTCCTATTGAGGTGTTTTGCTTTATTTTGCTTTGCTGTTAGTGTGTTAGGCCTTTGACTGGACAAGTCATTCTCTAGCCAGGGCAGTTCTGTCCACCAGGGATCATCCAAATATGCTTGAAGACCCAACTGCGATCTGATGAGATTCTGTGATATGAAGTAGTGGCTGAGCTGTTTCTGAGAACCCCCAGGACTCAGTACAGCCCCCAGGAACGGAGAACTATCCAGCCCAAAATGCCAATGGTGCCACAGGTGAGCAGCCAGCCGGACACGATGTGTGACACCCACTTCAATGTGGGTTGACACCAATAAGCACTGCCTTAGGTTCACCAGGACATCTGTTTCCTTCAGCCTGATTATGAATGTAGCCTGGAGATGACTCTAAGAAGACCTTGCTTGGTGGATTCGTGGTTTATCAGCTTCTGAAAAGAAGACCATGGGGGCAACTCTAGATGGCCATAAAATGCAGTGTGCGTCTGCCTGTACACACACATGCGTGCAAATGAACATGTATGCATGTGAAACTATAGGCTGACACTACCTCAGCCACTCTTCATCTTACTTTTCTTTTTTTTCTTGGTTTTTAGAGACAGAGTTTCTCTGTGGCTTTGGAGGCTGTCCTGGAACTCGCTCTGTAGACCAGGCTGGTCTCAAACTCACAGCGATCCGCCTGCCTCTTCCTCCCCCATGCTCGGATTAAAGGCGTGCGCCACCACCTCCTGGCTCCATCTTACTTTTTGATCCACAGTCACTCGGTGAATCTGGAATTGAGCTACATCGCTTGCTCTGTAAGTTCAAGGATCCTGTTTCAGCCTCCCTAGCAGTGAGACTTCAGGCAAACATTTATATGTTGTGCTTTTTATGGAATAGGTGCAGGTTTTCATGCTGAGGTCCTCATGCCTCTATACCAAGCACTTACTTTACTGATGGAAAAATTTCCCCAGCCTGTAAATGTATCTTCAACAGTCAATAATCAACTAGAAAAGTTCTCTTTAAAATCTGAGGGCCAGAAAAGATGGCTCAGTGGTTTAGATCACTTGCTGCTCTTATAGCAAACTTGAGTTTGGGTCCCAACATCCACATGATATAGCTCACAACTGCTTATGACTCAATTTCTAAGTGATCCAATGTCTTCTTTTGACCTATGAGAGCACCAGGCACACACATAATGCAATACATACATAAATACATGCACACACACACACATACACACACATATATATATTTTATATATGCTATAAAATTTAAAAGTTATTCTAAGGGGAAAATCCTGATAGGCTGGAGGCTATAATTCAGCCTTTCACACAGAAAGAGCAAAAGTGTCTGGAGTGGGAATGGAGGGGTTGTCACACGTCTTTCTCTCAACTGGCTTTCCTCTAAGTGGCAGCTGAGAGTCTACACTGACTATAAACAGAACTGCTCATAGGACCACAAGTAATGCCCCCTGAAATTTCTCCCCACAGACATCATTTGAGGCTGCCATACCACCTTACATAAGGCCATCCTCAATGCTGTCACCCCCAGCATCTCAGGACCATCCTCCACCCCATCACTACCCAGCATCTCAGGACCATCCACCACCCCATCACTACCCAGCATCTCAGGAACATCCTTACCCCACCCCACCCCATCCCCCACTTCACCCCCAGCATCTCAGGACCATCCTCCACCCCATCACCCCCAGCATCTCAGGACCATCCTCCACCCCATCACTACCCAGCATCTCAGGAACATCCTTACCCCACCCACCACCCCACCCCCACCTCACCCCCAGCATCTCAGGACCATCCTCCACCCCATCACCCCCAGCATCTCAGGACCATCCTCTCCCCCATCACCCCCAGCATCTCAGGACCATCCTCTACTCCATCACCCCCAGCATCTCAGGACCATCCTCCACCCCACCACACTTTATCCCATGCAATCTCCACACACCTTCTGGCTTTGTGGACTCCATCTTGAGCTCCAAAGGTCCTCAAATACACATGGATAAAACCATAAATGTTTTTGGCAGATAAAGTTGTCAACATCAGAGAACCCCAGGATTTAGATCCCCATTTTTCACTATATGTGGGACAGAAATTAGAAACAGCTGCTTGTTCGAGTTTAAACTAGCCAACTCGTTGCATGTCAGTTTTCAAAATTCCTAGGGATTTTCGAGTGCACTGATAAGGAAGCCATGCCTCTCCCCTTCCTGTGTACTAACATTACTTTACATAGCACACTGCAGGGAACCCCAATCTACTCTCATCTTCTGCACACACTGTAGTATATTGACCCCAGAGCTATATTTAAACATCTAGGTCCATATCAGCATCATGCAATTGAGTATCCACCACCCAGAGCTAGTCATATAACTACTGGGTGGGAACAGAAGCCTCTGTGTGTGTGTGTGTGTGTGTGTGTGTGTGTGTGTGTGTGTGTGTGTGTGTGTCTGTCTGTCTGTCTGTCTGTCTGTCTGTGCTCTGATTGGGCTGTCTTCTGTACATATGTTTCTCTTATTGGTTAAATAATAAAATGCTGATTGGTTGATTGACCAGACAGGAAGTGACATATCTGGGCAGAAACTTGCCACTAGCTAACCATAGAGGTCTGGATGTCATACAGATAGACAGGAAGCAATATAGCTGAGCAGAATCAGGATATAAGCAGGGACAAATGGGAAATCACTCTCTACTCTGCAGAGATGCTTAGCAGACACCATGTGAGACCACAAAGGGATAAGAGGTTCTCAGGTAAGATAAGACCATGTGAAAATCCTTAAATTAATAGAAACGGGTTAATAATTCAGACAGAGCTAGCCAAATAAGCCCTACTCGTCAGCCAACACTTTTATAATTGATATAATGATATAAGTCTCTGTGTGTTCAATTGGGGGTAAAACGACTGTGGGAACCTCACATTACAGTGCTCCACGAAGAAAGGGCAGTAATGTGGGTACTAATGGGGATTGGATCATCTGTTCCAGGCAGTATCTTTGCCCAAAGTAGGTCATCTGTCCAGTGAGTTCTGTAAATCTAGTTTTCTTTATCAAAGAACAATGCTTGTTCTTTGCACATTGACTCTGAAAGTGAGGACTGTAATCCCTCTTCTTGTCACCTTTCACCCACGCCTTAGACAGCCAGAAAGAGACAAAGGAATCAAAGTAGAAACAGGACCTGTAGCTATAAGTGAGGAAAGAGGGTGGCCTGCTGCTGAGAGTCCCAACAAAGAAGACCCACCTACTTGGGAGAGTAGAGACAGATAGCTGCTTATGAAGGATGGGATCTCTATTGGCCTAAAACTCTACATTCCAATACTGAACTTACTCTGAGAGCACCAAGTTTCTCAGGCTGCTCTGACAATGTGCCATGCATCTAAGAGTTTCAGTCTTTCTAGGTAGCTCCAGGGCTGGCTTCCCCTAGGGCTTAGTGGTGGAAACTTCTGGGTCCTCAATGGTCTCCTTTGGTATATGTCTTTATCCTAACTACCTCTGTTTGAATAGACAGATATGTCCAGCCATTCAATATAATAAATAATACAAAAAAATCTGCAGAATCATGTCTGATAGCTCTTTCTTGATAACCACAATTGAAACACACACACACACACACACACACACACACACACACACACACACAATGTTTCAAGTAAGTTTACTATCTTGCATTCATAGCTATCCCTGACTTGATTCTGTGGGCCATAGGACAGACCTGGATCTTGCCTCTGGATCTGGTTACATAAGAGTGTTCAGGAAGAGAGCTTCCTTACAGAACATCTGAGGAGCCCAGGTCAGCTCATAGATCTTAGGATATACAATGTGGTTTTACCTCCCTGAGTCATTTACTTTCTCTAGCAATAGAAGTTTCATTGTGACTGATACTTTTAACTCAGTTGCTAAGGACCCGCCAGTCTTTGCTTTACAGAAATAATTCTTGCACCCCCTTTGTTCAGGAAAGGCTGTCTGTAGGCATGTGGGGGAGGTTGCTTCTCCACAACTGTTAAGCCAAGTGCCTCCAGCTCTTACCAGATCCTTGATACCAGTGACCATTAAGTCTCACCTACATAGGGAAGAAACCCTGTGCTGACAATCCATTGACAGGGAGCTTCCAAACCCAAACTCTGGATTTTGACATAAACCCGATATCCCGTGAGGAAGAGGAACTCACATGCACATCTTCATCCAGATCTGAGACACAAAACCTCATGTATTCAGTCAGCTGTGAGCCTCCAACGAATGTAAATGCAGGAAGGGAGAGGTAGGGCTTGGCAAGAGACTAATGGGGGTGTCTCTAGTCTCTACTGGACATCCGGACAAAGAAAATGCCCATAGCATTGCTGTCCCTCCCTGCATTCTTCCCTACTCACTGTGAATAGTGAGCACCTCTTTTAAAATTCATCATCGGGCCTCATTTACATTCAAGAGCAAATTACTTCAATCATCCAATTTTCTGCATCTGTGCAGTGTGGCTGTACTACAAGAACAGACCTTATTGGATTGGGAGAGTGATAGAAAAGGAAGGCCATTTGCATGGGCTTGAGGTCTTAGACCTCAGCAAGCCAGCCTGACTTCAGAATGGCAGGGGAACTGCTGGATAAAAGAGGACTCAGAAGTACAGAGAAGCACGGTGTGAGCGCATTCAGCTTCCACATCTCTACCATTCTATGTCCACAAGCTGTACCCTGCATTCCACAGCCACAGATTCAGCCAAGCACAGACAGACACTGGGGGTGGATTGCATCTAAGTATGTGCAGAGTGTTTTTTTTTTCTTAATGCGATTCTCAAAACACAGCGTTTTACATGGCAGCTGCACCATGTGTATGGTGTCCTGTGTACAGAAGAGAAGATGTGCATTGTTTTTGGGGAGAAATGGAAGGGACCAGGTTCACAGGCAGAGAAGATGGGCCTCTGAAATCTTGCTGCCAGAGAAGAAGTGCAGCCCTGGAATGTCCTTGTCTTTTCTAGATTTCCCTTTAAAATGGTCAGGGAAGTGTTCAGCTCAGCAAATCTCGAAGTAGAATCATTCCCCGAGTCTAGGGCCTGGTAGCCTCTCAGGTTGATCCGGGATACCCTGGCTAAATAACCATTTTGTACTCTACAGGGAGGCAATGGCTGTTCCACTAGCCCAGAATCTGTGAACTCTGAGGAAATTCTTTCCAAACGATTCATCTGGCGTCAGAGGAGAAACCAGATGGCAAATTGAGAAGAGGGTGGATACAGAATAATGATGGCTTTGAGTTCCCAAGAGTGAGGGTCGGTGACACTCTTGGAAGATCCAGTTTTGGTTCCAGCTATGCGGGTCACCTTTCTGGTTTTCTAGCTTGACCTTGGGGGGGGGGGAAAGGGAAGCAGTAAAGATTAAACATTCCTACCTTCAGGCAGTTGGGCTGAAGGAATGAGATCACATTTTTTTAAAAGTACAGAGTACTGACTGGGACTGGAGAGATGGCTCAGTGGTTAAGCACTGGATGCTCCTCTAGAGGACTTTGGTTTGATAACCAGAACCCACATGGCATTCACAAACATCTGTAACTCTAGTCCAAGGATACCTGACACCCTCTACTGGCCTTCATGGGCACTTCACATGTGTGGTATATAGAAATATATATAGGTGAAATAACCACACACAAAAGATAAATGAAAATGCTCCCAAAAGTACAAAATAGTTTAATGTATATATGCATGGACAAGTGACACCCCAACAACTTCTAGAGTGACATCAATCATTTGTCCCTGTGCATGTCAATGGAGTCACCTTTTTGCACCACATCCTGAGCAGCAGCTCTCAGAGCTCAGTGTCCACATCGTCAGTCTGACCAACAGGATGGCTAGGTATACATACCTCTTCCTCCAGCCTCACATCTATAGTGTCACAAATTCAACTGTGATTTAACAAGCCTACACAACTGAATCAGAATCTCAGCCAATAGAACCCAAGCTCAACTCCTATATTAGAAATCCCCTGTGTGATCCTGTTACATAAAGTCTTTCTTATGGGGGGCATAAACACCTTCCTGCCCCCTCATCCCTAGATAGGACACTGAAAACAACCAAGTCCAACGTCACCAAAACCCAACTTGGGAGCCAATGATCTTACTGGGTTTGCTTATGGAGCATGAATGGGAGGTTATGTACAATAGCATGGATGACACAAAGCGGAAATATTCAACACTAGAAATATTCAGGCTTTCTCATAGCTCCATAGAGAGTAACCTTTCAGTTACTCTTTAACACTCTACATTCCTGTCAGGACTCCTGAGAAAGGCCCACTACCTACTTAAGTGTGCAGGCTGGTATATGAGTTCTACGTAGCAGCTTCCTCCCAGAACGAAACACTCCATCCTGCAAGGAAGCCCGTTAATACAGAAGGTAGATAACTTAAAATAGCTTCAGGAAGTCCCTGAAACTGACAAGACTCACTAGGCCCCACCCTCCCTGAATAAGCAATCAAGCAGCTGAAAGTCACTCTCAGAAAAGCCAGGTAGCAAAGAAGACTCTGAAACCAGACCAGCTTCTTGGAAGCAGAGCCAGCTGAGCTGCGTGCAAGAGGTTTAGACAAAACAAGTCACTTAGAACACTCTTCAACCTATTGAGATGCCTGCAGACTGTGCAGTGTGCTCCAGGCTCCCAGCTTTGTGAGCTGTCACCCATGCTGGTGTGGACTATGGTGAAGCAGCTGTCTTTGAGTCATTTCTGCTCCTATAAGTCATGCCTTACCCATATTTCTGTAAGTAACCTCAAAAAAAATTCACTGGACGTCAGTGTTAGCTGTAATTTGGTCTGTTGTGGGCTCCCTCTCTAGGATGAGTAGACGTGTATTTTACATCTCCCCAGTAAAACAATTGTCACATGACAGTGTGGGAGAGATATGATGGAAAAGGTACATAGTTAAGTAAAAGATGCTGGGAATATTCATTAACCAGAAGTAGAAGAAATTCAGCCACTATTGCTCATCATGCAAAAGCCAACCATAGAGTAATTAAGGACATAGTGAATTAAAAGGTAACATAAAATATGGTTGACTATCCATATCCTTGGATTCTGCATTGATGGGTTCAATCAGCATGGATCAAAACTATATAATATTAGTAACCCATTGAACATGTAAAGAGTCTTCTCATCTTCAATCCCTACACACTCCTGACATAGTATTAGGTGTTAATTCTAGAAATGATATAAAATATCAGGAGGAGGTGCAAGGTCACATAGAAACACCGCACTGATGTATAGAAGGCATCTGTATACCCATGAGGCTCCTGTATATAAGGAGCCCTGAAAACAATTCCTGGAAGATACTGAAGACCATTGTATTTGACAAAAGAATGTTTTAAAATACCATTACGATCTTCTGGTGGGAATGGAATTTTTAAGACCAAAAAAATTAGAAAACTATAAAATTGAGAATATTAACACCAAGTAGGTATTTATATTATCTTGAATATACAACTAACAACAGATTGGCATAGGATATTTTAATTAAAGAGAGAAATAATAATAAGCAACTCAATCACTGAATGGTGTGAAGACACTAGGAGACATTTCACAGGTGAGAGACAGGCAGTGTCCACAACAAGTGTCTCATGAACTGAAGGGAAATGAAGATGACTGTTGAAAAGGTTCACCTTTCACATGCTACTGATCTGGTAAAAATTAGAAAGTTGGATGGTACCACGTGCTAGGTAAGGCATGAACAATGAGAATGGAAATACGGCAGACTATTGCTCATAGAGCAAATGCTCCTCCAATGAGCAAATCCCAGGAGCTATGGAAAGACAGCGCGCAATGGAATGCATTCTTGCCAATGCGGCCACTCAAAGTAATATCTATACATCACCTGTCTGTCAACTTATCTGTCATCCACCTTGCCAGCTATCATATGCCATCTCCATCATCTGTATCATTCAGGTATCATCTCTGCCATCTATTACTACCTCTAATCTACCCATCACCTATCTATCTGTCTGTCTACCCATCACTTAGTCATCATCTGTCAACTAATCACCTATCTGCCTACCAACCATCTATTTACCTTCCAGTCATCCATCTACCTATCATCTGGTTATATTCATCTACTCATGTAACATCTATCTATCTATCTATCTATCTATGTATCTATCTACCTACCTACCTATCTGTAATCTACCTACTTACTTACCTTGGGTTATTAACAATGCTTTTCACTATTCTCTTTTAACTCACTAAGCTCTCTTTTCCTAGACTATTCCCATCAGCGTATACATATCAGAGATGTGTTCACCTCTTGTCTCCCCTTGCCTCTTCTCTTTGCTTCCCTGTCTCTTTAGGTCTCCTGTTCCCTGCCTCTGTGTCCCCTGCCTGCCCAAGGAGCTGTATCCGGAGTTGAGTGGTGCAGACTCTTCTTCCCTGCATCTACCTACCTGTGTCTCTGCATTCTTCAGCTGCCCTTGTACACCAGCCATTGTTCCAATGTCCATCAAATGTTTCTATTTGGAACACTATACCATTCTGAGTCTTCTCATTCACTTCATCACACAGAGGAAACCTCCCGTCCTCCACACTACCAAAAGTCCCCGTTACCTGACCATAAGGGAATATTTGATCCTACCTGCTGCCACCAATATACGTTACAGTGGCCCTCAACCTTCCCAATGCTGTTCTTCATGTTGCGGTGACCCCAATCATATAATCATTTTGTTACTACTTCATAACTGCAATTTTGCTCCTGCTATGAACTGCAAATATCTGATATGCAAAATACCAGATACGTGACCCTAAAGGGTGCTTCAATGACCTGGGGCTGCCATGAAGAATATCTGATACTCAGATAGGACCTGTATTCCCTCAGGTGCTGTCTACCAGCACACCCCAGGTTATCATTACATGCCAGACAATAAATATGTATTGAATGGATGAAGTAACGAAAACCAAACAGCGGGAGAAAATATGGTTCAGATCTTCACAGCTGTTTGGTGATTCCACTCGAATCTACACAGCTGGCCTCTTGCTCCCACTGTGAGCCCCCCAACACTAAGGAAACAACAGACAGTGTGCCCTGGACACAGCCTGGTCACCAACCCCCAAATACATCCTGTGCCTCAAGATTGTGCCACGGTGGGCAGAACCGTGTCCCTCAAAAAGCTAGGTTCAATATAATATCATGTCCTTAAAAGTGTGATCTTAGGGCCGGGCGTTGGTGGTGCACACCTTTAATCCCAGCACTCGGGGAGGCAGAGACAGGAGGATCTCTGTGAGTTCGAGGCCAGCCTGGTCTACAGAGAGAGTTCCAGGACAGCCTCCAAAACAATACAGAGAAACCCTGTCTCGAAAAACCAAAAAAAGAAAAAAGAAAGAAAGAAATGTGATCTTAGAAGAAAATAAGTTTTAATGTATTAAGTAAATACCTGGAAGGGCTTTAATTCTGATAGGTGAGCTTATCTGAAGAGGGTTACTTGGAACAAGACAGAGAGGCAAAAGTAGACACAGGGTGGTGCCATAGTATGGCAATTGGCTGACCCACCTGCACACAGAGGAACACCAGGGTCAGCCAGAGCCATCACATGGCAAAGGCATGGAAACTTCTTCCCAGAGGCTTCAGAGGTACCTGAGCCTGCCAACACTTTTAGACTCTGGAACAGTCACACTGAATACTCATTTCAAGTCAGCCCAGCTGTGTTAATATGCAGTTGTTATCTTGAGAGATTAGTACAGGAGACAGGTGAAGGAAGACCACAAAACAAAACATAAATCAGGAGGTTCAGTGAAGTGTGGCTCACTTGAGTTGCTTTTGAAGTTACGGTTGTCTCTGCAGTCTGCTGCTTGCATGAAGATAAGGAAGCTAGCTTACATCCCTTGAGGGTACCATTCCAGCCCCTCCACTAGGGGACTTGGCATCCCAAATGCTCTGGACTCAATACCAGTCAAGACATAGCCAATGGAAGAAAAATGGTCTGTGTGCATGCATTAATAGGCTTATGCATTTGTCTGTGTGTGTGTGTGTGTGTGTGTGTACACATGCATGGATATCACAGTTAGGGTTACTATATGAAACACCAAGACCAAGGCAACTTGGGAGGGAAGGATTTCTTTGTCTCACACTTCTACATCGCTGTTCATCACAGGAGGAAGTCCGGACAGGAACCCAAGCAGGCAAGAACATAGAGGCAGGAACTGATGCTGAGGCCATGGAGGACTTTGGCCTACTGGCTTGCTCAGCCTGCTTTGTTACAGGATCCAGGACTACCAGTCCATGGGTTGCCCAACCCACAGTAGACTGGGCCGTCCCCATCAATCACTCATCAAGAAAATCACCTCCAGGCTTGCCCACAGCCCCAGCTTATGGAGGGGTTTTTCACAACTGATACTCCCTCCTCTCAGATGAAATCGCCTTGTATCAAGTTGACATAAAACTGTACAGCACACCTTGACAACTTGACACACAAGCATCACTCTAAAGCAACAACCTTCCCTTCTTTGTTAATCTCAGGGTAGCACACTTATAAGATAAAAATAATAATAAATACTCATTTTGAGAGGGAAGAACCTGGGCACAGTCACTATCAAATCACATCAAAAACAAACCCCAGCAGTGTAAATCAGTGTGTAATACATGGGATTCACTCACGATCTTCCAAAGGACCTGGGTCACTTCAGCAGATCCACCCTCCACAGTACACACAGCTTGTCTCCTAGGCTGAAGCTAGGCTAGATTCACTTTCTGGTGGCTGTGGTTCTTGGCTGTCTTCCCATGGCACTGGCGTCTACAAAATCCTGGGGTTTTCTGCTACAGCTGGATTGCACTTTCATCAATACTCTCTCATGTGCTATTTTTGTGGCACACAAAGTCTCAACTTTCTCCACGACCCCTTCAATCCTAGGCTTCGACTGCTACTCCAGCTGCATTTTCACTAATGACCTCTCCGGGTCTCTCACAGTGCCAACCTTCAGCTGTTTTCCACGGCTAACATGCCTTCAAAAATGTATCACCTGGGAGATCCTTACACTACCAAGTTCAGCTGCCGGCACAACCTTGGCCACCTCTACACACACAACTTGCATGTGGTCTCTCTTAATCACCACCAGTTTCTCAGCTCCAGCTAACCAGCATCAATTGTCCCAGGAAAGGTCTTACTTCAGTAGTTCTGGTATCTTCTTAAGCTCAGTTGACTCTTCCGTCCCACCTGACAAGAACCAGATATTAATTCAAAATAGAAAAAGGCTGTGATAGTCACTGCGGGACTCTCAAACTTCCCTCTGAAAGCTCCACAAACCAGGGTCTGTATTTGTCTTCATTGCTCTCAACATTCTTAATCTTCCAAGCGCCCACGCAACTGCTCACCAGCTTTGAACACGAAAAGGCTCTCCTTGCCCTAAGTTCCAAAGTCCTTCCGCAACCTAACCCACAACAACACGATCAGGCCTGTCACGGCGACATCCCATTATCCTGGTGCCTCTTTCTGTCCTAGTCAGGATTACTATTTCTGTGAAGAAACACCATGAACAAAGCAACTTGGGGAGGAAAGGGTTTGTTTGACTTACACTCGCATATGACTGTTCATCACTGAAAGAAGTCAGGGCAGAAACTCAAGCCGGGCAGGAATCTGGAGCAGAAGCTGAGGCAAAGGCCATGGCGGCGTGCTGCTCTCTGGCTGGCTCAGCCTGCTTTATTACAGAACCCACGACCACCTGCCCTCCCCCAATAATCACCAATTAAGAAAATGGCCTACAGGCTTGCCTACAGACCTGTCTTAGGGAGGCATTTTCTTGATTTCTGTTTCCTCCCCCAAGATGACTTTAGCTTGTAACTGACATAAAATGTTCCAGCGCAATGTGTGTGTGTGTGTGTGTGTGTGTGTATGTGTGTGTGTGTGTGTGTGCTTTTGTATGGGTGTGGAGCATACCCAAACATGTGAAAACAAGATTATAACACTAGATGTTATTCTCTAGGCACTGTACATAGTTGTTTGAGACAGGGACCTCTTAATGGCCTAGAACTTACCAAGTAGGCTGTGCACTGAGACTTGGGCATCTGCCTGTCTTTGCCTCTCCAGCCTGAGCCATGACATGTAGTTTTCCCCCCCATGGGCTCTGATGATCAGACTCAGATAAAGCACTTTACAGATTTAGCCATCTCCTATGCCTATATCACTGCCAACACAGGCCTGGCCTTATCCTCAGGGTTAGTGGTTGAGGATGGAAGTCCAGAGCTGCTCAGATGATGGGTTTGAAGACTGGGTAACTATGGCGACTGCCCAAGTCTCCTGAGTTTGCTCCACATCCTTCCTCTTCACCCTTCCAAGAGCCTGGCTGAGACAGCTGGCTCATAGCGTGGTGCTAATTCCTGCTTCAGTGCTACCCTCCTCCACACCCCTCTCCCCTCAGAGCCACTGAGCAACAGCAAACCCTAGCCAGACTATTGTCTGTCCACAACCAAGACAAACTGAAGAACAAAGGGGGTGGGTGATACCTTTACCTCTCCCCCCCCCAGGAGATGGTTCCCCACCCCTGTGTCAGCCCGCCCTTGCATCCATCTTGTTTCCAATATTACAGGGTTGCCCCCATTTTCGGATAGCGAAACTGAACCTGCGATGGGTACCCTGACTTGCCCGCAATTCTAGAATGTCTCTTACCTCATAGACTTTGCTCTTTTCTGCCACACTTAGAAAGCCCACCATTCCTGAAACTGGAAAGTGTGATTTAACCAACGCTCATGGCCACACGTAACAGGCAAGGGCAAGAGAAGTGACTCCGGCTGGAAAGCATTGCCACTGAGCCAATCAATTGTACTTCCCTCCCCATTATTCATGACCACTGCCCTGCTTTGACGTCCCATCTCCTGGGGAGGTAGATGATGAATGCCCATCTCCCAGCACCCGCTGCTGTCCCTGTATCAAATAGTCCTCTAGTCTATCTTTCCACCCTCCTTTCTGAATATCCATTTTACACAGAACATTGATGCCAAGACCCCTGAGAGTCACCTCAGGCATATCTGCTGTGGTGTGTGTTGTATGTGTGTGTGTTGTGTATGAGAGAGATAGAGAGAGAGAGAGAGAGAGAGAGAGAGAGAGAGAGAGAGAGAGAAAGTGAGAGAGAGAGAGAGATGGTCGGCTTCTCAGGGGTTGGAAAGACTTCCATAAAACCACAGATTCTCACACTCCAACTCTTCCTCCTTCCTCTCTGTGGGGATGCTGGCATCACGCAGAACTTCAGTGCCTCCAACCTGACCTGGGAATTCAATGGAATGAGCAACCTGGCACTTGAGTCTGTGGAACCTTGGCATGGGTCCTAGAAGGGGCCCAGTGAGCCACTAGAAACAGGCCTAAGTTGCATCATGCTCTGTCTAAGCCACTGGGGGGGGGGATTCATTACCCTTGGTCATGCCTTATGGAAGCCGTGCAGCAAGGTACCCCATCTTGCTACCTGTGTTGTTTTCCACAACCTACTGGCTTAAAAACAGTCTAAATGTATAGTCATATACCTCTCTAAGTCAGAGGTCCAAATGTCTTGACAGGGATACATTCCTACTGTAATCCCCAGGTGAGAATGTGTCTTATTTTTCCCTTATAGAAGCTACCCAAGTTCTTTGGCCCTCTGTGCAGAACAGAGCTGTATTTCTCTTTGTCCTCCCTTGTTAATCCTCCCCTCTCCTGCTCCCTCTCCAGGATATCCACCCCTCTATCCTTTTCCTCTCCCATTCTCATCTCTAGCCCTCTCTCCTGCCTCTCTGTCCTCTCCTGCTTTTCATATTCCCACTGCGAGACAATGCAAAACAAGGAAGGGACCAGTCAAATCATTTACTAGAGGCTCTCAAAATAAAAACAATGCCATGCACAAGTAGACTTGGACTTGCCTGGCACAGTGAGTTTTTCTTGGGCAAGCCATCTAGATTTTCGGGTTTGGTTGCATTAGTTATCTATCATACCAATACAAATAGGAAAGTTCCTAGATGGCAAGTGTTCTGATACATTTGAGTAAGTGAAACCAAATGTGTTTGAAAGTTTATGCAAGCAGCAGCTTTAGATACCATTCTTTGGAGAGGTGTGGGGGGGGGCAGGACAGATGCTTAGAGCTCAATTTTCTAACCAGCCTGGTTGTCATGGAGATTGTATGCTTGGCTCTCCCTGGTGGGAGCTATGGGCATAGCCCGAGCACTGCCCTGGCCTCCTACCCCCCACAGAGCTAGCCTAGAGGGGAACTGCAGAACAGCTTAGTCAAGTCCAGTCTCTGTTGTCCCCCTCCTGCCCACTCCTCCTCTCTCATCTTCCTCCCTCTCTTTAGGCAAATAAAAACAAAATCCCAACCTATAAACAATGATAATTGCTTCATGAGCTAGAGAGAGAGCTTGGTGTGAGGGCTGAAGTTCAGATACACAGAGCTCACATAAATGCCACATGGACATGGTGGCCTGCCTGTAACTCTAGCACTGCATACTAAGAAGGTGAACACAGGGGATCACCTGAGCAAATTGTCTAGCTCTCCTATCCATATCAGTGGGTTCTGGGTTCAAGGGAGAGACCTTGTCTCAACATATAAGATGGAAAGCAATGAAGTATGACTCTGACATCGGTCTACGGCCTGTGCACAAATGTACGCACATTTGCACGCACACGCATGCATGGGAACATATATGCACATACCATGCACACCACACACACATACACTTCAGAAAAGATGACTTTGTTCCCACGGGAGATAAACTGGAGGCATCAGAGCGTGGAGTGGTACCACTGACCAAACCATCCTTGCAGGCAGGATCAGGCCCCAGCCCCACCCCATGACCACCACAGACACCTCCCAAAATTTGCAAGATTGCATTTCCCCAGAACAAATTAGTTCAGGGACATTTCGCAAGGAATAGGGCAATTATCTGCTGGAGACCTCCATAAAATCGATGCGCGTTCTAATTTCCAAGCCACCGACCCCCAGATATTCAGTGCCTTTTGTTCAAGGCACAATGGCCTTCATCTCCACGGTGTCAATCTCCACTCTGACTCCTGCTCTAGACAGGCCTCCAGTGCTCCTCTTGCCTACTGCCGGTCAATTGGGAGGAAAGGATGGGCCTGCATCTATGCTGTGCTAATTACAGAGCGCATCATTTACTCAGTCTGGCAGACTGGGCCCTCCTCCTTCCCTCCTTCATAAGCCCTCAGAGGCAGGCAGCGGATGCTCATGGTGACAGCTGGCAAGCCAGCCTCTGGGAATAAAACATTTTAGCACTTCATAAATTTCTAACAAGGTTTCAAATTGCCGCCATTTCCCTTCTTCCAGCTCCATCAACTAGCAAAGGGGTGGGGGATAGAGACTAATTAAATCTACAGGGGGAAATGTTCAACCAGTAGGATGGATACTTATTAAAAATAATGAACTGTTAGGAGGACCAGCCTGCAAAGGAAGTTCAAATTCTCCCTGTGGCCCCTACATGGATAAACACAAAATACAGACTCTGACTTTGTGAGCATTTGACAAAGAGCTTAGAGATGCCACAGAATGCAAAGCCAACTGGTAACAGAGCCGTTGAGGGATAACCTTTGTAAACCTACCAGAAGGTGACATATAGCTGGGAGTAGCTAGGATGCTGGATGGAGACACAAGGCTGGCTTGTTATAAAATAGGTCATTTCAAATCCATTTCCCTCTATGATTTTTTTCTAACCCTCTATGATTTTTTTGCTGCAAACAATTGACTGATGGTAGGTGGGGCATTAAGCCAGAGCAACACAATCTTCAAAGCCTCAAGCAGTGAATATTTCCAAGGCCTTTTTATGTTTTTATGTTATTGTTTTTGAATTTCATACATGAGTGCCGTATCCGCATCATTTCTACCCCCATAATCTCCCCCTCCAATTCCTTCTGTGTCTCCCCCACATCCCTCTCCAATTATTAAACATATACATCATATACTACACACACATACACACATGCACACACACACACACACACACACACACACACACACACACCCATTACTTTGGGGAATTACCGGACAGCAGCAGCAAATACTCCTCTTCATTCTATGCTGTAATAGAAATGATGTTCTGTTAGTAACAGAAAGTGTGCACTCGGATAACATGGGTGAGTAAAGGAGAGCATGGAAGCCAGGAGAAGATGCTTCTAGGACAAAGAGAACAAGCTAGTGGTATTTAGGGGATGGGTGACTGCAGACAATAGAAAGATTTTTAAAAATCTCAATTTTCTACCATAGAAGGCTATCTTTCTCTACTTATGCGTGCAAGTAACTTTAGACTGAGGTGTGAGTCTCATAAGCTGCTGTCTGGCCGGAAGTCGGGTCACAGGGGTGGGTTGGTCACATGAACACACTAGCACTGGGCCATGGCACTGGGGATCCCCAGCAGTCACTCTGTTGCCAAGCACTAAGCAGCCATGTCCTTAGAAGCCCAGATGCCATTGTGTAAGGAGGATACTCCATGGTCCTACACCTTCTTCTCCAGCCAGACAGTCCCAGATTCCTGTAAGGCCCTGCAGTGTGGCTAGGGATGAGGGTCAAGGTGCCTGCTCTGCTCATGTTTTTGAGTAAAAACAGCCCTTACATACAAGCTCGGCTGCCACTGAGGACAGAGTATGCAAGGGGAGTGGCAGTTCCAAGCTGCTCCTGGTTGAACAGCAGGTTGAAATGATGTCTCTGAATTAATTGCAGTCTTGCTACTGTTTGGTCCTGGGCATCATAGCTAATTGATGGGATGAATTGACAGCCCTGCTTATGAGGTCTTCTGTGACATTTGGGACAGAACTCTAGCGATTTGACATGGCCAACTTTGCACTTTGCAAATTAATATCTTTGGTACAGGTCTCATTTCATCTATCTGTGTGTGTGTGTGTGTATAAACATGTGGGTGTGTCTGTGTCTGTATATGTATATGTATATGTGTGTGGACACGTGCCTGTGTGTGCACATGTACTTGTGTGTATGTGTGTATATGTGTGCATGTGCACCTGTGTGTGTTCACTAAGGGATGAAATTATTTCATTTTTCCTACATATGAGCAGGTTTGGCTTTAGAGACAAAAAAAGATCAAGCATAGTAAAGAGTGTGATGAAGCAGAAAACTATGCACCTATAAAACATTTTGAGGCCTGTTAAGATGACTCAGCAGGTAAAGGTGCTTGCTGTTGAAGCCTGGTGACCTTAGTTTGATCCCTGGAATCCATGCAAAGGCAGGAGAAAAACAACTACATGAAGTTGTTCTCCGACATCCACACATGCACAACAAATCATGTATACCTGTAACTCATACATGCATATTATGCAAAATAATAAACTAATTGACTAAAATAAAGACCATTGTGATGCTGAACAAAACTCAGGAAAACATCCAAATGTAAATGGTCTATGACTTAACTAAATGATCAGAGTAATCTACCGCCACACCACACCCAAGATTCCATGCCTCTAAACCATGAGGCTGCTATGTGATCAATACAGAAACAGTACCATGACATTCTTGTCTCACATTCTTCTACTGCCAAGGAGTCTTTCGTGCTCATCCCAAGCAATGTTTCCCATGGTTATGTCATTCTTTCTGCTAATGGCAACCCTTGGTCTTGCTTCCAGGGAGTCCTACAGGGTATAACTAATGAGGAAAAGAGTGGTCCTGGTTGGTGCCTGATTGTAAAAATAACCTTGACTGAGCTTATTCTCAACAGACACCAGGCCCATCCTAACGTTCCTGAGGGTGAGTGACCACATGGGAGCGTCTCTCTGATATTCTTGGGGTTACATCTTCCAGAACACCTGCGTACCTGGTCACCCAATGTAGTTTTCTAGGCTAGAGCAGCTTCCAAGGAGCAACACTGACTGGAATCAGCAAAAATAGAACACAAAGCAGTGGGCAGATCTCTGTGAGTTCAAGGCCAGCCTGGTCTACAGAGCTAGTTCCATTATTGCTAGGGCTGTTACACAGAGAAACCCTGTCTCGATAAAACAACAACAACAAAATGGACCCAAAGCAGTTAGTCACTGGGAATTCAAGCTGAGTCCTGATCTACGAAGAGTCTCAGAGCAGGAGGGCTCAGGGATGTAGAAAGAGAAAACACTATACTTTGGAAAGAAAGGTAGGTTGGAGGCCCTGGGAAAGGAGACTGCAGCTCACTCAATGGTAAAGTAGATCCACTGCCCAAGGCTGTAGTATTAACAAACAGTTAAAGACACCTTTTGATGTCAGGATGACTTTGTTTTGGGACTAAAAACTTAGAGCCTCCTATAAAGGGTACCAGGGATCTGTTCAAATTAGCACACAGGAAGCCTTGACCTTGGAGGTTTTCCAGAATCCTTGCCATGCCATTAATTTTCTCCCACCCTATAGGAGCACTCCAGAACAAAGAGTGACATTTTCAGTCTGTGATGAGAGACTCGTGCACAATGGTTCCATGTTCTGAGTGGAATGTTCTATAAAAGAGGATAGGGCACATAGCACGTATAAAGCACTGACAAAATGCAGGAATCTGGTGCCCCCAATCACCGACACCCCCTCCACTAAACACCTGGCCTGCAGAGATGCATCATGGGGCCAAGAGGTGAGTCTGGCGGTGTTCTCTGGTACATACAGATGAGTGTGGCTGTCAATTCAAGAGCCCTTACAACAAGCCCAAGTGGAAGTCAAGTCTCCTCTGGTCATCCCCTAGAGAAGAGCTTCTATGTGCCATTTGAACCCCGAGTCTTATTTATACCCAGCTGTGGAAAAGTGACAGCAGAGTTTCTCACAGAGCAGCCTCTAGGTGGGCTCCTCTGAGTTCTCCTTGACTAGCCACACATTTTCAACTTCTGAGTTCATTTTCTACAATCTCCAAGTTTAGCAGAGGTGATGGATAATCTTGGTCTCCAAGTTTAGCAGAGGTGATGGATAATCTTGGTTGTCAACTTGACCAAACAGCTGGACGCACCTGTGAGGGATTTTCTTGATGACATTATCTGAGGCGGGAAGGTTCACCCCAAATCTGGGTCGCACCTCCTGGTGGCAGCACATATAAGAGGACATGGAAGAAGGAAGTTTGGGGTTTCGTCCGCTTGATCAGCGGCTCACTAGGAACCCTCTGGGACTCCAGCATCAGGTTGGGATGGCTGAGACATCCATCAGAAGACCACCACCATTGACCAGCTCAGACAAGATCCTGCAAGCTACTCCAGTAAACCCCAGTGTGTTTATTTCAGTTATTTCTTTCGAGCACCTGATACAAACACTACAGGACTCCCGCCAAGATAACAAAGCCACCCTCAATATCTGATCACCTGGGATGTCTGAATGGGTTTCTTGGCCTCTGCCATCTCTTGGCAAAGTGTAGTAACCCTGACCTGCCTTCAGCAGGGACTCTGTCAGGTCAGGTTAGCCATATGCCCCTCAGGCATGCCATCTCCTACTGCTTTTCCACCTAGAGCCCCTGGTACTGGACTGTAAATCCTAGATCTCCTTGATACATTGATAGGTAAGCCAGTTTCTCTCGACTGCAAAGCTCCCTGCCTGCTGGTCCTTTTGCCTGTTGACCTCACTTAACTTTTCCGGTAATAGCTCTGGGTTTTTCTACAGAGAGAGCGAAGGAATGTCCTTTGAATGTACCTCATGGAGCTTCTGAAAATACAAGGGAGTCCTTACGTCACTGCTTCCATTTTTTTTTCCTCAGCCAAAACAGGAAGTTGCCTTTGACATTTCTTCAAAGAAAAATTTCCTTTTTTTCACCCCCAGTTTCTCACTTTCATTGAACTATGAAAGCCAAATTTGGAATCGTTTCCACAACTTCTTTACACTGTTCTCCCTCTATCAGCAGAGTAGTACCGAAGGGTAGAAATATAGAGATCTGATTTTAAAGTTTCCCATTCCAGCTTCAGCGCCCAGGGAGGTAGTAAATGCTGTCATGAGACTGCATCTGAGCCTGAGGCCACGGGTGCACTGACAAGTTTGTGGTTACTGGAAACTCACCCAGTATTTGCATTCATGTTTCTTCATGAAATCAAGTCAGTGTTGTCCAAGTCCCAGGCTTTCGGCACAGCTGAGTATATGGACTAACAGGTAGCATTTAGCACCTGCAACCTACCTCCCTGACACTGGCTCAATCTTTGGTATGCACAAACTTTCCTCTTTCTTACACCAACAGGAAATTATCAAGAACCCATTTTCCAGATGAGGGGACTGAGGCATAGGCCACACAGCTGCTATGGAAGGGAACAGAACTATGGAACTGAACACTAACCCTACCCGGAAATGTATCTTGGTAGTTACTAAAAAGCATGGTCATTCTGGGAATAAAGTAAAATTGCACACAGCAGTCGAGAAAGGGTCAAGAGAAGGAGCATGGGAGAACCTGGGCAGCTTTTTTCTGCTACAAACTTCCAGAGGATGTGGAATGTCTTGAAAAGGATGGCACAGACAATGGGGGAGTCTTGGAGATCTGTGATAGCTTCGGGTGGGTCTGAATGTGTACAAAGCTTGCTACTCACAACTCTGCCCTTGGAGGCTAGCTCCCTCCGGACCAGGCCTTGAGGAAACTGCAGTCTCAGCAAGCGCAAGGCACAGAAGACGGTGGTAGGCCCCGCCCGATACTGCCATGCAAGCCTTCTCTTTGAGGGACAGAGGGAAAGAGCACGGCTGTACCCAGCCATTTTCAGCGGAGACCCAGGTGACCTCTTTACTGCGTAGGCAGAGGTTGGGCGTCTCCAGGGCTCCCCTAGCCTTCAGGCTGATGTCAACAGCTCCGAGCTGTGATGGAGGGACCCAGATGGAGGAGAGAGTTGTTAGGATTGATCAGGAGCCCAGGTTACCTCGGACAGTTTCTGAAGAGAGGTGCTTTGAAAGGGAATCTCACAAGCACCAATGCAGGTGCAGCCCCCTGGGACAGGATCTCCACCTTGAGATCCAGGAACAGGCTGGCTGTTTCTGTTGGGGAAGTCCTGTTATTTGCCTGTGCATTTGTCATCTGTTTTCTGTACTGTCTTACTATATTCTTACTACCACTAAGAGCTTGTCTATAATTCCTAGCTGATACAGGAGGAATTTTAATCTGCGTATTCCATTGCTGGAGTAGATCACGACCCCAGAGGTTTATAGCAACATCTGCAATGTATGGCTTTAACCTTCCTCTCTGTCCTTCTGGCCCAATAAAGTCAATCCATCTAACACTCTGTTTAACTTCAGATAGGGTTCCAATCCCTAAGAATTGAACATTAACCTCTTTTAAAGCCCAGTTTTGTGGCCAGGACTGCTGATTAAGGATAGTGACGTCACTTCCGGTGTCCAGTAATCCGTAAATCACCCTATTATTTACCTTAACCGGAAGTTTGGGTCTATGATATTGTATAGAAGTTTGCCAAAATATATGTTTTGTATCTCCTCCTGATGTAATTGATTCATCCTCTGGAGCTAATGTATTATCCAGTGCCGTATTATTTACAATGGGCAGTGGATCTTCTAATTGTCCTGGGAGAGGCTGTCCTCCACTGTCACTGGGAATGACTGGATAATCTTCCTTTTCTAATTGTCCTGGGAGAGGCTGTCCTCCATTGTCACTGGGAATGACCGGATAATCTTCCTTTTTGGGGCTCCATTGAGCCCCGGAAGCCCGTTTCCCTGCTGTAAAGATCTACCTTGTCTGTCTATTGTGGAATAGCATTCATCAGTCCAATGGCGCCCCTTCCCACACCTCCTGCATAGACCAGGAGGCTTAGGCCTTCTGTTTGATGCATTCCTGGTAAAAGCATTATTTCTAGGAATGTGTTGTCTACAGTTCCTACTAAGATGTCCTATTCTAAAGCGGGATTGAATTTCCACGCAAAACAACAAAAGCTTTAAAGGAATTTTAGAAACAGAAGAACGGAGAGAAGCATAGATTTTGGTAGCAGCATTTTCTCAGGTGTGCTCTGTTTTGCTAGCGACAAGCCGAGATTCACGTGGCTCGGTTACCGGAGTCTTCCTGACTCAGCATAAAAAGAAAAAGAAAAAAAAACCAACAAGGTTGTTTTAAGAGACTCTGCTAACGATTGAAAGGTGTGTACGTACAGCTGGAAGTGGCAGCTTTTGCTGGAGGTCAGCATGGACTGAGGCGGTAAGCTGGAGTCACGCTTACGCCCGCCATCTTGAAACGGCAGTTTAAAACAGCCGCGGTTTTACAGATAAGACACGTGGCCAGAAAAACATAAAGATTTACAGTAAAGTCAGACTTGGATGAACAAAACTTTTAAAGGTTTACAGTGTGTTTAAAAATATACGTGAGATTGAGAGAGAAAATGAAACGGCAAAGTGGTAAATAAATACAAAAGCTGGCGTTGTGGTGGCGCACGCCGGTAGGAATTGCTCCAGAGGCAGAGGCAGGCGGATTTCCAAAGAGACACCCTGTCTCAGAGAAAAAGAAATAAAAGTGAAAGAAATAAAGTAATAATAAATAAATAAGCCACGTAAAGATGGAAAATACACAGAGAGTCTGGATACTGTACGCTATTGTGTTTTTCAATTTTTTCATTGCTAAGGAAGGAACAGCTACTGAAGTACACTTGATTATAAATGCTGCTGAATTAATCCAACTTCTATCTTTTGAAAATGCCTTGACTTCAAAATTTAAGTATAAGGATATGTTACTCGGAAAAGGAGTTTTAATTTATGTTTCCACAGAACATAAAAAGCTGAGGATTTCTTCCAGACTTCTGTGGTTTGACGAACCAAGACCCCTGGAAGCAGTGGACCAGGTGTTCCAACAATCGAAACAGCGAAGATGATGCAGTCTTACAGACCCCGAAAATATGGACTTATACAGGTTTCTGAGTTTTGTCATGATCCCCATGGTGTGAACAGCGCCCCCTTCCAGCAGGAAGCAGTTTGGAATGAGCGACGTCCCAATCTTGTTTATAAATCTTTGTTTTCATTTAAATGGGATTGTTTATAATTGGCTAGTGATCACAGCCAATCTTTTTTAATGGTAAAAAGGGGAATTATGGAATGGGTATTGTTTTTCATTTATTGAGACAAAATCAAGGTCAATTTTGTGATGTGTATATTTCTCCTCTTGATTAAGTATTGTGCTTATACTGATCTTTTACAACGTAATGCATAATTGAATACAGACTATATAGATAGTTACTTATAATAGAATTTCTAGTTACATAAGTTAGGTTTCTAGATATACAGAAATATATTTGAGATGGACAGTCTTCAAACCTCTCAAAGACCTTCAGAACATGGCATTTAAAATGGTTTAGGGTTTGTCTTGACAATGAGAAATGTCTGCTCCTGGCAGCACCAATTACGTCTGAGAGGAAGATGGGCATCGAAGAAACTCGTTATAAAGTTTGCTTTCAACATGGCAAGATTAGCCATTTGGGCAAGAAACTGCTCTTGCCTAGATTGTTTGACTGTTGTTGTATCATCTGGACATGCAGGACCCACAGGAAAGTGACTACTGAACTCAGTCTTACAGGGTTCCTGCTTGATGAAGAGTCTACGAGACTTTCTGCAGGACAAAGAAAAATGACTGACAGACTGCCAACACAGATGGACAGTTTGAAATTTCCTGCTTTGCTGAGAAGTGTTCCAGACACATTGTGGCCTATGGGCTGAAGATGGATGCCCCAACGTTACAGAGAAACTTTGGGTGACTGTCCAAGCAGTAAGATGTCTCTGTCAATCCTAGTGTTTATATATTATCCTTCTGTGGTCTTTGATGGAGTTGAAGACAGATAGTTATAATTATAGTTTTCCTTAGTTATGATAAAAGATAAGCTACATATAGGACTTTGGACTCACAAGGATGGGATGGATGATATTTTCTTTAAATCTTGCTAAAATATTGTAACTATGTTCTTACTTGATAACTGTTCTGTCATATACAATTTGACTATGTTAAAATTAAGACCTTTCTTTTGTTTAAACAGAAAAGAGGAGATGTTGGGGAAGTCCTGTTATTTGCCTGTGCATTTGTCAATAAAGTACTGTCTGGCCAATAGAAAACCTAGATAGGAGGGACTAGGAGTCGAGGAGGATTCTGGGTAGGAGAAACACAGGAGAGTCAACATGTAACGCCATTGGGGGTAGGAAGCCTGGAACTATTCTCCGGTAAGAGACTTACTTAGATTAACAATTATGGGGTAATTACTTAAGGCAGAGCTAGCCAGTAAGAAACAAGCAAGGCCAACAGCTTCATAATTAATATAGCCTCCTGTGTGTTTATTTGGGACTCATGCGGATCTAGAACCAGGCTGGCGCGGCAGAGCCCAGGCGACTGGCGGGGGATAAACCAAAGTGGCTAGCAAAGAAAAAGCTTCTCTTAACATGTTTCGACCCATTTTTCGGGCCCCAGAACCTATGTGCTTCTTTTCTGCACCCTTGGTGCCCAGTTCACTTCCACTCCTCACTGCAGCGCTCCATTGTCGATCAAGCACAGGCTAAGGAAGCAAGAAGGTGCAGAGAAGACAGAACCACACGCGCATTACTCTCTGTTGCATCAGTTTGCCTGACTGGTGCCGTTGTTGTTACAAAATGAATTCCAAGTAAGCACAGTAGGAAGAGCCTAAAGCAGGAGGATACGTTCATCTTACACAGATGTCTTATTTCCAGGGGAAATAATCACAAAATATAGGGAGAGAAAGCAAAGGCTGGAGTTGATCGTGGAATCTCTGTGTATTTTTCCTCCTACATCATAAGATGGAGGGGGCTATATTAATGGGACTGGGGCCACAAAAAGTATTCTTTTTGGCTTCTTATGCCGACAAATCATAAAAAGGTGAATGAGAGTTGGTACAGAGCTCGTGCAGAAAGGATGGATTATACACTCTAAGTGTGTCAATGCCAAATTAAACTCCTGATTACCCCTCCTTACTATGGGTTAGAGACATTTCTCACCTGGCTCCTCACAGTTCTTCGAAAGGTCCACCCTGTGTGATAGTTGATGTTGATTGTCATTTTGATAGAACCTGGGGTTATCTAAGGGACAAACTTCTGGTATTCCCATGAAGAAGAGGTACAGACACGGAGTAACCTGAGGTGGGAAGGCCCACCTTATGTTTGGACAGCAGCACCCCACATGGGATGGGATCCCCCTGGCTGCTCAAAAAGCAGAAAGTCATCTGAGCAGCGGAATTCCTCTCTCTCTCTTTCGTGTGTGTGTGTGTGTGTGTGTGTGTGTGTGTGTGTGTGTGTGTGTGTGCCGATCTGAATGCGTATGAAGGGAAAGCAAGTTATGCTATGGCTTGACTCTTGTCACAGGACCTAGAGCTTGCCAAAATGGCTAGACTGACAACACTCTCCTGAGATCCACCTGTACCCTTCTCCTGCCCAGTGCTGGGACTGCAGGTGTGGATCACAGTGCCTGGGTTTTTGTTTTTAACATAATAGATGGTAAGGATCTGAACTCAGGTCCTCACGACTGTACAACAAACACTTTACCCAGTGAGACACCTCCCCAGCCTTTGCATGTCCTCATCTGATTACCTTTTATCCTGTACCAAGGCCTGGAACAAAGTCCACAGCACGACAGGATTTGGATTAAGAAGCAGTGCGTTGTTAACTGCCAGCAAGCTGGCTCAGCGGGCAAAGGCATTTGCTACAAAGTCTGACGACTTGAGTTCAACCCTTGGGGCCTCCTTGTAGATAAAGAAAAAGTCCTGAAAATTGTCCCTTGTCCTCCACCCAAATTTGCTAGTGTGTTTATGCCCCCCCCCCGTAGCACACAAATAAGTAAATAAATGAGCATATTTTTTAAAAGACAGAAACAGACTAGTAGAAGTTATGGTGATGTGGCATTGGGCTCTCCTGCCATGCAGGTGTGGCTGGTTGGTCCATAGCTGCTACACATTTCAGCAGTGACAGCCTTCCAGCTGACAATATCCCCATAACCCTTCTTCTTCTGGATGAATAACAAACCCCACTGTGAGATGCTCCTCACCCTCCTCTGCCACAGCCAACCACAGACTGACTGCATCCACAGGCTTCCCTGGTGCTTTGAGACGGGAAGATTCACAGGTGTCCCGACCCGCAGGACACTCATCGTGGGTCTGGTGGACACCTAGGGAAAAGATGGGGGCCAGGGGATACAAAGACAGACGCCAAGACAAGAGTCTGATCAAGGTGACAACTTTATTTATCCCAAAGAGATTTATATAGAGGGGGAATCTTCTGGATCCCAAGGTGTCCTACAGGTCACCGTGAGGTCATGACTCATCTGAAAAGTGCCCTTGCTGAGGCACAGCCCCCGGTTGGCCTTCCAGTCAGTTTCCCTTACAGGAAAGCCTCTCTCAGGCTCTGCATCTGGGCACTCTATCATAATGGACTTGCCACAAACCCGAGGCTTAATACAACAGAAAGCTCAAATCCGAGGCGTAGGTGACACCAGTGCTTCTGCAGGCTACGAAGGAGGGGCTTCCTCATGCCTCTCAGCTCCTGGCTTTGGTAGCCAGCCTCTAGACACCCCTTGACTTGCTGACACATCATCCTGTTCTCCCCTCCACTTCCACACCGCTTCATTCCTATGAGCTGTATTTCTGAGGCACGCCTAACACAGTTGTTTGTTTAGGGTTCATCCTAAGTCTTAGCTGACTTAACCTTCAGATCCTTAATTATAACTGTAAAGGCTCCTTGGTTATATCCACAAAGGCTCTGTTTCCACCAAGCAGCATCAGATGACCACGGATCTGAGAGAGCACCCCTCAACTTCACTCACCGCATCACCCTAAGACACCAAGCCAACTGCCCATGACCCAGTCTTATCAAGGGCAGACTCAAGTCTCCTGTTTTCCCTCTGACCACACCAAGAGGCATTTGGGACCAAGACATTGCAGTTGGAAGCTGTGTACCAGGGAACTACAGATGCGGGGCACCACCCATCAATCTGATCTACAGTTTTATCAATAAAAATAAAAATTAAAAAGTGTCAGTGATCTCGTGGACAAGAGATCAGGCAAGATGCTGAGCACGGGGAAGTGTGGGTTTGACTGCCAGCTGTTTGCAGTCATTGTTGAGGGAGGCCAGATGCCCAGCATCTAGAGTCCTTGGGGATTCTGTTGAAGCTGGGTCCAGATGCATCCCTACTGCTGGGAAGGGAGCCGTGGTCTCTTGGGAAGCTGAAACTGGGTTGAACCCTACCTACCGTGAATAGGGAAGTGTTCCAGCTGAGACACTGCACAGCTGAGGTCTTCTTCTGAGAGTAGAGACCCTGACA
Organism: Mesocricetus auratus; assembly: GCF_017639785.1. NCBI lineage: Eukaryota > Metazoa > Chordata > Mammalia > Rodentia > Cricetidae > Mesocricetus > Mesocricetus auratus. The sequence continues at coordinate 981,895 of NW_024429192.1, read as the reverse complement.
CCACGTGAGGTGTGACAGTTCACCTGGCGTTAGCTTTCAACACACCAAATGCCAAAATCATCGCACACTTTAATGAAACAATGTCTATTTCACAAATCCTGAGCACTCATATAAGTGTATCCAGTTTCTTTACCAAGTTGTAATATATTAGCCAACATCTACTAGATAAGTATCTACATTACAAAAGAGGAAGTTTATATTTAAAAAGTACCATAAAAAACACAAAAGTGGGATGGGACAGTATCCAAAATGCAAAATAAAATAAAACTATAATTCTAAGAATTGTAGAAGACAGTTTATAAAATAATAATAGAATGGTGATGGAAAATATAGAAAAGACTTTAAAAGAAAGAAATGAATAGAAGGAGATCAACTATACATCAAGTCAGAATACAGAAAAGGAAAAGGAATTCAATAGAAAATAATATAAATATTTCAACTTTTTCAGTAAATATGGATGAAAATCCAAAAAAAGATCAAATATAAGTGAACCTAAATCATGTATAAGTAAAAGAATATATGAAAAATAAATGCATTATCACATGCACCTTAACAAAATGACAGCAAACAAAACTTGAATTACATAATTAGTCCTGGGAATAATGCATGGAGAAGGGGACACAATGTTGCTTCCCACTCTACTGGATGTTACTGTTTCAGTCATGATGGTTTTGAAAGGGACAAACTTTAAACAAGGAAAGAAAGTGTTCTAGGTTAAGTATGGAATGATAAGACTTCTGTCAGAATGCTATTGGGGAGCTCACAGGATGACCAGCAACTTAAAGGTCCTCTTGTTAGCAGCCTATGGATTCAACAGGAAGGGATGCAATCTTCAGGAGGCAGGCCTTGTTGAAGAGAGTTAGGTCTTGGGAGTTGCTCTTGACAGGGATAATTTCTCTGTCTCTCTTCCTGTCTCTCTATCCCTCTACTCTCCCAACTCTCCATCCCTTCATCATCTTAGTCTCTCCCACCCTCTTGCTCTCCTGGCTGACTTGATATGAACAGCCTTTCTGCACAATATCAGTGAGCGTCCAGCCATGATTGCTTCTTTGTTTATATTTAACCAATCTTTTACTTCTATAGGATATATCTACTGTAAACTAAAAAGACTGGCATAATTAAAGATCATGTCAATAACTGGAAAAGCATCCCATGTTCATAGACTAGAAAAAAAGAATACTGTTAAAATGTCTGTACTACTCAAACTTATCTATAGACTCGGGACAACAGCATTATTAATCATGGCAATAGAAAAACACCCAAGAATTGTATGCAACCACCTAAGATTATCAATAGCCAGAGCAAATTTACCTCAAAACATCAGAGAAACATATTGCCATACTTCAAAACACAATACAAAGCTATGATTCAAACAGTGTGATTCTGGGAGAAAATAATGCACTAACCGTTGAAATAGACAGTCAAGAAGCCATGCATGGAGTGCATGCCTGTATCCTAGAACCCGAGGGATGGGACTGGAGAATCTCAAGTTTAAGACCATCCTGGATTACACAGAAAGACCCTGTCTCAAGGAATGGAGGAAGAAAGAGAGAAAAGGAGGGGGAGGGAGGGAGGAAGAAAGGGAGAGAAGGGGAAGGAAGAGAGGGAAGAAAGGAGGGAGGAGAGAGGAGGAAGGAAGGAAAACAGGCAAGCAAGAGAACTAAGAAATAAACCTTCATTTTTAAGGTCAATTTATTCTCTTCCTTATTTTCCTTATCATATAAAATGTTGGAAATTATGACCTCTCATCTCCTTCACCCAGGCAAATACGCCATATGCTTGTGTGAACATCCCTTTACACTTTGTTAACCCCCACAGTAGTCTTCTTCCTGCCCTACCCTGTGTGTGTGTGTGAGAGAGAGAGAGAGAGAGTGAGAGAGAGAGAGAGAGAGAGAGAGAGAGACAGAAAGACAGAGAGACAGAGAGAACCAAGTGAGATGGAGAGAGGCTATGGAGAATGCTCTCACTGAACTGTTAGGTCAGCTTTCTCTAGCCTTTGTGACCTTCCCAGTCCCAGGCTCCTCCTCTGCTAGTCTTGGCTTTTGAGTTAACCCTTCCTTCCCCACAAAGTTCAGCTAGGTATTTTTGTCTTTCTAGTTTTCTTTCTTTGTTGCACACAGAAGGTGCTATGGTTTGACTGACCCATATCTGGGGATGGCATAGGAGTTCCTAACGGTTTTCAAACAGCCACAGCTTTCTCTTCCTCTTGCCTTTCCCTACCTTCTATAGGAAAAGACAGGTTTACCAACTGGGTTTTAGTTTTGCTCTACAGAGACTGGTGTATACATCTTTTTAAATAGAAGTACCGACACTTACTTATTTCAGGTTACAATCACAGGCTAGTTCCTCTGTGGGAAAGCCTCCAGAGCAGTTGGAAATGTCTCTTGTGTAAAGAGTTAATGGGAGGCCAATAATTTTTGCCATCTGGGGAATGCTGAGGATAAGGTCCCCAGTGTAGTGTTGCCTCAGTGTCTCAAAAGCATCTTCAAATGTTGACCCACCTTGTTTTGTTCCAGGCAAGCCACTATTCAGTTGTGGGGTTAAGTTCAGGGTAAAAGCATATGCCTTGTATGTACAAGGTTCTGGGTTCAGTCACAACCAATCACTGTGCACCCAAGTCAGATAGAACATGCAAAATATGAGCCCCTCCTGTCTTCTGAAACTCATAGTAGCCTCCTCACCTAACCTGTACCTGCCATTCAGGAGTCACCACATCTGACTAGCCTGTCATGCTGTTCTAGACCATGAACCAAAACAAAAGTTTCCTCCCCTAAACTGATTATTCTCTTGGGTATTTTGGCACAGCAACAAGCCAACTAACACAAACACACTTAGTAAATTTCTCCAAAACATCCTCAATAGTTGAATAAATTCTAAGGAATGGAACTTTTACAGTCAAACAGATGTCAGTTTACCATTTTTAATATGAATTGTCAAATTCTCCCCCAGAAAGAATGTGCCTTTTAATGGCATTACAATATTTATTTAAAATATTCTCATTAAAGTACTCATTGCATATGTCACTAGCATAGGCACTGTTTTGGTTCATAGTAAGGAGAGAGACATACAGTTTGCCTTCCCAGGACTGAGCTTCAGGGTTGGTGTGGAAGGAACAGTGTGGAAAGTTAATGAATAGATAACTTTCAGATCATATAATTCAACCAAGAGAATAAAGAGGGAAGCTGATGGGTTGTGACTTCAAAGTTTATCATTGGTGATGGTCCCTTGTCTCGGAACTGACTGACCTAGAAGAATGCTGCCTGAGCAGAAAGCTAGCATCCAGAATGTGGGGTGGAATTAAGCAGTAGACAGGATCCCATGTAAAAGATGCACATTTGGCAATGGGGTGAGAGATAAGCAAGAACCAAGTGGCAGGGAGTTTGGGTTATCATTCAAACAAACAGCTAAGATTCCATGGAAGGAAAGAATGTAAGATGTAGAACAAGCCAGACAACATCTTTTTATACAACAGTGGTGTCCAGCCCTTGATAAGCAGTGCTATGAGCTTAGGGTTCCCCACTTGTCCTATGTCTGCTTATGCCACAGACAGAGGTAGATATCACCACCTCCATTCAGACACTGAGAAGCAGGGTCAGAGCTAGGACTTGTGGAGTATATGTAGAGGCTGGTTTTAAAGCCACATGGTACTTGCATCTATACTGTTCCTACCAGGAGCCAAGTAACTACTGACCCTAAAACTAGTTAATATGATGAATTCTTAGAAATAGGCACGTGACCACACGAGTTACATACAAGTGACAAGGAGTTCAGTATTTTATTTACTGCGTATAGTTTTTTACCTTGCTTATTATCACATCATCCACCAGATTACAAGCCGTCTTACTTATAAACAAAAGCAATTATCACAAGAAGCTGAAGAACAGAGATAAAGATAAACTCATCTCTCAGTGATAGGTCACTGTAAGAAGGAACTAAACTTAGTCTTGGTGGAACTGGGGAGATGACTCAGAGGTTAAGAATACTTGCTGCTCTTGCAGAGGACCCAGAACTCACAAGTTTCTTCTGCTTGTTGGGCATTTATAAGGCCTTGAATTCACTTCTCAGTATGATGCTCCAATAGTTTCATGTGAATCCATATGTGTAGGTAAGTATATAATGTTCACATGCTTTAGAAAGTCACAAGATTAAACTATGGCACAGTAGCACCTGATTTTCGTCATATGTACCCTATGATTTCATGCTGATGGACATTAACAGGCTTGGTCATGTTGATGACTTTGTCCTGTCTTACTGTGCTCCCCTTGACTTCCTCAGCTTGCTGTTTTCTACTACCCAGGACTACCCGCCCAGGGTGATACCTCCCACAGGGGTCTGGATCCTCCAACATAAATCATTAATCAAGAAAGAACTTTGAGTCTTTAAAGAAAGGAATTAAAGAAGCCCTCAGAAAATGGAAAAATCTCCCATGCTCTTGGATAGGTAGGATCAATGTAGTAAAAATGGCAATCTTGCCAAAAGCAATCTACAGATTCAATGCAATCCCCATTAAAATACCAGCACAATTCTTCACAGACCTTGAAAGGACAATAATCAATTTTGGATGGAAAAAACAAAAGACCCAGGATAGCCAAAACAACCTTACTCAACAAAGCAACATCTGGAGGCATCACCATCCCTGACCTCAAGCTCTATTATAGAGCTGTAGTCCTGAAAATAGTTTGGTATTGGCACAAAAATAGACAGGTAGACCAATGGAATCGAATTGAACACCCTGATATTAACCCATACATGTATGAACATCTGATCTTCGACAAAGAAGCTAAAAATATACAATGGAAAAAACAAAGCATCTTCAACAAATGGTACTGGCATAACTGGATGCTGGCATGTAGAAGAATGGGGATAGATCCATGTCTATTGCCATGCACAAAACTTAAGTCCAAATGGATCAATGACTTCAACATAAATCCAGCCACACTGAACCTCTTAGAAGAGAAAGTGGGTGGTACCCTTGAACGAATTGATACAGGAGACAGCTAGTAGCACAGACAGAGGGATCAACAATTAATAAGCGGGACCTCTTGAAACTGCGAAGCTTCTGTAAGGCAAAGGGCACAGTCAGCAAGACAAAAATGCAGCCCACAGAATGGAAAAAATATTCACTAAACCCACATTTGACAGAGGGCTGATCTCCAAAATTCACAAATATTTTAAGAAACAAGTCTCCAAGCCACCAAAGGACCCAATTAAAAAGTGGGCTACAGAACTAAATAGAGAATCTTCAATAGAGGAGTCTAAAATGGCTGAGAGACACTTGAGAAAGTGCTCAACATCTTTAGCCATCCGGGAAAAGCAAATCAAAACAACTCTGAGATAAATTTCATCATGGCATTGACTCATGACATCATTGCCCAGAATGACCCAAGCCTGTTCTACTCACAGATGCCACTTATCCATCTCAAGTCCTGAGCTACCCATTGAGTAACTATGGAAAACAGTCCAGTCCCTTCTTGGGTAGAGACTGTGGCTTTCAAGTGTGACCCACTGGGCATTGTGTTTCATGTGTAAGAAGCCAAAGACCTCTGTTTAGGCTCATGATTCTCTGTTTTTCTCTTTTGTGTGGGATGCTGGGGATTGAAATCAGGACTTGGTACATACTAGGTAAACACTCTAGCCCTGAGATACTTCCCTAGCTTAGGGACCAAATATTCATTTTAATGAACCAATTACAAATATCAAAATAAGAGGGGATAAACTTGCCAAATAGGTTACTGACTGCCCCCATAAGCACAGGCAAGGGGCTTGTCATTTCTCTTCCATGATTCGGAATTTTTCAAGGAAATAAAACCCCAAAGAGCAGGGCAAGCTGGTTTATATCTTTTTACATAGACAGCTTCTCTTTTTAGAAGGGCCAAGTTCTAGAAATGCTCTTATAGCTTGGCCAAACACCAAGACCCAATCTTCAAAGAGCGAGTTCCAGGACAGTCTACAAAACAATACAGAGAAACCCTGTTTCGAAAAACAAAAACAAACAAACAAACAAACAAAAAAAGATGCCAACCACATGAAACTGAGAGATGTGTGGACTTCTTTTCTCTGTTTCTTTTGAATGAAGATGAAAAAGTAGAAGGAAGGAAAATGCAAACATGTTACCAAATTTACAATGATTTGGTTTGTCTATGAATTCCCTAAAGTCTCCTCTATAAGGAACTAGGTTTCCTGGGGGTAGACACAAGGAGAGCCTGGTGGTTTCACATCCATCATTAGCCAGTGGTAAAGTCCCAAAGCATATTCAATCAGGACTCTGAGATCTAAACAGGAAATAAACAAGACAACTTGTTGCTGAGATGGGGTAGCTTAAGAACAGGGTCATTACCATAGCTCCACCCTACAAAATGGCACATGTGTTACCTGAAATCAGAAGATCAATCCAAGATAGCCATCTCAGATCAAGGATTTCTCGGACTTTGAACTTGATAGTTCCTGGACAAGGTACCAAACAGTGAAGTCCTCTAACTCAATTGTTTCTTAATAATAGCCATCCACTTTTCTGTCTTAGCACCCCAAGAAATGAAAAGCCCAAAGCACAGGATAACATTCCCCAACTGTACCTTTCCAGAATGTATATGCTCAAGAACTGGCCCCCAACTCGTAGTATAACTGCATTTGGAGGCAGGACCTTTACAGGTGACTATGGTAAAATGAGTTCATTAGTTTAGACCCTAATCAATTTAGCCAATGTCCTTCTAAGAAACGATACAGGCACATTCATAGATGACTGTGTGAAGACACAGGAGGATGATACCATCTAAAAACCAAGGACAGGTTGATGGAGGATGTCCTGTTACATGCTGTGGGTATTTGTTTCTCTTACTGGATGATGAATAAAGCTGTTTGGCCAATAGACAGGCAGGATGTATCCAAGCAGGAAGTATAGGCAGGGCTACCAGACTAGGAGAATTCTGGGAAGAGGAATGCAGAGAGTGAGTCATGAGAAAGACACCATGTAGCTACCAGGAAGATAAAGTGCCCAGGCTTCTCTGGTAAGCCAAGACCATGTGGAGACACATAGATTAATAAAAATGGGTTAATAGTTAAGAGAGAGCTAGCCAATAAGAAGCCTGAGCCATCTGCCAAGCAGTTTATAATTAATATAATCCTCTGTGTGTTTATTTGGAACAAAATAGCTATGGGACCAGGCAGAACAGAAACTTCTATCTACAAGAGGAACCAAATCTATTGCCAGTTTGATCAAAGACTTTTAGTTTCCAGAATGATGAACAGTAACTATCTACTGTATAAATCACCCAGCCCATGGTATTCTGTTACAATATCCCTGACAAGATAATACCTGGAGCATTTAGGTTGATGGAGGTTACAAAAACTAATAGGAATACTTTTGTGGCTACATTTCAGGTCATATATTTAGAACCTAGAAATCAAGACAAGTCATTAAGAGTGTATTAAGAACTATTATCAGTAGTTTAAAACAATAATAACATTGCATTTATCTTAAAATCTAGATTTTTTTCAATGTCTAGAAAGCAGCAGTTCAGACTTACATATGGTCATTATCACTGGAACTCTAACATTAGAAACCAACTTCCACTGTGTTTCCATGAATGCCACTTAAGCTTGAAGCTTGTTGCTTCTTGGGAATCTCAAAGATCCCGTGGCTATCCAGCCCTATCTGTCATCCCTGAAGCCATCACCACCCCATTCATTCTCACAGTCTACACTTGCAATGCCTGATCTTTCATCCTGTTTTGCATAGGAGGTGGAAGTCAAGACCAGCTCCACTGGAACCACATCTGGTTTCTTCCACTCACATTTCTTCATGAAACAACATTGGCTGTTCATGTTAGTTATTGGGTCAGCCATCTTATTTCTCCTAGTAGTCTTTAACTCCTGAGGGAAGTGTGGCTTATGAGTTTTTTCTTTTATTATTATTATTTTTTACTTAGGTTAGAAACAATCTTGTTTCACATGTCAATCCCAGTCCCCCTCCCTCCCCTCCTCCCCCACCCTAACCCAGCAGGTCCCCCAGTCCCCCACCCAATCTTCACTCCAATCCCCAGGGAGGGTGAGCCCCTCCATGGTGAATCTCCAGTGACTGTCATTTCATCCAGGGCAGGGCTGAGAAAGCCTCCCATATTGTGGCACGGGCACTCAAAGTCTATTTGTACGCCAGGGATAAATACTACCCAAGGTCCTATAGATTACCTAGGCCTCCTCACTGACACCCACATTCAGGGGGTCTGGGTCAGTTTCATGTTTTCCACACAGCCATCAATCTGGGGTCTAAGAGCTCCCCCTTGTTCAGGTCAACTGTTTCTGTGGATTAGACCAGCACAGTCTTAACTCCTTTGCCCATCAGTTCTCTTTCTGACACTGAATTCCAGGAGTTCAGTTCAGTGTTTGTCTGTGGGTATCTGCCTCTGCTTTCATCAGTCACTGGATGAAGGTTCTGTTTCCTAGACTCTCTGGCAATGGGATTGTATGCTGGTACTCCCATGATTCATGTCTAAAATCCATAAATGAGTGAGTACATACCATTTTGTCTTTTTGTGACTGGGTTACCTCACTCAGGATGGTGTCTTCTAGTGCCATCCATTTGCATGCAAATTTCAAGATTCCATTGTTTTTTATTCCACTGAATAGTACTCCATTGTGTAAATGTACCACATTTTCTCTATCCCCTCTTCAGTTGAGGGGCATCTGGGTTGCTTCCAGGTTCTGGCTATTACAAATAATGCTGCTATGAACATAGTAGAACAGACATCCTTGTTATATGAATGTGCATCTTTTGGGTATATGCCTAAGAGTGGAATTGCTGGGTCTTGTGGTAGACTGATTCCCATTTGGCTTATGAGTCTTAAGGCACATTCTGATATGTTCATAGCTGGGGCCCAATATAAACTTACTAAATAAATGAATTTCAAGAATTGGTTCTCTATAATACAAGTAGCCACCCACATTTTGTGTTTATGTGTGTGTTATCAATGTTTGGGCATTTAGAGGACAGAGTTTGACGTCTAGTATCTCTCTCTATGATTCTCCACCATATTTTCTAAGAGAGGGTTGCTCATACAACCTGGTCCTCATTGTTTCAGCTCAACTACCTGGCCAGTGAGTATCTGGGACCCACCTGCCCCACCCTTCCTTGTACTGGGGTTGTAGGCACACAATACCACACCCAGTTTTTTTGGGGGAAGGGGGTTGGAATCTGAACTCAGATCTTCATTCTTATGTACCAAGCACTTTACCTACTGATCCCTCTCTACACCCCTACTTAATACTTATGATACATTTTGACTTAGAAATTCAAGTAGTCCTCCCTGAGGCTGACCACTAAGATGACAGTTATCAAGGCTGATAGATGTCAACATTTTATCTAAATAATTGTTTACATGAACAATTCAACATGTTCACTAATGGCTCAGAGAAGATCAGCAAGGAGTCCCATGACTTTTAGCACCAGCATTGTATGGGGGCTTCAATTCCTAAGAAGAACAGACAGTAATCCAAATTTCAATATGACTAAGATTTACAGGTGACTCTAAAGCAAGGACGAATATGAGTGTATGTATAGAATCATATTTAATCCTTCACTGATCTACAAGTTAGCTATTACTACTCTCATTATTCAAATTAGGAATCTGAAGGTTGGAGAACTAAAATACTTTCCCACGATGGCACTGTTAGCAGTTTGCTAACCAAGGTTAGAACCCAGTCCTGCCCAATCCCAGGGACTCAGTGTGATGCCCATGACTTTGTCGAAATAATTTCATTCACCTAACTTCCTCCCAGACAGTACACCTTTCATCTGTTATGTAGAGATCATGTAGGACCAGTGAGTAAATTCAACCTAGAGGAATATTCTGCAGAAATACAAATGCAAAATACACACAAAACTTGCCAAAGAACATCAGGACTCTACTGAGGATCATGTCATCTTCCAATGTGATTTTAAACATGTGAGTTGCATTCCAGCCAGGCAGATGTTCAAAAGCCACTGCAGATTTTCCTCCAAGCCTGGGATATTCATTATATTCTGTCAAGTAATTTCTGCTTTTATTGGTGCCACTATCATATTTAATCTATAACTCAAAAATCACATGGGACATAGTCCAGACACATTTCTCAAGTACAAACACACCATCCCCATGACATCAACACACCTGGATCATACATGTTTATAACTGAACAGTGGTACATCTTAGCACCCACTTGGCCATGACTACTTAGGTTCACCTACCTTAATTACTATATTCCACTATGTACCAAGAAGCACTTCAGTACAACGTAAGATTCCTCATGTTAATGGTCATGAAGTCATGTCATTATGATGTCATAGCAATACATCCAGAAATTGAGGCCTTTATAAACATACTCTGTACAGAAGTTAGGCAGGTAAGGATTGGAATTCCAGACCAGATAAGATGTTGGCAGAAGATTTCAGGACGTGCTAGCAACTTTGCTCATCACAGTAACAAAATACCATGCAGAGCAACTTAAAGAAACAAGGTTTTATTTTGGCTGATGGTCTCAACGGTGACAAAGAAGTCCAGTCCACCATGGAGGGGATGGTGTGACAGGTCTGTGGAGGATGACAGGGTAGCATGCATGACAGCTCTGTGGAATATAAAAGGGATGGCAAGGAGTGACAGGTCTGTGCAGGGCAGAACAGGTGGTGGATTTTTCACATTATGACTACCAGTCAGAAAGCAGAGAGTGCTGGAACAGACCCAGGCTAAACTCCAACTCCCAAAGACCACCCCCAGTATCCTGCCCCTCTCAGTGAGGTCCCAGTCTTCAACCTTCTACAACCACCCATGACAGCACCACTAGTTGGGGGCCATGTGCTCAAACACAGGAGCCTGTGGGGACACGGAAGACCTCAACAGAATATAGCATTACACTTCCCCACCATCCCCTCAATTTTTGTCTTGAGAAAAATTGTTTTAAATGAGTCTTAACACTAGGAAAAGAAGCCACAGATAAATACCCATCACAGTGTACAAACTAGATAAAAGCATACACCTGGGTGTTAGCCACATTCCCATGCTGTGGAGACTGATGCTGTCTCCATAGAAAGCTGTGACTCTTCCAGTAACACCCAGGCAAATTAGCACCTGAATCACCCCTACCCTCTGCAACTTTCACATCTCCTCTAAGCATCCCTGAAATACCCACACTTAAGTGTTGTTGGTTGTCTCCACTCTTTACTCTTTTACCCTTTGTTTGCTGCTCTTTGGGGAGGCCCAGCTCCCAAATAAATTGCACACGGAGGCTTATTCTTTTTTATAAATGTCAAGCCTTAGTTTGATCTATTTCTAGGCACCTTTTCATAACTTAAATAACCCCATCTACCTTTTTCCTCTGGGCTTTCACCTTTTTCTTACATCTGTATATCTTACTTTCACTCTTAATTTTGTGGCTGGCTGTGTGGCTGTGTGACCGGCCCCTAGCATCCTCCTCTCCTCCTTTTCTTGTTCCTTGATCTCCTTTCTCTCTTTTCTCCATCTATTTATTCTCTGCCTGCTACCCCTGCCTATCCTTTCTCCTGACTTTCTATTGTCCATCTCATTTTTAGACAAACCAGATTTTTTTAGACAGGGAAAGTAATACAGCTTCACAGAGTCAAACAAATGCAACATAAAAGAAGGCAATATATCTTTGCATCATTAAGCAAATGCTCCACCGCATAAATGAAAATAGCACATCTCAAAATAATATTCGGTGACACTTAAGTAGGTGTGCCTAATTCTATATTTGCTTATCTACTAAGAAAGCAGCAAGTTGATTTGGACTTCCTTCCCCCAAGATTGGACTTTTCTAAATTAAATAAAGGAACATTTAGGGGTAGGAGGGTTGACTCAGGGGTGAAAGAGCACTTGTTGCTCTTACAGAGAACCCAGGTTCAATTCCCCCAGCACCCAGTTGGTGTCTCAAACCCAATCCCAGGATATCCAACTCCCTCTTCTGACTTTTGTGGCCACCAGGCACACATTTGCTACATATACATTCTTGCACTTAGAATGCTCATAAACATGAAAGAATAAAGCAAATCTAAGACAACTTTTAAGTGAACACTTGAATGGCATACATTTATTTTTAATTTAAGATCACATATTGTGAATACTAAGGAAATAACAATATGGCCCTGCCTGTCCTTGTTAATTGACAAATAAAATCTGACTCCCTTTAGGTTAGAATGTAAGTTTGTTTGGTGAGACTATGGGCTTTCATGTCACTGCTGCATCCCAATTTAAGGGCTCAGTCAGTCGTGATAGACACACACCTCATCTCTGACAGAGACTAAGCTGGCTGTTCTTGTCTCTAATTTCTCCAACCTTGAGCCAGTAATGTTAGGTGTCCCCTGAAAAGTCCTTCTGTTAGAGCCACTTGCTCCAATTTCCAGCATCATATCAAGATGGTGGTCTGCACACAGTATGTGTATACCCTTATAAAACATCACACATGGACTTTTAGAAATAACTGAACCCTCTTTTAAAGGTTTACTTAGTTATCTGTGTAAGAGCATTTGCACATTTGCATGTACATGGAGGTAAGAAGAAGGCATCCAGAATCTGTCACTCCATCGATCCTTTGGAGGCAGAAACTCCCTGAATTTAGGGCTTGCTTGCATTTTCTCAGCTAGGCTAGAATCCAGCAATCTGAGTGCCTCCATACACCTCTCAGAAACTGGGGTGATGGGAGTGAGTTAGATGCCCATCTTGCTATGTTGTCTCCAGTGCAATAAAGCATTAAAGGTACAAGGATGATGAAAGACGGAGAACCAAAAATAAGCGAAAATCTATAAAATCTCCTAGGAGACATACAATATTCAAGTATCCCACAGTCATGCATTATTCTACCTAGGAAACACTGGAAGCTTTATATAAGCATGGTCCACAGTGATTGGCTGATGGAACAAAAGCTTTTACTATTGTTCACAGGGATGGGTGGTGGACAGAATACATTTATATCCATCTTCTGAGAAGCATTTATAAGTTAAAGAAGAAAACAGAAAGTGTTTAACATCTGACAACATGCCCCCAGGGAGTCAAAATAACACTAGTTATTGCTATAAGAAGTACACAAATAAAATGTCAAAACACAAAACATGCAGGTTTAATTCTCTGAATCAGGATACACTCAAACATCCTTCTGTTTAGAAGAGACTGCACGATTGGCCAACCTATAAATAAACATGCTTGTCCTTATTCACAAAGTTTTAATCCCAACCTCGGAGACCAGGCCACTAGCTCTCTCTTCAGGCATTTCCTCAGCTTGGTGAGTGTAGACCAACATGGAGGGCTGATGGGCACTGTGATTTTCAAGGTAGAGTTACTGTCTCAGTACACTACAGCTGTCATACCAAAGACCACAGTCTGAATGACTTATGTAACATAATGTATTTCAAATGGTTCTGAACACTCCAAGTCTGAGATCAAGTCTAGTTCAGCAGACTTGAGTTCTCCACTTACAGCTTACATCCCCTCTATCCTCAGACTATCTCTATGTTGGCCTCTTCCAAGGGTAGCAGACATGATGGCATGGGGACTACAATCATACCTTCACTTAAGGCCTCAATATAGTCACATTGGGTGATAAACCCTAAATATGAGAAGTTATCAGGACCAAGTGTTAATATTCAGGCATCAGTACTGGCCTGTCCTTGGGGCTCTAACAGGATACACCCTCAGCTGCAGCCACTAAGAGCACCACCTGTGCAGCCCTCCTTCTCTCTCTCTCGTTCTCCCTCTCTCTCTTGTTCTCCCTCTCTCTGTCTGTTCTCCCCTCTCTCCCTCTCGCTCTTCCACTCTTTCCTCTCTCTCTCTCTCTCTCTCTCTCTCTCTCTCTCTCTCTCTCTCTCTCTCTCCCATCTTTCTTTTCTCCTCTCTCCTGTTGCTCCTGTCCCCCGGAAGCTGATCCCCTCACCTTCCTTTTCCCATTTTTATGATCCCTTTCCCTAATTAAAAAAAATACCCTCTGCTTGAACCCTGTTGCATGGCATCTTTTTGTCATATGTCTCTTTTCTTAAAACACCAACACCAAGTTTCTATTCATGAAAGACAGAAGCACATGTGCTGAAGTAGATGTACAGTTGGGCTTCCAGGAGTCACAACACCTATAAGGCCAAGATGCAGCTGAGATTCGAATACTAGGCTGCAGAGGTGTCTTCCATAGGTCTAGAGGGTGGGGCACCCATATAAGGGCTACATAAATGGCCAAGTGACCTGCTGGAATAGGAAGCACATCTATAGGCTGAGAGCCCGTCCTTTCTGCCCCAGATGTAGACTTGTGTTGGATGGATTTTTAATGCAGAGTAAAGACAGCCTGGGCAAACATGTGGGCAGCTGGTGTTTGCTCATGGTATACTCCACGCCCAGCTTGCTTTCCTGGGGTGAGGAGCATTGCATTTGTTACAGAATTGGTACAGGGAGGCTAACTCTTGGCGCACATTTTGTTCACTCCAGTGAATATTTATCTCAAAAAAATTTTTTCTAAGGTCGTTGATCTTTTGGGCTTAAGTTTTGTGCATGATGATAGATATAGATCTATCTGCTGTCTTTTACATACAAGTATCCAATTATTCCATCACCATTTATTGAAGATGCTTTCTTTTTTCCATTGTATAGTTTGAGCTTCTTTGTCAAAGATCAGGTGTTCAAAGGTGTCTTCGATTTGATTCCATTGGTCTACCTGTCTTTTTTTGTGCCAATACCAAGCTGTTTTCAGGACTATAGCTCTATAATAGAGCTTGAAGTCAGGAATGATAATGCCTTCTGAAGTTCCTTTATTATACAGGGTTGTTTTAGCTATCCTGGATCTTTTGTTTTTCCATATGAAGTTGAGGATTGTCCTTTTGAGGTTTGTGAAAAAATGTGCTGGTATTTTGATAGGGATTGCATTGAATCTGTAGATTGCTTTTGGTAAGATTGCCATTTTTACTATGTTGATCCTACCTATCCAAGAGCATGGGAGATCTTTCCATTTTCTTTAAAGACTCAAAGTTCTTGTTATACAGGTCTTTCACCTGTTTGGTTAGAATTACCCCAAGATATTTTATGCTGTTTGTGGCTATTGTAAAGGGTGATATTTCTCTGATTTCTTTCTCATCCCCTTTATTACCTATATATAGTAGGGCTGCTGATTTTTTTGAGTTAATTTTGTATCCTGCTACTTTGCTGAAGTGTTTATCAGCTACATCAACCCAGCCACACTGAACCTCTTAGAAGAAAAGTGGGAAGTACCCTTGAACAAATTAGCACAGGAGACAGCTTCCAGAACATAACACCAGTAGCACAGACACTGAGATCAACAATTAATACATGGGACCTCCTAAAACTGAGAAGCTTTGAAAGGCAAAGGGCACAGTCAACAAGACAAAACGTCAGCCCACAGAATGGGAAAAGATATTCACCAACTCCACATCTGACAGAGGGTTGATCTCCAAAATTTACAAAGAACTCATGAAGTAAGTCTCCAAAACACCAAAGGATCCAATTAAAGAGTGGGGTACAGAGCTAAATAGAGAATTCTCAATAGAGGAGTCTAAAATGACTGAGAGACACTTGAGAAAGTGCTCAGCATCCTTAGCCATCAGGGAAATGCAAATCAAAACAACTCTGAGATACCATCTTACTCCTGTCAGAATGACTAAAAACAAAACCACTAATGACAATTTATGCTGGAGAGGATATGGATAAAGGAGAACACTCCTCCACTGCTGGTAGGAGTGCCAACTTGTGCAGCCACTGTGGAGATTGATATGGAGATTCCTCAGGAAAATGGAAATCAGCCCACCACAAGATCTAGCAATTTCACTCTTAGGCATATACCCAAAGGGTGTATAAGGACATCTGCTCAGTTATAATCATAGCAGCATTATTTGTAATAGCCAGAACCTGGAAGCAACCTAGATGCCCCTCAACTGAAGAGTGGATAGAGAAAATGTGGCACATCTACACAATGCAGTACTACTCAGCAGAAAAAAAAAATGGAATCTTGAAATTTGCAGGCAAATGGATGGCACTAGAAGAAACCATCCTGAGTGAGGTAACCCAATCACAAAAAGACAAATATCGTATGTACTCACTCATTTATGGATTTTAGACATGGAGCAGGGGATTGTCAGCCTATAATCCTACCACCAGAGTGTCTGGGAAGCAGGGAGGACCTAAGAGAGATATGCATGGTAACCCTGAGAAGGGTTATGGGAGGAGATCTCAAAATTGGATTGGGAGCAGGGGAGAGGGGAGGGAAGAGGGAGAAGGGAGAAAGAGAAGGTGAGAAGAGCAGGGGAGAGGAGGACACAGGAGAGCAGGGAGAGAGGAGATGAGAGAAGGATGAGAGATGCCATAATAGAGGGAGCCATTATAAATTGGAGGAGAGATCTGGCACTAGTGAGGTCTTCACAGATCTACAAGAATGACACCAACAGGCATTCAGGCTACCTTAAATGCCTTCCCCTGATAATGAGATTGATGACTACTTTATATGCCATTCTAGAACTCTCATCCAGTGGCTGACGGAAGCAGAGGCAGACACCCACAGCTAAAAACGAACTGAACTCCTGGAACCCAGTTGCAAAGAGGAGTGATGAGCAAAGGAATCAAGACCAGGCTTGCAAAATCACACAGAGGCGGCTGACCTAAACAAGGGGGAACGCATGGACCCCAGACTGATGTCTGAGAGGCCAGCATGGGACTGATCCAGACACCACCCCTGCCCCCCCCCCCCCGAAAACTTGGATGTCAGAAGAGAAGCCTCAGCAATCAATGGGACCTTGGAGAGTAGATCAGTATTTATTACTGGCATACAAATAGACTCTGAGAGCCCATTCCACATGGAGGGATGCTCTCTCAGCCTGGACACAAGGGGGAGGACCTAGGTCCTACCCAGGATGATATGACAGACTCTGAAAATCCCTCATGGAAGCCCTTACTGTCCCTGGGGAGCAGAGAGGGGATGGAGTGGGGTTAGGAGGTTTGGGGGGCCGGGGGAGGAGGGGAGAGGGAACAGAGAGTAACATGTGTAAAAAGTTAAATAAAAAATAAAATAAATGAAAAAAAGGATTTTTTTCCATGTTGGGTACAGAAAGAAACAATTTCTGGAGTCTGAGCTAAATAAGATGATAGATGTTTACATGAAATTAATTAGCAAAACAAACTATTTAATTACCCAATAAGATACCCTTGCCCCCAAAGGCCTGGAAACTGAAGGTTTGGTCAACAGCCTGGAGCTGCTGGAAGTGAGCTGCTTTAAGTGGTAACGTTTTTCTGGGAGGAATCTAGATGACTGGAGACTTGTTCTTGCAGAGAAATTGAGACCCTGATTCTTTTATTCCTGTCTCTGTTTCCTGACATGAGCAGTTCACCTCACCATGCGCACCCACTACAACACGCTGCCTTGCAACAGGCCCAAAGCAACTAGGTGAACACGCACCAAACAATCTGAAACCTGAGAACAAGATAAGCATTTCCTTCTTCTAGGTTGTTTTATCTCATGTGTTTCATTACAACGTTAAACTAGAGTGGTTACCAAGCTCTCAGCTCTGAGCCAGATGAGTAGGTCTAACACCACATGCTGCTGCCCGGTTAGCAGTAAGCCCTGAGATAAGGACTCTGAAGTTTAAGTGGGTCACATGCTCATCAAGCACAAATATCTAACAGCCAGGAATAGGTACTGCAGTACCAGGCATGGAACCTGACCAACCCTTATAGCTCTCTGCCTTCAACAGCACCCAATATCGCTTCAGCAAGATGAACCCTTGGTTCTACCGGTGTAACATTAGAAATCACTATCCTGCTTTTTATTAGGTCAACAACAAAAAGCACTCCTAAGTGTAGGAAAATAAATAAATCAAGTAAAATACACAGAGCACACATTTTGTTATTTTAAGGTAAACTTCAAGCACTTATTAGTTTGGTGGTGCAGGGTTAAAAGTTAGTGTTTTGTGGTTTTGATTATTTTTATTAACTCTACAGTAAATAGGTGGATTTTTTTTTCCTTTTAAAGTAAACAGTATTCTGTGGGAAAAGGCTAGCCTTGCTTGGTGCTGCCTCTTTTTTCCCTGGGGATTATTAATATCTTTTTAATAGAGTTCATATTGTAGGATCAAATTTTTATATCACAGAGGGATTTTCAATTTATCTCGAGTTCCACGCTCTCCATCGTCTATCAAACTGAGTTTAAGTTTCTAATTGAAATAATTTTTCAAGTGTTGAGCAATAAAGAGGTGGCGAGTGATGTATTTAAATTATTTATCCATCCTATTTATAATTAATTCGCTTTCTTCCTTGCTGCACAGTGAGTCTAGCCCTTTGCATTCGATTTTCAAGTCTTCGCTATCATTAGGCAACAATAGAAGTGGCTGATTTCTTTCCACCCAACTTGTGCTTCATTGGTCTCTGGGGGACTCAGGCAGCTCCAGTCTAAATCAGTTAAATTTAATACACCACTTCTGCTGTACAGCACTCAGCTCCAAATCGAGAGCACAATGAGGAGAAGATGTCCTGTTCATAGACAAACTGGAAGGAGGGAAAAATCAGCCGCCTGAGAAGACACACGACAAGCTCTCGCCCTGGGGACTAGCAAGGACTACACATCCTCTGCTCTGTCCACTTCCTTTTATTGTTAATACAGAATGTTAATATTGTCAATATTGGCATAGTATCCTCCATTGTATGGTAGCTCTAAATTCCTTCCTTATATGTATACCGTAGTAGGCTTATATGTATACAGTAGCAGGCTTTCATATGGTTTTTCAAAAGGCCTTTAGTGTTAGTTGTCCCTCCCCATATTTCCTACTTTGCCCTCCCATTCCCTATTAGATGCAATGTTCCTAGTGTTGTTTCCCCCTTTCCTTTCAAAACATTGTCGTATAGTTCCCCTGCCTCAGGAGATCCCCTCCTCCACCCTGCCCTGGTCCCTAATTAGCTACCAAACTTCTAGGGATATTCAGAGTGAAATACACTTGAAACTAAAGTTTAAAGGCTAACATCGACATATAAAAGAAACATGCAATGTTTCTTTTTCTGGGTCTGGGTTACCATACTCGGGATAATTATTTCTAGCTCCATCCATCTCTTTGCAAACTTCATAATTTCATTTTTCCTTGGCAGCCTTTCCATTGTGTAAAGCTACCACTAGCCATTCATCAGCTGATGGACATGCAGGCTGCTTTCAGTGTCTGGAAGTTACAAACACAGCGGCAATGGACACGGCTGAGCAAGTGCCTTTGTAGTAGGATGTAGAGTTCTTTGGGTAGATGCCCAACAGTGGTACAGCTGGATCTTAAGGTAGATCAACTCCCAGCTTCTTGAGGAATCTCCACACTGATTCCCATAGTGATTTGCACTCCCACCAACAATAAATAAGTGTTTTCTTTCCCCTCATCCTCTGCCACATGTGCTGTCACTTGTTTTTTTTTTCTGATCTTACCTCTATGACTGTTAAGGCATCAACTACGCAGTTTGTCTTCTACTCTTCGTCCTTTATGCGGGCTTGTGGATTATCGGAACCGTTTCCCAGTATCTCTATTTCCTCGCCCCATCATCAATGAATTTCCTGCCTCCGGTCACAAACATGGCCACCTCCCTTCCTTTCATTCCTCCAACCTGTGCTCTTTCTTGTTATGACACCTTGATCATCTCCGGAGTTTTGCAACCATTGGCTGCCTCACTTCCTCTGCACATTCAGAGAGCCACATCCCACTAGCTCCTCCACGCTCTGGTTCACACTGCTGTAATTTCACTCTACCAAAGGACCTAATGCCGTGTCCATCCTGACCCCCTATGCATACACATACTAAGCCTGTAATCTTTCCCAGAAAGCATATCATATACTTGTCCTCATAGGAGCCTGGAGTGTGTTTTCTTACCTCGTAGGCTATGCTTCAACTTCCCAGGCTCCCCTTCACTCCCTTTTTTGTCTTGGTTAGGCTGACTATCACTGTGAAGAAACACCATAACCAAAAGCAACTTGGGGAAGAAAGCGGCTATTTCACTCACAGCTCCATATAACAGCTCATCTATCAAAAGCAGTGAAGGCAAGAACTCAAACAGGGCAGGAACCTGGAGGCAGGAGCTGTTTCAGAAGTCATGGAGGGGTGCTGATTACTGGCTTGCTCCTCATGGCTTGCTGTGCCCGCTTTTCTATAGAACCCAGGACCACCAGCCCAGGTATGGCCCCACCCACAGTGATCTGGACCCTTCCCCATCAATAAATAATTAAGAAGATGCCCTACAGCCAGATTAATGGGGGTGTTTTCTAAATTGTGGTTCCCTCCATTCCAGTGACTGGAGCTTATGTCAAGTTGACATAAAACTTTTCTACCAACATTCATCAATGAATAATGAATGAGTACTCATGTATCACAAACACTGTCATTCCTTCATTCACCAATAAGATATATATATACATATCTTTGTTTCTCATTCAATACTTGGCTTATGCTGGGTACTGAATAAATGTCAATAGAATAAGTGATCAGATAAAACACCATAGGGAATAATGGAAAACACACTAAGATGACAAGTGACCTGGAACTTTAGCTAAAAGTACCAGAGAATACAACATCTGAGACTATGAAGCCACTACTTGAAGATACTTGAAAATAGCTGTTAGTGAACATTCATGCTATCCAGACATGAGGGGAACATTTGACAGGGTCAAATGCCTTCGGTATGCTTCACAGATCAGAACAGTTACCAAGTGAGGTGAGAAACTGTGCCATGAGAGTCAGGGTTAGGTATAAGAACAAAAACATTATGAATGATAATGACAGTGATTTTGTTGAGCTTGCTCTACCTGTGGAGTATTCAGTGCTTTCCATTTTTTAGATCATCCATTCTCCAAAACAACCCTATGAAAAGAAATTTGCAAGAAAATGGACAAATCTGAACAGTATAGCATTAATAAGTGACCTAAACTCAGACAGAAAATACATGTTCTCTCTGATATGTGGATTCCAACTGTAAAGTATAGGGGGGTGTGTGTGAGAGAAAGAGAGAGTAGGAGAGAGAGAGAGAGAGAGAGACAGAGACAGAGAGAGACAGAGAGAGACAGAGAGACAGGATGGGGGATGTCTTGCTGTATATGTTTCTTTTATTAGTTGATGAATAAAACACTGTGTGCCTAGTGACCAATCAGGAAGAATAGGCAGGGCTACCAGAGGAAGAGAATTCTGGGAAATGTAGGCAGACAGAGTCTCAATGTGATCCCGGGAAGGGAAAGAGAGGATGTGTAAGGTGTTCTCTGGTAAGCCAAGACCACGTGGAAATACATAGATTAATAGAAATGGGTGTTAATAATTAAGTCAGAGCTAGCCAATAAGAATCCCAAGAACCGGCCAACAATTTCAAATTAATATAGCGCCTGTGTGTTCATTTGGGACTGAGGCAGCAACGGGACTTGCTGGGACAGGAAAGTTCACGTTACAGACAGAGACTAAAAGCTAGAAAGGAGACTAAAAGGGGGAAATAGGTGACAAGGAAGGATGAGGTACATAGAGATTCATGAGCATAAATAATGAAAAGAAACTGCAGCGACGGAGAGAGTAGGATGTCAGGGGGTACAGGAGATAAGGAGGAGAATCTACTGAAACTCACTTTGTTAAAAGTTTCATAATGGTATTTACTATGTTACATGCTAACTAAAAATATTTTAAAAGAGCCCCTGTCCACCCCCACACAGTGAACTACTATGGCAAATAGTGTTTCTTCCTCTCCTCTTCCCTCTCTCACCTGTAGGGATTGGCTTCCTGCCTCTGGAAAGCTCTCCTTGATCCTCCAGCTGACACACGATGTTCCCTGATGGATGGCATGTGACTGGATAAGGCATATACAGGTCTGAGAAGTGTTGAGCACCATTGCAGTTTCCCAAGAAGTTTGGGGAAATGGCATGCTTCCCATGAGACTTCCTCCAAGGTATTTCCCAGACATCACAGGGCCCTCCATGCCTAGCACTCAGTTGATACATTGTGGGAACGCAGACTAAATCTCCATTGCCTTGCAAAAACAATGGGCTCGGTCAGTTCAGCACAACACCTATTTGTAGCAGGAGTCAGAAACCAAGACTCATGCCACATCTCTGCCTTTTTAATAGCATGCCCCATATTCAGAAAGGGCTACAGATCTGCTGAGTTTGGGCTCCACTCCCTCCATCCTGGAATCAGTTGTCTTTGCTATGTGGCCCGAGGCCCAGCGACAGACAGAACATGCAACTTTTAACATCTGGTGGGCATTGCAGACTCAGCACCCATACTCCAGAATCTGCATTTTAGCTAAGCCTTCCGGAAAGCACCCTCATTCCAAATTCTATGAAGTGCTGCCTTCTACTCTGCATTAAATCATGCTTCTGGAGTCGCCCAGAGCAAAGAGTCATGAAATGGAAAAGGGAAGCCCGTCCACATACAAGTCCAGTACACAGATGGGGAAAGCAACACATGGGTATTATATGGCGGCAAAGGCTCACGTAAAGGACATGATGTTGCTTCACAGCATGGTAGATCTTGCTTCACCCGGAAGGTCCCCCTGATGGGGCATCTCATACCCCATGCTGGCTTTGCAACTCTCTTCATAACCCAGCTGCTTGCTTCCGGCCTGCCAGTCTTCTCTAGGGACTTTTACAATGTGGAGAAGGGATCATCCGTGTTTTTTCCCTACGCTTGCCTATATCAGGAGTGAAGTGGACCTGTAGCCATAACAATAACTCCCCTACCCCCCCACCCCCCACCCCCGAGAGGCACCGAGCTAGGAGCCCGATGTCTTGGACATTTCCTTGCTCAATCCTGCCACTCGGCACAGTGATCTTGAGCGTACAATGAATAACAGAAATGAGTGCTGGTGGTTAAAGATGGCAGAAGAAGCAGGTAAAGAGATCCCTGTGTCTCAGAGCCATGCTTTCCCCGGTGAGCATGAAGGCTTTTGACAGGCTGGTTTATGAATAAAATCATGACATGAGACTTTTCCAAAATGTCTGTTAAAGAACCACTTCGAAATGAAGTCATCAAAATTACTGCAAAAATGTAGACTTTAAATGCAAACAGCCGGGGGAAGGAGTGAGCTTGTTATGCAGAATTCATTATCAGCGTTTCCGAGTGTAGCCACGAGAAGCATTTGCATGGGACTGCTTTTATGCAACTACTTGGAACATGAACAGAGAAAGAGCTGAGTGTGGAAATTCCAGAATTCCAGGTTTGAGTTTTCTCCTGTCTTGTCAGAAAAGAAAATCCTTACGTGTACATTTTTTTCTTTAAAGCACTCAAATTGTAATACAATAACCAATCTGTTTAATTGATCAGGTACGTTATTAACTACTGGTACATCACTAGAGTGTTGGGGGTGGAGATCATATCAGAAGGATTTGATCAATACCATTTTGGGAAAATCAATCATTAGATGCCATTACTTTTCTTAGGAATCTAATGATACTGTAGAAGTGTATATACACATAGATTCACATAAAAGTGTCTACAATAGATGTTTAGACTCATCTTAGATCTGCAGATCTATGTAAGGGTGAGGTTGCCCAATAAATCATAAACCAGGAGGATTATACAGGGAAACCTATGTTAAGTATAAAAGCGTTCTTAAAAATGCGATGATTTAAGTGGTGGGTGGAGGATTAGAAGCAGCCCTCCCCACCACGGAGAAGAAGGTGGGTTTTTTCATATCAATGAGAAGGTGCTTTGAATCTGGGGGCATGCCATCAATACGGAAGAAATGAGTCTTCAAAGAATAGAGAATAAAAAATGGCCACAGGAACACCCCACCCCAAATGAAAAGTCAGACAGTTCAGGTTATGTAAATCTAATTAAATTTGCATGTTGAAAACACACCACAACCCAAACTCCAAGGCAGATGATAGCCATCAAAGTTTGAGCACACCCGTTCAGGAAAATAAGTAACATACAGAAAGGAGGAAGAAGAAGGGGAAGGGAGGAAAAGGGAGGGAGAGTGGAGGAAGAGAGAAAGGGAAGAGAAAAGGAGAAGATGGTGAGGAGGAAGAGAAGGGGAAGGAGGAGGAAGAGAAGGGGAAGGAGTAAGAGCACCAGAAAAGGAGGAGGAAGAGATTGAAGAGCTACTTCACAAGTCACTTACTTAAAAAAGGAAGAGGCAGAATAAATACACCACCCCAGCATCAGCCTGAATGTACACCAGAGATTCCGCTAATCAGTAAATTTTGTCAATTACGGTGAAATAGAAAAGAATTTTGCCATTAGAAATCTATCATAAAGGAAACATGCTAAGACAGGGGGAAAAATGCTCCTGAAGCAGGAAGAAGAAAACAAAACGAGAAAGGAAGGGGACTAGAGATATGGCTCAGTTGACAAATTCCTGTCTGGCTCACAGAGAGGCATTAGCTTCAGTCCTCTGGACCACACAGTGCCTGGGTATGGAGGGCTGGAGCCTATGACCTGGTATTCAGAGGTGGGGAAAGGGCATTCATCAGGCGGTGTTCTTCAGCTGTAGAGGGAGGCGGAGGCAGCCTGGCTAAAACCCCTTGTCTTAGAATAAGGCAAAATCAGAAGGGAAATAGAAGTTAAGGAAACAGTAATTTTAAAGATCTAACAAAAAATACAAATTTTTAAGGGTGTCAGTGTTTACCATGGTGTATGAATGATCTTTGGGAGCCCATTCCAAATAGAGGGATGCTCTCTCAGCCTGGACACATGGGGAAGGGCCTAGGTCCTGCCCTGCATGAAATGACAGACTCTGGAGATCCTCGCATGGAGGGCTTCACTCTCCCTGGGGAAGGATGTGGGGATTGGGTGGGGGGCCGGGAGGATGTTGGTGGAGGGACAAGGGAGGAGGGGTGTGAGAGGGAGCTGGGATTGACATGTGAAGCATTCATGTTTCTAATTTAAATAAAAACATATATTGAGGGGAAAAATCTGCAAGTGTTTTCTATTTCTTTCTTGCTTTCTTTTTGTTTTTGAGTATATGTTTCAAATAGATTACAACCTTCAAATATTCAGAATATACTGGTTTTTTTAAATTCAGAAAAAGTCCTGAAACAAATTTAATACGAAAACAGCTTAAATTTAAGAATTTAGCATAAATTTAGGAAAATTACATTCTCGATCCTATGAAAAACACAGGATAAGCCTTTGAGATATTTTATGTCCAAGAACAAGCCTGTTTGGTTGTACATCACAGATCTTCCCAGCTCAGCAGTTACACCTGCAGGCAAAAGACAGTACTAAGATACATCTGTAAGGAAAAAATCTTTGATTAAAACAAAAAAATTCATTTTCCTTATTTCAGAGTCTATGTTTAGAACATCAGTGGTTCTCTTGAGTTCTAGGGGAATCAAGTTAAAAATCTAGATTTCTGGGGCTTTAGATTGGGTCATTTCTCATTAGCTTTCAGTCTGTAACTGTCCATCAGCAGAAATGAGAGTTAATGCACAATTGAGTTTATTCCTTCCATTACTTGTCTGTGAAGGGTGATTAAAAAAAACATAAATTCATCCAGATAAGTTACCAGAGAAATGCAAGGGGAAAATCCTGGAAGTAAATTATCCTGCAGTGTCCATTTCCCTTTAAGGCTGTAACTAATTTAATGCTTGAAACAACCCATATTCATTCTCTCCCAGTTCTGGAGGTTAGAAGGCTACAGAAAGTTTCATGTTGCCGAGTGCAGAGGAAAGCATTCAGGACCCAACCAGGGTCTCTAGGCAAAAACTCATCCCCATGCCTGACCTGCTTCTAAGGGTTTCCTCAACTTCTTGGCTTGTGTCCCATTCCTTCCAACATTGCATTCCCTACTGTCCTGGAGTCAGGCCTCCCTCTCCTAAGGATGCCCATGATTGAGCGTGTCTATCCTAATGAGTAACCTAGAATATTCTTCCTGTCTTAAGAACATGGAATGAACACGTCTTGTGGACTCCCCATTTCCACTCATGAGCGCTGAGGTTAGAACACGGCGGTATCATCCTGTTGACCACACCCAACAAACGGATAGTGAGGCACAAGTGACAGAGCTCTTGTTGCTAGGTATTCATTTGTTTGTTTTTTATTGCTTGTATTTCAGATTGACTTGCAACCATTATTTCTTTGGGAGAACTATATTAAAGGTAAGCCAATTCAGTTTCTAGAAAAAGGAGTTCTCATTCCTAAGACTCTCCCTCCTTCCCCAGCCTTCCAAAGGTGCTGCACAGCTGACAGCTCACCCTTTTTAAGAGCGATTGCAGAACACCTGCCATATGGCGGGTGCAGATGTGATCGCTGGCTTTTGCTTTACAAACGCCTCTGAGTCCTACCTGCTCTCATCTCCAAAAAGATCAGCAACAGGATTTGGATGCCACTCTACCACTCTGCCATGTGACTGCCAAGAGACGGAACCTTAGTAGGCCCCCAGGAAGGGTGATGAAGGCAGTTAATGAAAGTGACTTGGTTCCATTATATAATATATAACACCCAGTGACATAGGAAAGGACCATGGCACAAGAGTCTGATCACTCCTGAGATTCTGTGTTTTCCCACAATACTCATGGTCTCATCTGCTCTTTGGCTACCAATCCTCCCCTCTGGTCCCTCTGGGTTCATTGCCTGAAAGACAAGCATACTTGTGCTAAGCCTCAGAGTGTTTTTATGAAGTAAAAATTACTAAAAATACTACTATAGACTTGTACAAATGCTAGAACACAGAGAAATCTATTGTGTTAATCAGGTTGCTGTTGCTGTGACAGAATGCTTAAATCAGTTTAAAGTAGACCATAACCTAGTTTGGCTCATGTTTGCAGTCCATCATAGCAGAAAGAGTGTGGACTCACAGAACCATCAACTCATGGCAGCCAAGAAGCCCACCAAAGATGAGAAATGATCAGGTCAAGACATACCCTTCAATGGTACACTCCAATATCCTTCTTCTTCCAACCAGGCACACCCTCCACCATTCCAACTACCTCTTATTGGTCCATCTAAGGTTTGACTCTATCAGTGTATTTAAGTTTCCATTAGAGCCAAGGCTTGTGGTCTAATCATATTGGTCTAATCACAGATCTCCTTAGTATCCCTCAATCTAATCAAGCTAAAAATCAAGACTGACCACCACAGGTCCATCCCTTGCCAACTTAATACCAGAGCCCACCTGTCTTTTCCACCTCTTCTTAAGCCATGTTTAATCTCAAACAACTAAAACAATGAAGCAATAATCAATCCTACCTGATACAACTACCCTGCATACAACCAGAAATACACTTTCCTTTCCACAAAGCTTAACATTTCAAGATTGCTCGATGGGCTGGATTATAGTCCATAGCATAATTCCACTGCTACTCTATGCCTTGTGGAATTACCTGACCATCCTGAGATACTGAGTCATGATCCTAGGTCTGGCCTCCTCCTCCCAGAGATAATTCTTCATTCTTTCTAGTATCATACAACCTCTACCACCATCATATCAACTGCTGCTGCTACCGTGTCATTCCCACCAACTGCTGTTGTTAGTGTGTCATTCTCCGAACAAGACATCAATGGCCATGGGTTGGTAAAGGATGTAGAGATGAACCACTCCAGGGATGGTTTCAGGGAGCAGCATCTGCTTTGTTGTACAAGAGCAACCAGTTACCCTTGTGGAAGCCTATCCACGTCGATTGGTTAACACATTACCTCAGATTGGACAGTGAGCGCTCACACCACCAGGGTCTCCATGCAGAAGAAGCCCATTAAAGCAGGCATGGAGAGTGCAAACTCATCTGCAGGCCAGCTACCAGCTACTCACATTACTTCAGTACTCAGTGTTGTCACTTCAGGAGCATGGAGTGCCATGCTTCTTACTTAGAAGTGCAGTGTGCCAAGTAGGCTGGCCGCCAGGACATGGTGCATTTCCTCCTCCTATAACCAACTTTGAAAGTTGTCGGCTTGAACTATTCTTGAATAATTCTTGACCCTGTTACCTCCTCAGATAAAACCACGCCCTACCCTCTGAGTCAGGCCGCACCTACCAGCTCTGCATTCTTAGAATGTTAGGATGTTCCACACAACTCAGCCACATTTCAATGAGTAAGAGGGAGAATAAGCGGGTGCCAAAATTCTTTCCAAATTTAAAATACCATGTGACTTCACTCTCACTAAAATGCCTATAAGCGTAAGATCATCAATGCAATACTCACAAAGATGTGATGCTCTCATTTTGGAAAATACTTTTGCCTTTTCTTTAAAAAGCTACACAATAGTTCATTATGCAACCCAGCATCTCACCTCTTACATTTCTACCTAAGAGAAATGAATGGGTATGTGTGGATAAAACCTTGCATATGAATTTTCATAGCAAAATTATACATAGCACTCAAATTGTAAGCAATCCAAATGTCAGTCAACTATCTAATGAATAACCAAAATGTCATTTGAAAAGTAAAAGGAAATGAGCACAGATGCTTTCTCCACAGTGAGCCTTAAGGATACTGCGCTAGTGAGAGAAGCCAGGACAGCAGACCCCACAAACATGAACCCGTTTCTATGACAGATACAGAAAGACAGACAGGAACTGAGAAGGCTATGTGCTGGGTTTAGGCTTGGGAAGAGACTGAAAATGTATGCAACGTATTTTGGGGTGACTCTAGGCATAGAGCTCATTGACAGACTTGCAACACTGTAAACCAGCTAAGAATTAGTAAATTACACACATGCTCATGCATATACACACAGCATAAATAAGAGAGTCGGTGAAGTGCTTGACTTAAACAAGTGAATCATGATCTGTGAAAAGCATACCTCAGTGGAGACAATAAAATTGTAAAAATAAAACTAAGTAATGAATAAATGTCTGATGAACTGAGCCTTCTAATTGCCCAGCACCAGCCTTTCCTGCTTCACACTGTAGGCTTTCATTTCTTCAACTCAACATCTTATATGAGAGATGCTTCCACTGGCCTCTGACCCCTAACCACGGGCCCTCTACCTCAGCAGTCACACCAGGGCAGTGTGACACCCATCTCTCCTCACTTCTGGTGATTTATTTAGATATATGAGAATAAGTATCACCCCATCCTTCATGGTATTCTCCTTCTGGGTTGCAGAGGAAGAAGGTGGATCTTGGTGAGGACTGCCCCCTTTGGAACTGATACTGGGAGTTCTGAGTAGACACATAACTAAACATATGTAATATCTGCAGCTAGAAAGAGATATGACAAAAGTGAGCCGTCGGGGGTTCATTTTCATCCTGAAGATTGGTGAGATGACTAGGGAGAGCCTGAGTATGGCCTTTCAGGAATTCTGACACTTGAAAGCCCAGCTGGGATGATCCTTTTGCAAGAGGGTACTGTTGAACAACCAAAGATAAAGGCTCACTGGCTCAGCGAATGGTCACTTACAGCAGATAGTTGGGTTTGAACCCACGTCTCTGAGGTCTAAAGACTGTAGTTGAACTAGAGAATGTGTGTAACTCACAGCCATTAGAGGCACATAGACAGTGTGGGAGGCAGATCCAATCATGGAATCTTTGTTGTTTGTCATTTGGGTTTTTTGTTTGTTTTTTGGTTTTTTGTTTGTCTGTTTTTGTTTTTATGGTTTTTTTTTTGAGGCAGTGTTTCTCTGTAGCTTTGGAGCCTGTCCTGGAGCTCTGTAGACCAGGCTGACCTGGAACTCACAGAGATCTGCCTGCCTCTGCCTCCCCAGTGCTGGGGATTAAAGGCGTGCACTGCCACCGCCTGGCTCCAATCATGCAATCTCTCAATTCCTGGGAAGTGTTCAGCACTCACAGGCACCAGTGAAACTCACTCCTGCAACCAAGTGGCCACTAATGACTAAGAGGGAGCAGGAAGCAGAGGCATGAACATAAAAGGCACACAGCCGTGAGAAATGCAACTGGAGCATGCAGAAGAGCAGCTGCGTGTGTGCTGGCCAGCAAGGGGAGGATTTCCTCCACCCCCAACCCAACCACAGCACATAGCCTCCCCAGTTGGGGATACTGCCCAGTGCTCCTTTTGTAAGACTTTCAAAGCACTTTCCCAACATTTCAGCCTGAGGCTAAAAAATCTCACAGGCTTACTTACTGTGTTGTCATCAAAACGATGATAAGAACAATTCATCTGGAAGTCCAAACTCTTACTGTAGAAGAGAAAAGCCCAAACTGAGGAGTGTGGAAATCTCCCCCAGAAAAAGAAATGACATGAGAAAAAGAAACACTGCTTTCTCTCTGTCAGATGTACACGTGATTTTTCAAAGTCCATATGAAGATACAGACTGGTGTGGGTGAGAGAGAGAGAAAGGGGGGCTTACCTTTCCTGTCAGTGTGAAGCCTGAACAGCAACGATGAATGATAATAAATGAATGATTCACATGGAAAGACTTTACTGAGTGCTAAAGGAGACAAGACAGGGAGAAGGGATCTAGAAGAACAGTAAAATGAGCTGATTGCATGACATGCCTGTGACAGATGTGGGTCGCACCCTACATGGGGAGAAAGCGAAACACCTGGAGAAGCCATCGTCACCAAGCTGCCTTATGTCATGGGAAGGAAACCAGAAAATGCAGCAACAGAAGCCCCACACTGACTGACCTCCAACTTTACGAAGAAAGATGCCGGGAAGAGCTGCTGGTTGCGTATTCGTGTTGTTAATAAAGTGTTAATAAAGTGACGTAGGAAGCAATGGCAGTGTTTGAAAGTGGAGTCTCCAAAATAAATGAAAACATGCAGTTGACAAGGGCCACGGGTAGAATTTTTCTAAACTTTTCTGGCCTGCACCAGAAGGATAGTGCTCAAAAGGAGGGCAGAGGCTCCCCCACCTTTAGGATGTCCCCATTTTATTTTATTATTTTATTTTGGATTTGCAGGTGCCCCAACCT
This sequence comes from Mesocricetus auratus, assembly GCF_017639785.1. Taxonomy (NCBI): domain Eukaryota; kingdom Metazoa; phylum Chordata; class Mammalia; order Rodentia; family Cricetidae; genus Mesocricetus; species Mesocricetus auratus. The sequence continues at coordinate 951,126 of NW_024429192.1, read as the reverse complement.
CACTGAATGTAGATCACAAAGAGCCAATCCTCCCGTGATTATCTCAGAATGGAAGATAATGGACAGACCACCATAGCCAAAGCTATCTTCTCCCACATCAAGTTCATCTATTTCACCAGAAGGACCCTTCTTCATGTAGCTACAATCCAGACAGACATAGATAAGGCGTCCAAGGCAGGCTGCTTGGAGATACAGAACCTTTTCCCTGTGCAGGAACAAACGTGGGTCCCTTCATCACCCAGGGTAAATCCAGCACCTATTCTACCAGAAGACTAGAAGATGAATGTACTAACACATGCCTAGGGTCCCCTGGATGAGATACGCTTAGGCCTTCTTTCCAAAGAAGATCTTGAGAAACGTAGTAACAACAGAGTAACAGGCACCTGTCCTTTCCTTTTTCCCTTGTGTTATAACCATTTTTCTTCTTTATAATCACTTCATGAGGCAGAGGACACAGGGCCTTGGGCTGGTAACATCATCCCAATGTTGATTTAGGGTTGCTTCTGCGACCCCGGGGGCACTCCTCTGACCTTCTGTGCTGCAGAATGGCTTTCTGTGAGAATCAGAGCTAGGAATCAGAAATCTGAGCATGGAGTCCATCATTTAGAAAGAGTTTTGTAGATCAGAACCACCTGTGACCCATGACCCCCAGTAAGTCAGTATGGCTGAGGTCTCCTGAGACACCAAAGTCAGAAACACAGCCAGAATAGTGCTGTCCTGTCACTCTCTCCAGTCTGCCATGGAAAAAATTTCAGAACACACAGAAAGGAAAGTTGGGGTAAGGGCTTAAGGGAAGGGTCTATCTATGATTAATATGACTTTTTAAAATAATGGAAACCACTGTGCTATTGGAAGGCAGTTCAATATGAAGCTTGCACAGAGGTTCAAAGGCCAAATGATTCATCCTGCATTGCTCTGTATCTTACAATGAAGAATTGGAGATTCCAAGGGCCTGGAAGTCCTCTCTCTATCCCCAAATAGGAAAAGGGGGTCGCTGATCATCTCCATGACAAGGAGAGGAAAGAGCTGTTTCCTTCCTCTCCATAGATCATCTCTTCCCAGGAAAACTGGTGCTCACCTACCATTACTGCTGAAACAACACTGCAGGGAGATCTTTGGAACAAACCTGTTTTCTTTCTCATTTCAAAATTCTGGTGTTCATGCTTTGAGTGTGCCACTAATATTCCTGGTCATGTGAACACTGTGCTTTTCCCACAGAGGAGAAAAAGATTAAAAACAGAACTCTGCAGGCAGCTTTGAGCCTGCTCCATTTGCGACTTTCTATCTGATGCAGGTGATATTTGGAGCCTTAAAAAAAAAACTCTCTTCACCTCCTCAATGGGTTAAAAGATTGAAATCTGGGACAGCCAAATCATGGGTTATCCTTACTTAAAGACACTGAGTAAATTAGATCTTTAAAAAAAAAAACTGGTACCAACAATTAGGAATGCATACTTCCTGTTTCTAAGCAATTTCAGGTTTAATTAGGATTCTCTAAGCCCCATTTGTCTTAACAATTTGACAGCTCTGGCTTCCCCTTCTACACCCACACTTCTCCTTATTCATGCCCTTCCCCATTTGTAGTATTTTATTCCGCACAAACGCCAGGAGGGAAAGAGAAGCCAGCAGCCAGCATGAGTGCAGATTGCACTGCTCCTTCCTTCCCTGGAACGCACCACTTTCAAAGCACCGATGATAAAAGGTTATTTCCCCCTGACTGACAATGATCTCGAAGCTAATTATTAAAGTGTCTTACTAAAATGTATGTGTTTGGGAGGCTTCCAAGGGAGGCAGCCTCGAAGCTCCTCGGAGGAAGAATATGACATCACAGGGGTAATGTGCGGGAGAGCACCCGTTTGTCCATTTAAATTAGTTTCATCATCCATAACAAGTGTTTAAAAGGCAGAAGAGCAAGCACCGCGCATAACGCACTGTGTCACGGTGCATAATAATCAGCCAGCATTGCTCCCCGCCACCCAGCCTCCCAAGACTTCTAAATCTCTTCCAGTAAGCATTTTGTGAGAAAGGCTTTGATAAAAAATGCCATTTAGGGACTTTCAAATTTACAGCCAGGCAATTTGTCATCATTTAGTGGAGCGAGAAGAAGGAAAACGGAATATCACACTCTCATCTCCCAAACCTCCCAGGGGCAAAAGCTCCTGGCTTCTCTGTGGAAGAGCACTTGCCTTCCTTATGGGACTCCAGGTGTGCCTGCCCTGCCCACTTGGCGAGTATTCTTTTAAAATTAAGACAAAGTCTTTAAACACACACAAACACACACACACACACAAATTCAACCTGCTGATTAGTGTGTGTGTGTGTGTGTGTGTGTGTGTGTGTGTGTGTGTATTTAGGACTGACCACTGGAGATCGGATAACCTGTCTGGGGGCTTGTCCCAGGAAAAGGTAGATTCCTCCTCTCTCAGCAGCCATTGATACCTCTACCTCTTGATCCTGGGGGGATCTTGTAAGATTTCCCCTATCCATATTATCGTGTCACTGTGCAGGGATTTGAGAGACAATAGGGGGAGGCACACAGGAAAAGTTGGAGGGGGTGGAGGGATAGAAATGATGTAAATATACCACTCATGTTCTTTTTGACATTCTCAAATATTTAAACAAAACAAACATTTAAATAAATGTTTAAGATATTTATCTAACTACCAGTTAACCCTCCTCACAACCACTTGCTTAGAAGAGGCAGTTACCCAAAGGGTTAGAAACAAAGTCCCAATGTGATCTGTTCTTCTTCTACCCTCAACCCTCAACAGAGGCTGAAGTGACAACAGAAGAACACTGAAAATATCCGTCACTCGAAAACAATATTGTCTAGAATATGTAATAAAGTTTAAGGTACCACTAACTGCCCATAAGACACACGTGAACTCAGAATGAAAGGGGAGAGTATTTGGAATAAGGTTCGGCTCACTTCGAGCATACCTTTATTTTATAAGAAAGAGGTTTTCATAGGGTGAAAATACGATTTAGTAAATCATTATTCATGGAAGCAGAAAGAGAATTTTTTTGTGCCGCCTGATAAAGAGATGCCTGGGGCAGACTTCCAACCAGACAGGGCTTGAACTGAGAAATAGCCTAAAGTTGCTGGCTCCCGGACCACGGCCCCAAGCTAATTGTGCAGAAAAGAGTCAAACAGATGACAGAAAGCTTAACAGTTGAAAGCCAGTTAGAATGGGTTAACAAGAGTGATTTAATTATTGAATGATTAATGAAGTCTAAAAGGCAAATTCAAGTGACCAGAAAAATTGTCTTTCAGCTAATTTAACATTTTGCCATAATTGAACACAGATCGCCTTAAACCACAGCTGTGGTTTGCACCCAGAGAGGAACACTTTGCAACCATGTGACTCTTTTCCAGATGACTGGGGCAGGCTATGCCATCAGCCCATCCTCTGGACTGTCACCTTAGAAGGCACACAGCCCTGGGAAGGGGTGGGAAGAGCAAGGGCCCCATGAACAGCTGTGTGTGTTCCCAGTAGCAGCAGTCAGGCACTGCCCACTCAGCTGGAGATTAAGGGATGCACAGCTAATGCCATCGAATTACAAATTCCTGAAAAGTTCTAAAAAGAACCTTTCCCACTTGGGTAAGGACACTATGAGTTACACTGTTGGATTGCACCATGCAATATACCATGCATATATTGATCTGCACTGATTTATACCATGTGTGTTTGTGTGTGCCTGCCTGTGCACGTGTGTGTGTGTGTGTGTGTGTGTGTGTGTGTGTGTGTGTGTGTGTGTGTGTGTGTGGGCAGATGTATATGCACGCACGCATATGGAAGTCAGAGGGCAATCTTGAGTGCTGTTTCAGAAGCACTGTCCATCTTTCTGTCTGAGAAAGGGATTCTCACTGGCCTGGAGCTCACTAATAACAGCCACCAAGTGTTCAGGATCCACCTGTTTTTGCCACCTTGGCACTAGAATTATAAGTGTACGCCACCATATCCAGCATTTGTTTCAACATGAGTTCTGAGGACTGAATTCAGGCTCTCATACTTGCAAGGCTAACATACTGACTGAAGCCATCACATAACTGATAGCTGTGCTGAGCTGTACACACTACCAGGGAGGTTTGTAATTCCTCGAAATAGGCCTCTGACCACACGCTTGTTGGCATGGTGAAATTATTAGCTGGGAGAGAGGTCAGCTTGGTTTGGGTTCTAGCTATGCCCAAACCACATTGAGTTTTGTTGTTATTGTCATCATTGTTTTGTTGTTTTGAGACAGGGTCTCACTGTACAGCCCCGGTCTCACTGTATAGCCCTAGCTGTCCTGGAACTCTCTATCTAGTCCAGATCGACCTTGAACTCACAGAGATCCTCCTGTTTCTGCTTCCCAAGGGCTGGGGATGAAGATTAGTGCTAGTGCTGCCATGCCTGCTAAACCATCTTCTTAAAGCAATCAATTCATATCCTTCATATTCCCCTCTCTCTTGTCCCCAAACAAGAATTAACAGGTGACTCCTCCATTTCCTGCATCTCCTCCATCTTTCATGGTTCTAGGACACACGGATCTTAACCCTCAAAGAGGGCTCACCACCGCTGAGAGTGACCAGGTGAGGCGGGGAGACAGAAGACGATATGCGCTAAGATAGGCAAGTAAAAACCTTGCTCATGTGAACAGCAACGCAAAAGGGAAAAAACCGCAAGCATTACCTAAGGCTAAACCCCACAACCAATACTACAGCAATGCAGTCCCTACTCCTAAGGCTCAAAGGATATCTTGTGGAAAGACTGTAATGGCCAGAGTGCCAGGAGAGTTCCATAGTGTCTAGACCTGACAAGGGAAGTTGTACCCGGGGAAACCTCAATAATGTGGCTCTCCTATACCAGATCTGCATAATAACACCAGTTGACATGGCAGCCAACATGCATGGGGGGAAAACCTCTTCAGGATCCATCCCTACATGAAGAGCTGCATGCAATCCATGACTGCTGTAAGAAAGAGAATGAGCTTTCTCCAGGGAAAAGGTCCCTGACAGTCCCCAGCGGTCAGTGCTAAATGCACGTACATATGAGCAACATTAAATGCACCCAGTAAGGGGTGTGTGTGTGTGTGTGTGTGTGTGTGTGTGTGTGTGTGTGTGTGTAAAACACAGTGATAATTAGAGATGTGGTAATGGATTTTAGGGGAAGGGGGAACGCAGGCGTAGTTGGAAGGAGGAGAAAGAGGGGTTGTAATGATATAAACACAGTACTCGTGTATGCAATTCTAGCTTAGAATGCTAGGGAAGGAGCTCAAGATGGATGAAAGAGGGGAGCCAGGCATGGCCACTCCTTGCAGAATGCTTCCGTGCTCTGGTGACACCATGGACAGAGGCCTCGACCACTAGGAGGGGAAGATTGTGTTTCCTTAGAGGTGGAAGGCTTCGAGTGGAGGAAGAAAGACACCCACTACACATTCCAGGGAACTCTGTCTGGTTAAAAACATAAGTGAGGGTAAGCATGAAAGCCATGTGGCAGGTTATAGCTGTGGTCAGACTAGAGGGTGGCAGAGAGGGAGGTGAAGGCGAGGCGATGGGCAGGCACTGGGGACAGACATTCGGATGCGCTAGTCGTTTAAACACCAGATGTCAACAGCGTGTGCAGACGGAGCTGCAGACCATCAAAGGCAGGTGAATCAGCTACTTCTCTGTTCTGTGGATGAAGCAGCGTGACAGAAGCAGCTTGGAGGAGAAAGGGGATTGTTTGGGTTAATGGTTCCAGAGGGGAGGCAGTGCATAGCTTGGGGAAGACTTAGCAATAGAATCATGAGGCTGCCCTGGCAATCAGGGAGCAGAGGGAGCTTACTTCATCCACATACAGGAAACAAAGAGAGAAGGAGGAGGAAGAAAAGGAGGCGGACAGAGAGATAACAGGAAGTGGAGGCAGGACCCATGTAGCGATGTCTTGCTGGTGAACCTGTAATAGTGACCACACCCCTTTGGGCGTGGCTTCAGGTGGACGGAAGTGGGAAGAGGGAAGCGTGAGGCGTGGCTTCTCTTGTCTGTGCTTTTTCTCTTTGGGTCAGCCAATCCGATAGGAAGGGCTGAGAAGCGCTCCCGTGGTTCTTTATTATTGTCTGTCTAAGTTTCCCCCAATAAATACCCATATACCATTTATCTTGGGTCTAGTGAAATCTTCACACTCACGCGTTCAGATACAGACCCTCAAAGCCCACCCCCAGTGACATACTTCTTCCAGCAAGGTCCCTCCTCCTGCAGATTCCATAGCCTCCTCAAACAGCATCACCCACCAAGGACCAGGTGTTCACGTACATGAGTCTACAGGGGACATTTTGAATCCAAACCATGACGTCACGTGCAGGGTGCTTCCTTTCACATATGGGGTCTCCAGGTGAGAGAGGCATGAAAGTAAACGGGCTACCAAGGAGTTACGAAGGGGAAGAAAGAAAAGAAGGGGAGAATGAGAGAGGGTGAGAGAGGTGAATGCGACCTAAGCACGTGGTCACACACAAACGTGGAGGTGTCACCATCAAACACCACTTCGCATGGCTGACATACGCTGATGAAAATAAGATGTGTGAAGAGCAAGGGGGAATGGAAGGGCGGCACCAGAGCCTCTGTGTCGGGCAACAAGAGAAGAACCATGCAGATCTGGATGCAAAACCATGAGTGTCGCGGGGCCGAATATGATATTTTCGGATATAGGCCGCAGCTCAATTCCAGGAGCTCAAATCTTCTATTGTCTTTTAGATGTCATTTGGTTACCTCCAGATGACCTGGCCACAGTGGAGAATGGTTTCTAGTTTGTGTAACAATAGACCTAGGCCCCCCCAAACCCATCATGAGGGCTAGTGGGACGTGCCTGGGGACTAGTGGGATGTGTCTGAAGACTGGAGAGACGTGCCATTATAGAATGCCTAAGGGCTTGTGTACCTACATTTAGGACCATCTCTAGGGTTAAAGGAAGTGTTTCCTAGTCAGCCCTATATACATAATAATAGATGTCTTCTGCCAGCACCCCTGCTTTTGGAAAGCTATTTAAGAGGATTCTTGAAAAAACCGTGGTCTCCAGTATTAGCTGAGAGCCCTCTTGAAGTGACAAGATGTCTCTGTCTCATCCTTAACGTCACTGGGTGGCTAGGATTTCCCTGATCCACACTCGCCCACTCAGGGTCAGACCCAGGGCTGTTCAGCTAGTTCTGAACACAGCCCTAAAGACACCAGTCCAGAATAGATGGCTCTTGCAGCCTAGGACTGATACTCCTGTGTGGTCCCCAGCACATGAGAAAGAGAGTAAAATTCAGACTCTTGTTTTAGACAAGAGGAAGCATGAGATAACTAGAAGGTTCCTAGGGGAGGCATTGAGTCAACAGCTGGATTTGAGGGTCTGCATCTGTGGTGATATCTTGGAGTCACCAGCCAGATGCAAAGGAAGCAAGGTAAGAATGCCTTACTGAGAAAAGATAACAAGTCACAGGCCAAACAGTTTATAATTAATATAAGCCTCTGTGTGCCTGTTTGGGACTGAATGACTATAGGATGGGATGGGAAAGAAACTTCAGTCATCAATATCAAAACTCAGTGAGAGAGATGTGGACATGGCTTTGATCAGGGAAGTCATCTCAGGAGTCGATTTCACTAATTCGTTCACTCATTTGTTCATTCATCCATGTATGCACGTATGCATTCGTTAGATAGATGTCTGTGCCTAACTGCAATGCTGTAGGAAGGGAAGGAAGAGAACTGAGCCCAGGGGCATCCCATTTAGAGTCTCATGGAGGAGAATAAGCTGCCAGAGAGACCAAAGAGAATTCACAGAGCGTGGCACCCAGGAGCCAATGGGAGGCTTCCCAGTGAGTCACTCGGGGGGGGGGATAACAGTGGAACTCTAGAAACAGCAAGGTCACTGGGATGCTGACAAGAAGAGCACCAGTGAAGTGGTGAAGACGGTTAAGCTCATGACCAAGACTGAAAGGCAAAGGCAGATAATGGTCTCAAAAGTGCATGCCAGTGCCTTGTCTGCAACAAGAGAAACAGAGACATGGGGGTATAGCTGTGACAGTGACGTGCAAGGCTGTGACATGCAGGCTTGGTCCAGATGATTTCATTGTTGACACACACGGCAACAGAGTGTGGAGCAGGACTACACACCCATGCGTCACAGAGGGAGACTGCGATAGGGTAAGGACAGAGTAAGCATAAGAGGGGCACCCTCTTATAAACCCACTTTTCACACTTTGGTTGTAAAAAGCACCAGAGAAATAAAGGAAGAAAATGTGCTGATGGGAATAGGACCTTTATTTCTTGTTTCATGTAGAGACACCAGCGTGCTAGTATGTTGGCCCAGAGAGGGAGGTCAAGGCTGAGGTCATACACTAAAGGTCAAGGTTTTGGGGATGTGGATGATGAAGGATGCAGGCTGTGGCTGTCAATCTGAGCTTTGATAGGGGAAAACCTGGAATGATAGGGGCAAACCTGGAGTCTATACCCTCCCCAAGGCTAGATAGTATGGGTGGGCACTTCAGCATGGAGTCTGCATTTAAGGCTCAATATTAGATGGTATCTTGAATTAATAAAAACAAGAAGAGCCTCAAGTGACTTACTGACTCATCCTCTTGTTGCTCTGTCTCCATAGATAAGGTTCCCTGTCCACACAATCCCCTTAAATCCAGCCAAGAATATGGCTTTAGCTTCAACTCCCTGCTACTCTGAGGAGTTTGTCCAGTCCAACAAACCAGTCACATCTTCCCAAGGCAACCAGGTAACCCCACCTCCTATAAGTACAAAGACTGCTTCCCTGGTCTCTGGTTGCTATGTAGATCATGCATGAAGTCTCATGTGACCCTGTGTGGTATGACTGAAGAGTTGTCACCAAGAATGAGAGGTCATGAGGATAAACAGCTGTTGGACATTTCACCTGGCTTGTGTTGTGTCCAGTGCCCAACCACCCCTGCAGCAAATCCCTCCTACCACGTGGGTTGAAAGGCAGACAACAGAGCAGGCATGGGTGCTTGCAAGTTAAGAATCTGAGGGGACACCTGTGCACCCTGGGGCAGTGCCATGGCCTTTCGGCTCTTTTTATGCCTTAGTCAATGGAAGGGGGGGTCACTGGCTGAGAATCTGGAGTGGAAAGGGTACAGTGAGATCCTGGGAGAAAAGAGAACATCTGGGGGAGGGGTCAGGATGGGATCTGAAAAGATTAGAGGAGGTCTGAGGAGGGACAGGGGGCTTAAGGAGAGAGGAGAGGGACAATGTGGACAGGAGGAGGTCTGAGGAAGTCAGGGGAGGTCTGGAGAGGTGTACACAGAGTAACAGAGTAGCAAAGTCGGTCATCTTCTCACAAAATGTGGAACTGTGGGCACGGTGATCCTCCTTAGTGGCCTAGGGGAGCTGGGTGGTGGGCAGTGTTTAGTAGATGCTGGCTGCTCTGAAAAGTGGCAGACAGGGTGGCATGGCTAGTTAGTGGAACTTGGACTTCTGAGACACAGGAATTCAGGGAAAAGTGTCGCAGGCCAGAGGGAAGTCAAAGCTAGAGAGGACGCAAGACAGATTAGCATTTTCTACTAAACTTTGGGAGGTTTTGTTTTTAATGCAAAAGCCACAGAAATGGACATAAGAAAGCGAGGGGGTATGAGCTTGTTGGGATATGGAATTGATGTGGGTTCAGTGGAGCTGGGTAGGTAGCATGAGACTGGCAGTACCCTAGTTAGTGACTGACTGGACAGTCTACCTAAGAGATGAGGTGGCTGTTAGAAACTCTGTGATGAAAACTAATTCTGAGAGCTGGAAATAAGGCTCCATTGGGAGAGTGCTTGTCTCCCGTGACAAGGCCTTGGTCCTGGCTCAGTATACCATAAAACAGGGTATAGTGGTGGGTCCCTGGGAAGACAGGGAAGAGGATGAGAAATTTAAGGTCATACTCGGCTACATAACAAGTTTGAGGCCAGCCAAGGATCCACGGTATGCTATTTCAAAAACAAACAAACAGCAAAAACCCTAAAGCTCCCCAACCAAGCCTGCGATATGATACCTTCTTCTAGAATTCCCCTATAGAAAAGCAAGGTTTGACGATTTGCACCCATTGCCCCAGCTCCTGGCATAGTATATCTCCAATTCTCTGGGTGAACACTGACACTTGATGGGGGTGTTTGTGCTCCATATCCAGTATCATTGGCAAGAGCTCATTGTTTGATGAGTGTCAAGTTTTATGCTCAACTCAGGTTCTAAGATTAAACCTCCCAGAGTTCAAAGTCTGCCTCCACCAGCTGCAGCCTCTGTGGCTTTAGGGTAGTCACTTCACCCTAGTACCTCGGTTTCTTCTGAAATGTCAAATGGAGAAAACACTAACAAGCACTCAGGGTCTTGTTGTAAATCAAATTATAAATAAAATAAGCTAGCACAGTTCCCAGGACACAGTAAAGTCCAGCAATTATGATAAACAGGTTCACCCAACACTGATTAAGAAAGGGACTCTATCAATGCCATCACGGCTATCAGTTCCTGATCACTCATCCAGCAGAAAGGAAATCAAGTAACCTTTAAGCTCACTGTCATACGGGTCTTCTAGGGACCCATACCCAAAGGTACACAGGATGGTTGAGAGACCCAGAGTGAAGGGTGGGGGTACAGAACACAACTCCATATGAACACTGTTCTAAGCAATTCCATAATTTGAGTGTCACACAGAGAGGACACGCAGATCAAATACCACACTCTTCCACCTTGAAATCACCAGCTAAGACATAGTACCACCCAGGAGTTGGTACAAACAGAACCTGTGAATGAATATATGTGCACTGTATACACACACACACACACAAACACGATTGCACATGCACACAGGCACACACTATTCTTATTAGGAGAGCTTCCGTTTGAGTTGAATACATGAGAATCCCTAGGCAATGCTTTCTAAACTTATCGAAGGATGTGTCCCAGATCCTTCACTAAGACACATAGACAATGGCACTGAGGGAGGACTCAGACATGTCTTAACAAAACCAATCTGTGTCTCCTTCTGATGAGCCATCACTAAAAATACATTCCCATCTAATTTTGGTCTCCAATTCAAAATTTACTAAATGTTTTGATTCTAACATTTTTGGCATTGAGAAAATTGATGTCTTGTTCAGAACATCTGAAATGCAAAGTGCTTAAAGAGAGACTTTGAGCTTAGAGTTGGGAAGGTCCTGGCAGGTAGAACGCATGGGATATAAATCTCAATCCTCTCCATCTCACTCTTCCGTAGGACCTAGAACCATGAGATATTTCACTGCAGCGTGTATAGAAATCCATTAGCCTACCCGTTAGCTGCCTAACTTAAACAAGGTGGTGACAAGGAAAAAAATAAATTAATTTTCCATATGTTTATAATAAGTTCAAAGTCAATATCTCACTTGCTCAACATGACTCTTAATTGCTCAGCTTGAAAGCAAATTTCACATGGCCATCTGCAGCGTAAAAGCTGCAAAGGAATCAAAGTGGCTCGAAGAGTCAAGCAAATTTGTCGTCTAGAAAGTAAAAGATGTACTACTATACCATATCATCTGGGCTCTAAATGCCTCCCTGGAACTGCAGGTGACTGGCCTGGGACTGGAATCTAATGACATATATCAGGCTTCACCCTCTGTGAAACTGATAGAGAAGACATAGTGAAGATGCCAGGAGGTAGCTCACTCTGCTATAGTCAGCTCCTATTTAATCCCATCTGCCTTATGGTTTCATGGCAGCACCCACCTCCCAGCTCTGAGCACTGTAGTTAACACTCTGGATAAAGTAGCACCTCAATTCTTGTGACGGAATGCAAACCTCAGCTACAGGCAAGTGTCACCCATCACTATTATAGGGAACCTGCAAGGCTGATGTCATGTGGTCACTGAAGCATTGACACCTGGGCTCCTTGTGCTATCATCCTTTCATGGGAGAGGAAGAGAAGAATTACAAGCCATCTCTCTTCAAATAAAGGTAAGAGATTGTAATGTCTCTGAATGAGACACATATGTGGTGCTTAAGTAAACATTTCCCTCTGTGTGTGTGTGTGTGCACATGACTATTCATAGGTATGTATGCACATGTGTGTATAGAGGCCAGAAGTTATTGAGGTTGATGTCGGTGATTTCCTCTATCACTCTACATCTTATTTCTTGAGGCAGGGTCTCTCACTGAAGCTAGAACAAACAATTCAACCAGCTGTCTGGCCAGTGAGCTCCACCTGTCTTTGAGTCCCCAATGCTGGTGTTACAGATGCACCCTGCCACATCTAGAATTTTTTAATATGTTTGCTAAGGATCTGAACTCAGGTCCTCAAGCTTGCATAAGAAGGCAAGCGATTACCAACTGAGCCACCTCTTCAGCCTACACTGGTATTTTCTACCTGCACTTTCATCAGCTCATTGATTCTGGTAGCCCAGAGGCTCTCACAATAATGTAAGCAACGCAAGGACAGTCAGTGTCCAGTGCTGCCTGCTCTGAAACAGAAGTAAGCCGCAGCCAGACAAAAGCACTGTACACTTTGATAGAAAAAGTTAAACAAACAAACAACCTCTTGCTACTCCAAATGCATTCACGTCAACCAGACTGTTGCCCTCCCTACACTCGCATCAAGCAAGGGGAAGGGGGGGGGGGATGAAACCTCCGCCCCACCCCGTTTCCTCACCCTATCTCCTAAGCATTTCCCATTTCCCCTGGTTCTTATGTATTTTACCTTCACAGACTTCTGTACCCTCTCACCCAACTGATATACTCAGTACCCAATACATGAGCTTAGCAAGGGCACCAGTACCTGAAGCTGTATTGTTACAAAAGCAGAGTCAAATGACGGGGTTCATCAGACAACACCCCTCTGGGGGCCACCAATAGACACAGGCAAACAGCCGCATCAAAGGGAAGGGAATTCAACCAGAATGATGACAGAAAGCACCTTTTGGCCCAGGCAGCTTCCACTGGGCACAGTTGCTCTCATTTCCAGCACACTCCACATTGAATGTCTCCAAGTAATTAATGATTTCCATCTAGGGTTTACTTATGTCTAAAGGCTTCTCCACTCCGACCTCTGCCTGAGCAACAGATGACATTAATATCCCGTCCTAATTACTAGGTAACAAGACTCAGAGCACACTGTCCATAGCAAGAGCAGGCCTCCATCAAGCAGGCAGGACTGGGCACACTAGACACAAGGCAGCCAGATGAAGGGAAATGAATTCTGAGTGGTTAGCATACAGGGTTAATCACATTGCAATTTAATCATCTGATCAAACACAAATTAGCATAATCGCTTGAGGGGAAAAAAATGTCTGGCAGAACCCAGTCATACCTCCAGGATCCCTGTCCTTAATGATGTAAAAGGGAACATGGATTTGTTTGTTTTTTTTTAATTATGAAAAATAGTAAGCAGTGGATAATGGGTACAAGCCCCCACGAGCTATGATTTCAGTAGCTGAGAAATTACAAGTGAGATTTGATTGAGAATATCTTCCTTTCTCCTTCCAAGATTATTCTAGAACTCACAGTCATGACATAAAACTGGGAGCTAAGGATGAACCAGGCATAGAGAATAAACCTGGGATCCCAGCACTCAGGACATATTGGCAGGAAGATCAGGAGCTCAAGGTCATCCTCAACCACGCCATGAATTCCAAGCCAACCTGGGATAGACAAGACGCTGCCTCACATTAAATAAATAATTGTGTTATGTGCAGCAAGGCCCTAAGCTAATGTGCAGAGCCTCAGTGATAACAGTAATCTGAACAAGATCGTTCTTTGCTCTGGGGGCCATCCTGAGTATCATGGGATACTTAGGTTTCCACCCTTCCAGTCAAGTACTAACCTCCTGTGCCCATCCAGAGCTGTGACAATCAAGCATTGTCCAATATCCCTGTGGCTGCAAAACTGCCATCAGATAAAACCTTGGGATTAAACTAAAAATGAGAACATCAAGAGCACTTTTCCCTTAAAATAAACAATTCTGTGAGAATTGTGTTTCTTTGTTGCCACCTGACCCAAACCAAGGAACCCAGATTAAGCAGTTAACTGCTTTAGGAAGTCTACTTTGTATCTTGTGACTCTTTCTGAAGCTCTGTAACAACGGCTGATGTCATTCAACGCCAGTCCCCCTTGCCAGTGGAGTGCACAGGCTGAAGGGTCCTGACACGTTGCTCTCAGACTTCAGTGGGACCCCAGCAAGTGAGAAAAGACAGCTGTGTCTCCATGTCCCTGTAGGAGAGCAGATCACCCTGCATTTAGACAAGTATAGAGCCCGCAAAGGCTTCCAGACTCCCGAGGAAACAACACTTAGACTTTCCCCTTGTACAAGGAAGTGCTGATGGTTTTCTCCGAACACCCAAGGAGGGAGAGAGGAAGTTTAAAAAAAAAAAGAATGTGGGATACAAATGGAGGCAGACCCTCTTTGACATTCAAATGGTCCTACACTCTAACAGATGTGTCACAGGGTCACACACCTCCAGTGCCCTGCCTTCTACAGGTGGGATGGGTCCTAAGGACATCCTTTCATACTGAGAGGTGACGGGAAGCCTCAGAGAAAACCACCCCACTCTCAGTAAACTACACAAGAAGCGTTTTCCATGGTTTTGAGGTGATTTGCTCTGCTCTGAGTCATACAGCATCTCATTTTTATATTCTATCTTTTAAAAAAAAGTGTCTCCTTATTTACAATTACTGCTGGGTCTCTCGCAGGCTATGAAGGCTGGTGATGGAAATATTTATGCCCTTTCTATGAAGGAGAGGTGAGAAAGGCTGACCCACTCCACTAGGAACTTCCAAAGAGAACAATGTGTGCTGCAATGTGCAATCTTCAAAGTTCCCAACCGGGGAGGACCTGGTGCTATTTTAAACTGGCATCATCTCCCACGAATTCCCTCAGAGCTCTAGACTCCTGAACATAATCTTCTTTCTTTAAAAAAAAAAGAAATTTAAAGACACAGAGGTTCAGGATTCTATTGTTGCAAAGAAGCAGGCATTGGCCCGACTATCACAGTGATGAGTAAGCAAAAAATGGCAAGCCTTCAGCCTGCGACGCTTTTTGTCCAGTAGTCTGAGGCTTCAACGAACAACAGCTGCCCTGAGGGGTCATCTCTGCAGTGACTCACAATAAAACGGCCAATGGATTAGAACATAAAACTCTTTAAGATGCCAAGAAGGGAAAAGTTATTTTTAATATTATCTAAAATAAGATCTTAAGACCAGAAGAAAAGGTGTTTTTAAAGGTTCTGAATTTAGGCCTGTCTGCAGCACACATTCGAGTCTATTCTAGTTAAAAAACCAAGGACACAGTATTTGGAAAAGATAATTCCACCACTAACCAATGCCCTCAATTTTATCATATGTGTGGTAAGGTATACAGTGAGTGGCAGGAGTTAACCTTATGTGCTATTTTCTCTTTTATGACAACACAGTGGATGGTGCATGCATTGGACAACAGACACAGCTAATATGGTCACTTGTTCATAAGAAAAAAGCAAATACCCAGTTACAGAGATGGAGGAGTGATGAGCAAAGGGGTCAAGACCATGATGATGAAACCCACAAAGACAGCTGACCGGATAAGGGGGAGCTCTTGAATCCCAGACTGATGGCTGAGAGGCCAACAGGGGACTGATCCAGACTCCATGAATGTAGTGCCAGGGAGGAGGCCACAGAAATCACTGGAGCCTTGGGTAGTAGATCAGTGTTCACCATGGTTTATGAATGAGCTTTGGGAGCCCATTCCAAATAAAGGGATGCTCTCTCAGCCTGGACACATGGGGAAGGCCTAGGGCCTGCCCAGGATGAAATGACAGACTTTAGAGATCCCCTGCAAGGAGGGTCTCACCCTCCCTGGGGAATGATGTGGGGGTTGGGTGGGGGGTTGGGGGGCTGGTGAAGGAACAAGGTAGGAGGGGTAGGAGAGGGAGCTGGGACTGACATGTGAAACATTTACGTTTCTAATTTAAATAAAAACATATTGAGAAAAAAAGAGAAAAGCAAATACCAAGAAAACTCAAAAGCAAAACATGATTCTAAGTCCCTACTACCCAGATTTCATATTAGCTTTTGCACAGACACCGAACTATAGGTATGTGCAATGTTCCCAGGGCAGCCTAGAATCAGCATCTCTAACTATAAGTAGATCCATTCCCCTGACTGGTCTCATTCCAACCTGGCTCATCATCTAGCTTGCTCAATATTGCAACCTAAAGGGTCTCCTACTGCCAATCTCTTGCCTAGAGACATGTAGCTATCTTTAGACTCCAAGGGGCTTCTCTGCTAGGCTTCCAGATGCTAATAAAAAGGGAGTCAGGAGAAGAAATACAGCAGGGTCAAGTCTATCAGCAAAGCTTCTGCCTGCAATTAAACGAAGCATCAAATATACCAGCGAAATAATGGAATAGAACAAAGAGATTGATAAATCAATAATAAGGAACAGGTGGAGAGATGGCAGATAGATGGATAGATGATAGATGATAGATAGATGATACATAGATAGATGATACATAGATAGTTAGATGATAGATGATAGATAGATGATACATAGATAGATGATACATAGATAGTTAGATGATAGATAGATAGATAGATAATAAGTAGATAAATGATGGTGATAGAAATATGATAGTTACAGAGATGATAGCTAACAGACATAAAGATGGATTATAGATTAATAGATAACAGATAGGCATGTAGAAAGATGATCGATAGATAATAGATAGATGATTGATAGATAATAGGTGGTAGATAAATGATAGAAAATGACAGAAGATAAATGCTAAATGGGTAGATGGTAAGTATATAGAAGACAGATAACAGGCGGACAATAGGTAAATATATAATAGATAGAAGATTGATAGGCAAAAGCTAGATGATAGACAATGATATAAAGACAAATGATAGCTTGACAGATACAGAGTAGATTACAGATAGATCAAAACTAGATCATCGAGACCAGGAAGTCCCTCCCTTAGTACATAGTCTTGCAAAGGTGTACAGTGGACCGCATAGATCAAAACATCCCTAGATGAGAGAATCATAATTTCTAGGGAAGGAACTTGACCACTATATATGGAACTGTATCATCTGTAACTTGAGATACCCCCTGGGGAGGGGATGAAGAAAAAAAAAGACAAACTGCTAAGCAAAAGCAGAAACACTGAGGGGCCTCTCCAATATACAGCCCACCTTGGGCTCCCAGCACCTGGCAATGGGAACAAAGGGGTTTGCAGTATGGACCTAATGCATTAACCTCTTCGTCTATTGCCGTGTATCTCCTCTTAACCACTACTCCCACTGTCTCTGAGCATCTTACACTACTGAAACCTACAGAACATTCTAGCCTAACCCTTCCACCCTTGGGGAGGGAGTGGCAGAGATGAAGGGAAGGATATGGGGTTTCTTGTGGCTGTGATACCAGTGAGGTTGCAGCTCTGCTGTGAGATCCCAAAGCCACGGACAAATGAACAAATGAACTAACCCTACCCCCAACCCCACCCTCCCTCCTCCCCCTGCCCCGAGCAAAACTAAGTACCTAAAACCAATACCAAGATCACCTCTATCTCAATGTTTTTCTCCCCAGATTATTCCATGAATTTCCAATCAAGCCTATCATAAACAGTGAGCAGAGTTAGAAAATACTGTTTTTGTTTCGTTTTGTTTTGTTTTGTTGTTTGTTTTTTAAGCCGGGTGATGGTGATGCATGCCTTTAATCCCAACACTCAGGAGGCCAAGACAGGTGGATCTCTGTGAGTTCAAGACCAGTCTGGTCTGCAAGAGCTAGTTCCAGGACAGCCTCCAAAGCAATACAGAGAAACCCTGTCTCGAAAAACCAAAATAAATAAATAAATAAAAGAAATATTGTTTTATTTTTTAAGTCCTAACATACATGCACTCATGTAATTTCCCATATCCCTCAAGGTTGCTGTCCTGGCAAGGTACCAGACAGACTGTCAGTTTAACTACCTTGTGGAGAGAGAGTCCCAGACCCTTGAAAGCACTTTGTGTCTTCTGTACTTTTCTTTCACTAGATGAAGACGTAGATGAATGACTTCCCTTGCTGCAACTGGGGATGGCACCCTGATTTCACTTCCTATAAATACCCTTACAACAGCAATCCTACAAGAGAAAGGGTTGGAGCTGGAGAGATGATTCCGTGGTTAACAGTGCTGGCTGTTCTTCCAGAGGACCAGCTTTAGTTCCTAGCACCCACAAGGCAGCTCACAACTGTTGACAGCACCACTTGCAGGAAACCTGACCATCAATTTCCAGTTTCCATGGGCACTAGATATGCATACAGCATAATGCATACACTCAGGTAAATACTCATACCCATAAAATAAAAATAAATCTGTTTATGAAGAGAGAGAGGGGTGTTGGGCACCATCCGAAGGTGGGGGTTAAAATGAGTTCACCAGACCCAAAATAAATGATAAATAGGTGTTTATTAGGGAAGGACTTATACAGATAAGAGTAAATAACCAACGAGGTCTTCTTGCTCCAGAATATGTAGTCTCTGCTCTTCTGATGCTGTTCCGCTACCCAAGAAAAGGCACGCCAGCTCCTCCTCTATCTTAAGGGGTCACATCTGCACCTGAAACCATGCCCAAAGGGTGTAGCCACTACTACAAGTTATTGTCAAGGCAAGATGCCGCTACATCTGACCATAAATTTCTTGTTTCCATGGATACTAGATATGCATATAGCATAATGCATACATTCAGGCAAATACTCATACACATAAAATAAAAATAAATCTGTTTATAGAGAGAGAAGTTTCATTCAGCTTACAATCCCATGTTACAGTGCATCATTGTAGAGAGATCATGGCAAGGACAGGAGGCAGCTACTCACATCTGCAGACCGGAGCAACAACATCACTTTCGCAACTCTCAGCCCAAGACTCAAATATGGGAACGGTAGTGTTCAAACAGAGCTCAGAATCCCCACATTAATTAACACAATCAAGACAATCTCCCATGGGCCAACCTGATCTAGCCATTCCCATTAAAGCTCTCTTCAGCACTGACAATTAAAACTAACCAGCACCCACAATTTAGGCATCTCCATTTCATTAGCCAAAGAAATAGATACATTAAGTGACCTCCAATTACAGGAGTAGACCCAGTAAGAGATAAGACCTGGAGGAGGAGGATGGTAGTCATAGCATCTTCTGAATGTTACACAGCTGCCCACTTTGCCAGCACTGCTAGCTGCCGGGTCTCTAGCTCCTTCTCGAATTCTCACAAGTCATATAGCATAGGATTTGTTACTTGTACCCCAGCTTCTACACATCACTTATTTAAAAAAATGCTCTGCAGCCGATATCAGGAAATAAACACTGTAATTAAGGAGCCTGGGATTTGGGGTTTTCAGCATCCTGGGGGAATCCCAGATCAACTCGCACCACAGCAGGGTGGCTGTGGAGAGAAGAAATGAATGCGGAGTTTCCTCAGGAGAAATGTGTTTACTCAATGTGCAGTCTCCGCAATACTGCAAGAGGAGTAGGGTCTGTACAGAGGAGGGCAGTGGCCCCCTCACCTCTACCTGTGCCTGCCTTCCTATTAGAATAAAATCATGGGCATTTACCCAGAGCCCCATCATCCACACGGAGATCCTGAGAAGAACCAGTGCTTCACCCAACGCAAGCAGGAGTCAAAGACACAAGTCTCCACCACTAAACAAGCCCACCTCACCGGTCGTAACCCATTCACACTGGGTGCAACCCCATCTTAAACCTCACCATCATGGAGACCCCATGGGTGAGCAATGGGGGTGACAACACCATGGTGTTGCTCTGCAGCAGCATCCGATGCGGCGGAGTTCAGAGACCTGGTGGAACCAATGACCGACTAAATCGCAAGGAACACAAATGAGTTGTTCACATTCTGCACAAAACAGGCTAAATGTTTTTTTTTTCTGTTTCTTCATTAATAGTAAAAGAGTAAAAGTTGCCAGGAGTCAAAAATCAATGATCACTCTGTTTCTGGCTCTCTAATGTGGGCTTTTCACAGTCTGGGAAGAATGGCTTCTATAAAGTTACCAGGTTGCCATGTATCTTCCTGAGATAACGGGCCAATGACGCATACATCGATGTGGGAAGGACAGACTTGACACTAGTGTGAAACCCCTACACGTGTCTAAAATCTAGACTGAACATGGAAAAAATTAGCATGGGAGGAGATAGCAAAGCCAGAATGAGGACCATATACTACCCTAAGGAGAAACAACATTCTGGTTCTTGTGTGTGTGTGTGTGTGTGTGTGTGTGTGTGTGTGTGTGTGTGTGTGTGTGTGTGTGTGTGCAAGTGCCCATGGGCATGTATATGTGTGCATATGGCTGTGTGAATATGTGAATGTGTGAAGGCCAGAGGACAACCTTAGACATCATCCTTGGGAATGAATCCACCTCCTTTGAACATGGAACTCACCAATTAAGGTAAGTAAATGGTCTGGCCAGCAAACCTCAGCAGTCTTCCTATCTCTGCCTCCCTAGCACTAGAATTACAAGCATGCATCCCTGCCCCTAGCATTTTCATGGATTAGGGGTGAACTCAGGTCCTCGTGCTTGCAATGTGAGGGCTTTATTGGCAGCCACCTATCCAGCCCCATGTTTTTGTTTTTGGTTTTTTTTTATACATTTTTAACTTGGTCATACTTAAGGAACACACTCTGCTAAGTGAAATAAGCCAGGTACAGAAGGCAAAATGATCATGCTGTTATGGTACATGGAATATAAAACAAAAGGAAGACTGTTGTATCTAAGAGAAGGTGTGTTCCTTTTCCCTTGTTCAATAACATTTATGTCAATCACAGAGGCGGTGGCTGTATCTCCTGCCCCATCAGGTCTGACCAATTAGAAGTATGTGTATCTCAATTTAAATCTCCAGAATTTAATAACAGGCTAGCAAGGAGGACCCTGTGACAATCACGAGATCCTCAGTGTAAGCCCCCCCCTCTCTCTGTACTTGCTGTTCTCTGGAAGTGTGTGCTGATTCCATCCCCCTGGTGCTCTGCTATGGAGTCTCTAGGGGCTGCCGTGCTTATTGTGGAATAAATATTAGTGGCAGCTCCTCAGAGACAATGTCCTCCCTGAGCCTCCGGGGTCCTGTTCTGACTCACAAGACTCTCTTCCCAGGCTAAGGAAGGACTTAACACTGAGATTGCACTTCCAGAATACTCCACAGAGTCAGGCACAATGCCTCACTATTTCCACCAGGGTGATTTGCGTTGTCTCTACTATAAAGTTCAGCACAGTACCGGGAACATGGGGAAAGCCACGTCTAGAGTGAAGGAAGTCCCTCATAGTTTCTATTCCTCTCTTTGCCCCTGCATTTCAAACCAGCTTTCTATAAATAGGACTGCTTTCTCACTCTTAAGTCAGACTCACTGACTCCTTAAGAAAAAAAATATATGTTAAATAGGGATGCAAGCAGGATTCATCAGTCCCTGTCACTCTGTCTCCCTGAGTCACCTCTTTCCTCTTATCTCCTCATACACCTATTCAGTTGCATCCACCCCTTCTCTATTAAGTGGTTTTAATATGCGTATATTTACATGATATTAAAGAGTTAATCATCCATGTTGATCAACACAGAACAAATGCTGATCTCTAAAAATCAAAAGAAGTTGACTGTAACATTTATAACATTATATCCTTATATGTAAAACACTGGGATTTTTAACAATGATTAAAATATAATCTTTTCATGTTACTCTGATGAGATACCAGCTTTATATTAAACTCTACTGCAAAATAAGATATTGACAAGAGACCTGTAACCCTCTGAGACTTAAGAAGACAGGGGTGTGTGTGTAACATGTAACAGGTGTGGTTTTGTAGACATGATTAAGGCTTTAAAAAAAACCTTGAGTTCTATTTTATTTTATTCTCAGGAACTGGTGGATCACTTCAACGTCAGATTGCTGTTTCTAGCTAGAATTCAGAATAGACAGGCAAGTACCCGAATCTTGTCACTTGAGAACAAGGATTCCCAGGCTTAGATAAAAACACTGGCTGAGACACCAGCCCCACTGCACCCCCAGGAAGGGCACCTGGGGATATCATAGCAGGCTATGTCACCAAGAGGAAGCCCCACCACACTCCACTTCTGTAAGTCGGCACACCCCACAGTCATTTGTAGAGCACAAATGCTTCTCCCACCACAGGCCAGCTGCCTGTCAGAAAAGCATGGGCAGGATAAGGGAAGCAGCCAGCTGCTCACCCACCCTTCTTATACAGCTGAAGCTGAGGTTGAAGGCAAGAGAGCAAACTGGGTGAACAACCTAGGATGGGAATGAAGCTAGAATGGATCAAGAGGAAAGGTGTGGGGGGGGAGGAAGGCTATGTCCCATTGTACATTGTGCAAAGGACAAACTTGGGCACAGTGAACATCTCAGCCTGTTGGTCACTTCTCAAGTAAGTCTCAAATTGGCGAGTTATAGATTCCCCTGCAGCCACCAGAGAGAAAGCCCAGGCTTTAGGAAGGATGATGGAGGCTGAACCTCTGAACATCTGGACACAAGCTTCGTGACCTCTAAACCAGTCAGTCTCAGGGAACTGCCCTTCCCATTGGTTCTTCCTTCCTGCAGCCCAGGTAGAGAGCTTGCTGCCTGCAGAAGGCACTCGGGTGCTCCCCTTCAGAGTTCATAGCAGCATGTATATATACACACCACAGAGCTGCCAGAATCTTCCACTCTTGCAGAGCATTTAGCAAAGGGAAATGCAACTTGGAATTAGCTTGTGTTTTCAAAACATCAAGGAACGTGAATGTTGTTGGGCTGGAGGTGGGGGTGGGTAGTCAGAGGTGAACTGAGAATTTCTGCCCCCAGATCCTTGGAACATGAAGAGTTAAGGATGGGTCCAGAGGAACAGGTGCTGTCCAATTTGCTAGCATGTGGGGTGATGGTGCAGCTCCAGCCCCACCCCCACCCCCAGAGCTTTCAGCCACAGCTGCAGGAGATTGACAGGCTGTGGACAAGCAGCATGCCAGCATCACCCCTATCACCAGCAGTCAGAAGCCCCACAGCTCCTGGAATGACATTGGAAGGTCAGCCAATCGGGCAAGGAGCTACCCCCTCCGAGACACACACGCCACCCCTGGGCTCCCTCTCCAGAATGCAAGGGGGGACCTTGTGGACTCTGGACCACCGGCTCCCAACACCTCTCTTCCTTCTGTGAATCTTCTGAGATTAGAGACTTTGCTCCAAACTGCATCCCTCTTTGCATGAATGAAAACAAAAGAATGCAGACCATTCCTGAACTGCCAAACCCTGAACATGATTGCTGTGTGTAAACCCCCCACCTCCTGAGCCACGGAGTCTGGGCGAAATGAATTTGAGGGACACTGGGGAAGCGGCTTCTTAGGAAAGCCCTAGGCAAGTGTATGGAGCATCCTCAGAGGCGGAGGTTTGCCTGCTCTGCTGAGAGCTTGCTGCAGGAGTCTGGCGTGGTTTGCCGCCCACTAGTGTCCTATGGCGGGGACACAATTGACATGCAGGGAGCAGCAGCTCAGTGTCTCCCAAGCTGACTGTGCCTGCCACCTAGGACCAGCATGCACCTGAGTGCCATGGCCAAGAAAATGCCCGTTGTATGCATAGGCAGCCCCGGGGCACCTACCTAGCCAGGAGAATGGGGCGGGGGTGGGGTGCTCATTCTACAAACATACCCCATGTCCTGCCTCTTGCCACCTCAGCTGTGCTTAACATTAATTATCAAGGTTTTGTAAGGGCAAGGAATAGGGAAAGCTGTTGCTTTATTTTAAAGCAGATAAACAAAATAAACATGCATTCCTATTTCCCACAGTGCTCATAGATCTTAAGACGGCCCCTACCCCTCTACATCTAGTTTCTACGGCACCAAGCGGACTCCTGTTCAGCCTTGGCCACCTTCCTTGTTTACTCCAGACACATCCATGATAAAATATTTTGTCAGCTATATGGAGATTCAGGCCTCAGGGATTTAATTTGGGCAGGGATTTTTTTTGGGTCAAAATTACATTCTCCAGCAGCATGATATATGGTGCAGGGTATGCCCTGTGATTTTCTGATTCTCCCAGGCAGCGGGGAACCCTTGGTGACACTCAAGTGGCAAGGAGGATAGTCAAGGAGAGGAAGCAGATTGGTTGGCATTTATTAAAGGTCTGCCTGGCATTTTGTTTGCCTACAGAGGGCATCTTGTAGGGGCATTCAGCTTATGTGCAAAGGCCTAGCAATTTTAGATGAACTCTGGAAATAATCTCACTCTGATCTATACATAGGGGGAGAGAAATGATTGGGTTTTTTTTTTGCTTATATATGTCTGTGAAAAAAATTAAAATATTATCTTGGAAGCCTTCAAGATACACCAGTACTTTCAAAGGCCTACTTCTGTGGCGGAATAAAATACCAGGTGTCAGGTCTACACTGCCCTGCCACGTGATCCGCAGAGTCCCAAAGGTGCTTCCCACCCGGCTTGTCCTTGAGCCTCTCACCTCCATCACTCCACTCTCTAACTAGGCTCAGGGCACCTGAGAGCATAATGCAGTGGACCTCAGAAGCTCAAGGCGGAAGAGAAGTCAATGTCAAGAGTGCACGTGCGTAAAAGCCAGGTGCCAGGCTGCAGCAATAACACCGTCTATGTAAACCTTGTGCTACCCCCCCCCACTTCTGCTCTCGTCTGGAGTAGTACACTGGAAAGCTATCGCTGGGGTTAAAAAAAAAATCAAGAGACCACGTACAGAGAAATGATGCGGCCACATGTTCATCTGAGCACACACGCAGCAGCGTAGGTCTGTGCTGTGAGTATCTCCAGGGTGTCAGAGAGCACACTGACCACCTCACAGGCTCCCTGCATCATCTCAGGCGAGGTCACTTGCAAGCTCTCAACCTACCTACGCAGAGACTGGGATCTTGCTTCTGGTCTCTGCCGCCCAAATACTCTCTGCAGCCTGTCCAGCAAAAAAACGCTTTAATTAAGAAGCGAATGCCCCCCCCCCATTACAAGCCTTCTCCTGTTCAGATGAAGACAGGATATCTGAAACACAGGCTGAGCATCCCTGCTCCTGCTTCTTACCTCCCCCCTCCTCCAAATATCCATTTGCATATTTTTTTACAAATAAGAAAGGAAAAATGACTATAATAATATCATGGTCATTTTAGTGTTTGAGGCCTGGCAATATAGCAACAATAGTCAGTTTGGGTTCTTATCACAGATTTGGATATTTTTCAAAATGAAGATAGGCCAAAATATTGCAGTTGCTGACCAAAAAGAAAAAAAAAAAGACTCCCTTCAGATAGCATTTAGGTTCATATTTTTGAGATGTAGTCTTACCAAAGGCAGTATTCTAAACCAGGCTCTTATTTTGACATGAGTATGTATTTTATGATATTTTGCATAGTATATCTTGAACATCATCTCTGGAAAACCCAACCCCACCCCCAATGTAAAAGCCCAAGCCTCCAGAGCCAGGGCTTTCTCTCATGCTTGCTCATATAAAGGAAGGACCATTTTTTACATAAGGTGGTTCCCTGGCCTTCAGCTGATGGGGTCAGAGCAACTTGCCTGTGCATTTTACTGCAATAATAACCTATTCTCACAGCAGATGTTAAAAGTCTTGCAAATAATTCTTGCACGACTCTACCCAGGTGTACATGAGCAATCTATGCATATATTTTCCATATGGTAGATTTCACTCAATTTGAACACTGCATAGAATTCTTTATATAGTAGTTTTTAGTTATGAAATGCTGATTTAAAAAAACATAGACATTTATAGCATCTATGTATCAGAGACTATCATAAATTTCTTCTCTACCATGCTCACCATATATAACTCACACTGAAAAACAGATACTGGTTGGCTGACAGCCGGAATAGCCTGGCTTACCATCCTGAATCACCTATTTCTCCCCAGAGTGGAAATCTCCCTTCATTCAATAGCCCAGGCCTTTGCAAAAAAAATCCAGATATGTCACCCTGACAGGGGAGACAGGCCATCAAGGCATGTTGGCTTTGGAACACATCTGTGAGCATCTGGGTCTTTTCTGTGCTTTCCCACTAAAGCAGCAAGCAGCAAGGACTGCTCTCCAGAGGTACTGCATGATTGGGATCACATCTATCCCCAAGGTAAATTCCCTGGAGGCGGCAGGACAGGTATAGTGCCCTCTGGGAAAGGAGGGTATCTTGTCAGAACTTGCTCTAATTTTTCTACCTGGGAGGAAATCTCAAGATGAAAGCCCCTGTCACTTTGCCTGTGGTTTATTAAAGAGCCAAGTGCCATTTTTTCGTGAATTGGGGGGATACATTATTCATTTGGCTCCATCTTTTCTTAGTCATCATTTTTTTTTCAAACCTGGGAAACATCATGTCCTTCCTTTGGCCATGGGTTGGCTGTTCTCTAAGTACTACCAAGGTCTGCAAAAGAAAATGCAGCCGCTGCTTACAGCTTCCCTAAGGTATCTTCCAGAAAAATCTTACAGCCTCCCCTTGGATTCTCCTCCTCCTGTTATCTTGTAAGGCCCAGAGATATATTCATTCTCTCGAATTCATATACTCCCCACCCCCTGGGTATAATGGGTTAATTTTAACTGTCAGCAGGTTATAGGTTTTATGCAGATGTTGCTCCAAAATTTGAAATGGGGATTGAAGCCCTGGGTGCTTCCAGGCGATACCAAATGATGGTGACAATTCCCTCTCTCTCTCTCTCTCCAACATGAGAGAAAGCCATTCATACATGTTAAGTTCATATTTATGCTGTGTGTGACAGGCAGCCTAAGGTGCACACACATACACTTACTAATTGGGTCTGACTCCATCAAGAATGATAGCTTTCTAAATACCAGGAAGAAAGCGTCTCAATAAGCAATACTCAGCTGAACAGGAGAGGGAAACCCCATGTACAATGTTCACCAATTTCACTTTTACAAGTATACAGGTGATTTTTTTAAAAAAAATATTGTCAACATTACAGATGATGTAATGCTTAGCAGGGCATATTTTTACATACACTACTGCGAGGAACATGTAGTGTCCAGGGGACGAGGCAGATGCAGAGAGACACATCTTTCCCACCACCTTCAAGGATGAACTGTAGCAGTATTAAAACGGAATCTCTAAGGCTCGAGAAAGCAGAACCCGGAGGCTACTGTCTTAATTGACCCCTGCACCTGCCTGTGCTTCTAACGCCATGTCCTTTTCCTGGTTGTGATATTCAAAGCGGCGATCATCCCCTCTCTTCTTCATTCCCCAAACCTGGCTGGCTCTGACGAGGTAGCTGTCTAGCTCTGGAGTTGGGCTCTGAGCTGGCACTTAGCTAGCTAGCTAGGTAAGCTGCTTCCAGCGATTGCAGAGCGATGCCTCCCCGGCCTCCTCTCAGTACCGCCTAACCTCTCCAAAGCAATGCAAATATCTTTTTTTTAAAAAATAAATAAATAAACGCATGCATGAACATTCCAACCCGGATAGGGAAGGAAAGGGGGAAGACTTCACCCATGCATCCAGCCGTCCACACCGCACCCACCCACCCGGGCCCCTTCCCAGACAGGAATCAGCCCAGACCGCAAGGCTCACCATTCGCGAAGCTCTGGAACAAGGAGAGAGCCAGTATCCACATGCCCCTGCTGCTGCCCGGCCTCCCGCGAGCCAGCGAGCCAGCGAGCGAGCCACGCGCCGGCCTCGCCCCCCGCGCTGCGCTGCGCTCCGCCGCGCCCGGCCCGGCTCCGCTCGCCGCCCGCCACCTGCCCAGGGGCCGCCCAGCCGCCCAGCCGCGCTTCCCGCACGCTGCGCCCCCGCACACCTGCTCCCGGGCGCCGCGCCCTGCGCCGCGGACACAGCCCAGGTGCGCCGTGCGCTCGGCTCGGCTCAGCGGGCCCCGGGCAGCCAGGCGCGGGCGCACAGCCGCAGCCCCAGGCGCGAGCTCATGCCGGGCGCCCCCCCGATGCGCAGCGCGGCCAGGCGGCGGCCTCCGGGGCGCCGGCCTCACCCTCCGCAGCCAGGCAGCAGGCGCGCGGCCAGGCTCATCCTGCTGCGGCGGCCTCGGGCGCCGGGTCCCCTGTGCTGCCCTTCACTGCCTGAGCCCGGCGGGCCGCGCGCGGAGGCGAGCGGGGACCCCTCCCCTGCTCTGGCCGCTGGGGCGCTCTGCAGTCTTAAAGCAGCAGCAGAGGAGTGCGGTGGATCACGCAGTCGGCAGGACTCAGGGCGCAGAGGCTCAGAGACTCGTCCCCACACAGCCCATCGTGTGCAGCTCGTTCTTGCAGGTTGCTAATGAGATGCGGCCGGGGGCTGACCACTGCGGAAGGGTGCCAGCTAGGCAGAGGTGACCGCGAGGCCTTAGCAGTTTTGATGTGATGTGCAGCAGGATTCGGGGTCCGTATTGACTCTCTGAAAAGTCTAGTCCATCTGCCTAGAGAGAAATGCTGCCTCCGAGTCCTCGCGGCTCCTGGGAAGAGCTCTCTGACTTCACTGGCTGATTTTTAATTATCTTGAATACATACTAGGATACAACAGGAGCGATTCTAATTTTGATCTCTGAGTGATGCATAAAAACTGATTAAAATAGCTGATACCGTGTGCTCGCCCCAACACGCAACCCCTTTCTTGGCACTATGCAGACAGCAGACGGTGACCTAAAGGGTCTGCAAAAGGATTCTGAAGTCATGATATTATTCAACAAAATCCCTTGAAATAACGCATATCCATACCCAGTATTTTACAAAATAATGGCCTACAGGGTCAAAATGTGTCCCAATTTAAGGTCTAAGACCGAATACACGTAAGCAGGGCTGTGGAGTGGGAAAAGCTTTGAGGGACCGTTTCCCAGTCAAGAGGCATCTTCTGCCTGGATTGTATGTGCCCTTAAGACAGCTCACAGAATAACCCAGCAAAAGCAAATGTCAAGGCAGAAATAAAATGGTGCTTTACCAGGGCTGGGCACAAGATGGCCAGGCCCTGTGTGCTAGGAAGGGTCAGCTGAGCCCTGACGCGCACTGGCTGCCATTGCTCTGCAGCTATAGGTGATCACATGCTGCCGCCCACTCAGGCTGCGCCTCCAGCCCTGCCAGCCACACAAGGAACCCCAAGTGTCCTCTGGCTTTGCATGCAGAGGGTGTTCACTCCCTGATCCTTGAAGCTGTGTGTGGAGGCAGGTAGTGGGCCTGATTTCCATTCCTGCATCCGGGGTCTTGAGTCCACAATTCTTCATGCAGTTCAGCCATCTTAAGGCTCAGCAAGGCCTTGGTAGCCAAGACAAAGCCACAAAGCTGGGACAAACTGCTGCCGCCTCCACTTGCCAGATCTAGGCATGCACGCTTGTCTCCTGAGCCTCCCTGCCCTAGCATGCAGAGTGGAGCTATCTGCAGTTCTAACTATAAGAGTTGTGGTGTTCTGAGGCCTAGCTTTGTGCCTGGTCACCGTGGTCAGTAGTAGCTAAGATTCTGAGTTGGAGCATGGCTGGCTACATAAGCATGGGGATCTAGTATGAAGTGAAAATCCAAATGGGAGGAAATGCACCATTTACAACCCCCTAGTGGCAACTTTGTCCTTTCCTCTGAAGCTTCTTCTGACCCCGTCATGATGTTTATCATTTACTGTTTACTGTTTCACTGTTAGGGATAGGTGTGAAGGTAACAGCTACACAGAAATGCCAGGCTGCTACAAAGCAATCCAGGGCCATACAAGTGTCTCTTTGTTTCCCTGCTCTCCACCTGGTCCATGCACTGGGCATAGCCATGGTTGAGAATAGGGAAACCGGCTCCATTCCACAGGGATTACTGCTCCAGGGTGGCAGGAGATGCCAAATGATTGCATGTCCACACTGGGAAGCTGTCCTCAGTACCTGGCTCAGAGGTGGGCCAGAGGCTCAAATGGCTTCTGGAACATGCATGGCAAAGTCAGTCCGGGGTAGGATAGTAGATGCCAAGCACTACCCTGGGGGGTCTCCCTGCACCCCACCAACCTAAATCATCCAGAACTCTTCCAGGGACAGTGAGGAATAGCAGAAAGCAGACCTTCCACTGAAAAAGAACATAACCCACAGCCAGGAATACACCTACAGTGGCAGAGCCTGGTCATTACTTTTTGTCTTGCTATGATCTAAAAACAAAACAAAACAGAAAAAAAAACTGACAAAAGCAACTCAAGGAAGGAAGGGTTTATCAGCAAACAGCTCAGGGCCACAACCCACCCACCATTGTAGGGAAGTCACTGCGGCAAGAGCTTCAGGCAGCTTTCTACTTGCAAGAAGTAGAAAGTGATGAGTACCTGCGCTCACTCAGCTCAGTTCCCCTTCTCTATTCAATCTGGGGTCCTAGCCCAGGGAATGGTTCCACCCACAGTATTTTTTCTTCCCACCTTAATTAACCTAATCAAAATGATCTCCTGCAAACACACCCAGAGGCCCATTTCTCAGGTAACCATTGAGATTAGCCTTCATAGATGGGCAGCCAAGAGCCCTCCCAAAGAGACGCTAACGGGGATGACTCCAAAGACAAAGCCTCATGGACTCAGAGAACATGTGTCCAAGGGTACTATCGTTAGACATTTTCAAGTTGGCCAATGCAGAGCGCTCTGTCTTCTGAGCAAGACTCAAGACTCTCAGAGTATGGAGGGTGGTGAGACATGGTGCAGGTCACTGGGTCCAAACCTCCGTGGTTGGCTTTCAAATGCATCTTGATGGGCCTGGACTAAAGGCCTTTTCATATGTATTCACAGCAGATGCTTGAGTGTAGCCCACTTAACTATGAGTTTCATGAGGTCAGAAACTTACTCCTGGTCAACCATAAACCCCCAAGGCCTGGCTCATGGAGGTACTGTGTTGGTTAAGTTGGTTGGATGAGGAAATGCTTAGGAGTTTAGTAGGGCACCCCTGGGACTAATTTCCAGATTTGACCCTGAGAGTCCTGACCTAATTGATGGATCATTCTATAATAATGAGCTTCAGAAGTGGTGAAGAGAAATGGGTGTGGCTTGGGTGAAGGAAGTAGGCCACTGTGGAGGCATGTCTTGGTGGCTATATTTTACCCTAGTTTTTTCTTATATGCCTTCTTCCTACTTTGTGTCCATATTTGAGCAATGTCCTCTTGTCACATGCTCCTGATACTCTGCCCAAGTATGCGGTGCCAAGCAACTGTGAGCTGAGCCCTCTGGAACTGTGAATCAATAGCCCCACATGCTACCACCATCACCATCACCATTTAAGTTGTGTGTATCAGCTACTTTGGTCACAAACTCTGGAATGCAGTAAGCATCCATGGAGTGGTATAGGAATCTCTAGTGTAGGTGGATGAAGGAACCAACCCCCACAGAATGCACACACAAACACTTGAGATTCAAGACTTCAGATCGCCTTGCCAAGAAGTATTTGGAGGACATTGTAGGCAGGGTTTCTGTGTGTCCCAGCAGCCACTTCATAATAACCACGCTGAGGGCCGGGCGTTGGTGGCGCATGCCTTTAATCCCAACACTCGGGAGGCAGAGGCAGGTAGATCTCTGTGAATTCGAGACCACCCTGGTCTACCGAGTGAGTTCCAGGACAGAGTCCAAAACAATACAGAGAAACCCTGTCTTGAAAAAAAAAAAACCATGCTGAGCCTTAATATTAATTGTAAATGATCAGCCAGTAGCTCAGGCTTGTTCCTGACTAGCTCTCACATTTTAAATTAACCCACAATCCTTATTTACATTCTGCCACGCATGTCTTCATAAGCATGGCACATTCATCTCCCTCTCCCTCTGCATCTCCTAGTGTCTCTTCTAACTCCGCCCATCTTCCTCCCAGCATTCTCAGTATGGCTTCCTGCTCTCTCTCTCTCTCTCTCTCTCTCTCTCTCTCTCTCTCTCTCTCTCTGTGTGTGTGCATGCATGCATGTGTGTGTATCTGTATCTTCTATCATCTATGTATTTGTTGCCTTTGCCAGAGTGTTTTATTACAGCAACAGAAAAGTAGCTAATACAGGAGAGTGAAACAGGAGCATTTCCAGGGTTGCCATCACTTCTAGACTGAGAGGAAACTGGGATGTGAAGGCACTCAGAGAGGTGAGTGAGGTGTCTGCGCCCCCTGAGAGGTGTGCCAGGGCCTTGGCCATAGCAAATATGACCAAGACTGTGCAATCAGACCTCAGCACACAGCTCTGCTGGTAGACCTACACAGCTGGGGATCCCAGAGGACATGCCACAGAGCCACTGGAATGTGTGGATGACTTAAAACCCATCTAGAGGCATGTCGGTGAATGGCCAGCAAACACAGGTAACAAGAATTGTTACTGCTGCCACAGTTCTGTCGTAGCTGTGGTTGGCCAAGTTTAATGCTTGAGGTGAGAGAGAAAGGACAGAGGAGAGGGTGAACTGTCACACGAGGAGATCTAGGAAAGATGGGAAGGCCTGTGTGATACAAAGGTTGACAGAAAAAGAAGAAGAAGAAGAAGAAGAAGAAGAAGAAGAAGAAGAAGAAGAAGAAGAAGAAGAAGAAGAAGAAGAAGAAGAAGAAGAAGACTGACCTAGGACTTTCTTCTAAGTCACACTAGTTCCGTTAAAGGAGTTATGAAAAGTCAGGTAGATTGGAGATAAGATAAAATTGGACCCAGAATCATTTCAGACATTAAAAAAATGCTTAATTTAAAAACTAAGCAAAGGTTGGGAATATAGCTCAGTGGTAGACTACCTGCCTAGTACACACACACACACACACACACACACACACACACACAGACACACACGGCTCTGGTTTCCATCCTCCATACCACAATAAATAGATGAATATTCTTAAATAATCAAACATTTAATTGGCGTTATTTAAATGGAATGTTTAATACTTAAGTATGTCACTTAGTATTTAAATGACAAAAAAATAATAATAAGAGCAAGCAAAATCGGGTGGTAGACTATTCTGGAGAGTATGGGCCAGGCACACGGTTTTGAGCATGGTAGAAATATTGTCTTTATGCTGTAAAGCTTGATAAGAGAAAAACAAGCCGGGCGGTGGTGGCGCACGCCTTTAATTCCAGCACTCGGGAGGCAGAGGCAGGCAGATCTCTGTGAGTTCGAGGCCAGGCTGGACGGACAGCCTCCAAAACAATACAGAGAAACCCTGTCTCGAAAAACCAAAAAAAAGAGAGAGAGAGAGAGAGAGAGAGAGAGAGAGAGAGAGAGAGAAACAAAGCAAAAGAGAAGGAAGAAAGGGAGGGAGGGAGGGAATAATGGAAGGGAGAAGGAGGGAGGGGGAATGTTTTACCATAAGTAAAGAGAGAAAAAAGTGTGTGTGTGTGTCATTTTTTAAAGTAAATAAAATCTTGTTTCCGTCTTCTCTTCCATCCCCACCCCCACTCCCAGACATACAGAGAGAGGAAGAGAGCCAGCCTGTCATGGATTTAAAAAAAGTTGCACGATAAATATAGGTGTCTGTTACCTGGATGGCTGAAGTGTATTAAGTGGGAGAAAAAGAAGGGAGACAGAAACAGTTGGGAGAAAATGAACAAACGAAGAAAGTGGTTCGTTAAGCAAGAAGCCACGTGTGTGTCACAGTTTGCTTCTGTGCCCTCAAACCGTTGTCTCTGTAGTGGTGTGTCACTTCTTGTCTATTAATCTGGAGTCTTAAATCTTCCGTCCCCTTGATTAAAATGTCTAACATTAAACTAAACTGAATACAAAGCAAAGCTAAAATGCATTGTTGTGTGCTGTGACGGAAGGACACCCTCTGGGTGCCATGACGGACCTGAGATTCATGACATTCTTGCCTCTACTTGTGACTTTTCTGGTCCTCCCTGTGGAAGGTGGCACCTGAAGGAGAGGACAGAGCTAGCTTCTCCCCCAGCTGCGGGTCCACAATCTCATTTCCCCCCACACTGTTGCCCATAACAGCCTAGTAGCCTCACACTGCCCTGAGGCTACCACACCACCAAACCCCCTGAGGAAAGCTCCAAAGTGAGATGTGGTTCTGTTGATGGGCATTCTCCAGCAAAACAGCCAGTAAAATGTATGGATCCTACTGTGGGATGTTATTTATCAAGATAAAAATAGGCTGTAGGGGAGGACAGAGGAAGGGAGAGATTTGTAATAGGGGTGTTGGCTCTCATGATTCTGGAAGCTGTTAAGTCTCACACCCTGTCTTCTGCAGGCTGGAGACCCAGGAGAACTTTCAGGGTATGGACAGATGGAGAACTGTCCCAGCTCAAGTTACCAGGCAGAAGCTGGGCTGAACCTTCCTCTGACTTTTTTATTTTATTCACACCTCAGCAGATTAGAGGGCTTGTCTCGCCGAGGAAAATCATCTGTTTCACTCAGCTCACTGGTTCAACTGCTTCCAAGTCTTCTGGAAATGCCTTCAGCTACCTGAGCTCTCCAGGGCCCAGGAAAGTTGACCTAAGAGAGTAACCAATGTAACCCTCCATCACTCTAGCTTCCCACATCTCTGTGAGGGACAAATCACACAACGCTGGATGTACTGAGCCAACGCCTCACAGAAACAGCACTCAGTGGCAGAGCACATGGTTGTAGGGAAAGGGTCCTGTTTCCTTCAGTGATGAAGTTGGCTCAGAGCATGGGGGGACGGGTGCTGAGGAATAATAGATAAATGACAGGGTATATACATGGAGGGCTGACAGGAGAGATGAAGGCCTTGAAGGAGGAAGGCCAGATCCAAAGTCCACATTCTTATCTTGCCCACGGGGTCTTACAAGAGTCATATTAGAGCAGCCGGAGCACCCCCCAAAAAGGCCTTGAGGTGGGAACAGGACAAAGGAATGGCATTGTTAAATCCATGCCTATGCAATTTTGTCACAACCTAAGTTGTAAGGTGGTTTAAAATCGTCCTTATTACTATTATAGGAATAGTCCCTACTGGCTAGCTTTTGTAGGACTAGAAGGCGCTACTCAGACTGCCGGAAGAAAAAGTTATCAACAGTCTCCTTCAGCTCTCAACCCTGTGAACTACAAGCAATGGCAGACATGTCAAGACATACCTATGGAGGTAAACATTGGCATGAATGTTATGGGGGTAGCCAACTTCCTTTTTAATTGGATCCGAGGTCTGTTCCATAGGTAGAAACACCTGCCTGATGCTGTAAATCTAGCCAAGAATGCATGGTTGGGAAGCTCACTGACCCCCATGGGTGAAGATGCCACCATGATTCTGCTAAATGGACATAGTACCAACTGTCCTCTATCAGGGATTACTATAGATCTCAGGCCTCACCACAGAAGTTCCTTTGTGTGGGTGGCGGCTAATGCAGAAACTCGCAACTGATCAACGTGCAGCAAGTTCAGTGTCTGTGGCGTGCGTTTACAACACTCCTCCTCCAAAGGCCCAGGAACAGCCACAAGAGGAGGGAATAGAAAGACTGTCAGAGCCAGCAGTTTGGGAAAACAGGGGTGAAACCGTGTCTTCTGGTCATGACCGAGTGACAGCATTCACGAACTCACAGCAGCCTCCGCGGCTGCCTGCACAAAACCTGCCAAACAACCAAGCCAGTAATCATTATAGATTGGAAAGAAAGCGAGTGACTCACAAGCCCCAACCCCCTAACTGAGGAGCTATGGACAGCTGATGGCTTCTGGAGGAGGGAAAGTGAGTTTTCTTTAAATGTGTCACAAATAACATGTGGTGGATGGTCCCACTCTCAGAAGCAGAAATTGGATACAGTGGGTAATTTAAAAATTAATTTAAAAAAAGACACAAAGTTGGAGGGTAAGGAGGTGGGAGTCGATCTGGGAGGAGTTAGGAATAAAAGTGGGGTGACTATGGTCAAAATACCTTGCATAACAAAAAGCCTCAGAAATTAATAAAAAAATATTTTTAAAAAGCCTATCATTTGGGACTAGACCTTCCACACGGGAGCCTGCAGGGGACACTTTCAAATTTAAGACATAGCAGTAATGAGTCCTCTCCAGGGACAGGAATTTAAGTATTGAAATTGACTCTTACTTGATGGCCAGCACTATCAGCAGAGTTTGCTGTCTCAGACAAGTGCAACCCATTTCATCTTCAGCAGATCCTTCTGAAGCCAGTGGACTATCTCCACACATCACATTTAGCCAGGACATCTCTTCGGTCATATTAGCAATGACTGCGAAGCGCCTTGCTCCTGCAGAGACCGTGAGCACACAAGGGCCTGTCGGGAACCAGGGGCATGAAGGGTTCATAGGTGAGATGAATAAACAGAAACTGCTTCTCTCGTGATATGTGCAGTCAAAATTACACTTGCTGAATGGTGCCGAGATGACTTGGCCAGTAAAGGGCACTTCGCCCCCGTGCCTGGTGACCTGAGATCAAACTCTGGAACCTACAGAGTGGAAGGAGAGGACCAACTCTCACAAGTTGTCTTTTTTTTTTTTTTTTTTTTTTTTGGTTTTTACGAGACAGGGTTTCTCTGTATTGTTTTGGAGGCTGTTGGTCCAGCCTGGTCTCGAACTCACAGAGATCCACCTGCCTCTGCCTCCCGAGTGCTGGGATTAAAGGCATGCACCACCACCACCTGGCCACGAGTTGTCTTTTGACCTCCACTTGCAACTTGTATCTTTCTCTCTCTCTAAAATAAACACATGAATAGAGAAAATGTATCAACTCATACCCATTTTATGGAAACTGTACTCACTCTAGTTTATTTATGAGAAAAACTCAAGAAGACAACTTATTAAATCCTAAAAGACTTTAATTTCTGATGTCTCTGTGGTTTCTTTCCTCAGCCAGTTTACAACCAGAGAAAACCCTGCTCACATTGCGCACACAAAGAAGAAAGCAGATGGTCACTCTAGTGCTGTTTGAGAGTAACATAAGTAGAACGTAGATTAAATCAGATGTGGTGCATCTGCCGATGGAATATCATGTCCTCATTAAAAAGCCACTGACATGCAAGAGATCAAACCTCAGGAAATGCTGGGCCCTCAGGATGTTTTGAGTAAAAGAAGAGTGGAAGAGGAGCACATACGTCCCTACGTACACACAGATGTGCGTATTGTTTATGTTTATATGCTCTCACATGCATGGAGTCCCTGGATGAGTATCTATGAAGCCATTATCCATCCCAAAGGGAACTGGGCTAGGTAGAGGAGAAACACATAGCTTCATGACACAATCGTTCCTATGAAATGCATATCTCCTCACTCATTTCAATTTGGCTCATTTTACAATTGAAAGACATTAGCACAAGAAAATATCGGTGAACTTTAAGAGATTGCTGTGCATGGGGCCAAAGAGATGGCTCACCAGGTAAAGGCAATTGACATGAAGCCTGACCCTAACCAGAGTTTGATCCCTGAAGCCCTAGAGATAGGAGAGAACCAACTCCCACCAATTGTCCTTTGGGGTTCACAGGCATGCACACACACACACACACACACACACACACACACATTTGCATATACACATGCATATACACACATTAAACAAGCAAGCAAATAAATTAAACTCTAAGAAGTAGATTACTGCATACAATTCAATGCTATACAAACATACCAGCCAATAGCCACATCAGTCTTCTTAGATTTAAGTATGAGGTAATAAAAAAGAACATGTGAAATGTTAGCTGAGAGCATGGCACAGTTCTATAATGCTGGCACTTAGGAGACGGGGCAGGAGGATCATGGATGAGAGACCAGCTCCACAACATAGAAAAACATTCTGAACAAAACACAACCGCAGTGAATTTATTTCCCCAGTTGTGCCGTATTTCCCATGCCAGGCACCATACCCAGCTAGTGACGGGCACATCACGTGGCACGGATACAGGAAACTTCCACTGCTATGAATAGTAACTTGGAGTGACCTCAACCCAGAATCTCCCACAGTCTCAAAAGACACAATTCTGGAGGTTGGATACAAATCTCTGAAATCAAAGATCCCCACACTCAGAATCCTGAAAGGTTAGAATTCCAAATGTTGAAATCTCGTAAGCCCCAAAACCCAAATAATAACTCCTTGGAAAACAAAACAAAAGGGAGGCTATTCTGCTTTCATTTCTGTTGCTGGGACAAAAAAATAAATAAAATTAATAATCATTAACAATAATAATAACAAATGAGCAGAAAGCAAGTTAGGGAGAAAAGTTTTACTTGGCTTGCAAGTCTGAGTTGTAGCTCATTATTGAAGGGAAGTCAAGGCAAGAGTCTGGGGCAGCTCATTGTACCTCACCCGCAGCCAAGAACAGGGAGAAATTATTGCAGGGATGGTGCCTGCTACCAACGTCCATCTAACTTGAGTCCTCTGCCTAGGGACTGGTGCTGACAACATTGGGCTGGGTCTTCCTATGTCAATCAGTTTAAGGAAGACAATCCCCCAGACGTAGATCTAAATAGACTTACATTTTCCCTGGCCACACAAACAGGGCTCTTGTTCAGTCAGATGCCCAAGAAGAGATGTTTAAAATCTCACAATGCATCTGCATTCAGCTCAGAAGTTGGAAAGACAAGAAACACAATATACCAGTCTATTTATTTCTTTATTTATTCATCAAAGGGGTCTGCATGAGAACTAAACATGTATTGAAATGTACACTTTCCAATCATTATTCAATCTACTTCTAAAAAAATTAAAGTAAACATAACAATGGTTCACAAACAAGACACAGGGTAATCACTACCTTCATAAGTGAATTTTCCCTAATATTTTTTCTGTTATGGGCAGAAAACAAACTTCAAATAAAGATGGCTGTCATTACAATTACACAGCATCATCTTCAGAGAGAAGAGAGAAAAGCTATTGTGTCTAGAGAAACAAGGACATGGTGGCTTTTAAATGAACATTCAAAGATCAAGATGAGGTCCAAGAAATCAAAAGCATGATCATTGAACTGAAAAAAATCCCAAAGAAAATATTATATAGGAAGCAAGGGAAACTCAAAGGGAGAAAACCAGACAGCACAGTTGTTTTGCAGATGAGTAGACTGACAATGGGAATCCAGAGAGTTACAGAAAGAAGGAACCTCTTACAGAAGGAAGCGATCATGAAAGCAATAACTCAATAATTTCTTGGAACCAAACAATGTGATTCATGTGCCCTGTACAGCAAATGGAAACAGGTGCATCAAAGCATGATTATGTGAAATTTCAGATTATTGCAGCAAACCTTCTACACAGGGATGGTGAAGAAACAGACTGGATACAAGAGGAGCAATGCAGCTATTGAATTTCTTAAAATAGATTAAAAGTCAGACAAAATATCAAGTTACTTAAAACTGAGCAAATGATCCCTTACTCAGAATTCTTGGTAATTACACATACATTTTTTTATAAAGTAAAATGTCATCAGTTTGTGAGGCCTCTGCACTCTATCAGGAGGGGACTCCACTAAAATGAAACTGGAGACCAGGAAAGGAGCTATAAGTAACGGAAAATAGAAGGCCCAAACCAAGACAAGAGGGAAGGACTCCCTAGTGTGGAGGTACAGAACCTGGTGCAGATTTCCGTGAACTTACATTCTAAGTTTCCCCTAGGCAACTTAGGCATGAGACACAGCAAGGGGCATTGTGATTGGAAGGGGACTTAGCAAACCTCCCTTTGGAAGGGACTTGCATCCTCGTGGAGTCCGCTCTGAAACAACCTGAGCAGAGATGAAAGGTATTAAATCAACATATGGAACTGGATTGTTTTTCTCTGCAGTTTCACCAAACCTAGAAA
The DNA here is from genome assembly GCF_017639785.1 of Mesocricetus auratus. Taxonomy (NCBI): domain Eukaryota; kingdom Metazoa; phylum Chordata; class Mammalia; order Rodentia; family Cricetidae; genus Mesocricetus; species Mesocricetus auratus. The sequence goes on along the minus strand of NW_024429192.1, from coordinate 911,603 downwards.
CGAAAGGAAGATGAAGGTCCCTGCCTCACAATAGCAGGGGAACAGGGGGAAAAAAAAAACGGGACTTTGTTTTTCAAAAAGGAAATGCAAGACATGTGTCATAAAGACTACACAATGGTAAATAAGACCCAACTGTTTATAAAATGCCCGGGGTTTCATGAGCCAGGATTGCTGAGATGTCACCTAATGCTTAACACGGTTCAATCAGCCTGGCTGGATAATCGTAGGTGCCTTGTTTCCGGGTGTGTATTGGTGAGAGTGGTCCAGACAGGACGTGTGTGACTTGGAGCCCCGCGTAGGGCAGACACATCCTGTGGGCGGTCACCATCCTGTCGGCAGGAAGTCCAGACGTATAACAGGTCAGGAAAATGAAGGAAAATTGCCTCCGCTGTTCCACCTGCAGAGGGCTGTTCTTTGCTGTTGCAGCCACCACAGCGACAGACCTTGGACTTAAGAGTCCAGGTTGGTTGAACTGTGGACCTCACGCTTGCACCAGCCTCCTTCCCTCATTCTAACCCTTTGACCAATCTTGATGACTACAGTGTTAGCTTCCTGGATGCGAGGCTTCCGAACGTGGCCCCAAGTTGCACTCGGAGTTTCCTTGACCCTCAAACCCTGCTTACTTGTCTCTCTACTTTACAGACGGTCTCTCGTGGGGCCTGGTCAGCCTCTATGACCGCTTGACTCCTCCTAATCAATGCATATATGCAACCACACACATGCACGTAAGTGTGTGCATCTCCCATTGATTCTGTTTCTTGGGACCCTTGGCCAGCATGCTGTAATATTATTTGAACTGATCTATATATGTTCAATGGAATCACTGCCAAAATATCAACTACCTCCCCCCCACACCTAGAAATTGATACATTGAGCCTAAATTTCCGGTGGAAATACTAGAATAAGACAGTTTTAAGAAAGGAATAGCAAAGCTATTTTCAGTTCCCAGACTGACTCCACAGCTATGGTAACCGAGACAGTGTGGTGCTGGCCTCAGGACAGGCATAGGAACCAATAGAAAGTAATTGGGCTCACAAATGACCCTCAATAATTAGAAGCAGGCGGCTTTCAGCAAACGTGATGAGTAAATCTAAGAGTTGCAGTCAGTGGCTAGAGACAGCTATATGTGGGCACACTAAAGAATAGAATTGAATCTCTCTATACCACCTCTAAAACTCAGCTCAAAATAGATTATAGCTCTAAATGTTAACTGTCTGTCAAACTAAAAAAATACAGGAGCAAATATATACTCATTACTTGCATTTACATATATTAATACTTAATATATTAACTTACGTTAACTTTATATTAATATTAAATATAATTTACATTAATATGCAATATATATATATATCTCACATTAGATGGGTCTTCTTAAGTATACCAAGAAAGACCACAGGGAAACTTTTGCCAAACAGATTTCCATAAGATTAATGTCTCTTGTGCTGCAAATTATTTGATCAAGGGAGTAAAAACGCATCCCACAGAATGGGGGAAATGCTTCCAAATTTTATATCTGTAGAATGGTTTGTATTCAGAATTTATAAATAACTCTTACAACTCAATAATTAAAAAATAACCCAAGTAAAACAGTGGCAAAGAATGTGATTAGACATTTCTCCAAAGGAAAAATATGCAAATGGCCAGTAAAACACAAAAAGGCTCTCATCGCTCATCAGTGAACACAAACAAAGCCCACGATGAGATGCTGCATCATGAACCATCAGAGGCTCAGACTGTCTTTGTGTTTCTGCAACAAAGTACCTCCATTTATTTTTCAGCGTTTCCATGCCTTATACACTACTTGCCTGTTAGCTACTTAGCCACTGTCTCAGACATGAGAGCACCTGCTGAGAGAGCACTTCGTGTGTTTAAATACTCCTCTTTTCCCTAAGAAAACCCCAAAGCACAAGAGTAACAAACTGGAAATTCATACACATCAAATAAAAACAGGTTCTTGATGTAGCTCTGAGGTGGTGTAGACAGTGCTCGCTATGCACACAGCCCTGGTATTTTAGTCTCTGATACCACAGAATTTAAAAACAATGAAAACATATTCTTCTGTAGTTGAAAGCATAAATTATGGGGTTAGAACAACGGCTCAGTGATAACGAGTACACACACTGCTCTTGGAGAGGACCTGAGTTCAGTTCCCAGCATTGGTACCGGGCAGCTCACAGAACTGTAACTCTAGCTATAGGAAGCATACAAACACACACAAACACCACACACACCACACACACACACACACACTACACATACACACACTACATACCACACACACACAAAACACACACCACATACACCACACACACCACACACACACATTACACATGCCATACACCATACACATACACACACACCACACACCACATACACACTTACACACACACAACACATACACATACCACACACGCATACATACACACCACACACACATGCCATACATCATACACATACACACACCACACACACACTTACACACACACAACACACAACACACACATGCATACCACACACACACCACACACACCACACATACCACACACCACACACATACACACATATCACACACACCACACAATCTACACACACACCACACACACACACTACATACCACACACACACAAAACACACACCACATACCACACACATACCACATACACCACACATACCACACACACACATTACACATGCCATACTCCATACACATACACATACACACCACACACCACATACACACTTACACACACACATACCACACACGCATACATACACACCACACACACATGCCATACACCATATACATACACACACACACAACACACAACACACACATGCATACCACACACACACCACACATACCACACATCACACCCATACACACATATCACACACACCACACACACCACACACATCACACACACACACACACACAGGTAAAATAAAAATCTTTTTTCAAATATACAAGTTCTTGACTTACTAAAGAAATGTGTTCAAAATATTTTAAGATGGGGAAAAGGACTCACGTAAATTATTCACTTAACTTTAATTAAAATGTTACTATGATTAACCAGTATTATCATTAGTTTCTGTAATCCTCTCCCTAGGATCTAGTTTACGAACTAAGTTGTTTCGTATGTGAAAATGAAGAATAAGTTGGCTTAGGTGTAGATAAAGGTAAGGTTTATAGAACTGTTCAGCAGGTAGGTGACTGCACAGGCTAAGTGGAGAAGCGAACTGTCTTCTAATGGATTTGAAGGTATTTGGGTAGGGGTAATAAAATGTACCACTAAGTTTAATAACAGTTGTACAATTTTGTCAATTTCCTATCTGCACCCAGAGGAGGCCCTCCCTCACCAGAGGCCCACATCAGAACACAGCCTGCTACACCCTGGTCTTACCACGAGGACCCCTGAGCTCACCATGTAAATACTGAAACCAATCTAAAGTTACTGTGTGTAGGGCAGGAAGGGAAATGGCTCCCTCCTGTTAGACACAGGTCAGGTGCTAAGACTCTACCTATCAGAGAGGAAGTCAGCAGGTGGTCTCTACACCTGCACCAGGGGTTGAAGGCTGAAGACTATGGAAGTTAATACCAGGGAATGAGTTACATTGAAGACAGCCTGCCTCAGGAGAGTATAAGCTGGAATGAAGAGACAGAGCAGTGTGTCTACTGAATTCTGTTTAAACCCCAACAATACAACTTTTAAAAAGACATTTAAAGGAAGTCAATGGTATAAGGGTGAGAGCCAAGCTTTCTAAGGCCAATGAATGCCCAGCTGAGTGTCCTGGCCATCCAGGCTGGTCTTATATGCAACTGCATCCCACTGTGTGAAGGGGCACCTGCGTGATTGGACTTCTGAGGATCACTAGACAGTACTTTTGCATTGAGCTATGTTTCCAATCATTTTGTGTCTGTGTGTGTGTGTGTGTGTGTGTGTGTGTGTGTATGTGTGTGTACACAATGATGATACATCAGACATTCAAGTTCAAATTAGTAGTCTGAACTCAAGCTTTCTCTTGTTCTTGTTACTCATGGTCCTCTTGGATATGTATTTCCATGCTGCACCTCTCACTTTTATCATGGCCCTTTTCTCCTCAATGTGTGAAATACTTTGGACATCACAGCTTTAAGTCACATGGCTGAGCGACAGAGAGGGAGGGTTCTGGAGTGATGGGCCCAGCATGAAAAATGGAGGCTCAGACTTGCAGAGATCCTAACACAGTCAGACCACGGTCTGACAGAGTCCCACAGGATCTGACCACTGTCTACTTCCACCTCTGTCCTCCCTCTCCCTCCCTTTCTCCCTCCCTTCCTCCCTCATCTCTCTCCTTCTCACTCCCTCCTTCTCTCTCTCCCTCTCACTCTTTCTCTGTTTCCCCCTCCCCCTGTCTGTCTCATCCCCAAAAAAACCACACATACTATATGGTCTTTTGATATAGCCAGTACCGAGTGCCAGGAAGTCAGTAGGGCTGAGTCCTACTCTCCCACTTATGAGCTATGAGGCTTTGACAACAACAACTTATCTGTGCCCTGGTTTTCTCCTCTAGCAACTAGTGGCAGTAATCTTCCCTGCTTCATAGAGGTGTCTAAAGGTAAATGAGTTCTAGACAAGGCATCTGATCAAAGCTTAACTCTGTGATCATCAATGTATACTCACTTCACGGCCTGTCCTAGTTAGGATTTCTGTTGATACGATGAAACACCATGACTTGGGAATAAAAGGGTTTATTTGGCTTATTTATCCAGAGTCATAGTCCATTGAGCAAAGTCAAGGCAGGAGCTCAAACCGAACAGGAACCCAAAGACCAATGCAGAAGCCAAGGAGGGGAGCTGCATCCCTCCCCCGCCCCCATGGCTTGCTCATTCTGCTTTCTTATAGAACCCAGGACCATCAGTCCAGGGATGGCACTACCCAAAATTGGCCCTCCCATATTCAGCACTACTTATGAAGAAAATGCCTTACAGGCTCATCCATAGCTGTAACCTATGAAGACATTTTCTCAACTAAGGCTCCCTCCTCTCTGATGACCCTAGTTTGTGTCACATTAACACAAAACTAGCCAGCACATACTCTATAAACCCCATTTTATGAAAACCAACCACAAAAGATTGTGAATCTTCTTATCTCTCACAGCACCAGGGACATCCTAGGACAGCATCTGCCCAGAAGCGTGATACTGTTTCCCCAGCAGCCACAGAAGCATGCCCTCTTCAGCCCAACAGCTGCTTTAGCAATTAGAGAACATGGTGCTCTGGAGGTTGTAGACTGGAGTGAACGGTCCCAGTGATGCTATGAGGTGGTCTGGCCTGGAACATAGTTTGCAGGCCCACCCAATACCAACTCTGGCCAACTATGGCTCGGGCCTGCTACAAGGCTTAGCTGACTACGTGACATGAAGAGACTGTAGTATTGACTCATTCTCACCATGAATAGAGGACTTTAGATGGTCCCATCACAAAGCAAGTCCTTGTATTTCCCCAATATAACAGACATGCCAGTCACCCTGATCCTCATCAGACAGTGTGCACATGCATTGACATACAACATTAAACTCCATAAAAATGCAGTTGCCATGTATCATTACAAACTATTAATAAAATAATGAATTGGATAGAATGCCATGCGTAATATAAATACCTTTAGCCCTTTGTACTAGTGGGTTCCTCATCCATGAATTCAATCAAGTCCAGAGTGAATATTTTTTATTTTTTTATTATTAATTAAATGTATTCATTTATTTTACAACCTGACCACAGTTTCCTTACCCTCCTCTCCTCCCATTCTCTCCCCCTGTTCCCCTCTGCCCACCCCTCCCCATCAACTCCTCCTCTGTTTCTGTTCAGAAAGGATCAGGTCTCCCATGGGTGTCAACAAAGTGTATCGTGTCAAGTTGAGGTAAGACTAAGCTCCTCCCCTTGTATTAAAGCTGGGCAAGACACCCTGGTATGAAGAAAAGTTACTGGAAGCCAGTCAAAGCATTAGGAACAGATCCTGCTCCCACCACTAGTAGTGCTACAAGTAGATCAAGCAACACAATTGCCACGCATATGTAGAGGACCTAGGTCAGTCCCATGCAGGCTCCCTACCTATTGGTCTAAAGTCTGTGAGTTCCTATGAACCCAGGTTAGTTGTTTCTGCAGGTTCCCTTGTGATGACCTTGACCTGCTCTGGCTCATACAATCATCCCTCCCCCTCCTCAACAGCATTCCCAGAGCTCAGCCTAGTGTTCATCTGTGGATCTCTGCATCTGCTTCCATCAGTCACTGGATGGAGGTTCTCTGATGACAACTGTTTACCAATAGTCATCAGTCTGATTAAAGGGGATAGCCAGGTCAGGCACCCTCTCCACTATTCCCAGGAGTCTTAGCTGGGGTCATCCTTATAGATTCATGGGAGTTTCCCTTGCACCAGGTTTCTGCCTGGCCTTCTCTCCCCCTCGTCCACTCCCCCAACCCAATCCTATGGCAACTGGAGAGACGGTTCTGCTGTTAAGAACACTTCCAAGGGAACTTTGGCTCCCTAAACCCACATGGTGGCTCATAACCATCCACAACTCCAGTTCCAAGGGTTCCGGCACCCTCTCTGGTCACCATGAGCACCAGGCACACACATGTCCACTTACGCACACACACACACATGATGTGGGATGTCCTTCTATATGTATGTGTGTTGCTTTTCTTGGTTGATGAGCAAAGCTGTTTTGACCAATGGCCAGTCAGAATAGAGCCAGGTGGGAAATTCAAACGAAGATTTGGAGAGAAAGAAGGAGGAGACGGGGAGACATCACGTAGCCACCAGGGAAGCAAGATGTGAGGTAGCGAGTCATAAGCCTCATGGTTATTTGGGAACTGGTGGAAGGGACTAGAAACCTCCAACTGCATGTATACATGTAAAATACTCATAACATATAAAAATGTAAACAAATATTTTTTAACTGTCTGTACTAAACAAATATGGACGTTTCCTCTTTCTTGTTTTCCAAACAATACAGACTGACAACTACTTACAGCATTTTATACCCAGTGTGCATTGTAAGTGATTTAATATAACAGAGGAGATTGGCAGGTTATAGGCAAATAATACCCCATGTTATATGATCACCCTGAGCCACCTCAGGGTCTGCTGCTCACACATTGTAGACTCAAGTCCCTGTGAATATTTAGGAGTGATGGGAGTTCATTTTAAATGAAGGAGACACTTTCCTGGGTCAGCGAGGCGGCTCAGCAGGTAAAGGCACTTGCTGTACGAACCTGGTGATCCTCGGAACCCGTGTAAACATGGAAAGAGAACACTAACTCCACAGTGGCTCCCCTAACCTCCTCACGTGTGCTGTACCTACATGTACATATTATACACACATGCACGTACACACATACAGGAGGGGGGGAGAAATAAAAATTTCTTATTAAAAACAATAAACGTTTCTGGACGTTTAGAAGTTTTAAATGTCCTTAAACTACAGTTGGAGAGATGGCTCAGAAGTTAGTGCACACTGCTCTTCCAGAAGACCACTCTCTCCCCTCTCTTTTCTCTCCCCCTCCCTCCCTTCCTCCCCCTTCCCTTCTGACTGTGGGTGTCATGTGACCATCTGCTTCAAGCCCCAGCTGCCTTGACTTCCCCAACATGATGGACTGTGTCCTTGATCTGTGGACAGAAGAAACCCTTTCTCCCTTAAATTGCTTCTGTCTGAGCAGATTATCATAGCAACAGGAAAGTAGCCAAGACACTTAATTACATAATGATAGATGATAGATTCATTGCTAGCTGCCGGATTTCACACCTAAAAGTATTTAGTTCAAAATACTCATATTTAGAATTACAAATGAGATTACTTTACGTTTATTTTAAATGGCACAATGAGAAGTTGTAGGGCTATGGATCATAAAATATTAACACCAATCTAATCTAATCTACCCTCTCTCAATCTAAGTTGATCAAAATTCATCTCATCTCTATTGATGAAGGCCTAAAATTCCAAGATCTTGGGAGCAGCCCATGTCTGCTTCTTACTTCCTCTCTATTGCTCTAGAATCACAGCTGTACAACTTGCTCATGATCTCATTCCTTCCAGGTGAGTGGCTCATATGACCTTTGTGAGTCCTGTCTCTGTTAGGAAAACCAGATGCCCTGTGAAGAATAGAAACAGCTTCAATTGGATTAAGAAACAGATTGTGTTATAAGCCACCCTTTAATCTCAGCACTCCAGAGGCAGAAGCAGGAGGATCTCTGAGTTTGAGGACATCCTGGTCTACATAGCAAGTTACAGGCCAGTAAGAGCTACGTAGTGAGACCTTGCCTCAACATTAATCAATTAAATTTAAGGAAAAAGGAATTTTGAGTGGCATAGCATTGAAACTATAGACTGCTTTTGATGGGCGGCACTTTTGACAACATTAATTCTTTCAACCCACAAGCTTGGGAGATCAGAAAATACAAACAAGCTAGGGAGAGATAGGATATGTGCATTGTGATGGTGAAGATTATGTGAGGATTATGTCAGTGATTATGCTGACATGAGTAATGATAACACGTAGCATAGGTATTAAGCAGAAATGAATTAAGTCGAGATAAACACTAGGACTGCACCGGGTTGCGACAATGGGACTAGATCTCCCTTTGGGATGATATCAGTATCTGCAAGTCGCTGGGCATCACAGAGATCCTGACATCATGGATTGCAAGAACACTTGACTGTGTGTGTGTGTGTTTTTTTTTCTCAGTCCCAAGCATCACCATTGTAACTGTAGTACATTCTGACTTGTACTTCCATCGTAGGTGGGACTCATTTTAAAACTGTCCATGTGTTTTTTTCACTTGTATTGCATTGCTCTTCTTCAGCTGGTGACTGATCCGAAAATTATCACTGATTCCCCCACTGCTGCAAAGCCTGTGTGTGCTTTCTCATGCCACTTCGGTGACCACCAAGACAGCCTGCTATCAGACTGGAGAATTAACCAGCACCTGCCTTCTGGTGTCTGGCTCCTGATCCATCTTTAGGACATGGGGAGGGGGTGACCCACTGAAGTGAATGCCCAGGACACCTACTCATGTGGCACCTAGCAGAAAGATGACATGATCAGCATAGCTCTCAGGACAGACCACAAAACTGAGTTCCTAAGCAAAAGCTTCCAAATCTACCTCCCACCCCCCAACTAGTGGTGAGACTTTGAACAAGTCACACAATTGGTTGCCCCTTCTATGTTTCAGCAATGTCTGTGTGTCCTGGGTACTTTGCTTGATGCTAAGCAGTGGAGCTGCATTCAACAATCTCCCTTGGGCCGCTGGACTGAAGCCTGCAAGATGCCATTCCTGTATTTCTACACCACTGAGTTCTGGGTAGATTCTAACTATGAGGCTCTCACAAACTGTCTGGAGGTGGTCCACAGGTTAGAGGAAGGCAGATGTGTAGGCACCAGTACAGGGCAGATGTGCAGGTCTGCCAGTGCCAATGGCTGCCAAGCCTTGCCTCTGGGGACACACACTTTGTATCTGGCAGCACATGTGACCTACCCATTGCCTTGATGGAGTCCAGGATAGAGATGCTTAATGGAGGAAGGCAGGTTTGCAGACAAAAAGTTCTCAGAACCACTCTGGCCACACTGTAAGCAAACAGTAGATGCCACCTGCTATGATAGATTCACAACTTTCTCAATACAACCAGCTCATCTGTGCATATCAGGATAAGGAAACTAGCAAGCAGCTCAGATGTCACCCACAGGCCTGGAAAGGGCCCATTGTATTCACCCGCTGCTCAGCAACACAGAGACCCTGTGAGCTCAGGCCCAGGCAGGGCAACTCAGAAATGTGGTGGGAATTTAAATGATATGAACGGATCACATTCACAAAAGCCAGCAGAGTCTTCTTGTTGATCTCTCTCTCTCTCTCTCTCTCTCTCTCTCTCTCTCTCTCTCTCTCTCTCTCTCTCTCTCTCTCTCTCTCTCTCTCTCTCTCTCTGCAGCTGCTCCAGAGAGAAGGTTGGCTACCAAATAAACACAAAGCACCCTCACAGAGACACCCCGCTGTTCAGCTTCTCAAACGGGGCTCATTTGTGGAGAACAAGCCTGAAAAAAAACAGCATAACGTCAGACAGTTTTTCAGAGTTAATTGAAGACACCTTATACGGGCAAAGTAAGTCGGGGAGCTTGATGTTAGATCATAGGAAGTAGAATCTATAAGAGCTGTAGTCACCAACTCCATTTTCAGTGGTCCAGTTATATCCTAGAACTGTGGTCCATCAATGACTCATGTGATTAAATCTGCATCACTTGCAAGCTGGCTGTCCTCAAAGGATGCACATGTGGATACTGTGCCCGTTATATGGCTGCTCGCACCACGGATGGGACAAGCACTGATGTGTGCTAGGAAGGACAGACAAGAAGACTCAACATTGAGTCTGGAGCAATGGCTCAGTGGTTAAGAGTGCTTGCTGCGCATGTGGCTCCCCAGAAACCACCGTTAGTCAGTCCACCACCGCCTGTAACTCTAGCCGTAGGGGATCCAACACCCTCTTACAGCCTCCATGGGTACCTGCATGCACGTGCACGCACACTTGAATAAATCATCGCATTTTTAACACCACCCCCAGCCATTTTCACCACTCGGGTGTTTTTCTTGTAAAGAAAGGGAAGAAAGTACTCTTTTCATCCAGGCTTCTCTGTCTTGGCCTGAGGAGAATCTCTGAGGGTGGATCATTTATAGATTACAGAAACGTGTTTTTTCCCCTCTTCTGAAGGCTTGGAAGCACAAGATCAAGGCGTCCTGGCATTCAAGTAGAACTTCCCGTCTGCCTCCAAGATGGTGCTATAAACTCTGAGCCCTTGAGTGGTGAAACTAGAAAAAATTGAGGGTGTGGCAGGCTGAGAGATTTTTAACACACGGGTTTGGGGAAACACACTGAGGCCACAACAACCTTCAAAGGTTTTGTTTTAATTACTTATGTACTTATTTCATGTGTATGTGTGTGCATGTGCCTATACACATGTGTCCCATGCCCGTGGGTGGCAGAAAAGAACACTGGGTCCCCAGGAACTGAAGGTATGGGAAGTTTTGAGCATTCAGGTGAAGGATGGGACCTGAACCCAGGTCTTCCACAGGAATGGCCAGTGCTCTGAACCCCTGAACCATCACATCAGCCCCCACAGCTGAATCTTAAAAGCAGAAGCCGGAGTCATTGATGCCAGGTATTCCTAGTGGCTCCTGTTTGTGACAGTGGGGACAGCTTTCACTCTTTATTTCTAGAGCTTTGTCATTCAGCTGTGTCCCTCACGTGGCTCCCTCTTGAAATGGTCTAGGTCATCATTCTACCAATGGGATCTGAGCCACTGTAAAGAGAAGCCTTTTCCTTGCTAGCAGCTTGGTTTTTCCCCACCAGTCGCCTGGGCTCTGCCACGTTGCAGTCCCCAAATAGCACACAAGATGCTGTAATAATTATGAAGCTGTTGGCTTTGCTTGTTTCTTACTGGCTAGCTCTGACTTAAGTATTTACCCCATAACTGCCAATCTAAGTATTTCTCTTACCGGAGAGTTCTGGACATCTTATTTCTCTGGCGGGCTACATCGTGACTCCCTGTGTTTCTCCTACGCAGAGTCCTCCTCGACTCCTAGTCCCACCTACCTTGCTTCCCTATTGGCCAACAGTGCTTTATTGACATATACACAGGACTTCCCCCATCAAGCCACCAAGGCTATAGTATCTTTTCTATAATCTTTTCCTGGAAGCAGGTACTTCACAGTCACCCTGCAACCATCCCACACTCAAACATCAAGGGTACAGTCAGGACAGATTTGAGAACAGTTACAGTGTTTACCCCTACTCATCACTCCAGGTTTTTATGACAATGTAAAAACGAAACATGATCTTATTTGAGTACTTAATATAAATAATATAAAAGGCTAAGTTTGAAAGAAAAAAATGTGTTCTAAGAATTATACAGACACACAATTGAGTTTCATACATTCTTTTTTTTTCTTTAAATTAGAAACAAGATTGTTTTATATGCCAATTCCAGTTCTCTATCCCTCCCCTCCTTCCATGGCCCCCACCACCCCCTAACCCATCCTTTTTCTGCTCCCCAGAGAGGGTGAGGCCTTCCATGGGGGGATCTTCAAAGTCTGTCATATCATTTGGAGCAGGGCCTAGGCCCTCCCCCATGTGTCTAGGCTGAGAGAGCATCCCTCTGTGTGGCATGGGCCCCCAAAGTCCATTCTTATACTAGGGATAAATACTGATCCACTACCAGAGGTCCCATAGATTTCCCAGGCCTCCAAACTGACATCCACAGTCAGGGGGCTGGAACAGTCCTATGCTGTTTTCCCAGCTATTATCCTGGGGTCCATGAGCTCCCCCTAGTTCAAGTCAGTTGTTTCTGTGAGTTTCTCCAGCCTGGTATTGACCCCTCTGCTCATCACTCCTCCCTCTCTCAAGCTGGATTCCAGGAGTTGGGGTCAGTGTTTAACAGTGGCTGTCTGCTTCTGCTTCCATCAGCTACTGGATGAAGGCTCTAAGACTGCATATAAGATAGTCATCAATCTCATTATCAGGAAAGGACATTTAAGGTAGCCTCTCCACTATTGCTTAGATTGTTAGTTGGGGTCATCCTTGTAGATCTCTGTACATTTCCCTAGTGCCAGATTTCTCTTTAAACCAATAATGACTCTCTCTGTTATGGCATCTCTTTTCTTGCTGACCTCTATTCTTCCCCTGACTCAATCTTCCTACTCCCTCATGTCCTCCTCTTCCCTCTTTCCCCTTCTCTTTCTCCTAACTCCCTATCCCCTCCCCCCATAAACCTAATTAGCTCAGGAGATCTTGTCCCTTTCCCCTTTTCTAAGGGATCATGTATGTCTCTCTTAGGGTCCCCCTTGTTTCCTAGCTTCTCTGGTGGTGCCTCCTACATTCTTAATTGAATTGGAGGTCTATAATGATAGGAAGATTTACAGAATCAGAAAAGTGAGGTGAAAAGAGAGAGGGGTTTTAAGAGATCTATTGTTCTCACTCCATGTACTTTCATGCCCCAGACTAAATCCAAAGTGTGAGTGGCCAAGGGGAAGAATTTGCACATCACATGGGGGGGGAGACCAAGCCTTTAGAAGAACTAAGGATCTAATATCCAAACTCTGAGCTCCATGCAGGACCCACACTTGAGAGAAGAGACATGATGCTGGAAGATTTCCTAGTGTGATTGTTAGCCTTTCCAGGATTCAGCGCCCTCCTGTGTTGCTTATGTTTCTTACTAACTAGTTGTTTTGTCGAAAAAACATGCATGGGTCCTCTACTAGATCCTGGAAGACAGCAATGAACAAGAGAGAGGTGGCGTCTGGTCTGTAGCCATCACATACATATACAGAGGCAGTTTGTGATGCATAATTCAGGAAGGCTTCAGGCTTCCAAGAAAGCCTGGAACAGGGGACTTCACCTTCCCAGGCCAGGTGGGAAGCATGTGTTCAAAAAGGAATGACATCAGACTGCAGAGGATGGAAGATGATGGTCAACCGTCAGAGATACAACACCACTGATAGCACAGAAATTTAGGAGGATGCCAACACTGTGATGACTCCAAGTACAGGAGCGAATGGCAGTGATCCACTTGCCAAGCATGTCTCTGACATGGCTGACCTTATGCACATCTTATCCGAGAGTCACTTGTGGCTCTGTGGTTGCCTCAAAGCTGAGAATTGAGGTCTAGCATCTGCATCGGATAATTTCCACAGCACATTCATCGTCAGATGAGAGATGACGTATCTTGGTAGTGATTATGAAGACAACCAAGGAAGATGCCATCTTGGAATGCACCCTGCATTCTACCCTGTGAGACACAACTTGTTTATCCCTACTGCTGAAGGGGCCAGAGGTAAGCTAATCAAGCCATTAAGGCTTCACCAAGATCAGTATAAACACGACTAACTAAATCTAAAACAAGAAGGCATGGTGACTATCCTAGTTTGGTTTACCATTGCTGTGAGGAAACACCATGGCCAAAAGTAACTTAGGGAGGAAAGGGTTTATCAGGCTTATACTTCCATATAATTGTTCATCATTGAAGGATGTCAGGACAGGAACTCAAACAGGGCAGGAACCTGGAGGCAGGAGCTGGTTCACACTGCATGGAGGGGTATTGCATACTGGCTTGTTCCACATGACTTTCTCAAAGAACCCATGACCACCATCCCAGGGGTGGCGCCACCCACAATGGTCTTGCTCCCCTGCCCCCATCAATCACTGATTAAGAAAATGCCCTATAGGCTTGCCTACAGCCCAACCTTATGGTGGTATTTTCTTAATTCAGGCTCCTTCCTCTCAAATGACTCTAACTTGTGTCAGGTTGACATAAAACTAGCCAGCACAGCGACCCACTCCCTAAACTAGGCATAGTACTATGGGTACATCACAGCTTATGTACCCCTTGTGACTGGCAGGGGCATCTCAGAAGCTTTCAAGATGCATCCCACTTTACCTGAGCAGTATGGTGTGTCTCTTGGTGTTTTCATGTAGAAGACTGGACAAACTGAACAGTATAAAGAAGAGACAAGAGAGTGAGGAAGGGTGAGTAGGGATATGAATGACCCAATGGTGTCTGAGACTGATCACTGATTGCTAGAGTGAGCATTTCACTTATCCGCTCACCACATGAGAGTTTTCTCAACTCCAGCCACTATGTCTATTTGACATCTCCATGCTTCCTTTCGGGGCTGATTGGCACAATGCCTCCTCTCCAGTGTTTGTTCTCCAAACTTCATCTCTATGTATTCCTTTTCTCTTCTATCTAAGAAGTAAACAAAATTACACTAAAGACGAGCTGTCGGCTACCACCCACATGGATAAATGCTGTTGGCAGGGTCTGGACGCCCTCAGTTGTCCAGTGGACAATGGCATATTCAGGAGCCAGTGTAGGAAGTGAGAGACCTCTAAGGGCACTAGGGTGGGGTCTTTATTCCTTTTTTCCTATAGGCTTCTAAAAATCCCTCCTACAAGGTATCAGACACATCGATCTGCATTCCTCACTTGAGCTAAATGTATCTCTACCATGGAGACTTTCTGGATTCCACGCTGTGTCTCACTGCTCTCTGTCCCTGTTCCATGCTGTCCCTTCTTCAGCTGGATTTATTCCAAGACCTACTGTTCTTCTCTTGAGTTATGGCTCTTCTGGTCTGGTGCAGTTCTCATGATGTGTTACCTGCACCTCACCTCCCTGTCCTGTCTTGGAAGTTCTTGTAAACAAACTCTACAAGGGACACCTCTACCTCCCATATATTGGTTTCCTTCCTCCCTCCTTCCTTCCTTCCTCCCTTCCTTTCTTTCTTCCTTTCCTTCAGATGGTGGGGGCTTATCTGGAGAGTGAGTAGCATCTACCATGAGGCAGGGAATGATTCTGACCTGATCCCCTAAGGAACTCCCTGACCAGGACACATATACATCCTAAAGGACATTTGTAACCTGTCATTTAAAAGAGCTCTTGGGGGTTGGGTTAGACCAAGGCCCTCTCTGAGCATAGGTCAAACCACACGAACTTGATGAGCCTTGCTTCTGAAAGGTATGAATCTACAGTTCCAAGGACACTGGTGGATTCAAACATGCCCAGCATGTCAACCAAAGATGGCAAAGTGGTTCAATCATGTCTACATTTTCATTTTGAAATTTTCAGCTATAGACCAACCATGTTATGAAGGAAATTAAATATCATCCAATAAATCAAGAGGCAGCATAAAGATTAAACAAGTCTCAGGAGATGTAGTTTGCCCAAAATGTAAGGAGAGATCCGCTGCCGTCATCACTCCCAGAAAGTCCTCAGTCTCTAAATATCTATCTAACTCAACCATTCCAGCCTCCCCAACCCTGCCCCGAGATGGCTGACAGTCTAAAACTTTGATTTGTAAATCTATGAAATGAGCATGATATTGCTACCCATTCCCGCTTCCCCCAAGGCTGCTGTGAATTCAGTGAGACCAGTTATAAATTTCATTAACTCCTAAAGATGTGTTCAACAATAGTTCATTCTGTTGCAGGCAAGAGCATGGTCAGATATATCACTCAGGAAGGATCCACTATTGGAAGTTTTACAAAAAGGGAAACCAAAAGAAAGGACTTAACAGTGACTTCTGGCAACATAGACATGGGAAATGAAATGTTTTAAGTGACTTGTGTTACAAACACAGGAAATAACTCGATAATGAGGACACACCTTTATGGTCACCTGAAGTTGCCAGTTTCAGCCCCTGCTTCCCCATAGTTGAAACAGTAGGATTCAAGGCACCTTTATCCCCTCTATAAGTTCTCTTCTTTACTAAAACTTTCTTTGGATTGTTTTACTTGGTAAGTGTAGAATTTGATCTTCCTTTATTATGGAGAACTGTTTTTTTTAAAGGGGGACTGGATGACCTTCCTATGAAAATGAGCAGCTGTGTTATCTCATGTGAGGAGAAAACAAATATGTAAGAAGAAAGACCTGACATATTTAGTTAGGAGTTCTGAAAGGAAGAAACGGAGTAATGATTGTATTTCAGCTGTTGAGATGGCTTTGAGAATTAGCTGAGACTTCTCCGTTACTTGCAGAACAATTTTATGAGGGGGCCACCAAAGTCAGCCCATTTCCAAGATGTGGAAAATGAGGCAGAATGATAGAAGGTAATAATACAGGCATTATATCAAGAGTGGTTACAATTTTAGGGATGATTGCCTGTATGACCACCTCTCATCTGAGATGATTAGGCAAAGAACATGCAGTAAGAAGAGAAGGGACTTACCTGTGAGGAGCCTGTGGAAAACATCTTTGGGTCTTTGCCCACAGCACTGGGGGTTTCTACTGAAGGAGCAGAAGTTGGAAATCCCCCCTGTGTGGTGGGAACCCCCAACCACATCAATTCCTTTTCAGTGGACATTTACTCTAACTGCCGAGACAAGTCTGCTGGAGAGACTAAAGAGTTTGAACAACAGACCAAGGCAGCCATGTAGACTCTCAGCTCCTGGGCAAATTACCTCACCCAGTTAGAACTAATCCCTCGTCTGAATACATAGGGGATAAATACTGCTTATCTCAGTGGTTGTAGATGTGAGAGAGTTTAGAACAATGCCTGTCAAGGGATACATGCTGTATGAATGCTTGCTGGATAAGAATTGTTAAAGCCCCTTCCCCCAAGTGTTAGGAGAAACCGAGTGTGGGGTTCTAAAGTCTATAATCGTGCAAGGAAAGCAAACAAGGAACAATTCACAGAGATCAGGCTGATGCAGAGTAGACAGATTTAAGGTTTCTAGAAAATTCAGGAGGAATGCCAGCAATGAATATCAGCACCCGAGAAGAGTTGAGACCTGACGGGCAGCCATGATACATGATACACCAGGCACCCTGACTAAGACCCTGAGAGGCAGGAGCAGACCAAGTCAGACAACAGGTAGCCAAAGGGATGGGGCACATGCTCAGGCAACCTCTCTTCAGAGATGAGGATGCTGGTCCTCTCATTTATAGAGCAGAGGCAGGCATCCTAGCTCATTCTCCTGAGATAAGCAAGTAAACACGGTAGACACGCATAGCTCATCTTTGCAGTGTGCCTGAAAACCAAAGGCTGTAAACAAGGACAGGCACAAGGTCACAAAAGGAAATTCTGTGGACAGCATATTTTTTTGTAAGGCAAGATCCCTGGGCTGCTGGCCCAGATCTGTTAGACCAGAGGGAGCCATCCATCTATCTCAGAGACCAGCAGACAGGCATTAAATTCAGCCACTGCTCCAGGTTAAGATTTTTCTCACATTCGTGCAGGCACAGTCAAGATAAGAGGTGGTCATTTAGAGTCAGTCTAGGGATTGGATCTGCCTAGGGGACTGCAACTGCAGTGCTGGCCAATGGCTGTCACAGAGATCAGCAATTCCTGCCGCCATCTGAAGGGACCATGACTCTGACTTTGTGCACATAGTGGGAGCTGGGGAGGACCCTGTATGTGAACAGCCACAGCCCTGGCTTGCACATCTGAGTACCACAATGAGTGGAGATCAGACTTCAGAGCCTTGCTCTGAGGGGTGCTGTCTTAGTCTGGGAAAGTAAAAACGTGAAATGTGTTCATTGGCAACTTCATCTCAAATGGCACAATTTTGTTGTAGATATTTTCCTGCAATGCAAAGCAAATATATTATACTTAAGAGAAACTGGTCATCTAAGTAAATCATCCCTACAGCCTCATGGTGTCTCAGATCCAAAGTACAGTGTCTTACCTAACCTTGGTTGCGACAGTGTGTGGGATTTTAGCTTATACATTATGAGTTTGAAAATAGGAATGGTTTCACATGGGGTTGGTAGGACCCTGTGCCATGTTTATGCTGCTTTCAGTGTATACGCTGCTTAAATTCAACAGGGACATCTTTTAAAATGGGGATTTTAAGTCCTCGCTGTGAACGATATTCAAATTCAAACCAAAATGCTATCAAAATTGTGCTTGATCTATTCACTTATAAGGAAAAAAAATTGAGTGAGATACTCTTAGAAAATGTATTGGTTTACAGACATTTTGCTTGCAAGTTTGACTGAATATATGAGTATTATGAATGTATTTTTTTTATACTTTATATGTTTAAAGATTTGTCTCAATTTTATTTATATGTATATGTTTGTGCCTGTAAATGAATGGGCACCAGTGAGTGCAGGCACCCATGGAGACCAGAAGAGGGCGCTGGATGCCTAGGAGCTGGAGTTAACAGGATGTTGTGAGCCTCCCCGCATGGGTGCTAGGAACTAAGGTTTTGTCCGCCTCAAAGCAGCAAGCTCTCTTAACGGTTGAGCCATCTCTCCACTATGCATTTTATTTTCAGTCTGTTTATTTAAACCTCTTTAGCTGTTTTTAATTGAATGCTTCTATAAAGTGTGGAAATGTTACATCATTACTTGTTTCCAGTAGCATCCAAATAAGTCCATCAACTACTGTACTATTGCTGTGTAAAGTAAATCCAGCTTGTTTTGAAGCTGGTTACACTACTAAGAATAGAATTTACAGCATGTCAAATTACATAAATGACTATAAACAGGTTTTAATACTCATTTCAAAGCCTTAAATTGGGGCGGGGGAAGCTTTCTCATGCCTCAATATTTAAAAAGAAATGCACTTGCAAACAGCATCTAGGAAACAGGTTGGAATTTTTTTTTTTTTTTTTGCTGAGAAAAATCAAAGAAAACTCGGAAGTTGAAAGAAATATTAGAGCAATACATAGTCACTGCTGGATGAGTGAGACATGGGCAGGAACCCTGGGTGAGCACTAGATTCTAGTTTGACATGGCTTTGTGATCAAGATAGCTCCCACCGGCCCATCTGATCCAAAAAGGCCATGACTGGGATGCCCTCCTCAGCTGGTAAGTAAAACTGACTAGAACAGGGCACTTGGCTTCCCTTCCTTGTTTGTCCTTTACTGAGATCCCCACATGCTGAGTTTGGGGCATGTCTGAACCTCCTGGGCACAGTATTCTGAAGCCCAAAGGGGATGGAAAGCCCTGGGCCTTCAAGCCAGGTGCTGCAATGCCCATTAGGCGGAATCCTCACTTCACCAGAAACAGCGGAGTCCCCTTCCCCCTCCTTATAGACCCAGCTTCCAGAAGCCACTCTGTCCCCAGCCATGGCCAGGCCACTGCCCAGTTCCTCTTTAATAAATGATCTCTTTATTTAGACCCGTTAATACCACAATTGAGTTACTGCTGTGGGTCCCAGCAAGTGTCTGTCCCTGTCGGAACAGCGGCAGCAGAGACGGGTGTCTCCCTTTCTGGCTCCTTTTGGGGGCATCCACTGACCAGAGATTTGTTATCAGTGATCCAAACATAGAAGAGAAAGTGTACTTGGAATTCTAATGGGCTGGATTGTGTGGGCTTTTATGTTGTTGGGTTTTTGTAATGTGTTTCTGTGTTTATTAAGGACCATTGCTAACCTCTCTGTTCACAGTGCTCAAATGGTGACTGTCAACCCACATAGGTCAGAGGCAGTAGGTGTTAATATTCAGGCATCTGTACTGGCCTGCCTTTGGCAGGATATACCCTCAGCTGCTGCCTCAAAGAGTACCACCTGTGCCTAGTCACTATGTTCCCTTTTAAAAGGGTTCTGCCCTCCTCTCCCTACCCCTGTCTTCCTCTTTCTCTCCCTCTTTTCTCTCCCCCTCTCATCTCTCTCATCTCTCTGTTTTCTCTCTCTCTCTCTGTTCTCTCTCTCTCTCTCTCTCTCTCTCCCTCTTTTCTCTGCCTCTTTTTCCTCTCTCCTGCTGTCCCTGCCCCAGAGGCCAGTCTCTCCCCTTTCCCCCCTTTTATGATCCTTTTACCTTAATTTAAAAAAATCCACTTAAACTCTGTCACATGGTATCTTCTCTCTTGAGGCCCTTTTAAAAAAAATTACAAAAGTAGGAATGGCTGGCAAGGCACAGGATACATCTGCCATGGGCAAGAGTGAAAGCCAGAGAGGCAAACACCCAAGCAAGCAGGGCACCTCAGCCTCCTGCTCATGTCTCTTTCAGGTTTCCTGCTGCTGAAGAAGTGGCAGGTCCTCAGCACTAAGCCTGAGAACAGGCATGAGATGAGCAGACTGAGACCAGGGAAGTCTAAGGGAAGGTCTACTCTGTAGGGCTCAGCTGCCCAACTCCATTAATGGCTCCTAGCTCAGAGCCTGGTCCCAGGCCACACACTCTTATAGCTCATAGGAATATTGTGGAGATCCAAATTTGTGGCCTTAAAAGCTTCATTTCAGCTCTATCTCCCTTAAAAACAGCGGCTGTGCTCCGGGATCTGGAAAAAAAACCATATGTATACAGAGTATGGCTTCTTGTAGTGCTTCAAATAGCAAGATGGCTTTGGGATGGGCAGGGATGATAATAAGTCCTCTGCCATGACCTCTTTTAGAACACTTGTCTTAAATGTATAAGAAGCCAGATTCTATCCTTAATATGGCAGGGAGGTAGTGGGGAACTAGGGAAAGAGGTGTAGGGTGGGAAGCATGTTGGGATGGTGCACCAGCCCTGCATAATGATTCCAGTAAGTCTCAGAAAAGTGGAAGTTAGAGTGGTGACTTACTAGCAGTGCAAAGTAGCTCACTGTAGGAGTCAAAGCATGGACACCACAATGCTGCTGGGTAAATGTAGCTAGAAAATCAAAGAAAGAAGCTGAAGTTTGTTTGTGTTCACTCTGGGGTCACATGGTGAGGCTATAAAATGGCTACTTGAGCGTGGTGCTCAAGCCTCATTGGTAGTTGGAGTCCTTTCTCTCTAGCATGTGGCTTTTGTGTCTACCATTTGCTCATCTTGCTTGAACCTCAAGTCAAATTCCGGCTGAATTCTCTCCCCATTCCAGCGTCCTCAGAAAAGAGATGATGCTGTTGACACCTCACTGTCCTCTAGAGAGGCTGCTTAGATGGTGATGTGTGTTCAGTGATGATGCCTGCACCCCATTCACCCGTGCCCCACCCCCTCCCTATATGCCTATATGCCACAGGTCCCTAATTGTTCAACCTAAGAGGAGACATTAGACTCAGACAATGAAAAATAGGGCTTCTCTTCAAGATACCTAGAATCTCAGGGTGATGTCTTCATGATGTGGGAAAGCCAGCAATGTGAGAAGAAATGTAATACTGCCCACATGGACAAATAGCAATGACAAGAAATGGCCAGGAGCCCCAGTTGTGACTCCAGTCCTAATCCACCTGGAAACCCTGCTGTGTCCTTGCCATGCATAGTAGTTTGTTGAAGAAATGACCCTCCCAGAAAGTTCTCCCTCATTTAATATGAATCTAGCTACTTTTCTGTTGCGTAAAATCCTATGAATCATAAAATAGCTATCATTGATCTATCTATCTATCTATCTATCATCTCTCTATCACCTATCTATGTATCTATCTCTCTATCTATCTATATATATATATCATCTATCATCCATATATCTATAATCTACATATATAGATAGCTACTATATCAGCTATCAATCTCTATCATCTACCTATCATGTCTCTCTATAAGCTATATATCTAGCTGTGTAGCTACTATCTTCTATCATCTGTCTGTCAGTTACCCAGTTATCCTTTTCCTTCTCTCTCCTTTCCTCCATCCTTCCCTTTTACCTCCTCCCTCCATTTCTTCCTCTACTCCTTCTTCTCTTCATTCAATTGACTCTGTCTAGAACACTCTGATAGACCCTTCGTGTCAACTGCATACTTGCGGGCAGCCTCCAGATTTAGTAACGAAGCAGTTAACTGGCTCCGTATCAAACATGTCTTGTAATAAGAGCTCAGAGTCCTTGGGAAGACCCTAGACCCTTCCTAAGCCTCCCTCTATAGCCAACTGTGTCCCTGACATCTGCTCCCCCGAGTCCCCTTTCTGGTGATTCTATTTGACAACAAAGTCCTTACAGTGCCATCCGCATTCTTCAGGTGACACAGCCATGCATATTTTATTCCTGTAAATTACCACAAATTGAGCCATCACTGCAGAGGAATAAAGCAGGGCACATCCAGGGCCCTCTGCGTGCCTCTAAGGCTCAGCACACTCAGCAAGAAACTGTAAGACATTGGGCAGGTGCCCCTCCCCTCTGCAAGATCTCAGAAAGCTCTGGCCCAGTGCCAGACCACCTCAGGAAAAGGCAGAAAAGGAAAAAAAAAACAGTCCACAGTTGGTGGTAAAACTGTCTGTGCGCCTGGGGGAAGTTCAGCATTGGAGTTACTGACTGCAGTGGTCCATCTGGCAGTTGGCTGTGAGGAGCCATTCATCCCACTGTAAGTAGATCAGCACGATGCGATTCCCTCACATCTCACTTCCAATTATTCCATGTGGGTGCACGATTTTTAATGCTCAGGGACTGCTCTCGGTGACTCTGGAAATGCAAAACATCTATTTGTTTTGTGCTTGAGGCTCATCTCTGGCTTGTCTTCTGGACTTCCCCACGTGTTTCTTTGGCGTCCACTTGACCAGTGGTCTTGTTTAGGATTAAGGAAAGTGAGGGAGGTGTTCCTTACGATGTAAAGTTCTGAATGCCAGGGAGGACCTAGCATGGGGGTTGGGGGACAGTTACTACTTCGACACTCAGCCATTTTAGTGTAACAAAAGCTTGAAGCCGGAGGGGCTGAGGTCAGCCCCAGGAGCCTGGCTTCCTCAGTCTCTGGGGGAGAAAAAGGGCAGCTAATACCCAGGGCCACACAGTTGGTGTTTACATCATCCCTGAATTCTGCCAGGGGACAACACGGCATAATCCAGAATACTTAAGACTGTCAAGAATGTGGGTACTTTAAATGCTATCTAGGATCTGCCCATCCCAAGGATGAAATCATCCCCCCCCCCCAAAGGTCTGGAAGCACCAAGTCACCACCTAGAACATTCAAACATATTAGCATCTATTTACCCCCTGGTGTGGTGGATGCTAGTTGGTGGTGGGAGGATGATCTGAATGGTAAGACAGAGACACACTGCCAAAACAAGGTCTAAAGGCAGATGATCTATAAATGGCAACTGGTGGTGACCCCAACCATAAAATTATCTTCATTGCTATTTCATAACTGTAATTTTGATAGTGTTAAGCTGTTACTAATTGTAATATAAATATTTTGGGGGGACAGAGGCTTGACAAAGAGGTCATGATCTACAGGTTGAGAACGACTCCCATTAACTTCACAAACAGCGCCACCTTCAGGGAACCCAGTGTTCAAACACCTGAGCCTGTGAAGGATGTTCCTCCTTCAAACCAACCACAGTAGCAGGCACATGGCTCCACTTAGTGCCATCTTCATTGTGAGGCAATAGCTTGAAGCTGGGCTTTTAGCAACATCTAAATATCATGTCCATGGGGGAAATTACATGATATTTGTTACTAAATCACTAAAAAAAAGTTGAGTCTAGCTCACTACCCTCCCACAGATCCTTCCCTTGACAGTTATTTTCTAGGCTAGATTCCCCTGGTTTCCATAGCAATTGCTAAACAAGCTGCCATGGTCTTTATTGCATCACACAGAGGCAGCATGTGTGTGTGTGTGGACAGCTCTGAGCATCCACTCTCACTACAGCTTCCAAGATGTCAGTATAACACATTTACTTACCATTGTCTAGCTGCACAGTCAGCCTCTGGAAATTGCACCCTCCTGTGTAACTGCACCTCTGTGTCACGTGACTGACATTTATTTGTCCCCTGCTCCCCAAGCACTGTAGACCTGTGATGATAAACAGCAGTACAGAGTACCCAGCAGCAATCCCTGTCCTTGCCTTAAAGCACACAGTTATATTTAAGTCTTCAGCTATATTCCTTTGCTTGCTTAATTCCCCAGGGACTGGAGCTGCTGGGTTTGGTGTTAACTGGAGCTACCCTAGCTTCTAACTTCTCTCCCAAAATAAACCCTCTCCTTTCTGTTTCTTTACCCTGCTGCTCTTCATTGTCTAGTTTTGTGGATTTAATGTGTAAATCATTTGTTCATTAGTCTTATTTCAAGACTATGTGTTGTTGAGGTAAGACAAAATCATATAGTCATATGCATATTGAAATTAAGTTGTTTACAGCTACAAATGTGCACCAAGGTGCTGCTTTAGCTCTTCCCGAGTGTTAGTACATATGACTACCTGCTACAATGATTTTAGAATTGTTACTCCCCATTAATCAGATACATGAAAATAAAATATGTGTTTATTTAACTGTCTAAAAAAACATTTGGTTCTTCTATAAGGGTAAAGAAGTAAAGCAGATGAGCTACAGGAACATTAAGCATGGACCTTAATCAAGACAGTTTATGAAACAGAGAAACTGTAGGATGGAAGAGGCATAGATATGAGTCATAAAGTGACTTATGATAGGTAAAATGGAAGAGATGTGTTAAATATGGAAAAGAAATTACCTGTAGGACACATTACAATTGGATAGAGGAATATCTTAAATTAAGAAGAATATAGCTTACAATGGGAAGCTCGTGTTTGTGTCTCCTCCTCATCCTGTTGATGGCAGCTTCCCCAAATTCTGTGCTCACTAGTGACCCCCATCCTGGTCTCACAATAGTTCCAGTATCCTGCCACAGAAACACAGATGGCCCTCTCCATCTTCTTAGTAGAGTACCTACCTAGTAAGCTACATGTGTTCTTCATTGAAACAGGTGTTAAAGACAGTAGCCCCTGTTACAGTCCCATGGTGATCTTACAACTACAGATGCCAGTGGACAGGCTGGCATGGCTGGAAGAGATGGGCACTCACAGCACCCTGTGATCTGTGACAAGGGAGTCCAACCCCATGCTAAAAGGAATTAGTTTATCATTGTTATCAAGGACAGTACTAGGGTTTCATGTGGCCCATCTGTGTGCTAGCTTATTTAGTGTTCCTCTGATAGAATGTCTAACAAGAAGCAGCTTAGAGGAGAAAGGGTTTATATTTTGGCTTAATGCTCCAAAGGGACACAATACAACACGATGGGAAAGACATGATAGTGGGATCAGGAAGCTGGCTCATCACAATGTGTCCACACTCAGGAAGCAGAGAGAGAACTGGAAATTGACCGAGCTATAAACCCTCAAAGTCTGCCCCTAGGGATATACTTACTGCAACAAGGACACATCTCCTAAAAGTTCTGTAACTTGCCCAAACAGTACCACCAACACTGAGTGTTCAAACATAGGAGCTTATTGGACATTTCTCATTCCAATCCCAGCAGCCTGTGTAGTGTTCCATTAGCACTGGATAAATAAGTGAAGACAGAAAGAGACCAGTTCCCCTATTGGACAAAGACTCTGTGAGACAGGACACTACAGACAGGCAGTCAGGGTCCCCCAAGAAACCAGTGTAGTGTTTGAGTGTGGGGATCACATCTGCAAGAAAACACCTATCCTGGGGAATTCAAAGAAGGAGGCAGCCATGAGGCTGCACATACCCCTCAGAGCCCATCATCACCGTGAGATACTCATCCACATGCTGAGGTGAGAGGCACGGAAGGCCTTAAGCAGGGAAGTCACATGGTCAGATTCTTGTTTGTAAGCTTGCACTCAGGCAATGTGAGCATGCTAAGGCTACTAAGACCATGCAAGTTATTGTAAAAAATCTGAGACATAGCAGAATACTGAGGAGTAGTGATCATGGGATATGTTGCTTGTGTTCTGACAAATAAAGCTTGCCTGGAGATCAGAGGGTGGAGCTAGCTACTACTTAACCATAGAAACTAGGCATGGTGGTTTGTAGGCATCTGGTCTGTGGACCTGTAATGGTGGCCACGCCCCTTTGGGTGTGGTTTCAGGAGGACGGAAGGGGAAAGCTTGAGGTGTGGCTTTCCTTTGTGCACTCTTACTGGTGGGTCAGCGGATCTGGTAGGAAGAGCAGGGAAACACTCCAGTGTTTCTTTGCATTTTTCTGTGCACATGTTCCCCAATAAACACCCATTTATCATTTATCTTGGATCTAGTAGTCAAAACTTATAGTTAGGTTAGTTGGGTTTTCTAGATATACAGAGATGCATTTGAGATGGATAGTCTTCAAACCTTTCAAAGACCTTCAGAAAATGGCATTTAAATGGTTTAGGGTTTTTCATGATAGTGAGACACTACTACTCCTGGCACACCAATTACATCTGAGAGGAAGATGGGCATTGAAGAAACTCATTATGGAGTTTGCTTTCAACATACCAAGATTAGCCATTTGGGCAAGAAACTGCTCTTGCCTGGACTGTTTAATTGTTGCTGTATAAACTGGACCCACAGGAAAGTGACAGCTAAACTTGAAAAATAAGATGGACACTGCTATAGGGTTCCTGTTTCATGGAACAGTCTGCCACATATTCTACGGGACACACACACATACACACAAAATGACTGACAAACTGCCAATGCAGATGGGCAGTTTAACATTTCATACTTTGCTAAGAAGTCTGACAGACCCACTGTGGCCTCTTGGCTGAAGATGGATGCCCCAACATTACAGAGGAACTTCGGGTGACTGTCCCAGTAGTGAGATGTCTCTGTCAATTCTAGTGTTTATATATTATCCATCTGTGGTATTTGATAGAGTTGAAGACAGATGGTTATAATTATAATTTTCCTTAATTATGATAAAAGATAAGTTACATATAAGACTTTAGACTAACAAAGATAACATAGATGATATTTTCTTTAAATCTTGCTAAATGCTAATGGGCTAAATATTGTATTTATAGTTCTTGCTTAATAATTGCCTTGATATATATAATTTGACTATGTTAAAGTTAAAAACCTTTCTTTTTATTTAGACAGAAAAGAGGAGATGATGGGGGAAGTCCTTCTGTGTATATGCTGTCTTATTGGTTGATAAATAAAGCACTGTTGGCCAATAGGGAAACAAGATAGGTGGGACTAGGAATTGAGGAGGATTCTGGGAAATATAGTCTAGAATAGGGAGTCACCATGTGATCCCAGGAGGAAAGGGTGCAAGTTTTGTGTTCTCGGTAAGATAAGACCTTATAAAAATATATATTAGTAATTATGGGTTAATAATTAAGTTAGAACTAGCCATTAAGAAACAATAGCAAACAGCCAACAGCTTCATAATTAACATAGCATCCTGCATGTTCATTTGGGACTGACATTGTTCTGGGACCAGGCTGGTGGGAAGAATACACACTACAAGTGATATAATTACATCCTGGCCTTCAGTGGTTCACACCTTTAACCCCAGCACTAGAGGGGGGACAGGAAGTGATAAGATGGGGGTGTAGACAGGATCTTAGCCTTTTTTGTCAGAGGAAGGAGACAGGTAGGAAACAACCGACAGTTGCTCCTGATTTTCTGATCTTCCAGGTTTTTACCCTGATATCTGACTCTCAGATTTTTATTGATTAAGATTATTTAGATTAACGCTTCGGAAGTTAACTTCAGAGACATCATTGGGGTTGACTTCAGAGCTTTGGGGGCACTGATGAGATCATCCGTGGCCATAGAAATGAAAAGAGAGGAGCAGCCTGGGGTGAGAGAAATGTGGTTCTCCAGAAGCTGGGCTGTAGGGAGGGCAGGAAAGATCATCCATCCTGTGTGGCAGAGTATAGCAAGTGGAAGGCGGCTGACAGCATGCAGAGTGAAACGAGCAGCTAGAATAGCCGGTAAACGGGTGGATCGAGCATGTAGAGTTGGGTAGCCAAGGGCAGACTCGCCGGCTTCTTTGGGGAAGAGAAAGGACAGCAGGTCACATGACCTGGAGACGGTGTTGGCTTGCTTTGCTTTTGATTTGGTTGGTAAAGGAGAGTTTGGGGCTTGTCCAACCCCCTGGAAAACATGCCTATAGAGCAAAGAGTGCCTTACCCTTAGCCCTACTGAAACTACACCCTGTCACCAAACACACCCATCTCCCCATAAACCTGCCTGTCGTGAATAGCATTAGGACCCTCCCAAACATGTGTCTGAGCCTGAAGTTCAAGGACTTCTGTGTGTGTCCTGATCTGGAAAAAAAGGCTGTCGAAGAGGAAATCAAGTCGAGGTCAGAGTAGATCACAGTGTCTACCATATAGATGACTACAGTCCCTGTTAAGACAGAAATTTGGTTATGAAGGGGCACACATGGAAAACATCACATAGTAACAGGGATTGGAGTGAGGCATCTTAATCCTGGAACACCAAGAATTAAGACTGCCATCAGTACCTGGAAGACCTCTAAGAGGTAACATGTACTCCTCTGTCATGTTGATGCTGGAGTCTTAGCCTCTAGAACTGTGGGAGTTGGTTTCTATTGTCTACGGCATGTGTCACTGACTCCACCTTGCCTAGTCCCTCCCAGGTGTTAGAAATGGAGTACTCCAGCAGGTGTTGGTAGTGCATGCCTTTAATCCCAGCACTCGAGAGGCAGAGGCAGGCGGGATCACTGTGAGTTCCAGGCCAGCCTGGTCTACAAAGCAAGTTCCAGGACAGCCTCGAACACAATACAGAGAAACCCTGTCTCGAAAAACAAACAAACAAGAAACAGAAATGGGGTACTTCTTCCTGCAGTCCCCTCCTCTATGTATTATCTGATTATCTGTATGATCACTGATACTCTCTGATGGAAATTTTTCTCCACCATTTTGTCTTGAAACTCCCGCCATGCTTCCAAGCCACGTCCCTGCTAAGCATAAATTCTCTGTAGAGCATACGCTCTCTGTGTCCCCATCACATTCTGTGGCTGCAGAATTGTCACCTGCCACATCATGCTCTGCACAACACTGTTCTGGAATTCTTCATCTCTGTTATCAGCCTCTGAAGCAAAGACTAAGCTGTGTTTTTTAGTCTATATTTCACTCACCCTGATTCGGTGGTGTATCTGCCAGGGATACAAAATTCCTATCAGATAATTTAATATAACATGTAATTGTCAAAATTAAATACTCTGAAGAAAACAAAACTTCGTGACGGAAAGTAAGGCAACCGGGAGAACTCAAGAGGTGGCTATCTCCTCCCCTAGGATGGAGGGACAAGGACCAACTCCAGAGTGGGGCCAGTGGCAGAGGGGAACCATAACAGAGAAATAACTGGTGCCAGGGGCTCTACTCAGCCAACGGAAACCTGGGAGGGGCCCTGGCTTTCCCTCTGCCTCCCACCACCCACCCACTCTCAAAGTGGCTCACAAGGACTAGAAGGCAGAGGAAACGGGTCCAGTCCTACCAGATGTAACAGCAATGGACCTGAGAGAAGACAGAGAACATCACACTCCATAAGAGCCTGGAAACCTGTAAGGCACATGAGTGGACAACTGAAATCCTTGTTTCACAGTCTTAAAGAACTCTGCTGACTCCAGCAGATAGTACAGATAGGACACACCGAATGGGGTGCTTGGGAGGCTATTACCCTGCCCACCAAATACCCATGAAGATCGAAGACCTCAATGAGTGATGCAGGAATGTGGAACTTATCTGGGCTCTTGAAAAAAGAAAAAAGGGGACCGCTTTCTTATTTCAGCTTTATCTTAACACAGCCCAGAGTCATGTCCCCGTGGGGGCCTGCCCAATTCAGGCTGGCCCAGATCACAGATGGCCTCACATGTGTGAGGAATTGTCTTGATTGTTCATTAATGTGGAAGGGTCTGGTCCACCCTGGGGGGAGGGCACCGTTCCCTGGACAATTGTTTCTGGGCTTTATACAAGGGCAAGCCCCAGCAACAGCACCCATCATGGTCCCAGCTGTAGTTCCTTGATTATGGATGAGTTCCTTGGCCAGAGACGATGCTGCGTGGAAGAGCCAGCAGGCCTGCCTTCAAGACCCCGCCTTGAGTTCCAGACTTTCCTCAGTGATGGACTGTGGCATGAAAAAGTGTAAGCCGAATAAACCCTTTCCTCCACTAAGCTGCTTTTAGCCAGTGTTTTATTGCAGCCTCAGAGGGGACTAGAACAGTACCTTAGCATCAGGTGGCTGGTTTTCTTCTTTGACTTCCATGGGCTTGTGTGGCCCACGACTTCTATTAGCTTCCATTAGATTTCCTAACACAAATTCAACATAAAAAAAGATAAAACTTTTGACAATGTGTCATTTCAGTCAAAAACCACTGCACATAAAACCTGTAGATACAGTCTGTCTTTTGATTCTCTTTGGTTTGAATAGGTATTTGCCACCGTTCCCAGCCAGTACTCTTGGAAGCTCCTTATTCATTCTGGCACCAGGTATCCTGCCTGGGATTTTATCACGCTGATGTGTTTTGTTTAACTTTTAAAACTCCTGTTGGGAGCTTGCCTCCAACACACCTTATTCTGTCTAAATTTACAGCTAAATCCACCCAGCCCACATAGTTCTGGTTTTTTAAAAAAGTCTCTAATTTATTTTAATTTTTAAAGTGCATTTACATTAGTTTGAAAGCTTGAACCTAACCAAATATTTCTCTAAGGGTTCAATTTGAAATCATGGCTGAAGGAGCCAAGAATGGGATAATTTTCACATCACAGTCTTCCTGGTCCCTAGAACACACAATGTTGCCATTGTTAATGTTGACTGGTGCACTGGTAATGGGCGACAGGCTTGTTCATTATTGCAAACAGGCTCCAATTAGTTGGATGGATGTATTGTTAGAACTGTATATCATATTTAATGTCTCTCTCCAACCACTCATTTAATCCTTTCAAAATATAAAAGGTTTTCTAACTGGTTCCCAAGGTCGCGGATGGGCCCCATATACCTATGTTCCATATTCTTTCTTTCTTCCTTTTTTTTTTCATTTTCACATTTAGTCATTTAATACATGTGGTTTAAAGTCTGTTGGCATTGAAGGTGGCTAGCAAGTTAAACTTTTACTATGTTAAACCAGCATGACCTCTGATGATTACAACCATTATTATTCCCCCCCCAAAAAAAAAAAGTTGAAGTGAATTCAGGTTGTGGCAAAATACTCTCTGGCACATGGCTGGCTACGCAAGACCTTGTGTAGAAGCAGAAGAGAAGCTACGTGGCTGGAATAAGGAGCAAGAGGCACAAAGCACAGGGTCTAAATAGCCACGCTGCCGCCCAGCACCTGAGAGGCATGGCGTGCTCTCAGACACACCAGTTGGTAAATACGAGAATAAATCAAAACATTTCGCTACAGAAGGGATCACCCACCCCTGGGATGGTGTTACAATTTGTGTTCTTCTTCGAAATGCCAGTCTATTTTTCTTTGAAGCATATATGTGCTGACCTAGGTGTAGTCCAAAGTCAAAGGAATTAGTTCTCTCCTTCTACCATGGGATCCTGGGATCGAATTTAGGTCCCCAGAGCTGCATGCAACAGCAAGCGATTTTTACCAGCTGAGCCATCTCACCAGCCCCAGCAATATTCCTTCTCATGGAAAAGAGAAAAGCAAACACAGACATCATCAATTGTGTCAGTGTCCAGCTTTGTACAGCCTTGTGATGTTTGTGCTTCTTCTTAAAGGTAGCACAGTCGTATAACAGCCAAAGGCCTCTAAGGTGGGTCTTTCCTCTCTGCCCCCTGAGTCTTAGCCTATGAGGGCAGCTGGGTACTCTTTACCCTAAAGGGAACCTGGAGAAATGACCCTGAAGAGAACCGGAAACTCCAGCGTGAGGGTTCCTTAGAGGGTCCTGGGACAGGTGGCCCATTGATCAGCTTTTGCTTATGACTCACCTCACCTGACTGTGTGGCCAGGAAGCACAGGACGCAGAGAGTCGTGCAACAGGGCCTGGTCCAGTCAGACTGTAGGAGCTATGTCCCCACAGCCCAGACCCTCCAGATACTGGCTACACCATCCAGTTTCTAAGAGCTCCTCCTGGTCTGTAAAGAAGACGTCCATCAACTGACATCAAAGGTCACATTGACTACTGCCTTGCCAAAATGGATCGTTGGCCTAGCATTCCATCTGGTTCACTCTGGTGAGAGTGGACAAGACTCACTCTTCACTCCACACAAGTAGGGAAATGAAACTTAAGCCTTTAGGAGCATCTTTGAAGATACCAAAGGGATCCCTCTCCTGACACATAGATCCTCCAGAAGTCCCCCTTCTCTGTATCTCTTGCTTCATTGTCTCAGGTCAGTCAGTGTCCTTTGAGAGGTACATTAAATATGGAGGGATGAGATCTTCAGGGAGGTGTTGAACTTTGAAGCACAAAAACAATTGTCCCTGAGCAATTAATTTTCACCTATGGAATATGTGAAGCCATATTTCCCACAATTGAGAAGCATGCCCAAGTAGGTGTCACAGCAATATGCTGGGTTAATTCTTCCCAAAAGCTATGTCTAGTACTGATACTCAGTATCTATGAACACGACGTCTCATCTATAAATAGGGTCTTTACAGATATCATTAAACGGCCATTTCAAATGAAGTCTTCCTGGTGCCAACAGGCTTACATCTAACGTCTGAGAGAAGAAAAAAAGTATAGGGACATGGAGGTGAAGCCCTGTAAGCCACGGCAGATTGACTGGGGGAGTGGGGTCTACAAGCCATGGTACTTAAGAGAATGACCAGGCTCAACAGAAACCAGGAGGCCTAGAACTCCTTGCCAACACCTCAGTGCATAGCTCTATCACCCTCAACAGTGAGGCAGCAAATTTCTTTTGGGTTTGAACCACCTACTTCCTGCAGACACCTGTGAATCATTTCAGGGAACCTCTCGGACTCCAGGGAAGCCTCTAGGTTTCATAAGTTTAGGCTGCGGATCTTCCTCATTCACCTGACCCAGAACCTCAAATTCCCTTTGGGGTCTTGTTAATAAGACTTCTTCACCAGCAGAAAATGCAATGTATTATTTGTTTTATACATGATAGTGATAATATATATTACAGTAGGGAATGTTCTATCTTTATTTCTGTTGCTATGATAAGACAGTTTTAGGGGAGGAAAATGTTTACTTGGCTTCCAATTCCAGGTTATAGCCCATCAACGAGAGACATCAAGACAGAATTCAAGTAGCCCATCACATCATATCCATGCTCAAGAACAGGGAGAAACCAAAGGACATGTGCTCACTTTCTTGTTTGTGTATATACTCAGCTAGCATTGTTCACATTTGTAGAATTCAGTGCCTATGAAATGGCGGGTTTTCAAACCCTAATTAACAATGAAGGCAATCCCCACAGTTGTGTGCCCAGGCCAACCTGATCTAGACAATTCCTCAATTATGATGCTCCTAGTTGATTCTAGATTGTAACATGTTGAGACTAAAGCTAACCATCTCAGAAGAACTTCACCCGTGTTATGATGCGGCAGAGTGTGTGACCTCATTTGTAAATGGGGTCTTTGCAGGTAACAAGCATGATGATCTCAAGTGAGGGGCCTGAGGCTAGACTTCTCAGCTGTCTGTACCATGAGAAATAAGAGTGCATGAATCTGTACACACGTTGTCTTTAGTGCCCTGTTGTCCCCCATACGAACGGACCAAGAGGATTCTGATGAGTAATTCTGGGAACTATATTTATGAAAGTGCAGGATCTTTTTTGGTTCCTCCCTACTCTCTGCCCTTTTCTTCTTTCCCTCCCCGCTCCTGCCCATTTAGATGTATTTCTTAGAGATTATGTAACAAGTTACCACACGTACTGGGTAGCTCAGAAGAGCAGATAATGGTTCTCAGAGACTATGGAAAGTGATCAGCCAGAGACGGGACAGCTATATCACGCCTTCTCCCTCCAAGGCTCAGGGATCTGAGGAAGAGGGAGCAAAAAGACTTCAAGAGCCAGAGGTAGTGGACAGATGCAAGAAAAAAATGGTATTTATAAGCCATGGCAAAGCCACTGCAAAGATGAATCACAGTACATGTGACTGCCTGTATAAGGCTTGCACAAAACCAAGCCAAACAAAATCCTGGCATGGACCGGGGAGATCCTCCTGAAGTTCCACCCCTAACTGATGAGCTATCGGCAATTGACAGCTTCTAGGACAGGGAAAGTCAGTTTTCTTCAGAGATGTGGCCCCTGGGAGGTTCCCCATGCTCCATTAGATGGTCATATGACCAGGAACATACGTACAAGCACTAAGTGGGTTTTTAAAAATCACATAAAATTGAGAGGTGAGACTAGGGGAGAATTGGGAGGGGAAGGAAGTGGGGTAGATTTAATTAAAATGTACTATGCATGTGTATGAAATTCTCAAGCAACAAAGAGTTAACCTCATTGTTGATTAGGTCAGAAATCTGCTATCCCAGGTCAACTGGGTTGGCAGTTTCTGTAGACTCTGAGGGAGAGTCGGGATCATGCTTTCTCTTAGCTTCTCGTTGCTATTGGTAACCCTGAGTGCCCCTGGGCCTGCAGATGCCTCCCTCAGATCTCTGCTTCCATCATCTTCTCTCCCTCTCTTCTCCCCCTTTACTTCCCACAAAGAGAAGACGCATTACTCATTTAGGACCCGTCCTCGCCTAAAATGGCCACTTTTATTTCATCTGCAAAGATCCCTTTTCCAAACAAAGCC
Source organism: Mesocricetus auratus (assembly GCF_017639785.1). NCBI lineage: Eukaryota > Metazoa > Chordata > Mammalia > Rodentia > Cricetidae > Mesocricetus > Mesocricetus auratus. The sequence continues at coordinate 876,823 of NW_024429192.1, read as the reverse complement.
GTGTTCACGGCATCCAGTTAGACGCATCTTCGGGAACCATCATTTTGTCCCAGCATACCTGGTGCATGCCAAAAGCTCATGTACACAAATATCTCAACTATTCTCTGCAAACGTTCCCATCACTCCTTCACCCACACTCACACAGTTCTCCCCAGCTAATTCTCGGTCCTGGGTGATGCAGTTGGATCCCCAGCATCTGAACTTGTAATAACTGACACCCTTCCTCAGCAACCTTGAAAACAAATCTCTTTAACAGGCAGGGGAAAGGAGGGTGGTAGAGAGCCATCTTTTCCAGTCAGCTGCATCTCTTTCCACTGAGTAAATAACCAGGGGACTGTTTTCTTCCTGTGTCAATGACAAGACTCCAGCCTAATTCATCCAGAATTTTCCACAGTCATCTGCGACTGAGGCTGGGGTGCTCTGGCTATCTTCATGTCAGCATCTCAGAAATGTCTACCTGTGAGGTGATCTTGGCTTTGTCTCTTGGAATCCCTCCTGGTGCTTGAGTAAGTGTCAGATGTGACATCCAGTCATCAAGAATAAATGATGGACTATTTTTGTTATTTTTGTGGCCGAATGCAGATTTCAGCTTAGGTGCCTCAGGGAAATAACAGCCAAGTACTTGGGAGCCTGTGTGTGTAAATATGAAGATGGCTGTCAATGTATATCTTCATAAATACCCACGCATGTTCACACGGGGTTTGTCAATTGTTGGTAGAGAACCCCATGTCTTCTTTAATCTATTTATATTATATTGTATTCAGTCTCACAATTATTTTCCTCTCCAAAGTTTCTCATTTGCAAGGAAATTCTAAGGTTCAAACTCAGAGTCTCTTTAAACATACTGTTTGTAACAATGTTTTCTGTTTCCCCAATCAATTCTATAACATTTTCATTCTGTTATTTTTTTCCTTTGTTAATTTCTGATAAATCTTATTGCTGTATTATTTACTATCACAATATGTGTCCTTGAGTGTTGATGCCTCTTAATTTGCTTATTGTCCATTTTGACATGCTGGGTTTAATGAACAGCTCAATTGTATTCAATTCAAATTTCATCCTATCTATTCAAGGGCCCAAATTTCATCCTATTTGAGGACCAGTCATGAATATATCCATTTAATATTCATCTAGCTTATGCATGGGCTTCTTTATCATGTATTATCGACCAGGGGTTGTCAAAGTGGAATTTCTAATGTATTTTGTAATGTTCTCATTGATTATGTAAACTGATTCCACAGTCATGGAAAACAAATAGCAGATCAGTGACAGGCCGCTTTAGGGCTGATGTCCTGTCCAAACTCTGTAACCACAAAAGTAAATAGCATGAAATTCCTTCCTGTCCTATTGTTTTCCTAAAGTCAGATTCCTGGAGATCAAGTTTACTCAGAACAAATGAATACCTGTGTTTGGGTTTTGCTTATTGATTTAGGGACTAAAATGCTTCAAAGGGGGGGAAACATTCTAAAGGGAAAATCTGGTAACAGTTTTACAATGAAGACAGCATATTGGGATGAGCAATCCCCAAATGATTCCACTGACCCCCCCACACACAAGGTTCTTGAGTCCTTTGTACCAGGAACACCTACTATACATTGCAAAGAGACTGAAAGGGGGTAAAATGGAAGGGCTTCTGGTCTCCTAAAATTCTCTGAAGCAGGAAGCAGCATGGAAGAGGATTTTAGTGTCAGGGTAACTCATAGAGTGGCAGAGCCTTTCTCAGATCTGATTGAAGGGGAAATGGGGTTATGGGAACTCAGCCATCAGCAATGCCACCTCTGGCACCTCCTCTCAGTTTCAGACATGTAGTCACATACCCTGTAGGCAGAGATGCCCATTAAGGAGGTTACGAAGAACTGAGAACCAGACCATGCTTCTGACATCTCCAGCCACCTGCAAGGATATTTTTGGAACTGTGGACATTGTTAGGCTCCTCCTTACTTTGTTACAATTGCTATGATGAGGAGACACAGCCAAAAGCCACTTGGGAAGGAAAAGGTTTATATTTTTTGTTGTGAGCCTAGCCTTTAACAGCTGAGCCATCTCTCCAGCCCAGAAAGGGCTTATTTGAAGTACACAACCCGAATCACAGTCCATTGAAGGAAGCCAAGGCAGGAACTCAAACTGGGCAGGAACCTGGAGACAGGAATTGACACAGAGGCCAAGGAGGAGTGTTGCTTATTGGCTAGCTCAACCTGCTTTCTTATAGCACATAGGTCTGCCTGTCCAGGGGTAGTACAACCTGAAATGAGCTAACCCCCTCCCC